>NW_026623111.1:38385345-39010345 GCF_023065955.2 Ursus arctos | reverse complement strand
TCTATTTCAATTTCATAAAGCATGTAAGAAAATCAATTTCATTACTCAGTCATGATTCTCTCATTCTGCTTAAAGTGGCATTACAGCCCGTTATCAACCTCAGGCAACTGGATTTGGTTTTATGATTTCAATGTATCATTTAAAAAACACTTATTAAGTCCCAGGGTGATTTTTGATAAGAGAAAACATTCAAATGGATTTATAATTTCTACAATGTATTAACTAGTCTCACTGTCTTAATTCATACCACTATTTGGAATTCATTATTTTCTAACACAAAATGGTCTTTGGAACACCTTAGAAAAGGAAAGACTAATAACTGTGACGGAACTATTCTTTTAAAAAAAAGTTATTTTGGTTAATTGCTTGAGGAATTAAATCATGTATTAGTATAATTAATGTTTTTAACTAATGTTGAAGTTTCCGATCCTAAAGAGTAAAGTGATTCAGACTAAACTATCATACCTTCTTTTTTTGGCATTCTTTCCTGCATAGGCCTGACTGAGGGGTCAGTCTTATGTGTTAAAGTTACTTCATATGACTCTCTGTTCTTATTCCTTAATTCCTCATATGTAATATTTTTTCTCTTAGGACTTTCTTCAGGGTTGGGATCAGGTCCTAAAACAACAAACAGTTAATAAGTGGTGATAAAAGGATTTGAATAAATCCAAAGCAACTAAATTTTCTAAATGTTTCTTACCTACAATAAAAGCAGAAAAAAGTAAAATAGTCAAATCACTACCACCATTCCAAAGGTATTAGATTTTCCCCAACATAATTACAAAATGAAAACTTTCTCTTACACTTTAAAGCTTTTATTTCTAAAATTTAAAATCAACATAAAAAAATTAAAAAGTAACCACTGCCAGAAAAATGGGTATTATAATATATACCAGTGTAATTTATACTCACTAAAATACTAGTGTTTTAAACTGGAAAATTATTCACACTGCTTATTTAATTAAAAAGAAATATATCCTACTAGTAGCAACTGAACAAAATTTGACATCATATATATTTTACTTAGTAATATTTCCATAGCTGAACGTTCCTATAACCAGAGTCTATACATGAACAACTGTAACTATTAAAAAAAATAATGTGCCATCTTTATACTTAAACAAAAGTGCTTGGAAATAACTGTTGAAAGGTATAAAACATAGCCTTCGATCACTGTATGCATCATTTTTACTCAGGTCTAATGGAGCAATACTGAGGCAGAAAAAAGTGGCAATAATAATTTTGGCCAGGGAACCAGCATTCATTCTTTATCTCTTCCAAAGAAAGTTAAGGTAGCAATATATACCATCAAAGAGTTAAATATTGATGTAAAAATAAGTGATTACTCTTACTATTAGATGACAGGAGCAAATATTAAACATAGTTTACAAAATGTATAACCAGCAAAAAAGTCATATAAACATTTTAAAAGAAATGAACTAAGGCTAACATAAAATTCAGTCAACCAAAAGTCTTACACATCACTCCAGAAATAGTTTTCAAAGAGGTTCTTACATACAAATTAGGCACATCATTTTATTAATATAATCATTATTAATTAAAATAATTTTTTAAAAAGCAGTTTTTGTAGGTGGTATTTTGGAACTCTACAGTAAGGTCCCAGTGAAAAATCTTCAAATCAACATAACTACGCTTTAAATGTTTTCAAGCATAACCTTTTATTTTGCTACAAAGTATACTGCACTGATACAAAGCAAAAGGCTTTATATATTAGTTTGAATATTATACCATTCTTGAAAACTAAATTTTTGCTAAAAAAGAATACGAAGAAAAATATCATCTTACATTGGGTTTAAAAAGTACTCGCATTTCATTATTAATGAATAATTATTAAACTCATTTCCCTTTACCATAAATGATATTTTTAGAATTCTGAAGGAGACAATGTGTACTAGATTATTAGTTAGGAACCCTAAGTTCTCATTCCCACTTTGCCAACAATCAGTGAATGTCCTTGGGCAAATCACTAAACTTTGAATCTTGGTTTTCTCAGTTGTGAAATACAGACGTCTGACTAGATGATCTATCTCTAAAGTTCCTTCCAGGTCTAATACTTTTTCTCACTGAAAAAAAAAATACTTCTTTGTTTCAAAATTCTGTGACAAATAATGGAAACATAAATCAGAAGATTAGGGAGAATTTTTTCCACTTACAAAGCCCAATGAAAATATTCTGCATTGTGTAGGGAGCATGATTTACTGCTCTAGGAAGGTTAGAAAGAGCTGGAAGGAATAAAATATAAAACAGCAATGATTTCAATCTAACTGTAATAAACTATCTCTAAGTCTAACAGCAATGAAAGAGTGCTTTCTACTTTGAAAGATTAATAACTCTTTCAGTTCCTAATAAAAGAAAGCAGAACCAAACAGCGCAAACAGGACTTTAACAAAAGGGGAAAAGAGTCCTGGTAAGGGAGGACAGCAGCTAGGGCAAAAGCAGAGGAGGCCACAACTGGCCCATATGGAAAGTAGTCAAAGAGTGGCAAACTTGATTTAGAGAAGGGATTGGGAAAGCAGAGCATTGGATGGATAGATGGCTGCTCTCGAGGACATAAAATATATCAAAATATGGGCCTTGCTATTGTCTGTGGGCAGATACCAAAGGGCTTTTTTGTCTGTCTGCTTTTATTTGGAAAAGGAATTGTGCAACATAGGATGGAATTTTCTAATGCAAATGGAAGGAAAAATGAAAATCATAACAAGGGAAGAAGTGATGGATGGCTAGAAAACAAGTAGAATGGATCTGAACTTGAGGGACTAGGAAAATGAAAGTAGAATGGATCTGAACTTGAGGGACTAGGAAAATGAGAGATGCAGTGAGAACTAAGAACAGCTGCCTTTGAAGATAAATACTAACCACTCTCTAATCTGCTCACCTCCTTCCCTCTCTAATTGGGAGGTCTCTGTTTCCAAACATGGGGGGGGGGGGGGGTCAAGACTCTCAACACCTTTCATCCACTTAAGAATGTCTTTAATTACTTTAACTTCTACTCTGTTTCTTCTTTTCCAAAATGTTAATACTCACTGCCCCCACCCCAACTTGCTCTAAAGCAATGCTGTCCAATATCATTTTCTGTAATGATGAGAAATGTTCTGTATCTGCACATTCCAACAGAGTAGGCACAAGCACATGTGGCTTTTGAACAACTGAAATGCTACAAAGCAACTGAGGAACTGAATTTTCAATTTGATTTAATTTTAATTAATTTAAATGGCCACATATATTTAGTGGCTACTTTATGTTCTAACCTACCTAAGAAGCCCTTCTACAACTTCTGCAACATTACTTGACCTATAATCAACTCCCTTCCCACTGTTTCCCTTCCCTCCCTTTAACCTACACATAGATCCAAATCTCTCCCATCTCAAGCAACAAAAATGTTCTTGTTCCTCATAGTTACTGGCTTATGGTATTTGCATTAAAACAAACTTTTTCAAAGAATATTCTATCCACAATCCCTTATCTAAAACTTTGTAGTCAGAAATGTTTCAAAATTCAGTTTCTCAGATTTTAGAAAGATGTCATAGTATATAGCTCGGTAATATATTACTTAATATCCATCCATCCAGAGGTCTGAAGCAGCAGTGCATAAGCAAACATTAAAATTTGTACAACAAAATGCAGGAAAAGTCATATTAAGATAAAGATTATAAATAGACTTGTGTCAGTTTAAGTCAGGGCTTGAAATGATTGTCAAGTCAGATTTCATCACTAGTTTAATTACAGAATAAGCTTTGTGGGGTGGCTGGCTGGCTCAGTTGGTAGAGCGTGCAACTCTTGATCTTGGAGCCATGCAGTCAAGCCCCATGTCAGAAAAATAAATAAATTAATAATAAAAAAAATTTTTAAATAAACCTTTGTGGTTGTCAAAGTTTTTTTGGATTTTAGGATTTTTAGATAAGGAACTGCAAACCTGTACTTCCTAATTCTTCACTTTTCACTGCAAATTAGACTAAAGAAATGAAAGGAGGAAATGAACAACTGTTAAGAGCCTATGACTTGACAGGCATTACCTCTGATTACTTCATCTCATTCCCAAAGTTCTTTAACAGAGGTATCATCATCTCCACTCAAGAGATCAAGAAACTGAAGGGATCACAAAGTTACTTGCCTAAAGTCACATAGCTAGCAAATGTCAATCATTCAAATCCGGGCCTTAATCCAAAGTTGATGTTGTTTCACTTACATTCTGCGATCTTCAAAGCTAGTATTTACACAAACTTCACAAAGCATTTTCACATGGATTTTCTCACTTGACAAGAGTTCTGTAAGGCAGGTAATTATTATTTTTCTCACATTACAAAAAAGCTGAAAGCCTTTAAGACCAGCCTAACAAGTGTAACCTCTTTGAAGCCTCCCCATGGCCCAATTTACCACTTCTTTGCAATAATCACTAAACTTTGTTAGTATTTTTGATTAATGGGACATATTATTAATTTTTCCTTATATTTCTATATCTTCTAACAGTCTAAGAGCGTTTCTCAAGGACAAGAATCAGGTCTTATTCATCTATACCTCTTTCATACCTAGCTGAGTGCCTGACACCTACTGGAAGTCAAAAAATGTTGAATGAATGAAGAAACAGATGAACAAACATGCTGAGTTTAGGCTGATGGTGGAACATACAGGTGATATCCAGCAGAAAAGGTCATCAAATAAAGTTTATACATACGTTGGACCATATAATGCTGAAACTCATTTCAAGAGAAGTTTCTACCTTGGGCAATATGATCAGTAATACCAGTGGGAGTAGATTCATTCATAGAAGCACTGAATGGAATTGGCTCATAATGAGGAAGCATCTCTTTTTCTATGTTGTCTGCTGCTGGAGACGTCACAAAAGATGAATGACCACTCAAATCTGAGTCGTATTTTGACTTCTGAGAATAGTGCCTGTAAATCATATTGTATAAGAAACGCAAATTATTGCCTACACCCTAAAAAAAACGTGTTATGGTACGAAAACTAGTTATCTTACTTTCTAAAGGAATTATGTAATTTTTACACGGTTATCTATAACAGTAAAATGAAGTCTTTCTCTCTGCCACAAAAACCTTAAAAATAAGTTTTGACCCATTTATACAACTTAAAAACGGCCACTCTTAATACAGAAGAGAAATGTATATCCAGTTTTCGAATTCCTAAGCTTTCAGAGATCATTTTAAAAAAAAAATATTTTATTTATTTATTTGACAGAGAGAGAGACAGCCAGCGAGAGAGGGAACTCAAGCAGGGGGAGTGGGAGAGGAAGAAGCAGGCTCCCAGTGGAGCAGGGAGCCTGATGCGGGGCTCGATCCCAGGACTCTGGGATCACACCCTGAGCCGAAGGCAGACCCTTAACGACTGAGCCACCCAGGTGCCCCTCAGAGATCATTTTTTTAAAAGATTATTAATTTTCTTGAGAGCAAGAGAAAATGTGGGCAAGGGGTCGGAGGAGGGGCAGAGGAAGGAAGAGAATCTCAAGCCAACTCTCCACTGAACATGGATCCCAAAACAGGGCTCAATTTCATGACCTTGAGAGCATGATGTGAGCTGAAATAAAAAATCGGCTACTTATCCAACTGAGTCACCCAGGCACCCCACTTTAAAGATCATTTTAATGTGTTTAAAGTCCTTGGAGGGGTGCCTGGGTGGCTCAGTCGGGTAAGCGTCTGACTCTTGGTTTTGACTCAGGTCATGATCTCAGTCAGGGTCATGGAATTGAGCACCATGCTTGAGATTCTTTCCCCCTCCCTCTCCCTCCCTCTCTGCTCCCAGCCCCGCTCACTGGCACACACACTCACTCTCTCTCAAATAAATAAATAAAAATAATAAATTTTAAAAAATCTTAAAAAAAAAAAGTCCTTGGAAAGAAAAAAGTATCTCAAATCAGAAAATATGTCCAGTTCCCACATTAACTGGGAAGTTAGTTCCACAGCCAACAGGCCATAAATGCTATTTTGCTAAACAGATATGTAAGTAATACTAGCTTTCATGGGGTTTACCATTTATAAGAATTTACCTATTAAATCTATTTAATTACATTATTACTTATCTACCTATCCAGATGGACAGATTCATTTATTTATACTTACATAAGCAAAACAAAAATTTGGAAAATATACTTAAAATAATTTCCCTAATTTAAACAACAGAAGGATTAAAAAGTTGAAATTTAAGATATGGGACTGATAAAATTTGGTAATTCAAAAGAAAAGTCCAAAATATAGTAATCAAAGGTGTTTGCCAAATTAAAATCCTTTATTCTGGTATAAGCAGTCCTAATAGGATGCAACTCTATATTTAAAACAAAGGTGGGGGGGCTCAATCGGTTAAGCATCTGCTTTCAACTAAGGTCATGATCCTGGGGTCCTGGGATTAAGCCCTGTGTCGGGCTCCCTGCTCAGCCAGGAGCCTGCTTCTCCCTCTCCCCGAACCCAGCTTGTGCTCTCTCTCTCTCAAATAAATAAAGTCTTAAAAATGAATAAATAAATAAAAATAAAACATAGGTAGGGGTGCCTGGCTTGCTCAGTTGATAGAACATGGCAGCTCTTGATCTTGGGATCCTGAGTTCAAGCCCTAACTTGCGGGAAGAATTTACTCAAATAAATAAATACAAATAAATAAAAAGAAAACAAAGGTAAACATATTTTACTCCACTTTCTATTTTTTTATTTTTATTTTTAATTTTTTTTTATTTTTTTAAAGATTTTATTTATTTATTAACAGAGATAGAGACAGCCAGCGAGAGAGGGAACACAAGCAGGGGGAGTGGGAGAGGAAGAAGCAGACTCATAGCAGAGGAGCCTGATGTGAGGCTCGATCCCATAACACCGGGATCACGCCCTGAGCCGAAGGCAGATGCTTAACCACTGTGCCACCCAGGCACCCCTTTACTCCACATTTTAAAACAAAATAGTTTTAGCCTCCTGCAGAACGGCAAGTTTCCAACAGTCCTCCAGACTACACAATGTTTCATGCCCTGAATTATAGCAATATCCAGTTACAATTTTTTTAGCTAAAATTAAAAACCTTCAATAAATATCAGAATTTGGCCTACCCAGATAGTGAAGATCGCTGTGCCTGTCCTGAGCGTAAAGCTTCTCCAAGAGGGGAATTCTCAAGATTTTTGAACTTCTCTTGGCAAGTTTTCACGTAAGAAAGTTTTCCAGCAAAGTATCCCATGATACAAGCAACTTATTTGTAAAAATAAACAAAAAATGATGTCAAAGTACCCATTTAAATAAAAATCCTAAAAGAACACTTTCTAAGAAATGTAATCTTAAATAGGTCTTGATACAGGAAAACTGAGATTTCCTGAAATAATGGTAAAAGTACCACATTAAATCAGATTCAGAGTACACAGCAAGATTCTGTAGATACAATTCACTTTCACAAAATAACATAATCCAAAATAAAACTGCTCCATGATACATAAATTTCACTTTATTAATTATTAATATAGACAGGAAATATGTGGTAAAGGAATTAGCCCAGCTAATTTCATAAGACTGTTTTTAAAATTAGGTGCAACAAATTCCTTAAAATAATGAATTATGAAGTGGTACCTAAATGTGGCTACTGTTGCCTTATGTGTTTATTTCCAATATATAAGAGAGGCTAACCTGGAAAGATTCATAAAAAGTCTTGGGTGCTCTTTTTTAAAGGAATTTAGCTTCTTTCCTATAAACCACACTGTAATATGTAGATAAATTATGCTTATTTACATTTTAAAATGTAAAGAGATTTTTAAAAATTAGATTTAATTTTAAAAGACATTTTACTTCTGTAAAGCAAGACAATTTTTTCCTCAGAAACCAGAGAATTTATTTTAAAATACTATATATCTTTACAAATTATTTAGAAGTAATAGCTTTATTACATTATAAAAGAAAAAAATTCTCTTTCAAATAACTTGTAATTCTTAATGCTAACAATAAAATGCCCAAGTAGTTGACTAGTCCATTTAATGAAAAGTTTAAACAAGCTGGTCAAAACAAATAACCAAATAACTGTTATGAGTTAGACAAGACAAAACATTTGTTAAAAATTATTTTACTTAGGCAAGAAAGCTAAGAAAACGAGTGTTGTCCATACTTACATATAAGTTTAGGGATGGAACCATATTTGGGATGACTTGAAAGGATTCCTAAAGATTAAAGAGTAGATATTTCTGAGTCACATTAATTGTTAGAGATAGACATATTTAGATAATTAAGATCTTTTATCTTTTATTAAAATAAAACAGGCTTATGCTAAGTTTATGCTTAAAGTATATAAGAAAATGACACAAATTATGGTAAAAAATGCAAGAAAACTATTTCTGTGAGCCATAATCTAGTCTCTTCTAACGTGAGACAAAAGTAATAAAAAGTTTAGGGGCGCCTGGGTGGCTCAGTCGTTAAGCGTCTGCCTTCGGCTCAGGGCGTGATCCCAGGGTCCTGGGATTGAGCCCCACATCGGGCTCCTCTGCTGGGAGCCTGCTTCTTTCTCTCCCACTCCCCCTGCCTGTGTTCCCTCCCTCACTGGCTGTTTCTCTGTCAAATAAATAAATAAAATCTTAAAAAAAAAAAAAGTTTAGCAATGCAATATAAAGATATATCTATTTCTCAGCAGCTTTGGGCAACCTGCAAAGATAAAAGGAAAAATCAGTACAGACTATCTGTAAGTACTACCTGACTACATCAGCTCTTTCCACTACCTCAGAGAAGTCTAAAACTACAGCTATTTAAAAGAGAGAACCAGTAAATTTAACATCAACAGAAATATGAAGAAAATCCAAAAGGCTCTACAATCTATTAGAATAGGTGAATTCACAACTAATGAATCATCGAGCCTTACATCGAAAACCGGGGATGTACTGTATGGTGACTAACATAATATAATAAAAAATCATTATTAAAAAAAAAAAAAAAAGAATAGGTGAATTTAGCAAGATCACTAGATGCAAGGTCAATATAAAAAAAAAACACACACACAACAGAATTTCTGCATACAGGAAACAAACCAAACATTTTTGAAAGATACAATTTATTATAGCACCAAAAAATGTCAAAGATCCACGAGTAATCTAATGAAAAATATGAAAGATTTGTACACTGAAAACTACAAAACTTCTGGAGAGAAATGAGAGCTAAATGGAGGAATAATACATCCATGTCCATACAAGGAAAGACTAAATATTGTCAGTATGACAATTCTCCATAAACTCAACTATAAATTCAATGTAATCCTAATTAAAAATCAAAGAAAGTGTTCCTGAAAGTTGAAAAACTTATTCTAAAAATCATGTGGAAATACAAAGAGCTGAGAACCAAGGCAATATTGAAAAACAACAAAACTGAAAAACTGACTACCAACAAATATCAAGATCTATAATAAAGCTACAGTAATTAAGACTGTTTTAAGTACAAGAATAGATAAACCCATCAAAACCAGAAGAGAGTCGAGAAACACATCCACATAGTCACTTATGACAAAGGCAACACTGCATGCAGTGAACAAAGACAGTCCTTTCAAAATAGGTGCTGGGTCACCTTCATATGGAAAATGAGCAAAGGAAAGGAAAATGGAGGTGCTGGGTCACCTTCTTTGGAAAATGAGCAAAGGAAAAATGTACTTTTATCCTACCTCATACAATACAGGCATACCTCAGAAATATTGCAGGTTCGGTTCAAGAGCACCAAGATAAAGGGAGAATTACAATAAAGAAAGTCAAATCCATTTTCCTGTTTTCTAGTGCATATAAAAGTTAGGTTTATGTTATGCTGTATTAAACATGCAGTAACACTGTCCAAAAAATAAAAACAATGCACATACATTAATTAAATACTTTATTGCTAAGAAATACTAACAATCACCTGAGCTTTTAGAGTTGTAATCACTGATCACAGATCACCATTGCAAATATAATAAGGAGAACATTTACTGTGAGAATTGCCAAAAGGTGACACAGAACACGAAGTGAACAAACTCTGTTGAAAAAATGGCACCAATGAGACTTGTTCAAAGCAGGGTTGCCATATACCATAGATTTGTAAAAACCACAGTATCTGTGAAGTGCAATAAAGTGAAGCACAATAAAATGAGATATGCCCGTATTCAAAAACAATTCCAAATGCCTTTAAGTATGAAAGAAAAAATAAAGCTTAAAGAAAAAAGCATAAGAGATTCTTCATGTCCTGTTAAGAGACAAAGATCTTAGAGCACAAAAAGCCTTCGTCATAAAAAAAATGATAAATTGAGAGGGAGGAGTTAAGATGGCGGAGGAGTAGGAGACACCGTTTTCAGCCGGTCCCCCGAGTCGAGCTGGATAGGTACCAGACCAGCCTAAACAACCACGGAACCAGCCTGAGACGCAGGAAGATGCATCTGGATCTCTACAAATGAACATCTCCAGCGCTGAGTATTGAGGTACGAAGTGGGGAGCCATGAAACCGCGCACAGATATCGGAAGATAAACGGAAGGGGGAGGGAGCCGCCGCGATCGGGCGCCGGGAAGCGGTAGCCACCTGCACGGGGGAGCGGGCGGGCTCGAGGTCGGCACCCGCAAAACAGCAGACTGAGACCGTGAGCCAGGTGCGCGCGCCACCAGGCATCTCGCGGAACCCCGGAATCCCGGTGCGCTCACTGGATCCAGACTGAGACCGGGAGATCCGGGAGCGCGCGCGGGCGGCTGGCGGCGTTAGAAACACAAAGGACAGAGACGCGCCGGCCCTGGAAGTGAGGGCTGGGACGCCGGGTGTGGGGCGCACATCCTGGGACGCTGCAGGGTTGAGCAGCACCAACAGTAACAGAGTTAAAGTGGCCAGAACATTAGTAGAGAACGGGCCGCAATCCCTCTGTTCTGTGGCAGAGGCTGAAATTCGGCCGCTGCTGCTCTGACTCTCAGAAGAGGCACAGCCGGCCGCCAGGGAAAGCCGCCAGAGAACAAAAGCCTGGAAATACCGGCTCAGGGAGTGCCCATCCCCATCCCCCTCGCAGGGGACACGGACACTCTACCCAAACAGGGCTGCCTGAGTATCGGCGCGGCAGGCCCCTCCCCCAGAACACAGAAGGCAGGCTGAAAAATCAAGAAGACCACAACCCGAGGCGCGTGGGTGGCGCAGTCATTGAGCGCCTGCCTTCGGCTTAGGGCGTGATCCCAGCGTTCCGGAAAGGAGTCCCTCATCGGGCTCCTCCGCTGGGAGCCTGCTTCTTCCTCTCCCACTCCCCTGCTTCTGTTCCCTCTCTCGCTGGTTGGCTGCCACATAAATAAATAAATAAAATCTTTAAAGAAGAAGCCCACATCCCTAAGATCCCTATAAAACAAGGGGCACGGCCTGGGACCCAGTCAATAATTTGGGCTCTGGACAACCCCGCAACCTCTCCTCATCAGAATGACAAGAAGGAGAAGCCCCCCCCAGCAAAGAAAAGACAGTGAGTCTGTGGCCTCTGCCACAGAAATAATGGATATGGATATAACCAAAGTATCAGAAATGGAATTCAGAGTAACGATGGTCAAAATGATGAGTAGAATTGAAAAAACTATTAACGAAAAGGTTACTGAGAATATAGAATCCCTAAGGACAGAAATGAGAGCGAATCTGACAGAAATTAAAAATTCTATGAGCCAAATGCAGGCAAAACTAGAGGCTCTGACGGCCAGGGTCACAGAAGCAGAGGAACGGGTTAGTGAATTGGAGGATGGGTTAATAGAGGAAAAAATGAAAATAGAAGATGGTTTTAAAAAAATCCACGCCCACGAATGTAGGTTACGGGAGATTACTGACTCAATGAAACGATCCAATGTTAGAATCATCGGCATCCCTGAGGGGGTGCAGAAAAACAGAGGTCTAGAAGAGATATTTGAACAAATTGTAGCTGAAAACTTCCCTAATCTAGCAAGGGAAACAAACATTCGTGTCCAAGAGGCAGAGAGGACCCCTCCCAAGCTCAACCATGACAAACCTACGCCACGTCACGTCACAGTGCATTTCGCAAATATTAGATGCAAGGATACAGTATTGAAAGCGGCCAGGGCAAAGAAATTTCTCACGTACCAAGGCAAAGGCATCAGAATTACGTCAGACCTGTCTACACAGACCTGGAATGAGAGAAAGGGTTGGGGGAGCATATTTAAAGCTCTTTCAGAGAAAAACATGCAGCCAAGGATCCTTTATCCAGCAAGGCTGTCATTCAGAATTGATGGAGAAATAAAGACGTTTCAGAATCGCCAGTCACTAACCAATTTCGTAACCACGAAACCAGCCCTACTGGAGATATTACGGGGGGTTCTATAAAAGTAAAAAGGCCCCAAGAGTGATACAGAACAGAAAGTCACAGCCAATACAAACAAAGACTTTACTGGCAACATGGCATCATTAAAATCATATCTCTCAGTGATCAGTCTTAATGTAAATGGTTTGAACCATCCCATAAACACCACAGGGTTGCAGATTGGATAAAAAGAAATGAACCATCCATTTGCTGTCTACAAGAGACTCATTTCGAACCCAAAGATGCATTCAGACTGAGAGTAAGGGGATGGAGTACCATCTTTCACGCAAATGGACCTCAAAAGAAAGCTGGGGTAGCAATTCTCATATCAGATAAATTGGATTTTAAACTACAGACTATAGTTAGAGACGCAGAAGGGCACTATATTATTCTTAAGGGAAGTATTCAACAAGTGGATATGACAATTATAAATATATATGCCCCCAACAGGGGAGCACCAAGATACACAAGCCAACTCTTAACCAGAATAAAGAGACATATAAATAAAAATACATTAATAGTAGGGGACCTCAACACTCCACTATCAGAAATAGACAGAACACCCTGGCAAAAACTAAGCAAAGAATCAAAGGCTTTGAATGCCATACTCGACGAGTTGGACCTCATCGATATATATAGAACACTACACCCCAGAACCAAAGAATACTCATTCTATTCTAATGCCCATGGAACATTCTCAAGAATAGACCATGTTCTGGGACACAAAACAGGTCTCAGCCGATACCAAAAGATTGAAATTATCCCCTGCATATTCTCAGACCACAACGCTCTGAAATTGGAACTCAACCACAAGGAAAAATTTGGAAGAAACTCGAACACTTGGAGACTAAGAACCATCCTGCTCAGGAATGACTTGATAAACCAGGAAATCAAAAATCAAATTAAACAATTTATGGAGACCAATGAGAATGAAAATACAACAGTCCAAAACCTATGGGATACTGCAAAGGCAGTCCTAAGGGGGAAATACATAGCCATCCAAGCCTCACTCAAAAGAATAGAAAAATCTAAAATGCAGTTTTTATATTCTCACCTCAAGAAGCTGGAACAGCAACAGAGGGACAGGCCTAATCCACGCACGAGGAAGCAGTTGACCAAAATTAGAGCTGAAATCAATCAAGCAGAAACCAGAAGTACAGTAGAGCAGATCAACAGGACTAGAAGCTGGTTCTTTGACAGAATCAATAAAATTGACAGACCACTGGCAAGACTTATCCAAAAGAAAAGAGAAAGGACCCAGATTATTAAAATTATGAATGAAAAAGGAGAGGTCACAACGAACACCATTGAAATTGGAAGGATTATTAGAAATTTTTATCAACAGCTATATGCCAATCAACTAAGCAATCTGGAAGAGATGGAATCCTTCCTGGAAACCTATAAACTACCAAGATTGAAACCGGAAGAAATTGATTCCTTAAACAGGCCAATTAATTATGAAGAAATTGAGTCAGTGATAAACAACCTTCCAAATAACAAAACTCCAGGCCCGGACGGTTTTCCTGGGGAATTCTACCAAACATTCAAAGAAGAAATAATACCTATTCTCCTAAAGCTATTTCAAAAAATAGAAACAGAAGGAAAGCTACCAAACTCATTCTATGAGGCCAATATTACCTTGATCCCCAAACCAGGAAAAGACCCCCTCAAAAAGGAGAATTACAGACCGATTTCCCTAATGAATATGGATGCCAAAATCCTCAACAAGATACTTGCTAATAGAATCCAACAGTACATTAAAAGGATTATCCATCACGATCAAGTGGGATTCATACCTGGGATGCAAGCGTGGTTCAATATTCTCAAATCAATCAGCGTGATACATCATATCAACAAGAAAAGACTCAGGAACCATATGATCCTCTCAATCGATGCCAAAAAAGCATTTGACAAAATACAGCATCCTTTCCTGATTAAAACCCTTCAGAGTGTAGGAATAGAAGGTACATTTCTCAATCTCATAAAAGCCATCTATGAAAAGCCTACTGCAAATATTATTCTCAATGGAGAAAAGCTGGAAGCCTTTCCCTTAAGATCAGGAACTCGACAAGGATGCCCACTCTCGCCACTATTATTCAACATAGTACTAGAAGTCCTTGCAACAGCAATCAGACGACAAAAAGGGATCAAAGGTATTCAAATCGGCAAAGAAGAAGTCAAAATGTCTCTCTTTGCAAATGACATGATACTCTATATGGAAAACCCAAAAGAAGCCACTCCCAAACTATTAGAAGTTATAGAGCAATTCAGTAACGTGGCGGGATACAAAATCAATGCTCAGAAATCAGTTGCATTTCTATACACGAATAACGAGACCGAAGAAAGAGAAATTAGGGAATCCATCCCATTTACAATAGCACCAAAAATCATACGTTACCTTGGAATTAACTTAACCAGAGACGTAAAGGACCTATATTCTAGAAACTATAAATCACTCTTGAAAGACATTGAGGAAGACATAAAAAGATGGAAAGATATTCCATGCTCATGGATCGGAAGAATTAACATAGTTAAAATGTCCATGCTACCCAGAGCAATCTACACTTTCAATGCTATCCCGATCAAAATACCGAGGACATTTTTCAAAGAACTGGAACAAACAGTTCTTAAATTTGTATGGAAACAGAAAAGGCCCCGAATCTCCAAGGAACTGTTGAAAAGGAAAAACAAAGCTGGGGGCATCACAATGCCAGATTTCGAGCTGTACTACAAAGCTGTGATCACAAAGACAGCATGGTACTGGCACAAAAACAGACACACAGACCAATGGAACAGAATAGAGAGCCCAGAAATGGACCCTCAGCTCTTTGGGCAACTAATATTTGATAAAGCAGGAATAAACATCCGGTGGGAAAAAGACAGTCTCTTCAATAAATGGTGCTGGGAAAATTGGACAGCTACATGCAAAAGAATGAAACTTGACCACTCTCTCACACCATACACAAAAATAAACTCCAAATGGATGAAAGACCTCGATGTGAGACAGGAATCCATCAAAATTCTAGAGGAGAACATAGGCAGCAACCTCTAGGACATCGGCCAAAGCAACCTTTTTCATGACACATCCCCAAAGGCAAGAGAAACAAAAGATAAAATGAATTTATGGGACTTCATCAAGATTAAAAGTTTCTGCACAGCCAAGGAAACAGTCAGAAAAACTAAGAGGCAGCCCACGGAATGGGAGAATATATTTGCAAATGACACTACAGATAAAGGACTGGTATCCAAGATCTACAAAGAACTTCTCAAACTCAATACACGAGAAACAAATAAACAAATCAAAAAATGGGCAGAAGATATGAACAGACACTTTTCCAATGAAGACATACAAATGGCTAACAGACACATGAAAAAATGTTCAAAATCATTAGCCATCAAGGAAATTCAAATCAAAACCACACTGAGGTACCACCTTACGCCAGTTAGAATGGCAAAAATAGAAAAGGCAAGAAACAACAATTGTTGGAGAGGATGTGGAGAAAGGGGATCCCTCCTACATTGTTGGTGGGAATGCAAGTGGGTACAGCCACTCTGGAAAACAGTGTGGAGGTCCCTTAAAAAGTTAAAAATTGAGCTACCCTATGATCCAGCCATTGCACTACTGGGTGTTTACCCCAAAGATACAGACATAGTGAAGAGAAGGGCCATATGCACCCCAATGTTCATAGCAGCAATGTCCACAATAGCTAAATCATGGAAGGAGCCGAGATGCCCTTCAACAGATGACTGGATTAAGAAGTTGTGGTCCATATATACAATGGAATATTACTCAGCTATCAGAAAGAACGAGTTCTCAACATTTGCTACAACATGGACGGCACTGGAGGAGATAATGCTAAGTGAAATAAGTCAAACAGAGAAAGACAACTATCATATGATTTCTCTCATCTATGGAACATAAGAACTAGGATGATCGGTAGGGGAAGAAAGGGATAAAGAAAGGGGGGGTAATCAGAAGGGGGAATGAAACATGAGAGACTATGGACTATGAGAAACAAACTGAGGTCTTCAGAGGGGAGGGGGGTGGGGGAATGGGATAGACCGGTGATGGGTAGTAAGGAGGGCACGTATTGCATGGTGCACTGGGTGTTATACACAACTAATGAATCATCGAGCCTTACATCGGAAACCGGGGATGTACTGTATGGTGACTAACATAATATAATAAAAAATCATTAAAAAAAAAAAAGAAAAGAAAAGAATCTCTCTGCTTGGAAAAATGATGGTGGTGAATAAAATCAATCTATTTCATTAAAAAAATGATAAATTATACTCTATCATATTAAGAACTATAGTTAATCAGTGGGAAAAAATAATCACAATATATACATCTGACAAAAGACTCACTTCTAGAAGATATAGAAAACCCTCATGAAACCAACAGAAAAAGACAATCCAATGAAAAATGTACAACAGAACTGAACAGACACTTCACCAAAAAAGAATATATTCAAGTGAGCTATAAACAAAAGAAAAGGTCCTCAACTTCATTAGTCATTGGGGAGCTGCAAATTAAAACCACAATCAGTATTACTGTTCACTCACCACAATGGCTAAAATTCAAAGGACATGAAAAGAGCAAGTGTTGGTGATAATGTGACACACAGAACTCTACTAATAAATTGGTATGAGAGTATAAATTGGTCCAAACAATTCAGAACGTTGGGCAGTATCTACCATAGCTGAAAATATACATAATTTATGACCCAGCAAAATGTCTACCAAAAGATGCTGTATTCATAGCAGAACCATTTGTAATAGTCAAAACTAGAAATTACCTCATTGCCAATGTACAACAGGATGGATAAACTGCTGTGGTATATTTACACGGCAGAAAACTATATAGCAACAAGAATATGTAATCTATAATTACATGCAACAATGTGGATGGATCTAGTGATGTGCTAGAAAACCAGCTTTCCAAATAAAAAGCTCTGATTTGTAATGTCGGTCAATTTCCATGGAGAGAATACTTGCACCATGACCAATTTCAAGCTATCAATGGTTTAAACACTGGCTTGCCAAGTTGTTGAAAATTTAACAATCAGCTTTCTGGAAGTGATACAAGCCAGTTCTAGCATGCCACTGGATGAATCTTACAACGTTGAGAAAAGGTATACAAAAGAATACTTAATTGTAGGATTTCATGTATATGAAGTATAAAAACAGAACTAAGTTACGATATTAGCTTCAGTTACACAACTGCAGTGAGAAAAAGGAAGATGGTAACAATATCTCCCTTCATTCAAAAGAACTGTTCCTTCATTCTGTCACCAAATAGTTACAGACCACTTACAACACAGACACTACATACTAAAGAGTAGGAATATAACCGTAAACAAGATGTTCTCTTTAGCTCTCACAGAGTTTTTACAGTTTTGCCCTCTGATCAGTGCCAGAGATAGCCCGTTTCCTAAGAGGAAGTAGCAAGAATAGAGGCAAATAGACTTGTTGAAGGCTAATTCAATACTCCTGGCAACAGATGGTTGCATTAATTACGGTGGCAGTGCAAATGGAGGTACACAGTTTACAGAGATATTTAAGAGCTGGACTAGAATGAACATTCATTGGGTAAGGCAAATAAGGGGTAGAAGTTAAGGATAATGCCTCAGTTTCCTAGATGAAGAGTGATACCATTCAGACATGGGGACAACAGAGAAACTGATTTGGAAGGAAATGAATTCAGTTTGGGATGAAATCAGTCAGTTTGAAGAGTTTGTAAGGAGGACCATCCATGTGAAGATATGCAGAATATGGTTCCGGAGCAGATATGTAGGGTATGGATAATCATAGGGGTTTTAAAGCAATAAATTGTCCTAAAGCCCACATTATCACTGGGTAATAGTTTATACAGACTGAAGACTGAAAGTCAAAGCAGAACTCTGAAGAATACAAGTGGAGGATGAAAACCCACATTAGAATATTAAGTACCAAGAGGTCATGAATTTTTGTCTTTTAGTGCTATCTACCAAAAACAGTGTATAGTACATACTAGACACTCAGAAAACACGAAAAAATGGAGTTGCCGCCAGCAGGAGAAAAATCAGAATATGCTGTCATGGAAGCCAGGAGAAGAGAACTGTTTCAAAGACTGGTTAAGGTCATATAACCACCAAGGACAAAAACCGCCCATCGAATTTAAGCAATAAGGAGGTTGTGTTGGTAAACTTTTAAAGTGTTGGTAAACGTCAGAACATATGCAAAATCTTTTCACACACATTGTAATGGGTTTAAAGAAGTACAAAGCGAAACGCTCATTTGTGAAGTTTGGCTTCAAATCCAAGACAGCTGGGAACAGTTGGAAAGGGATATGAGGGAAGATTTTTCTTTTTTATATTTTCAAGTTAGAACAGACCTGGGCATGTTTAAATGTTTTGAAAGAAAGGGAACAAGTAGTGATGGAGCAGCTAAGTCTATGTTGAGTATGACACACTGTAGATGAAAGCATATACAAAATATTAAGCATCCTGATTAAATGCAAAATGTCTTGGTGGATTCTGAACTCCTTTTCTAAAGTCTTCCCAATTTCTTTTTTTGAGACTGACTTTATTAGAACACTGCATCCAAAACAAATCTTCAATACAACTTAACAATAATAAAACCCCTTAATCCTGGGAAATAGTTACATGAATAACACATCATTCAATGTTCTTTTTTATATTTTTATTCCAAATTATCAAAACTTCAACAGTAACAACTCTGACAAAATTATAATATATAATAAACATTATTCCATAAACTAGGTTAAATCACTTTCAGCAATTCTTCCTAAAAAATGGAGGAGCACCTGGGTGGCTCAGTTAGTTAAGTGTCCGACTCCTAGTTTCTGTATAGGTCATGATCTCAGGGTCATGAGATTGAGCCCCAAGTCGAGCTCTACGCTGGGTGTAGAGCCTGCTTAAGATTCTCTGTCCCCCTCTCCCTTTGCCCCTCCCCTCGACTCACATGGATGTACACACACTCTCTAAAAATAAATAAATAAAATCTTTAAAAAATAATAAAAATAAGTAACAAAAAATGGATTACTGAATTCTACTGTTACGGCTCCAGGCTCAGACCTTACAATCACAAAGGAACACTTTGGAACAACATCATTGATCATGGTATGACTTTTGCAAATGAAATCACAGAAGCATAAAGTGCCATTGATGACAAGGCAAATAATCACCAAATGGTGACAAGAATCCAGGAAGATTTTAGCTGTACAAAAAAATTCGTACAGTTTTTACAGTTATAGGTTATAGGTTCTAACATTTTCAGTGGGATTCACCCTATCTGAGAACAGTTATATCACAATGTATCTGCAACTAAAAAAAGGGAATTTCTGCTTCAGTTAGTCATGTGTGTAATTAGTTACATAGGAGCAAGGCACTGTAATATTCACACCAATAGAATTTGGGACAGAAAGTGTTCCCAACCCCATTACTATAAGACAAAGTTCTGGTTTAAGGAGCTAGGGAGCGACTGATCTTTAAACCAGTGCGTAAGAATCATCTGGAGCTTGTTAAAACACAGTCTTAAGTCCTACCTCAGAGATGCTCACGGATGGGGCCCATGAATTTGCATTTCTAACAAGATCCTAGGTAATAGTGATGGCCTGCCTAGACCAGGTTTTTCCCTCTACCTTCCTGCAAACCTTCTGCAGGTTTTTTTCGCTCTTGTAGATTGTTAATGTTGCTACAGTGTCAGAGAACGTCAAATTCTCAAGTCAACATATGAGCCAGTGGGTCCATGGAGACGTAATTCTCCTGATACTGTAGAAGTGTATCAATGATCATGTTTAATATGACACTTTATCTAAAAATCAGGAAAATAACATAAAAAAATAATGATATCCAAAACGCCAAATAAATTTGAAGTTTAAATATTTACCTTTACTAATTAATCCTTGAGTAATCAACATACTTGTTGCAGCCAAGGGCACAGCTAAAGAAGGAAAAAGAACTTGTCAACATCAACAAAAGGAAAAGATTTTGTCTGAGTTCATTAGAATAAATATGTATCAGTATAACCATCTAGGAAGATCTTTAAAAGATTTTTCCGGGGCACCTGGGTGGCTCAGTTGGTTAAGCGTCTGCCTTTGGCTCAGCTCATGATCACAGGGTCCTAGGATGGAGTCCCACGTGGGGCTCCGTGCTTAGCAGGGAGTCTGCTTCTTGTTCTGCCCCTCCCCCCCACTCATACTTTTTCTCCTTCTCTCAAATAAATAAAATCTTTTAAAAAAGAGAGATTTTTCCATTTTTAAAAGCTGTATTATAGGGATGCCCGGGTGGCTCAGATGGCGAAATGTCTGCCTTCGGGTCAGGTCATGATCCCGTGGTCCTGGGATCGAGCCCCATGTTGGGCTCCTGGCTCAGCAGGGAGTCTGCTTCTCCCTCTCCCTCTGCCTCTCCTCCTGCTCATGCTCTTTCTCTGTATTTCTCTGTCTCAAATGAATAAATAAAATCTTAAAAAAATAAAAATAAAAGCTGTATCACATAGTAGAAATACAAAAAAAACATTTTAAATTAAAGTAAATATTACATACATTAAACAATGTATTTCAAGAACCATCTAGATTTGGCTTTAAAAGAGCCACTCATTAGTATCACCATTTAAGACAACATACTAAATAGGGACCAAAAGTCATTTCTGAGTTAGAGTAAGGGGGAATAAATGAGAGGCAAGAAGTATTATTACAAATAGTAAGAGCCACTACTGAATTACTAAATTCCATGGCCGATGCTAAGTGCCTTACGTACATTTTCTCATTTACTTTTTACCGCATCTCTAAGGTAGAGGTATTTTTTCTTAATTACTGCCCTTTTAAAGATAAGAAAATTGAAACTCAGAGATGTTAAGTAATTTGCTCAAGGCCGCAGAGCTACTTCAATGGCAGTTCCAGATTCTAATTGTCTGATATCAGATCTCAAGTTTTTAAGTTCTGTAGTACGCTGTAGGAACCAAAACACAGGAAGTATTTGTCCACAATTATATGGTGACGGGGCAAGAATACACAAATATATATCTTAAATACTAAAGTTCTTTCTTCTAAACCAGTGAATTCCTTAAAACTAAGTGAAAATATTACATAATGTAACACTGTGTCAACAATACTTAATTTAAAAGATCTACATATATATGCATATTAACCCAGAGTGAAAAATCCAAAGCTCTCCATCATAATCTCAAAGGTACTCATAATTAAAAATCACTGTTTTTTACACAAGCACTGTCCGATAGAATTTCCTGTAATGATGGGACTAGTCTCTATCTGTGTTTTCCAATTAGGTAGTGTGCAAAAAGGATTTAAAATAGGGGCCCGGAGGCTGCTATCCTTAAAAAGACCTCCTTACAAGGTCCTCAGCTGATTTGTGGGAACATGACTGGTAAACAGTTCCCTACAAGTGATATAAAACTTGACCTGAATGATAAGTGGCTCACTGTGCCTAAACTGCTTATACAAATACAAGCTGAACACCTGCTTTCCTTCTGAGAGTCTGGAATTTTGGTGCTTGCTAGGCTGAGTGTATGTGACCAGCCCCCAGTAAAAACCCCAGGCACTGAGTCTCTACTGAGATTCCTTGGTCGGTAACACTTCACTCACATCGCAACTCATAGCTGGAGAAATTTACCATGTCCTTTTGTGTGTGACTCTAGTAGCAGAGGAGTCTTGAAAGCCCGTGCCTGGTCTACTTGGTCTCTTATGGACTTTATCCCACACTCCTCTCCTTTTGCTGATTTTGCTTTGTATCCTTTCTGCTATATGTTATTTTGAATTTAAATAACTATATGTGGCTGCTACATTGGACGGCACAGTTTCAGACCAGGGGTTGGGAAATATTCTGTAAAGACCCAGATGGTAAATATTTTAGGTTTTGTGGGCCACAGGTCTGTCTCATCTACTCAACTGCCATTTTAAAGCAAAAGCATTGAGACAACAGTAGACAAATGAACACAGATGTGTTCCAATCAATATTTATGGATGCAAAAATATGAATTTCATGTAATTTTCACATGTAACAAAATATTCTTTTTTTTCAACCATCTAAAAATAAAAATGTATAAACTATTCTTAGCTCATGGCCATACAAAAACAGATTTGGCCCTTAGGCTATAGTTTGCTCCACTCTGGTCTAGACCATATGAGCAATTCAAGAACTAAGGTAATTAAGATATTTGAATTATTAGAGATCTCATGATTAAAATCCATAACTTTGGCATAGGACATTAGCTTTGCCATCAGACACAATCTGCAGAAACCCCAAGGTTTGAATCCTTGGTCTACTACTTACGAATGGATTTTACTTTTGCTAGAAAAATGCTTTCTTTAAGGTTGGTTGGTTAAAATACTGTATGTATTAACATTTAAGGTTTTTTGAAGGACGAGTCCCTTTTCATTATAGCATCAGTATAATTTGTTATCATTTTTCCCCCTTCGGCTTGATTCAGGATTGCAAACATAAAGCAATGAAGAATCATACAAGGATAAAAGGTGTTGAGTCAGTTGGTCATCTCTACAATGGACAGTGTTGTTCCCATTTCACTTTGTCCTTAGGTCAAAATGGTAAAATGCAGAAAGTAACAGTTTGGTTAAGAAGATTCTAGTACTAGTTATGCCATTCACTACTATGTCTTTATTTATTAAATCAAGTCTTGACTTCTTTTCATGCTATAAAAGATAATGGATTAGAACTAACATGTCTCATGTATTGTGTCACAGTAAAAGAGAATGATAAAACTAAAACAGCTTCAGAGATTATCTAGTCTTTATTCTAACCAGAGTAAACTGATATTCAGAAAAAATAAGTCATGTACTCAAAAGCAATATAGATGGGGCACTTGGTGGCTCAGTTGGTTAAGTGGCTGCCTTGGGTCAGGTCATGATCCCAGGGTGCTGAGACAGAGCCCCGTGTCAGGCTCCCTGCTCAGCGAGGAGTCTGCTTCTTCCCTCTGCCCCCCCACTCATGCTCGCTCTCTTTCGCTCTGCTCTCTCAATCCATGTTAAAAACAAACGAACAAACAAAGAACACAGGTAGTTTATGGTAGAGCTGGGACTAAACCAAGTCTCCTGACCCCCAAATCCATGGCCTTTTCCATTGCACTATGTGACTCCTATCTCAGTGTCTGTTAAATAATCTGTTTCCTTAGGCAAACCAGTAATAGTGCTGACCAAAAGCTATTTTGAATTATGACCCCAGTCCCAACCGTATACAACATGAGGACCCCTAAAATTCCTTAAACTCTTCTCTTCTTACAACAACATGCTATTCTAAATTCATAACTGTGTTCAACTGAAACTTTTGTTAATCACAGTAGCACTAATAGCCATTTAATACAGAGCTTAAAACTTAAAAAATAAATTGAATTAATCCCCACAATAATCCTTTGAAATGAGTTATTATCCCCATATAGATTAGGAAAGTGAGGCATTCAGACATCAGGTGCTTGCCCAAAATCTGAAAGCTAAGTGATGGACCTAGGATTGGGATCCAGACAGGCACCAGAGTCTACACTCATCAATCACTATACTGTCTCATTAGAAAACCAATAGTATACAGGGGCACCTGGCTGGCTCAGTCAGTGGAGCGTGCAACTCTTGATCTTGAGGTTGTGAGTTTGAGCCCCATGGTGGGTACAGAGATTACTTAAAAATAAAATCTTAAAAAAAAAAAAAAAAAACCAGTAGTACATGTATATTATTCACAAAATCTATAAATGATGCATAAAACCAATATGAATTCATATACCTTTTCAGTAATTCCAGAGGTTGAGAACTACTGTAATATGTAATACACATTAAACTGATGCTTTTATGTAGATTCCTTCATTACCTATACGTATGGGCACAGATATAACCGATTTGTGGTTAGTGCACAGGACCACAATTTCAAGAAATGGAAATAAGATCCCTTCATAGTTATATTTTAAAACGAAAAGAAAGTAGATTAAAGTAGAAATAAACAAGTTACTTTGAAGAGAATGAACCCTAGATCAAATCTAATTTTAAACCAAGATGAATATATTTAATAGATCTAAAAAAATGTGTAAAAATTACCTTAGTAAGTAGTTTTTCTACTCATTCCTACTTTCATCACATCTTTTTTAAAATCAATGGACATAAGATGATACTCTCCAAAGTAACATGGATTCCATTAATTCATTTATATGAAGTTAACATACTGCATATTTAACATATGTAAACATGCACATCCTTATGTGAAGATACAAACGTTAATGTACAAAGTTACCTAATACACGACTATTAGTTCTCCTGATAACACTATGCTGAATTGCCTATTGTCTGTGGTTACAGCCAAGGTTCTGTGTTTTCCATGCTTGATGTTACTGCAATATGCAACACCTAGCCTGTTTTAAAAGTAATCATTACTTATTAATGTACTAATATAAGTTATTCAGTAATTTTCCAGTAATCCAGATATACTATACAACTAATAAGCTGCGTTTTAGCCTCTCCTTATTGCACACTTTCTAACTTGTGATTAATCTGTTTTATTTTTAAGTAATCTCTACACCCAACGTGAAGCTCGAACTCACAACCCCAAGATCAAGAGTTGCATGCTGTACTGGATGAACCAGCCAGGCTCCCCGCGATTAGTCTGTTTGAACACACAGGATTACTGAGGCTCCTATTGTTCATATACTACATGTCCTACTTTTAATAGTCAGGCATACATGAGTACTCTGCCTATTGATCACTGCTCTTCAATACTCTTAGGATTATGCTGTTACAGCTATTTAGAATGTTAAACCTGTACAGTAGCTTAAACTTATCAGCCAGAAATTAATCTAGACACCATAGTAGCTATGTGGCCATGAGCCCAACAGTACAATGATCCCAAACCCCTATCCACCAGACTTGTCTTCTTAATTCTGTGTCAACAACAGACTTGAAAATAGACCATTTTATCTGTCTACTCTAGGCAATCCACAAAGATAAAAGATCTGTTGCCAGAGTACAATTGAGTTCCCTGAGAAATTATTCCCAAACTATGAGCCATGAGAACTTTTTACAGGTCCCTGGTCCATGATGACTATGGATCTAAAAGAATTATTCTCACCTGCATATGTCCATCATCATCTAATGCTTACTCAGGTTCTTTCTAGCTTGAAAGCTCTGTAAGTCTGAATATTTGAATGGAAGATAAAATGCACAAGATTATATGAGAGCTCCTATTATCTTTCTGGTCTATGTTGATTCTTTTAGTACCACTTGTTGCCTTACCCATGAATGCCACCCAAACTTTTGTCATGTATTCTACCATTCCTACATATTAACCACATGATAGATATTATCAGTTTTATGCTTTTATTCCTACACTTAATTCCCTGAATTCACCAATACAACTATACCTCCAACCCTCATTTCTCACATACACCTTTGCTTCTCTCTAGTTGCTTACACATCTTCTGCAATCAAATGTTGTACCAGGAAAGAGTGTCCAAACTAGTTTCCTCCTTCGAACAATAACTCCTACTGATTAAATATCTTTCAATCAGTAATGTCATCACTAGTCTCCTAAGATGGGTATCTTGAAAGTTAATACCCCTTATAGTTAGTTAATTTAAAAATCCTGTTATGTATCATTTAAAAAAAATCTTCCAATGCCACCCCATCTTCTGCAGTCCAAATGACACTACATTCAATGACATCTCAACAACTCTATGCCTGAGTTACTGCCAAAACCTCCCAACAGACTTCACAAAGCGTAACTTCTCATCCTTCTAACCCATCCTGCACACTCCTACCTAACCTTCCTTTTAAAAATTTGCAAACCAACCCCCTGGCCACAGAACTAAAAGTATATAATGAATCAAATCTTTAACTTCTTGGTATTGTTTATTTTCTACCCCCAACAAAAGACCTCCATTCCAATCAATTCAGCCTCAAGGCTCCAGGAGAGATCAAGTTACTGTAGACTGTCTTTGCTCACTACTCCTTTCATCTAAATGCTCCTTCAACCCCATTTTCCTTCATTTACCTCAAGTCCTATTAGTTGTTAAGTCTCATTTGTTTGATAAGGTCTTTTTTAGCTAAATCAACTCCAATTAATTTATCCCTTTTTAAAATTCCTACTGCCATTATGCACTTAATCCTTCTCCAAGTATTAGCTTTGTCTCAATTATAATGAAATATTACTTTACGACAAACACTACATCTCATAAAACTTATCTTCCAAGCACCATAAGCATAAATGCCAGGCCAACTGATGAAAATTTACATCTTCTTTAATTACTTAAGTTGCCCCTTCCCTTTCTAAAATTCCTTTGCTTTTGTTAGAATTACTTTATCTGAGGGGCACCTGGGTGGCTAGGTTGGTTAAGCGTCTGCCTCCTACTAAGGTCATGATCTCAGGGTCCTGGGATCAAGCCCCATGACACCCTGCCTCAGGTTCCCCACTCTGCAGGGAGTCTGCCCCTCCCCCTTCTTGTGCCCGTGCTCTCTTTCTCTCTCTTAAAAATAAATAAAATCTTTAAAAAAAAAATTACTTTAATCTGAAAGGACTACAGTGACCAGATGAAGCAACTTCAGGACTCTGTTCAAAAGTAAGATTCTATTATGCTGCTTTCAACACTCCCTGTATAAAAAAAAAAAATCTTCATGTACAAGGTCCCTAGTGTACAAGGTCCCTAGTGTACAAGGAGCTAGAAGTGTAACAGTATTTCACAATGATAAGGTGGAAACTAACTAGGGTTTATCATATAATAGTCAGAAGCCTAAGAGTTAAAATCACAAGCTTCTGTCTCAGACAGACTCGGCTTCAAGTCCAGACATTACAACTTACCAGCTGTGTAACACTAGGTAATTCATTTAATATCTTTAAACTTCCATTTCTTCATTTGTATGGTGAGGGTACTAGTTATCAGTCTAACTGGGCTGCTTTTATATACTCCATGTACACTCAGTAAATGCTAGCTATTATTGTTACCAACAAAATTAACTCATGGTCTTGAATAAAGTTCTAGAAATTATTACTTTAAATACGTACAATTTGTTTCCCTTAACCTCCTTTAGCAGTAACTACACTACACTAAAAGTGTGCCATTTTTTTCAATACAAATCACAATGATTTCAGGTACTAAACGTCAATTTGTTGATTAGAAAATTAACTTACATCTGAACCAGAAGCTTTCATGATTTCAGGTACTAAAGGTCAATTTTGTTGATTAGAAAATTAACTTACATCTGAACCAGAAGCTTTCATCATTGCACTCTGCGAAGACTCTTCTTTCCTCCTCTGTTGGAATGTAATCAGCCCCTATGTCTTTTTACCAAGAAAAATTGGCAAACATTAAAATGCCCATTGAAAAGCTAAGCCTAAAAATTTAATTCAGTCTAAACATTAACAAAACACACCCAATTTTCAAAAAATGAATTAAACAAATGGCTCGTAAACATTTTCTAAAATTTAAATTCAATTTAGTTGACAGTGTATTTTAAGTTTCAGAGGTAGAATTTAGTGATTCATCATTTGCATATAACACCCAGTGCTCATAACATCAAGTGCCCTCCTTAATGCCCATCACCCAATTACCCCATCCCTCCACCCACCTTCCCTCCAGCAATCCTCAGTTTGTTCCCTATAGTTAAGAGTCTCTGAATAATGGGCTTGTAAACTGTTAGCAAACTGACTTCAAAGAGAAGTTAGTGCTACTATCTATTAGTCAGGACTGACTACATAATGTGGTCCAGTGCAAAATGAAAATTTGGGACCAGTTCAAATTATTAAGAATTTCAAGATGGGGGTGTCTGGGTGGCACACTCAGTTAAGTGTCTTGACTCTTGGTTTCAGTTCAGGTCATGATCTCAGGATTCTGCAATCTAGCCCCATGTCTGGCTCCACCTTCAGCAGGAAGTCTGCTTGGGATTCTCCCTCCCCCCCCCCATGCTCTCCCTCTCTTTCTTAAATAAATAAATAAATCTTAAAAAAAAAAAATTCAAGATGGCAACAGTAGATCATTAAACGGAGTGAGTCCCCGTGTGACTACACAGGTCACACACCCATGAAGCCAGTCCAGTTGCTGTTACTCAAGGCAGTGAGTTTTTCTACATAGAAAAGTGCTTCTAATTATAAATATGTAATTGATAGTTACGGGGAATTGGTCTTGGAACTTCTGCATTCGGCTCCTGAAAATCAGCCCTCCCATTCATTTTTCCTGCATCGAAAACATTTAAGTATTAGAAATCATTAGACAGACCAAAATCAATTAAGGTGTAGTATAGTAAAATTACTAGTCTACAGGGCAAACAAGCAACAAATATTTACTAAATACTACTACATCTGAAGTACTTGACATAATAAAAATAGTGACCTAAATAAAAAGTAACAGACCTATTAACTAATTTGGAACTGACTCATCTTAGGTCCCTTAATTGAAAAATAGGTCCTTTATAATTATTTATCAACAGATACATCAAATTAAGATATAAAAGGACATCAAAGAAATGGACATATTTCTCCTCCTGAAGCTGGGTTATTTCACATTATCCTACGTTTTTGTCCTTTCAGAAATATATGCACAGTAATTACAATGATTTCCCAAAGTAGAAGAAGAAACATCTCAAAATTCATATCTGGGCTTCCATTTTTTAAAAAATGAAATAATCATCAGGAAACATACAACCTCTCCCACAAAGCGCTACTCCACAAAAACTGAATAACAAAGACGTCATATCCTTCTCCCTGTGGTTAGAGCTAACAGCAAATTCTGTATCCTCCAAACTTTCCTCGCTCTCTAGAGACTTTGAATATGAGATTTAAAAATGCAAAATTTCAAGAATATACGTTTTTATTTACATTTTAACCCATGTCTCAGGGCTCAAGAGACCAACAGACTGGATAACTGCCTATTTTATAGAATGTTCACGCAGGACCATCATTATTCCCATCTTAAAAACAATTTACATGAAAACGAGAAATGGCACACACGGGTGAGGATAGCAACTGAGGCCCTTCCGTATTTCACTCACTCAATAAACCATCACTGAGGGCCTTGGCTAGAAAAAAAAATAGGGTAAAACGAACTCATGGATGGATAGAGCTTGCTAAATAGACTACTTGTATCCTAAAACAATTAAATAAAAAAATGAAACCTTAGTTTCCGTAACCGCATCCTACTTAGAAACCCTAGCAACAGGGCGGATAAGGCCCCTTCAGACAACATAATTTTAACCTCTTAATGGCCACAGAAAAAAGCTGAACCGAACCCTTGTCAGCCTATGGCCGACTCCCGCACTGCATACCCACAATATATCTGCGTCTCCAGCCTGCAACACCCCGGTACACACATTAGTCACCACGAAATCACTCGGGAGCCCGAGAGCCCGCGGGCGATCAGCCCACCCTCGCAATCGGGAAAATGGCGGAAGGCGCAGGGTAGCGGCTGGCCGCACGGAGGTGGTGAGTGGGCAGGTGGGGGGCGGAATGTAGGCTCTTTGCGTCACCTCACCCACCTCCGGACAATAGCGGCGAGCGACGGCGCGGCGAGCAGGGGCGATCGAGGGCAGAAGGTCTGGAGGGGACCCGAGAAGGGTCAAGGAGGAAGAAAACCGCGCGGAAACAGTCAGGTACGCGGCACCACGGCGGAGTTGGGGGTGGGGAGCAGACAGCCACTCGGCCTCCAAGAAGTCACCCAAATACGGGCTCAAAATGACCGCAACCCGGAAGCGCTAGCGACCTACGGACGGAAATGACGTCAAGACCTCCCTGCGCAATCCAAACGCGAGCAGCCTCGGACTGGACGCCAGCGTCTGCATCTGTGTGCCCCGCCCCACTCTGCCCTTCCCTCCTCGCTTCTCCCCCAGGCTGCGGCGCTAGCAAGCTGCACTGCGGCTGCGTGCGCCACCTCTGCGGTCGACCCCGCCCCGCCCCCTCCCTGAGCGCTGTGGGAGGCTTGGCTTCAGGCTCTTGTGACGCGCTTCTGTGGTCTTCCAGTGACTCGCTGACAGGAAAGTTCAAGAACCCTCTTTTAAGCCCCTTGTTAAGAGTAACCGATTTAACTTGGATTTTTTTGGCTTGGGGCTTTACATGATCTGTTTCATTCTTTGAGCCTCTAAGACTAATAGAAAGTAATTATTAAGCATGCGCACTTGGCTATGTGTCATGGTGTCTTGAGTCCAGCTGCTGACTAGTTCTAGAACCTCACGCATTACATTCTGTGAGCCTCAGGTTTTTCTCTTCTAAAAAAATGGAAATTACACCTGTCTCATAGGGTTGTTAGGATCAAAGCAACACGCCTGAATAGAGACAAGCACTCAATGGTTTTTTATTAATGGAAGAGTCTATATTTGAATGCGGGCCTCCTGACTTCTGTTCATCAGACATCTGCTGCCACAGCCGGCCACCATTGATTCATTCATTTATTTTACAAGTATTTATTGAGTGCCTACTATGTGCCGGATACTGAAAGTTATTGGTGAGTCAACAGCGAACAATTAGCTCTACTTGGTTGTTTTTGTCTCATCAACTCCTAAAAACCTCTCTGGTTTCTTACCTCTTTTCTGAGCCCCTCTGCCGCTGGCCTCGTTTCACCTTTTTCACTGCCTATAGAGCTGCCCTATATTTATTCTCACACAGGCATAGTTAAGAGAGACAGCCTGCTGTGATCCATCTAAAACATAAATCCAATCCTGTGGTTCCTTCTTTAGAGCCTTTTGATTGTTCCCATCATGCACAGAACCCTGCATTTCTCAGCCTCTGTCCTCTTGAGCCTCACTTCTTGTATTGTAGTGTTCAATAAGAAACACAGCCTATAGTCCTTTGCACTCACAGTCCCTGTATGCTGTTCTCCCTAGCTTAACCTTTTTCCCTGCCTGGTTCACTCTGTTGGTATTTCAAAATCCTTCTTTTAGATTACTTTCTTTGTGAAGCCGTCCTTGAAACACAGCCCAGAGAATTAATCACTCCTCCCTCTTAGCACCTCTTTTCTTTGTACATCTGTCATTTCAGTGTAGTTCTGCATTGTATTGTGATCTTTTTGCTTATGTCTATCTCTGTTACAGAACTCTTTTAGGACAGAGACCTTGGCTGATAAATGTTTATACTCCTAAGGTATAATTAATATGCATTTTGTTTCTGGGACATGCTAAGCTAAGCCTGGACCCAGGGCCTTTGCACTTGCTGTTCTCTCTTCTAGAACACTGTTATTCCAGGTGTTCACATGGCTTCTTGTCTCAGGTTGCAGCTAATGTCACTACATCAAAGAGGCCTTCCTTGATCATCCAATTAAAATTAGATCCTCAATCACTCTCCATGTTACCATGTTTATTTTCATAGCACTTATGATCTAGAACAATTATTTGGTTTTTTATTGTTTTTCTCTCTCCACTCACTAAAATAAAAGATCTATGAATGTAGGAGTCTGGCATCAAAATGATTGGCACCTAGTATGATATCAATATATATTTCTGAAATGAATTCATCGAGTACATTTTTATAAGAAAAAAAAACATAATTAAAAGACATACTGGGTAAGCTTTATGCTAAAGCAAACTCTGATCTTTGCTTTCTAACTAGATTGTAAGATTCTGGAATCCAGTTCTATCATATTTATATTTACTGAAACAGGCCTAACACATGACACATAGTATTTTGATGAGTATATTTTCTGTAGCCCATGTATTTCTCAGCAATCAAGTCAATAAGTTGGATTTCTATTGATGAAAGGATGTGGTGCTCTTTCTGTGAAACAAATAAGATTCTAAACATTCAAAGTAAACTGTCATTTTCTATGCTGGCATTTAGAGGTTATCGAGTCTATTGGTAACTTGGGTGATGCAACAAAGAATTCAAACATAAATTGAGTAAGATCCAAAGTCTTACTAGAAGCTGATTCGCATTTGATAAGGCTCCAGGATTTATTAGCAAATTGAGAAATTTGGTGCTTTAATTTTGAACTGTGAGATCATCAGAAATCAATCTGTTTGGTTTAAATTAAATCAACTGAGTTCAAACTACCTGCACTGAGGTAAGATCTTTGATGAAATGTCACCATAAGAAATGTCCACTTGTTAGACATAACTTTAAAAAGTTATAAAGGAACTATTTAGGTACTCATTAATTCATTAGAATGAAACCCATGTAATAAGTTCCTTCTTAATCTCAGTGTCAAGAAAAAGTTTGTCTTTTCAGATGAAGTCTTGAAATTCCATAATCACAGTTATTATTCAGCATATTTCCATTTATGCTCTATGAGGGTAGAGATTGTGTCTTATTTGTTCACCATAGACTTTCCAGGCTCAACACATTTTTAAAAAATTTTTTTAAAGATTTTATTTATTTATTAGAGCACGCAAGCACGAGTAGAGGGAGGAGCAGAGGAAGAGGGAAAGGAAACAAGCACACTCCCTGCAGAGCAGGGAGCCCAACTCGACATGGACCTTGATCTCAGGACCCCAAGATCATGACCTGAGCCAGAATCAGATGCTTAACCGGCTGAGCCACCCTGCTCAACACATTTATCACTCAAAATGTAATGTTACAGAAGCCAAGGGAAAAGAATGTTCCAAAAAGGAAGGAATAGTCACTCATGTCAAATGCTGATAAAGACTGAGAACTATCCATTTAGTGTAGCAACAAGATTATTTATAACTTTTATGAAAGTAGTTTCATCCCTAGATAACAATGGGTTTAGAAAAGAGTGATTGGGTATAATATAGAAAAAAGTGTGACTGCCCTTTCCCAAAGCTTAGTTGTCCAGTGAAAGGAAGTCATAAGGCAGATTTTCCAACTGGTGTTCTGTGAATATGCTATAGGTGTGCCACAAGCTGTTGATCCATTCAGCCTTTGGGATGAGCTGTGGGCAGAGCTGAGCAACCTCCTTTAAGGTCCTCGAAGGGTACCTAGTATGGAATAAAGTCTAATGGCATTCTTGTGTACTGCACAGTTGATGAGAATGGTGGGCAGCATTCAGCTCTTTACCCTAAATGGCAGAAAATTTAGTTGAAGGGCACATTGCTGCCCCTCATGGGCGAAGGCTCTTGGGGCTGCCAGGGATATGTTCTTACTGCACAAGGAGCATGGCAGGCATCCTAAGGTACAGCTAGCAGGATGGAGACCCAAGGAGACAGGACAGGGGCTTCTGGTGGGTGTAGTTTCAGGGAGTAGCCCCAGAGAGCAGCCCCAAATCTCAGTCTTCAAATTAATTCAACATGTCTGGCCTTTTGTAGTTGATGTATCTTACTTGTGATGTCCAGGTCAGCTGCAGGTGGACTGCTCAAACAATGCAGATTAGAGCTCATTGTAATTTTGGTATACTTAAAATCTAAAAGTTCATTTGGATTCAAAATTCACTTGGATTATCACCAGTCATTTATGTGTTACATTTGTTAAAGATAAAACTATTAAGAGTCTTTAGATAAAATTTCAGTTGTAAACATTGAAAGATTATTACATTCAAAATTTCTCATCGATGAGAACTATTAAGAATTCATTACTTAAAATGAATAAGTAAGTAAATAGGGGCACCTGGGTGCCTTAGTCAGTTAAGCGTCTGCCCTAAGCTCAGGTCATGATCTCAGGGTCCTGGGGTCCAGCCCCGCATTGGGCTCCCTGCTCTGTGGGGAGTCTGCTTCTCCCTCTGCCCCTTACCCCTTTTTGCTCACTTGCTCTCTCTCTCTCTCTCAACTAAATAAATAAATAATCTTTAAAACAATAAATAAGTAAATAAACTTTTTAAAAAAGAGGTGGGGCACCTGGCTGGCTCAGTTGGAATAGCATGCGACTCTTGATCTCAGTGTCGTGAGTTCGAGCCACATAGTGGGTGCAGATATTACTTAAAAATAAGTGCATAAACATAAAAAAAAAAAGAATTCAAAGAGATAATCATTAAAAAGGAAATTTGTGTGGCCATTTCAAATTTAAACCTACTATTTAAAAGTTACATTTAGAGAAGCAAGTTCAAATTTAAAAGATATATTTGGAGGTTTTATACAATTCAGTTTTTATTCAGATAGAGTCAGTATTTTATTTTATTCTCTTCCCTTATATTTTGTATTTTATTTTTAATCACAGTTATGCTGTAAATAGATATATACCTAAGCATATAAAGAGATGTGTGTGTGTGTGTGTACAATCTCAATATAGATGCCTCAATCCGCTCCACTTTATTCTAGTGAATAGCACAAATATTGTCATTTTTCTGTGTTTGCCATAATGTAAAAAAAGTTGGGACATGTGTAGAATTTCTAAGGAGAGAGAGAGAGGATAGTGACTAGAGATGGATAAGTATAAATGGGAGAAGGACTGACCCATCCTTCGAAACAGGGAGAAAAAAAGTAATGAAAGGTACAAAACACCAGTTTATATATTTGTAATGGAAAGACAAGGAAGTTGAGGATATGGGCAAGAGAATGTCTGAAATGATGGGCAATGGAATCAAAGTAGGGAAAGAGTGAAGACAGATGGGTATAAAGTTAGGGTTCTCAAAGACCTGGCAGTCACCATGATGTCAAAGCACAGTTGTACATAAAACTATCTGTGTGGGAGAGCAGGAAGAATATGATGTTGACCAGGTAGTGGAATAGAAATGTTTCATTTTTGACGGATTTGCACCAGTACCACAAAAGACTTTGTCATCATTAAAATGGAGGTGATGGGAAATGCAAGGAAGGATTACAGAGTTTGGGGTTGCTGCAGGTTCAGAGCTACAGGCTAGTTCTAGTTTGATTCCTCCTAGCCATTGGAATCTGAGGGTTTTATAAGGTTTATAAGGTTTATAAGGTTTTATAAGGGCAGAAGAAGTGATACTTAAGAGTAAAAGGAGGTAACCAGGGGATTGTTGCATACATTCTTAGAACCCAGTTTCGTTCACAAGCCTCAGGAGTGAAGTCTAGATTGAATCACATGTAAGGTCACTCTAGTTTTTAGATTTTTATCACAGTACAGCACTTGAAGACCCTCTGAAAGGCAGGCTTCCCGGGGGATGTGAATTCACTGGCAGATAGGGCAGATGACGCCAAATAAGCATAGTTTTAGGCAAATGTTTTAGGTGAAAGTTTCAAGACAGTTTACCCTCAGCTGTTCCTTGCAAACACATTACCATTCCTGACTTTCTTCTACAGAGAAATCTTGCATTCGTGATTGTCTGAATTTCTTCTAGAGCTGGTTTGAAGGAAACTTGGGATCCTAGTATGCATCTGAATTTATGCTGGGACATATTTTCCTGGGGTACATTTTGTACTTGGTTTCCATTTTACAGCAGGAGAGATGAAGAGAAGCATCAGTAAAATTGGGGTATGTTTCTATATTAATGTGAATCTAAGAAAAGTCAATCAACATCTCCGAAATCCTAAATCACACAAAGTTATAAGAAGCATGTATTCCTGGGTCCAGCACTTACACATGCAATTAATGAAGTGTTTTTCACTTTTCTTGAGGATTTGAGGTACTAGAAAGGAATTTGAAGAAAGAGAGGAGTAAGCATTCAGGTGATATAGCCTAGGCTATGAATTCCTGGTTAACAACCTCAAATACTTTGTCCGGCTTTCTAATTAAAATTTAAAACAAACACCTTATTAAGGGCAGTATAGGGATTCCAATGGTGAAATATTTCAGTTCTAATCAATGCTGTTTGAGAGCTAATAAATCCCAATTATATTATTTCTTTGTTCTTTCTTTAATCTCAGCTCTATCTCCAGTATCCTGAGTTTTGCATTCAAACATGTATTTGTCTACTTTGTTATAATTATGCAGAGTCAACTCTTTGTCAAAAGTTAGAGAAGGAGAATTTTTTCAACATCTAAGTGACTCTGTTTGCTGAGAATCTTTTCACTACAATGCATATTTGAAGAGAAAGACTTTCTTACTTACTTACATCCCCTGCTTGCTTTCTTGTATGAAAGTTTCATTTGTAAGCAGAAGCAGGAAGAGGGAGGGGGAAATCCTCCACAAGAGATGACCCTTGGTAGCGGTGCTCCTCATGCTGTCAATCAATCAGAGAACCATCTGTCCCACTTTAGATTTTAGGAGCCATCTTGCACATCTGCTGTGCCTTTTCTATCACTTATAGAACCCACTAAAAGCTGTTAGATGAATTAGGGAAACCAGAATGCAGCTGCATGTAGCTGGTTTTGAATTTTTGCAGCTGGGTCCTATATGGCACTGTCAGTTTTGAAGTTATTTTTTATGAGATTGGAAAAGCAAAGAGAATTATTCATTTTATAATAGTAACTCCTAGGGTCTTAAAATTTTGTTCTCTGAAAATTTAAAATAACATATATTTTTAAAACTCCCACCAAATGTTTAAAATTTAAGCCAACTGTAAATATCTAAATAATTATTTATGAGTTCCTCTTAAGAAAAAGTATCACATGGGAAAAATGTTTTTAAAACTGATTCAAGAGTTTCTGCACTCACGCTTGTGGCGGTAGCAGCAGGCGCACTCTGGACATGCAGAATGACACTGATGAGTTGGTGGACCTATATGTGCTGCTGAAATGCACCCTCACCAATGGCATCAGCCACGCCAAGGACCACACATCCATCCAGATGAACATGGCCAAGGTCGACAAGATGACATGCAGGTTCAATGGCCAATTTAAAACCTATGCTATCTGTGGGGCCATTTGCAGGATGGTGAGTCAAATGACTCCATCCTCCCACTGGCCAAGGCCAACAGCATCATTTCAAAGAACTTCTGACTGGAGAGGATAATAGAGGTGGAATATTGGTCATTCAAAAAAAAAAAAAAAAAAAACCAAAAAAACGCAAAAACCCAAAAGAAAGAAAGAAAGATTGATTCAGGAGCCAAGTACTTTCTGAGATGGAAGCAATTTGGTATCTAGATGCCAGAAGTTTGCAAGCTAGAAATCTAAAGTCTTACCATGTTCAGGCCAGTTTCCCTATATCAACTTCAAATTGACTGAAAGACAAACACAGCATTTACTTATTTGTCTATGCAGGAAGTGAGAATTTTCTCATATAACAATGTTATATTATAGAACTGAAAAAGCTTACTGACCCAGAATATTAAACCATAGAAAATTAGTCCTAGCTGCAAGCTTATATACTCTGAAAATTCTGTTCAGTGTTTTTCTCAGTATTAGCTCCTGCAGTATTTTCATATGCCTTTTTGATAACACTACATCACAATTATTTACCCACTTCACCCATAGTACTGTTCCTTGCAAGAAAAGGGAATCTCTCCGTATTCAAATCAACAGTGTCATACCACACTAGGCCTTTTAAAATGCTTAGTTATTTAATTAAAGTGATTTATATATGTAATAGAAAAGTGTTCTAATATTTCTTGAAGAGGCCTTTAATAGATATAATTAGAAACTGCAGGCTCATCATAACATCTGCCTGTTTACCTGCATTGGTGCCCATATATTTTGTCTTTCCTCCTGTTACTACTAAGATCTTCCGCCTGGGATCCAAGACCAGCCTTACACTTGTGAAGTAGATCCTGTCCTCTCTTATTTGCTCAAGGATATCTCCTCAGCAGTTCTACCACTTTCCCACATCCTTGGTTTCCCTTCATTGTTGAAAAAAATTCCCATCAGTATATAAATGAGCTATAGCTCTCATACCTTTAACAATGACAGACCCTATGAATTTTCTCTTGACCCCCACATCCCCATTTATTGACTCATTTATGGCAGAACTTCTTGAAAGAACTGTCTATACTTCTGTCTCCAATTCCTGTTCTCCTAGTCTTTCTCAGACTTAACCTCAAGCATGCTTTTACCCTTATCTTTCCACGGTAAATGGCCTTGTAAACACTCTATGATCTCCATGTTACTAAACAGATTTTTCATTTTTCAGTCCTTGTATTGGTTGACCTAAAGCAGTTGACACAGTTGATCACTTCTTATTTAAATGTTTTCTTCACCTGATTGCAAAATACCTCACTTTTACATTTTTTTCTATTTTATAGTACTCTCTTTCTCAGTCTCTTTTGCTGGTTCCTCCTTATTTCCATAGCTTCTAAACTTTGGGGTGCTCTTGTATTCAGATCTTGACATCTCAATGGTCATTTCCTTGGTAATCTCATCTAGTTTCAAGGTTTTAAATACCATCTATACTCTGATAACTTCCAACTTTAGATTTCTAGTACAGACCTCTTCCTCTGGAACTCTAGACTCATTTATCTCTGTACATATATTTACTTGCCATCTTAAACTTTACATCCTCAAATCAACTCCTGGTCTCCAACTCTACAACAAGAAAAAAGAATCTCTTATTTTCTTTTTTTTTTTTTTTTTTTTTAAAGATTTTATTTATTTATGTGACAGAGAGACAGCCAGTGAGAGAGGGAACACAGCAGGGGGAGTGGGAGAGGAAGAAGCAGGCTCACAGCGGAGGAGCCCGATGTGGGACTCGATCCCGGTACACCGGGATCACGCCCTGAGCTGAAGGCAGACGCCTTAACGACTGCGCTACCCAGGCGCCCCAGAATCTCTTATTTTCAATCTTCTCCTACTCACTTGAAGGCAATCTCTCTTTCCAGTTTATTAGGCTAAAATCTTTGGAGGCATCCTTGTCTCACACACTATGTACCATCTCTTGGTCAATCCTATCGGTTCTATCTTCAGATCATATCTATAATCTGACCCAACACTACCACCCTTGTCCACGTCACCGTCATCTCTTGCCTAAATTCTTACACGAGTCTTCTAGCTGCTCTCCCTGCCTTCCTTCATTTTAATCTCAACATTGCAGCCATAGTGATATTGTTAAACCCCAGTTCAGATATTTACTCCTCAGAACACTCCAATGGCTTCTCATTGCTCTCCAACAAAGGACAAAGTCCTTACAATGGCAAACAGGACCCTGTGGTCTTTCTCAACCTCCCTTCCAGAAGTCATATTCTCCTACTCTTTCCCTTACTTATTACACGTCAGCAGCACTACTCTTGCATTTTCTCAAACATGCCAAGCAGGGGCCCATCTTAGGGTCTGTGTAATTGTTCCCCCCTCTGGGTGAGAGCTGAGTGCCCTTGCATATCTGCATAATTCAATCTCTCATCTACTTCAGATCTTTGCTGAAACATCATCTTCTCCATAAGCCTTTCTTGATTATCCTGTTTAAAAATTGCATCCCCTCTCTGCCTTTTCTCTTATCTTTAACCCATGCCCATCACTAGCATTTCCTATCTGCTCCCCCTCCAACCCATTGCCCATTTTTTCCCTCTTTCATATTACTATTGCTTATCCATTGTTTTACTTAATCCTTTTCTGTCTCTAGGGAAACATTATGAGGACAGGATTTTAATTTTTCACTGATGTATCCCTAGGGCATAGAAGTGCCTGTCAGGTGCTCAACTAAAATTTGTTGAAAGACTTAATGTGTAAAAGAATTACAGTCATCCATGGGTACCATACACCAGAGACTGGATAAAGAGTGCTGAAATAAAAAACACAAACACAGCCTACACTGCTAAAAAACGAATTTCGTCAGCAGAGATAGTAATCCTATCTAATGTTTGTCAAGCACTTAACTTTGTGCGAGCACTGTTCTAAGAATTTTACACGTCCTAGCATTTAATTCTCAAAACAAATTAAGAGATGAATCCTACTAAAATAATCTTTTCACAAAGAGGAGACACAAGCATGGAAATTTAAGTAGCACATTCAATGTCATGAAGCCAGTTACCATTGATACCAGCACCCAGATCTATACAGTCTGACTCTGGAACCCTTATGCTTAAGTATGCAATTTATAATGCAAGAAAATCACTACTGTAGTTAAGGGAAACCTAGAGCATAAGAAAACATAACAAGGCAGGGTTCCTAGAAGAGGTGATTTTTGAAAAACAGAGTTAGTAGAAGGAAATAACAAGGGAATTGGTGCATAAAGTAGAAAGTGCAGCATATTTCACCAACATTTGGGAAGTGGGGTGCTTTGGGCATCCAAAAAATAATGTTATTAGGTATAGCTAGAGAGGAAAGTGATAGAAAGGGGTAAAAGTTGTATACAGAGGTCATACCATGAGGGGTCTTATATGTCATGGTAAGGATTTTACATTTTTGTCTTGAAGGCAATAGGAAAGGCATAGATGGATTTTAAACAAAGGAGTGGAAATAAGGTCAGATTTAAATTTCAGAAAAACACTATCAGCTTTATCCATAACAGATTAAGTTATAGGCAGGAAGAGCAGCTACATTAATTGAAGCTCTTTTGATAGTTTAAGGAAGAAAAGATGGAGGCCTAAACAGGATGGTTGAAGTGGTGACAAAGACAGGAAAAAAGATTTCAGAAATAATAAAAATGTGCTTTTATTACACTATTTATTTGATTAGACATTATTATTTTTTTCTTTTTTAGTAATTTTTTTAGTAATCTCTACACCCAGTGTGGGGCTTGAACTCACAACCCAGAAATCAAGAGTTGTATGCTCTACAGAAATAAATGATATACAAACAAACAATAGAACAGATCAATGAAACTAAGAGCTAGGTCTTCAAAAGAATTTATAAAAATGACAAAACCCTAGCCAGACTTAATCAGAAAGAAAAGGGAAATGACACAAATAAATAAAATCATGAATGAAAGAGGAGAGATCACAACCAACACCACAGAAATACAAATAATTATAAGAGAATACTATAACAAATTATATGCCAACAAACTGGGCAATCTGGAAGAAATGACAAATTCCTAGAAACTTGTGAACAACCAAAATTGAAACAGGAAGAAATAGGAAATTTGAACAGACCCATAACCAGCAAAGAAATTGAATCAGTCATGGAAAATCTCCCAACAAACAAAAGCCTGGGGCCAGATGGCTTCCCAGGGGAATTGCACCAGACATTTAAAGAAGAGTTAATACCTATTCTTCTCAAAATGTTCCAAAAAATAGAAATGGAAGGAAAACTTCCAAACTTATTCTAGAAGGCCAGCATTACCTTGACTCCAAAATCAGACAAAGACACCACTACTGAGGAGAATTACAGGCCAATACCCCTGATCAACATGGATGCAAAAATTCTCAACAAGATACTAGCAAATGGAGTTCAACAATAAGAGAATTATTCATCATGGTCAGGTGGGATTTATTCCTGGGCTATAGGGCTTGTTCAATATTTGCAAATCAATCAACGTGATAACACCACATTACGAAAAGAAAGAATAAGAACCATATGATCCTCTCAATATATGCAGAAAAAGCATTTGACAAAATACGACATCCATTCTTGATAAAAAACCTTCAACAAAGTGGGGATAGATGGAACATACCTCAACATCATAAAGGCCTGATAGGAAAGATGGACAGCTAATATCCTCAATGGGGAAAAACTGAGAGTCTTTTCCTTAAAACAAGGATGTCTATCCTTACCATTACTATTTAACATACTACTGGAAGTCTTAGCCTCAGCAGTCAGACAATAAAAGGAAATAAAAGCCATCCAAATCAGCAAGGAAGAAGTCAAAATTTCACTATTTGCAGATGACATTATACTCTATGTAGAAAACTGAAAGACTCCACCAAAAAATTGCTAGAACACATGGATTCAGCAAAGTTGCAGGATATAAAATCAATGTACAGTAATCTGTTGCATTTCTATACACCAATAACAAAGCAGCAGAAAATGAAATCAAGGAGTAGATCCTGCTTGCAATTGCACCAAAAACAGTAAGATACTTAGGAATAAGCCTAACCAGCGAGGTAAAGGATCTATACTCTGAAAATTATAAAATACTTATGAAAAAAATTGAAGAGGACACAAAGAAATGAAAAAGCATTCCATGCTCATGAAATGGAAGAACAAACATTATTAAAATGTCTATACTACCCAATGCAATCTACATATTTAATGGAATCTCTATCAAAACACCAACAGCATTTTTCACAGAGTTAGAACAAACAATCCTGAAATTTGTATGGAACCACAAAAGACCACTAGCCAAAGCAAGCCTGAAAAAGAAAAACCTGAAGGCATCATGACTCCAGATTTCAAGCTATATTACAAAGCTGTAATCATCAAGACAATATGGTACTGGCACAAAAACAGACACATAAATCAAGGGAACAGAATGAAGAATGCAAAAATGAACCCACAGCCATATGGTGAACTAATCTCTGACAAAGCAGGAAAGAATATCCAATGGAAAAAAGACAGTCTTTTCAACAAATGGTGTTGGGAAACTGAACAACAACATGCAAAAGAATGAAACTGGACCACTTTCTTACACCATACACAAAAATAAATTCAAAATTGATGGAAAGACCTAAATGTGAAACAGGAAACCATTAAAATCCTAGAGGAGAACACAGGCATCCACCTCTTTGACCTTGGCCATAGCAGCTTCTTAGCAGACACATCACCAGAGGCAAGGGAAACAAAAGCAAAAAATGAACAAGATGAAAAGCTTCTGCACAGCGAAGAAAATGATCAACAAAACTAAAAGGCAGCCTACAGAATGGGAGAAGATATTTGCAAATAACGTATCTGGTAAAGGTTAGTATCTAAAATCTGTAAAGAACTTATTAAACTCAAAACCTGAAAAACAAATAATCCAGTTAAGAAATGGGCAGAAGACATGAATAGACACTTTTCCAAAGACGACTTCCAGATGGCTAACAGACACATGAAAAGGTGCTCAACATCACTCATCATCAGAGAAATACAAATCAAAACTGATGAGATACCACCACCACCTGTCAGAATAGCTAAAATTAACACTAGAAACAACAGGTGTTGGTGAGGATGCAGAGAAGGGGAAACCCTTTTGCACTGTCGATGGGAATGCAAACTAGTAGTCTGTATTTGGAGGTTCCTCAAACAGTGAAAAAAAGAACTGCCCTACAATCCAGCAATAGCACTACTAGATATTTACCCAAAGGATACAAAAATACAGATTCATAGGGATACATGCACTGCAATGTTTATAGCAGCATTATCAACAACAGCCAAACTATGGAGAGAGCCCAAATGTCCGACTGATGAATGGACAAAGAAGATGTGGTGTGTGTGTGTGTGTGTGTGTGTGTATATACACACACACATATATATAATGTAATATTACTCAGCCATCAAAAAGAATGAAATCTTGCCATTTGCAATGACTAAGATGGAGCTAGAGTGTATCATGTTAAGTGAAATAAGTCAGTCAGAGAAAGACAAATATTTTACTCATATGTAGAATTTAAGAAACAAAACAAATGAACATAGGGGAAGGGGGGAAAGAAAAAAAGAAACAAATGATAGAGAACAAATTGAAGGTTGTTGGAGGGAGGCGGTTTGAATAGCAAGGGTCCACCATTGGTTCTCAGCTTGGTTACATATTAGAATCACTTCAATAGATTCTTTAAAATAATGAGGGCTCTACCACAAACTAATTCAAGCAGAATCTCTGGGTGTGGGATCCTGGCAGGGAAGAAACGGGGTGGGGATGGAGCATTAAAAATGACAGAAGTTGATTTTCTTTAAAAGGGGGGAAGGGAAAGTGATACTAGGTCATCAACCAACAGTGTGGTTAATCAAATCAATCTAATTCTGTGGTCTGTATCTGTGGTCTAATTTTTTAAAAGCCACAATTTAAAATGATTTTTAAAATGTATTTCTAAAGAAAAGTCTTTCTGAGCAAAGATAAAGAAATAAAAGTAATCTAAGGAAAGGATGAAAATGAGCCAAGTATAAAGTTCAAAGTTGACAATGTTCTAATGAAAGCAATAAACATTGATTACTTTCTTTCAAATGACAAATGCTAAAGCCAAACAATAAACTGTGAATGAATAAAAATGGATGGTTCTAATTTTAGAAGACACTACAAACCTCCTTGCACACCCACTCATGGACCTTTGTGGAAAGTTTTTGGAACTTACGTACCCAGCAGGAGAAAGGTCATGCCTGACTTATTGGACTAAGCGCTGCTAGATCACTCTCCAGAATGGCTGTCCCAGCTGTGCTCCCACCACACGCAGTGCATGAGATTTCCTGTATATATCACCACATCCCCACTGACTCTTGGCATTACCCAGCTTTCTAATTTTTGTCAATCTTTTAGATATGAACTAGTGATCTCATTGTTGGTTTTATTTGCATTTCAGCGACATTTTGAAGTAGAGTCCTCCAGGAAAGGTAAGCATGATAGGTTAACTTCCTAAGGATGCCGTAAAAGAGTACCAAATATTGGGGGGCTTAAAATCAGAAATTTATTCTCTCACAATAAATGGAGGCTAGAAGTCTGAGATCAATTTGTCAGCAGGGTCACCACTAGCTACTAGTGTGTGCCAGCAATCCAGGTGTTTCTTGGCTTGTAGATGCATCACTCCAGTTACACTGCTGTCTTCTCCCTCTGTTTCCACCTGGTCTCCCTCTGTGTGTCTGTCTCTGAGTCCAGATTTCCCCTTTCTATAAGGACACCAGTCCTACTGGATTAGGGTCCACCCTAATGACCTCATTTTATCTTGATTACCACTGTAAAGGCCCTATTTCCAAAAAAAGCCACATTCTGAGGTACTGGGGGTTGGGACTTGTACGTATTTTGGGGGGTATGCAAATCAGGCCATAACACACGCTATATTTATTTCCATGTGAAGCACTGCCAAATTACTGAGAAAGCAGTGATACATTATATGCCAAATGTGAAACCAGTTGAGTACTAGAGGTACTTAAAATTTTAAAAATCAGGGAATGTAGGTATAAAATATATTAGTTTAGACTATTTGATAAGAATGGAACTGCTCACTGATAAATTAGTTTAAACAAATTATGATCCAATCGCCAAGTTAAAAAATAAGCTATCACACATTGTGAAACAGACCTACTTGTGACATAGCACACATCTACTGTTGCAACTGCTGGCCTCCCCTCTTTTGAAAATAGGCAGTGCCCTGATTTTCCTTTGTGAAGCCAAGTGTTGCTCACTTTCAATTAGTATGGTGAGGTGGAGGCTGGTACCCCTCAGTTCTAGCTATGGGCGCACAACACGAGCTAGGCTGATGATGGTCTGCTCTGGGACTGTGGCTGAAAGTATTGGGGAAGAGGCACACTCCCTTCACCTGGGTTGCTGAGCTGCTGGTGCCTGCCTGAGAAGGAAGCCACCACAGAGGAAGCAGAAACCAGAATGGAAAAGAGAGAGAGAGAAGGCTGTTTGATACTATCTTTAGACTACTTGAACCCAGCTGCACATGAGGTACAGCTCCACCTCTGGACTTCGCAATGTACATGATCAAAAGAGAAATCCCTTTTTAATCTAGTTCGGTTTGAACTGGTATCTAATTCTTGCCATGGGAAGAGTCCGATGAACATTTGGACTGAAATGGAAATGTGCCCATGAGATACTACAAAGACAAACAAGATGCAAAGCTCATACAAGATTATTCCATTTTTTGGTCAAAATTAAATAAGAAAAACAATCTCGAAAAAAGGAAAGAAAAACAATCCTAGAAGAATATATACAAAACCATTGGAAGTGATTATCTCAAAAGAAAAAGGGGGGTTGGAGTTTCTCTTTGATGAATGGCACACAGGGGATTTTTACCTTCTATGTGATATATTTCCGTATTTAACAAAATTTTGGATACTGAACATATATTTATCGCTAAAAATAAATGTAATAGTGAAAAATTGGAAATAACATGAGTATCCCACAATGGGGGTGGGGGATAATTAAATAAATAATGACTCATACAAACAAAAAAGATTATTAAAAAACATGTTTTTTAATTTAAATTCAATTAATTAACATACAGTGTATTATTAGTTTCAGAGTAGAGTTCAGTGATTCATCAGTTGCATATCACACCCAGTGCTCATTACATCACGTGCCCTCCTTAATGTCCATCACCCAGTTACCCCATCCCCTTCCCCACCTCTCCTCCAGCAACCCTCAGTTTCTTTCCTATGATTAAGAGTCTCTTATGGTTTGTCTCCCTCTCTGACTTCATCTTAAAAAATCATGTTTTTAATGAATATGTAATAGTCTGATGGTCACTATTTTACAGTAAATAAAAAAGGCACAGAAATGGAATAGGACCACAGTATCGTAGATAGAATAATGGAGTGCTTCACAATAAGTTGTATGACCTTTGGCAAGATTATCTCTCTGAACTGATTTTTCATCTGGGAAATGTAGAAGATGCTCATAGTACTTACCTCACAAAGTTGTTATAAAGAATATATTAGATAATTAATGTAAAGCATCTGCCACATAGCAAATACTCCATAAAGATTGTATGTATGCATTAGAAAAGCATATGAGAAAAATACACCAAAATTTTAATAGTTGCTTTTTTTGGATATGAGCTTACTGATAAACTTTATTTTCTTCTATATACTTTCTATGTTTTAAAAGTTACAATAATGAGGAGCACCTGGATGGCTCAGTCGGTTAAGCATCGAACTCCTAATTTGAGCTCAGGTCTTGATCTCAGAGTTGTGAGTTTGAGCCCCGTGTTGGGCTCCATGATGCACAGGGAGCCTACTTAAAAAATAAAAATAAAATAAAAATAAAAATTACAGTAATGAAAAAATGTGAGGTGCCTGGGTGGCTCAGTCAATTAAGTCTCCAACTCTTGATTTCTGCTCAGGTCTTGATCTCAGGGTCATGAGTTCAAACCCTGAGTTGGGCTCCACACTGGCGTGGAACCTACTAAAGAAGAAAAGAAAAAATGTATCTAGTTTCCTATAAAATACAATAGTGATAGAAGAAATTACCATCACCAACATTCAGCATCTCTGGAAGATTTAGTGCAGTTTCCTATTTAGAAGGTAGGTCTATAACTACACTATCAGATTTGTCGCCAGATAAAAACGTGTGGGAAAGAGGAAATCCTGGTTAGGTTCTCAGTCAAAAGAGAAAATTTGAAGGAAGTAATAATAATATCTTTATTTGTGTAGCACTGTTTACTTTACGAAACATATTTACAAATGCTATTGAATCATCAGAAAAGGTCATATGCACACTGTCATTTCTACTTTACAAACAAGACGGTCATGCTCAAGAAGATTAAATGGCAAAACTAACAGCATTTGCAAAGAACCGAGCTGGGACTTGAATTTGGGTCTTCTAAGTTAAAAAAAGAAGAAGAAGAAAAAAGAGCATAGCATTGGTGGTGTTTCAGAACCTTTTCCTAGAAGTTGCCCATGATAATAATATTAGATATTTTTTCCTGTGACTCATTCTGAAAAATCTGTTCACTCCTTAGGGAAATTCCACAATATTATTTTCATCTTTTATGCGTATTTTGTTTTTGATGTTATTTGGTTTTTACTGGACAACAATTTTCAGTGCAGATGATTATTTGTATAGTTCTTACAAAAATAATCAAATTTCAAGGGAAATTTGAGTAAGGCAAATAGCACTGGAGATTCTTAGTATGTATGTATTTGTATTGGGGTGGGAGTTAAGGGACGGTAGAGATAAAATGAGGAACTCTTATTAACCAAAACTGAATTGAATGTTTACAATCTAAACTTTAATGAATGTTAAAAAGCTGAGAAGCTGAAAGGTACTCAATCTACATAGAGAGGAAAATGGCATGTGGATTTGTAAAACAAACAACAACACACACACACACACCACACACACACACACACACACACACACAAGGTAGGGGCTTTAGATGAATCTGGGTAGGAATAGTGTGTTTGGCCTAAAGTCAGGGAAAGAAGTCTGCCGCTCACACAAAGACCAGCAAATGCCATTAAAGGGAATTTTAGAAAGGGAGTGACATTGTCAGAAGGGCAACAGAGGAAGTTGATTTTGGCAGCAGCTTTGGGAAAGGACTTGAGAAGGAAAAAAGTCTGAAGAAGACGCATTTCTCCAAGGGAATAATGACTATACAATGGACATAGGGGGAGTTGTAAAAATGGAAAAGTTTGAGCATAAAGAGTCATCTGTTTTAAATTTTTATGGAGCCTTTCTACTTCAAGTCCTTTTAATCAAATCTTATTTTTCACCTGTCTCTCCACTATAAATCTGCATTTAGCTTTCATTAACGTCCTCACAATCACTATAACAACAGTGCATTTTAAAATTGACTGTCTGCTTTGACCACCTGCGTTAACCTTAGGTTGTGTCCCAACAAGACTCAGGCATGTTTAATCAGTTGTTGAGCCCAACCATCTGGGCATTCCAAACTCCAGTAGTAAGATTAACACCCTGGACTTGAAATTTTAGAACAAAACATCCATTGTTTCAGACATCATTCTGTGTCATGAATTTGTGTTAAGAGGTGTTGGAGTGGGGGTGAAAGGCTACTCAGGCTCTTTTAATAGCTTTTAGCTTGTTGGGGCACGAGTTTCAATTCTTTGAACTCTTGTCTTCCTCCTATTTATCCAGAACAGTTCATTGTTGGATAAACACCTAGCAGCCTCAAGGTTTTCTCTTGTTTTTTTCAAAACTGTTGCTAATTTGTTTGCTCCGAACTGATTTTTCATCTGGGAAATGTAGAAGATGCTCATAGTACTTACCTCACAAAGTTGTTATAAAGAATATATTAGATACAAATTAGATACAAAAAAGAATAAATTAGATACAAAGCGCTAAGCTGCTTTGTATTTTTGAACTATATCCAGACTAATGGTAACTGTTAATATGTGTTTGAAGTATACAAAGTAAGATAGCAACTGTCAAAGAGAAAACAATATACTTTAACCAATTATCATTTTCATATATACTGGTTTTTATCATGAAATTTAAGGAATTTAATGAACATCCATAAGACTTTTTTTTTAGTGATTTAAGTCCTTTGGGACAGGACTTTACATCACGTCAGCTTTCACTGGTGTAATGTAGGAAAGGTCAGTGCCATCCGTTCCCAGATCATGCTTTTTCCTCTCAATACTGGAGGATTCATAGGGTAAGCAGACTACAGTAGAACTGACTAAGCTATTGATGAATGTGCCTGGGAGCCACAGCCTATGCTTTTGGACACCAAAGGAAGGAATTTTCCAAGAGAATGTGTTCTTGATGGCTTAATGGAATTAACTGGAAAGGCCGAGAGGATTTAGGCATGGCCATGAGAACTCATTGGCCTTGGTAAAAATCAGCCTTCTCCCTACAGTCATACCACCTTCAGCAGGATCAAAGGAAGGGCCACAAAGCTGCAGCTTCTCAGTGATCATGACACCACCTGCCTCTCTCCTGCAAAGTATTAGTAAGAGGGGTGCCTGGGTGGCTTAGTTGGTTGAACATCCGACTCCTGATTTTGGCTGAGGTCATGATTTCAGGGTCATGGGATTGGCCCTGCATTGGGGCTCCATGCTCAGCAGGGAGATTCTTTTTTCTCCTTCTGCTCCTTGCTCCCCCTCTGCTTGTACCCTGTCTCTCTCTTGAATAAATAAATAAACATTTAAAAAACAAGCAAGCAAACAAAAACCAGTTAGTAAGAAATCAGGCACAAAGCAGAGGCTACAATGACTGTTACCCACCTTGTCTTAAGCCACCATCAGAATTAATCACATTATGCCAAATGCCTTATATACACAGCTGTACAAACAGAAGTCCAAGCCCCTGGGCCATTCATTATCATTCATAGAGTTTAGTACATCCACTGATCTGAATCAACCTCCCACTCCTCCCTGGCCAGCCAAACCCTTCCACCCTGTGCTGTGGAATGCATGGTTCCTCTTTCCTTAACTGAATCTTGGCTAGCCTTTGAGACACTTCTTCCTCCCCGGCTCTCACGTGGCAGCAGTGTTTTCTCTTACACTCCACTCACAGAGGCCCTAGAGGTGAGGTCTTTGTTTCTCATTGCTGCTTTTAGGTATTTTTATCATTTTTCCTTCCAGAACAACAACAACTACCACTGCCACAACCACCAACTCAGCGTCTTTGAAGCACATGCTGTCAGACCACTAATCCTCTGTGTTGAGTCATCTACTCACCTCTCACTAACTTCCTTAGTCAATGAAGACTTTAGATTCTGGTCTTCTTTCTCTCCACCACTGCTCTGTATTATGCTCCTATGCTGGGTGACTTCAACATCCACAAAAATTATCCATGTACCCATGTACGTATCCCCATATTCCCTAGCCTCTGAGTTCCTCAGTCTTCCCACCTTCAATATTATTTTCCTCCACTACATTTCAGCAAAACACTGTCATGATCATATGCCTCAAAGAACTTTCTACCACAGCACTTTATCACCTTCAAAAATTCTCAAGTTTTGGTATTCCCTACTCTTCTGATCAATCATCTCTTATCTTTCTAGCCATACCATCAGCACCACCCCAATCAACCCCATTGGAGCAGCCAATCTATTGGTCTGTCACTTTGTGATAGACACTGTCTGTTTTTCTGCTTGTGTTATTGTCTTTTCTTCTAGTGCAGCTCACTGTAATCAAGTCTGTTGCATAGACCCACAACTGCCTTGCCCCTCTCACTCTGCCTTGCCCCTCTCACTCTCTATCTTATTGGAAAAACCCAATGCTGCTTTTTTTTTTTAAGATTTTATTTATTTATTTGACAGAGAGACAGCGAGCGAGAGAGGGAACACAGGTGGGGGAGTGGGAGAGGAAGAAGCAAGCTCCCAGCAGAGCAGGGAGCCTGATGTGGGGCTTGATCCCAGGACTCTGGGGTCACGCCCTGAGCCAAAGGCAGAGGCTTAATGACTGAGCCACCCAGGCACCCCCCAACCCTGCCTTAAACATAACTCCTTACTTCCCATCAGCACTGATCAGTTGAATATGGCTGGAGAACAATATGTAACCATGTGCATGGCTCTTCCATTTCTCCAGTCAGTCTTACCCTGTGCAACAGTCTTGTTACATTTCTCTGGGTTTTCCCCACTGTCCCAGATAGTTACTTCAGTGTCTCCATCTTTAAACCTCAAACATCCCCACCCCACTTCTCACTCTTAGATAATGACCACTCTTCTAGTTTGAGAAAATAGAAGCAACTGGAAGAAAATTGCCTCAATTTTTTCTTCATTAAATCTATCCATCTACCAGCATCTATGCCTATGCGCTTTGCCATCCCTTCTGTTACCCAGCATAACCCTCCGTGCTCCCACCTGAAGCCAACATGTCTGCATGTGCATCAGATCCTGCCCTTTTGGCCCACCAATGATTTCAGTCAAGTAATATCCTCTCTCCCCTCTGCATCCACCACTTTTCCTTCTCTTCTTAATCATCCCCATCAGCATACAAACAGTATATAAATTCTCTCTAGTATTCTTGTCCCCTTCAACTAATGTCACATTTCCCTACTCTTTTTTTTTTATTGCAGTAGCCAATTAAAATGGTCTATTATTACTGTCTCCACTTTGTCACCTTGCATTTTCAATTCCAATCATTCCGTTTCTGGCATTTGCACTGACTATCCCTCCAAGAACACTCTAGTCAAAATCAAATAATAGCCTCTATCTTGCCAAATCCAGTGGTCATATCTCAGTTCTCACCTTGCATGGCCTCTTAATAACATTTCATTTGACAATCATTCCTCCTTAAATATTTCTTCACTTAGCTTTCAGATCACATTTCTTTTCTGCTTCTCCTACTTCACTGCCCAGTCCTTCCAAGACTGTTGATGGTTGGCACATCAGGGCTCAGTCGTTGGCTTTTCAAATAAATCATCTATGCTCTTTGTGCTCCTTTCCTAGATGCTCTCACTTAGTCCCATGGCCTTGAATAATATCTATACACTGAAGCTTCCCAATTTATCCCTCTGACCCTAAGTACTCCCCTGAGCTCCAGAGGTTTAGTCCAGCTCTAACTTGATAACTTGCCTTGTATGTCTACTTGGTATCTCCAACTTCAACTCTTGATGTCTTTCCCCTAACCTGCTCCTTTCCCTGTGCTCCCCTTCTCAATAATTGGCACTTAACTTTCAATCCACTGACCTGCAAGTCATCCCGAACTCCTTTCTTTTCATTGTACTCTGTCCATCATCAAGTCCTGTCAGCTGTATTATCATAATATATCCAGGATCTAATGAAATCTCACCACCTCCATTGTTACCACTCAAGTCCAGAATAGCATAATCTCTCCTCCAGTCTTTTGCAATAGTCTTCTAACAGGTCTCTCTGCTTCAATTCTTACCCTTACACAATTTATTTATTACATAGATTCCAGAATGATCTCCTTTAATTGGTAAATCAGATCATGTCATTCATCAGAGTCAAGCCCTACAATGGTTTTGCATTGCATATAAGAATACAAACTTAGTCTTTATCCATGTTTACAAGGCCCTAATGACCTGGCCCACCTCTCTGACCTCATCCCTGTAACTCTCCCTCTCCTTCACTCTGATTTGGCAACTTGGACTTCCTGCTCTTCTTTGAACATGCCAAACGTGTTCCTGTCACAGAGAGGAAATAGTGCTTGCAGAGAATCTGAATTTGCTTTTAGGATAGACAAAAACTTAGCAGTGTTGTGGTTGACTAAACATGCTGGGTCTCAGAGCTAGATTTATCAATCAAATCAAATTGCATTTACAATCTGATATGTAATATTTGTTGATTGATTGTTGATGAGGTAGTGAACTCTGTGGACATGTCTGAAAGCTCATAATCATATCATATAGTTCCTCAGCTGCTGCTGATGGTGGTTGCTCCTCAGCCAAGCCTACATTGGTTTGGATTATTTGTGTCACAGTGTACTTCTCTTTTCCAGTGGAACGTGAGATGGAAGATGCTGCACTCATGATTAATATATTAATAAGCACTCATGAAATCTATCTCTGGGTTATTTTTTAATCAACCCAGGACTCTTCTTCTCTACTCCCCTTTTCTTCATCTCTCCTGTGGGAAAAGGCCCACATATTTTTTTTCCACTTACTAATTTTTCCCTTCATTGTCACTCTCCCTTTAAAATCTATTAGCAGAAATTTTACCTGCCTCAAATTCTAAGCTAGTCTCTATTACAGACAACCTGAAGGCAAAGGCCATGCTTGTGTTGTTCACTGCATTCATAGTACCTAGCACATTGCTTGGCACATAATTGGCATTAATAGTAATTGTGGAATGCACAGATGAATGGGAAATAAAAATTTCCCCGTTTGTAAACAGAAACCTAGCATCTTGTTGTTGTTGTTTTAGGGTAATAGAGAAAGAGATTCAATCTTTGTAGAAATCAAAATGTTTCATTCAGTAAGGAGAGGATTGTCATGACAGAAAGGCCAGCAACTGTCCTTTAAGAAACTTCCCAGGAGTGTGCGTTATCCGAATGGTGGAATTTACAACCATCGCAGCTGTAATTATCAAGGGACTTGGTCTTAGGCTTAATAGGCTCTGAAATCCAATTTTATCAACATACAAAGAACAGATCCATTTCTTAAGACTGGACTGACATTACCCAAACTTGTAATAATGACATATGAACTGGAATGCCAACTTATTAGTTTATCATGAGAACTATAGTCATCATGAGAATTAGAAAATATGGAGTCTGTATAATCACTACATGCCTGTGGTAGGACTACTACCTTCATAAGGTATCTTAAATAAAATGGTTGCTTGATGAATAAGGATAAGAGATGCATTACAACATAGTGATTAAGATTCAGACAGACTTGACTTCAAATCCTGAGACTGCCACTGACGAGCTCTGTGACCTTGGGCAAGTTATGTAAGCTTAAATGCCTTAATTTTCTCACCTGTGAAATGGGGATAATAAGGCTGCCTGGGTGGCTCAGTCGGTTAAGCATCTGCCTTCATCTCAGGTCATGATGCCGGGGTCCCTCTGCCTGCCGTTCTCCCTTAAAATCTTAAAACAAATGGGGATAATAATGGTCCATACCTGTAGAAGATACTTTTTGGGATATCTTCACAGGTCACTTCCTCTAAGAATAACCACTTTCCCTTTCCCTCTCCCTTCCTTCCTCCATAAACTAGGGCTTTTACTATCCATGTTATGTTATGACCTGGTACAACTGTGTGTAGGAAAATGGGTGAGGGATGGATTCCTTATTAGGTGGGGTTAATCAGATTCTCTCAGCCAGACATTTGCAATTTAGACTCAGAGATTCCAACTGGTCTGGTCTGTTTGCTTGAATGAAATGATATAAACTTTGGACTGGAGGCTGCCACTATGGAGTAATGATTCCTGTCCATGTGCTACCAGCACCAGTTGAGGCTGGTCTGCAGAGAAAGGGGAAGAGAAATGAAGCAGACTTGCCCAGAGAAGCAGAAACCAGGACCATAGGCACCAGAGAGAAGCTGGAGCAGTGCCTATTGGCTCCCTATTCCAGGTCCTTCCGAGGCTCAACAGCTTTACCGTAACTTTCTGGAGACATCCCTGTGTTCTCTCATAAAGCTCCTCTTCTTGCTTAAGCTAATTAGGGTTGGTGTCTGTTGTTTGCAAAACAGTACCTTGAACAATATAGCACTGCATGATATTTTTAAAAATTTAGATTCAATTAATTAACATATAATGTATTATTGGTTTCAGAGGTAGAGGTCAGTTATTCATCAGTCTTATATAACACCCAGTGCTCATTACATCACGTGCCTTCCTTAATGTCCATCACCCAGTTACCCTTTCCCCCCACACCCCTCCCCTCCAGCAACCCTAAGTTTGTTTCCTATGATTAAGAGTCTCTTATGGTTTGTCTCCCTCTCTGATTTTATCTTGGTTCATTTTTTCCTCTCTTCCCCTATGATCCTCTGTTTTGTTTCTTAAATTCCACATATGAGTGAGGTCATACTATAATTGTCTTTCTCTGATTGACTTATTTTGCTTAACATAATACCCTCTAGTTGCATCCACATCATTGCAAATGGCAAGATTTCATTTTTTGACGGCTGAGTAGTAGTCCATTGTGTGTGCCTGTGTATGTGGTATATACATGTACCACATCATCTTTGTCCATTCATCTGTTGATGGACATCTAGGCTCTTTCTATAGTTTGGCTATTGTGGACATTCCTGCTATAAACACTGGGGTACACGTGCCCTTTCAGATCACTACATTTGTATCTGTGGGGTAAATACCCAATAGTGCTATTTCTGGGTCATAAGGTAGCTCTATTTTCAATGTTTTGAGGAACCTCCATACTGTTTTCCAGAGTGGCTGCACCAGCTTGCATTCCCATCAACAGTGTAAGAGGGTTCCCCGTCTCTCCACATCCTCGCCAACATCTGTCATTTCCTGACTTGTTAATTTTAGCCATTCTGACTGGAGTGAGGTGGTATCTCATTGTGGTTTCGATTTGTATTTCCCTGATGCCGAACGATGTTGAGCACTTTTGCATGTGTCTACTGGCCATTTGGATGTCTTTTTTGCAGAAATATCTGTTCATGTCTTCTGCCCGTTTCTTGATTGGATTATTTGTTCTTTGGGTGTTGAGTTTGATAAGTTCTTTATAGATCTTGGATACTAACTCTTTATCTGATAAGACATTTGCAAATATCTTCTCCCATTCTGTTGGTTGTCTTTTGGTTTTGTCGACTGTTTCCTCTTTTATCTTGATAAAGTCCCAATAGTTCATTTTTGCCTTTGCTTCTCTTGCTGTGGAGACATACCTAGCAAGAAGTTGCTGCGGCTGAGGTCAAAGGGATTGCTGCCTGTGTTCTCCTCTAGGATTTTGATGGATTCCTGTCTTATATTTAGGTCTTTTATCCATTTTGAGTCTATTTTTGTGAATGGTGTAAGAAAATGGTCCAGTTTCATTCTTTTGCATGTGGCTGTCCAATTTTCCCAACACCATTTTTTGAACAGACTGTCTTTTTCCCATTGGATATTCTTTCCTACTTTGTCAAAAATTAGTTGACCATAGAGTTGAGGGTCCATTTCTGGGTTCTCTATTTTGTTCCATTGATCTGTGTGTCTGTTTTTGTGCCAGTACCATGCTGTCTTGATGATTACAGCTTTGTAATAGAGCTTGAAGTCAAGAATTGTGATGCCACCTGCTTTGGTTTTCTTTCTCAACAATACTTTGGCTATTTGGGGTCCTTTCTGGTTCTATACAGATTTTAGGATTGTTTGTTCCAGCTCTTTGAAAAAAGTTGATGATATTTTGATAGGAATTGCATTCAATGTATAGATTGCTCTACGTAGTATAGACACTTTAACAATATTTGTTCTTCCAATCCAGGAGCATGGAACGTTTTTCCATTTCTTTTTGTCTTCCTCAATTTCTTTCATGAGTGTTCTATAGTTTTCTGAGTACAGATCCTTTGACTCTTTGGTTAGGTTTATTGCTAGGTATCTTATGGTTTTGGGTGCAATTGTAAATGGAATTGACTCCTTAATTTCTCTTTCTTCTGTCTCATTGTTAGTGTATAGAAATGCAACTGATTTCTGTGCATTGATTGTATATCCTGCCACTTTACTGAATTCCTGTATGAGTTCTAGCAATTTTGGGGTGAGGTCTTTTGGGTTTTCCACATAGAGTATCACGTCATCTGCAAAGAGTGAGGGTTTGACTTCTTTGCTGATTCAGATCCCTTTTATTTCTTTTTGCTGTCTGATTGCTGAGGCTAGGACTTCTAGTACTGTGTTGAACAACAGTGGTGATAGAGGACATCCCAGCCATGTTCCTGACCTTAGGCGAAAAGCTCTCAGTTTTCCCCCATTGAGAATTATATTTGCTGTGGGCTTTTTGTATATGGCTTTTATGAAATTGAGGTATATTCCCTTCATCCCTACACTGTAAAGAGTTTTAATCAAGAAAGGATGCTGTGCATTGTCAAATGCTTTTTCTGCATCAATTGAGAGGATAATATGGTTCTTGTCCTTTTTTAAATTTATGTGCACTACATGATATTTTTAAGAAGTCAGTAAGGGAGCACCTGGGTTGCTCAGTTGGTTAAGCATCTGACTTCGACTCAGGTCATGATCTCAGGGTCCTGGGATTGAGCCCCAGGGTGGGCGCACTTCCCAGGATGGGCCCATGTCGGGCCCCCTGCTCAACAGGGAGTCTGCTTGTCTCTGTTTGTCTGCTCCTCCCCCTGCTCATGCTCTCTCTCTCTTAAATAAATAAATAAATAAATAAATAAATAAATAAATAAATAAATAAAATCTTTAAAAACAAAGTTAGCACATGTAGAACATGCGTAATAATAGTATTCCTGCCACTGGGATTGACAAATTGACTCCTTCAGTCATGGTGTTCTCTCTCCATAGGGCTTGATGACGGCTGCCTGCAGTTTTCTGGGACTCTTTTTCTCCCTTGCCTTCGTGGCAAACCACCCCCATTCTGTTGGACTCTTGTCTCATTAGATATGATGGCAGATTTAATCCATTTCAGACAAGTCTTATAGTGTTAGGTGACTTTGGATTTCTCCTCTGTGATGCATTTTGTGCCGGTCGTACAATGAACTCCAACATGACCTTTAGACACCTCTCATTTCCAGATTCCTTAAAGACACTTCAGTGCAATCTCCAAACACTGAAAATAATTTATGTTCCACTTGGCTTGTTGGTTCATGGGCATAGAATAAGCTGAGCAGTCTTAATGATCCTGTTGTCTATCTAATTCTCACCCTCTTCGGATTCATTTATAGATTTCTTAGGGCAGTTTATAGGGGCTTCAGCCAGGCTTCTCTGTCTCAGCTGCTCTAATGCCATTATGATTAAGGACTACTCTCTTACTTCTCCATTAACCTTGGACCCTACTCTTCTGAGAACTTTTTTTCAGTGCTATACACGAAGGCCATAAAGGAACCTGGAGAGTAGCGTATAGACCAATTTGGTCCAAATACTAGGGGATAGTGGAAGTTGGTGCTAGAAAAATAGGTTGGGGTCTTTAACGCCATTAAAAACAACACCAACTCAGATCCCCTGATGTTGGCAGAATCTCCACGTCTGGGCAGAGATTAACTTGAAGCCTAGATGCTTTCTCTCTCACCATCACTCAACAATGACAGCTGCCTCCATCACAAGGGGCAGGAAGAGCCACTGCCCTCCCATTAGCACTGCCACTTCAGACATGCTGTTGCCACCATTTTTACTGCTTTTGCTGGAAGCTCTTCAGTCACAAGTTCTCCAGTGTGAAGGACACTTTTGATGTCAGTACCATTTTGGAGGCTGGAACAAATTGTTTTCTTACTTGCATGAAAATTACCAGGCTGACATCGTACAGGCTAAAAATGTTCACATAGCAGGACTTCTATAAATAGACCTAAAATACTAAATTGTGTTGAGTGGGATTTCACAACAGCTATCAGATATCTACATATGGTTTGTAAAACTTTTTTTTTAATGGAAAAAGTGACCTGTTAAAATACCAAGATGTGGAAGGTTGAGGATTTTCTCAAGGGGGAAAAACCCCTCACAGATAAAGATTTACATTGTTTTCCTGACCAAGTGATAGAGCCTAATTTTCTAATGGTAGGATGTCTCTTTGAAGGATAATTTAACATAATATTCAGTTGTTGTGACTTTTTTCTATGTTAAAGGTATAGTTTACTGAAAAGATTTTATTTTTTCAGTTGGCTGATAAAAATATTTACTATGTTAGGGGCGCCTGGGTGGCACAGTCGTTAAATCTTAAAAAAATATTTATGTTGGTATTTCTATTATATGTAGAAGATAATTTCTGAGGTTATAATGTTCTGAAAAAAATTATGAATCAGTTGCATTTTGTTCTGCTCCTTGAACTTGAACCTGTGCTTCTCTGTGATTATAGGATCAAGGTGGCTACTATATTACTAATCTGCTTTCATTTATGTAATTAATATATGTGATATATATATTTCAGTTTATCAATACACCGAAATCAGGCCAAATTTATACTTGCAGAAAGGCAGTAAAACATTAAGGCTTTGATTTGATAGTTCAAACAAAAAAATCCCACTAACCAAGAGACGGCTAAATATCAAGATAATTGTAGCAAAGCTATTTTTATTTTTTTATTTTTTAAAGATTTTATTTATTTATTTGACAGAGATAGAGACAGCCAGCGAGAGAGGGAACACAAGCAGGGGGAGTGGGAGAGGAAGAAGCAGTCTCATAGCGGAGGAGCCTGATGTGGGGCTCGATCCCATAACGCTGGGATCACACCCTGAGCCGAAGGCAGACGCTCAACTGCTGTGCCACCCAGGCGCCCCTGTAGCAAAGCTATTTTTAAATGTACCTGTACGATTGACTAAGTACTCTATTTCATTTTGCTGTAGATGACCTCACAGGAACACGTACTCGCAAATCTTCATATTATTATTCTAGTTGGCTGGCAGGATCTCTGTATGTACTGTGTGTCTGTATGTGGGTTTTGCAGTTATCTCGGGACAACCTGGAAAACAGGCAAGTGAAGGCAAAGTTAGAAGATAATCCTTGGGAAGGATAATGGGATAGGTTGTGAGCCAAGGCTATGGTTCCACAGAGCCCGCTTTCTTCATCTCTTTCTGCCTCCTGAGGAGTTCATGTGATAGTATATTTCATTCTTTTTTCCCCCAAAAAACAGCAGGTTGTGCTTCCAGCTATAGCAAATGGTGATGTGTTCCCCAAAACCTTCTTTCTTTAAAACCTTGAGAAAAGTAACTGACTTTAATTTTGAATTAGATTTCAAAGCAGAGAAAAAACACAGGTTTATCTGGAAATGGGATCCAAAATGCTGTCGATTTGGTTTTTCCTCAACTTTTGATGTATGTTGTCACAGGGCAAACAGCAGTTAAACTTCTCGCAAGAAAAATGACCGTATAACTAGCAAAAACAGGCCCCATTGGATACAACCAAAAGAGATGTCCTTCTTTCTCCTGCATGCTGGCAGAAAATTATTGCAACAACTTAAGAAAAAGTGATTATTGTCTCATTTGCTAGCATCAGAATTCTTCTTAGGGAGAATTTCAGACTGTCTTTGTTCTGAAAGAATGTCTCAACATGTGATTGAGACCCTGAGGTCTTGGAAATCAGCTGGTGACAAAGCCTTAGAAAAGGAGTCCAACCTGCTTAGTTTGGGAATTTGCTCTATAAGAGGAGAGAAATTCTTGGCTACTGCGAGAAAGTTGAGAAGATAGAGGAGGGGAAAATGCATGTCTAAGAGGGTGAGCAGGACCCAGGGATCATGGCACAGGGCCATGAGAAAACATTGGTGGCAGGTGGCTGAAAGGACTCTAAGGAACAGAGTATATAATAAAATACTTCTCTGAGCTGTTTGCGACGTTGGGCCTGATGGGGCTCCACTCAACTCTGCTCTCCTGTGAATTCTTCCACCTTCATAATGTTTCCATAGGTTTGCTGGCTTTCTTCATATTAAAAGAGCTCAGAAGGGAGTCTTCAGTGAGAAAGAGTGAGCCTGGAAGCAAAGGTGAAATTGGAACCCCCAATTCCACACCCTTGCCCGGGTAATTCACAAAAATCCTTGGGAAGGCCTTTGGACTTATATAAGGTGTTCAGGTTCATTTTTTGTTGTTGTTGTTTGTTTGATTTTTTTTGTTGTTGTTTTTAAGATTTATTTATTTGAGGGAGAGAGGGAGAGGGACAGGCAGACTCCCCACTGAGCACCGAGTCTGGCGTGGGGCTCCATCGCAGGACCCCAAGATCACCACCCGAGCTGAAGTCAGACACTTAACCAACTGAGCCACTCAGGCGCCCCATCAGGCTCATTTCCTTAATCTTAAGGGTGCAGGTGTCTCCAGCTGACATCTAGCTTTTATAGGAGGAATGTGTTTATTTCCACAGTGTAGGCTTGCCAGATAAAATGCAGGACACCCAGTTAGGTTGGAGTTTTAGATAAACAGGGGGGACCTTTTCAGTGTGTGTCCCAAACACTACATTGAGTATTTTTCCATAGAGAAAGAATGAGTATTCTTCACAAGGGCCTCCCACAGATACCCAAGGCAGCCACCTCCTTGAATTCGGGCCTCATCCCCAGTAAACAATATAATCTCTTTAAAAAGAGACTTGAGTCTGAACCATGGCTATGGTCCCATAGAACAAATCTTCTTCATTTCTTTCTGCCTCTCTTTTTCCCTCACTCTTAACCTTTCTCCTGCAATTATTTCCCATAATTCTATGAAGTAGAGACAACGGAGGGTGTGCTAAGGGAAAAAACTGAGGTGTACTCTCCTCTTCCATAAAGGGAGGGTGGTAGTGCCTTCTTACGGGGTCGCTGTGAAATTTCAGTGAGTTAGTACATGTAAAGTATTAAGAACAGTACCTGGGATAGGTGAAATAGTAGTATTTGGCTCTAGGGCATAGAGTCTAGGGCCAAGAAGGCTTTGACTACCCGTAGTCACCACTGTTGCCCTCCACTAATCTATTCTCCATACTATAGCCAGAGATCTTTTAAAAATGCAAATCTGACCATGTCATGACTTTCTATGACTTTGAATAAAAACCTACTAGGCCCTGAATGCTTTTGCTTTTACTTGTTTCTCCAACTTAACTGCTTGTCTCTTTTCCCCTCACTTTGTATTTTCTGGGGACAGAGGCCTTTCAGTGCTTTCAAGGTGGTGCACATGCTATGCCTTCTACCAAAGATTTTTCTCCTCCCCACCCTCCGCTTCTCCATGTCAATTCATACTCATTTTTCAGTCCTTGTCAAAGACTACTTCCTTAGGGAAACCATCCCTGACTTCCTTGTCTAGAATATAAGTCATGATTTAGAGCACTCTGTACTCTTCCTTGATAGCTATTTACTACGGTCTCTAATTGTATATTTGTGTGCTCCACGAGGACAGGGACCATGTCTATCTCGTCAGCCATTATGGTCCTCAGGCCTAGCATAGTTCCTGCCATATACTAGGTAGTCTACTGAAAAAATACACACACACACACACACACACACACACACACACACACACACATATTTTATGAATTAGAATTATGTTAGGCCAGGAGTCAGTACTAGAGCCCACAGGCAAATCTGACCCACTACCTGTCAGGCCTGAAAGCTAAGAATGGTTTTTAAATTTTTAAATGATTGAAAAAAATCAAAAGAAGGATAATATACTTTGACACATGAAAATTAAATAAAGTTCCATTTCCATGTCCATGAATAAAGTTTTATTGGAAACAGCCTTGCGTGTTCATTTATGTATTCTCCATGGCTACTTTTGTGCTACAGGGACAGAGTAGTTGTGACAGAGACCAGATGGCCCACAAAGCCAAAAATATTTACTATCTGGCCCTTCATAGAAAAAATTTGCTGACCCTTGTGTTAAACAATAGTAATTTTGGGCTCTGGGGCAGCTTGTGTGCCAAAGCACCTGCAGGTGGCTTTTCTCAATTGTTAACAGTTTCCTTCTGTTGCCGAAACAAGTGATCTATTTATTTTGCTTGGCTGGTAGGATTAATTAAAGAGACGTTCCTTTGTCCTTTGTTTTTCTGTTTCTCTATCAGCAGACAGAAGCCCCCAAAGATCAGTCATATGGCATACCCCTCTGCTAGTGGTATGATCGTGTAACTGTCCCCCACCATCAGATTTCCCAGTTCCTTCGATAATTCATGAATTCCTTTCCCAAATGAGATAACGAGTTTGATAGATGGTAGCAATGAATTTAAATAGAGTGCCTCCATTTTCCCATCAACTGTCCTTCAACTCACAAACTGGAAATGGAGTAAAAAACATTTTGTCTTCTTTTAAAGGGACTATATATCCCTTTCCAGTTAGAAATTCATACTTACCAGAGCAACACTTTAAAATGCACATTAAAATCTAACGAAGTTTTAAGATAATTTCAAAGTGACTTCACCAGAGTACTAGATAAACATTTCAACAGAGACAGATGATGTGTTCGTTCCTTTAAATAATTTTATTTAAAAAGCAAATCTGAAAAGTAACCAGTGTATAGGCTCTTGGCTGCTGAATTCAAAGATATTTTTACTGAGAAACAGACAAGGGGGATTGTACTGAATACAGGTGTTTTTCTTTAAGTCATGACTTTTATTTCTGAAAAGCAGTTTGTTGAGTGGGAATGATCTAGTTGAATAATATTCTAAAAATTCCCTCAGAGTAATCTACTTATAAAGTCAGTATTTAATCCTTGCTTCATCTCTTCTTTAAATACACATTTTCACACAATGGATCCGTTTAGAATGGAAGCCCCTTTGTAATGACAAAAAAGAAGAAAAATGCAGAATATGAACATACCACCAGTAACATATTTTGGACAAAGTTAAGATCTTATTGATGAAGGTATCCCAATTAATAAAGTAGTATTAAAATATAAAGCTCCTGAATGATCTAAAATATGTATAGAAAACGAAGACAAAATAAACATAATATTTTATTAATGGAAGATGATCTCATATACATTAATCATGTATTCCACTGAACAAGAAATCAATTAGATGAAAAAAAAAAAGAAACCATTATTTGACCCAGTTTAGAAAGTGATTTCTAGACCTTTACCATAGCATCAGATTTCTTCTATAAGATGGTTAGCCACTATGAGCTATCCCAACATAAAGAGTTTATGTTTGATTGGGTTGCACTATTTAAAAGAGCACTTTTATATGTAATTATGTATACTTGAGTGTATACATATATATATTTGCATTAATAGAACACAAAAATTTCTCTATGTGTTTTAATATAGCTCATATTATCATTATATAACTGACACAGGATAGACTTTGTGTATTTACTGATGTTTATCAGGCACTTAACCTCAATTTTTGAAATTTCAGAAGATATATGTGCTATATGGGTAAAAAAAAATTTTTTTAAGCACTTAAATTTTTATTGTTTGATTCACTGACAAACAATGGGGGAACTTTCTAAGGATTAAATAATGGTTTTTAAAAAGTGGTAAGCTTGGGACACCTGGGTGGCTCAGTCCGTGATGTGTCTGCCTTCCGCTTGGGTCATGATCCTGGGGTCCTGGAATCACACTCCACATTGGGCTCCCTGCTCAGTGGAGAGTCTGCTTTTCCCTCTCCCTCGGCTTTTTACCCCTGCTCATGCTCTCTCTTTCTGTCGTGCTCACTCTATCTCCCTCTCTCAAATAAATTAAAAAAAATCTTTAAAAAATAAAAAATAGGGGGTGCCTGGGTGGCTCAGTTGGCTAAGTGTCTGCCTTCGGCTCAGGTCATGATCCCTGAGTCCTGGGATGGAGCCCTGCATCGGGCTCCCTGCTCAGCGAGGAGTCTGCTTCTCCTTCTGCCCCTCACCTTGCTTGTGCTCTGTCTCTCAAATAAAATAAAATAAAATAAAATAAAATAAAATAAAATAAAACTGTTAAAAAATAAAAATAAAAAGTGGTAAATTAAAATTAAAAAGAGTGGTAAGTTTCCTAAAATAAAAGGAAGGAAACTATATGACATGAAAGATGCAGAAAGGAATTCAATTTGCAAGCGCTTTCATAAATAATAAGAATTTCTCTACAAACATTCTGGCAGGAAGCTAGTAAGTCAATTAGTCTGTTGCTATGACATTTACTCATGGGTAGAGTGAAAATTAACAAAAAATCAAATAGTTTTTCCTCCCTGTGGACATAATGGGGGGGAAGCATTAGGAATATTTTCATTTCTAAACCATTGTTTAAAAATATATGAAAAGGGGCATCAGATGAAGTAATTTGAAGTGCGAATAGTCTTGGGGGTTTGTGCAAGTTCTTTATGATGCCACATTTATTCAAAAATCTTTTTTTTTTTTAAGATTTTATTTTAGTTATTCGACAGAGATAGAGACAGCCAGCAAGAGAGGGAACACAAGCAGGGCGAGTGGGAGAGGAAGAAGCAGGCTCATAGCGGAGGAGCCTGATGTGGGGCTTGATCCCACAACGCCGGGATCATGCCCTGAGCCGAAGGCAGACGCTTAACCGCTGTGCCACCGAGGCGCCCCTATTCAAAAATCTTCTATTCTGAAGTTATAACCTTCCCAATTTTTGGTGTTTTTTTTTTTGTTTTGTTTTGTTTCTTTGTTTTTTAAGTAGTCTTCATGCCCAGCATGGAGCCCGGTGTGGGTCCTGAACTCATGACCCTGAGATCAGGACCTGAGCTGAGATCAAGAGTCAGATACGTAATTGATTGAGCCACCCAGGCGCCCCCAAGTTTTGTATTGTTTTGTTTTAAAGATTTTATTTATTTATTTATTTATTTATTTATTTATTTATTTATTTAGAGTGTGAGCAAGTGGAGGGGCAAAGGGAGAGAGAGAGAGAGAATCCCAAGCAGACTTGGAGTGTGGGCTCCATCCCAGGACTCGAGACTGATGATCCAAACCAAAATCAAGAGTTGGATGCCTAACTGACTGAGCCACCCAGGTGCCCCTAAATTTTGGTTTTAAAATATTTTTATTTTATGAAAATATGGGAATACTAGATAGGTATTTATTTATATTTACTTTTATACCATTACTTCACAAAATAAGTTATTAAGGCTATGTCTGTTACCAAAATTTCCAAGCAAATTTTACTAGTCCATGAAATAAAGTCTGGAAATCAGTGATCTAGTCTCATTGATAAGACAGATTTACAATAAAATATTAAGAAATTGAAATATTCCTAGAATAGTATTCTGGTTAATTAGTTTCACATTGTAAGTTAAACTGTTCGTTTCAGCCTTGCTCATTCAACCCAATTTGAAACGCATTTATTGAAAGCATCAGTTATGCCAGGCATCAACCAAGTGTTGCTGAAACAGAAGTGCATATAAATGTATGGCCTTTGATCTTGGAAAACAAATCAGATTCATGCAAGAGACAGAAAAAGAAACATTTAAGGCCTGTCTTCAATTTGGTACTTAGAATCGGAATAATAGAGGTATGTATGTGGCAGAAAAATAATCCTGTCAGAAAAGGGGGTGCAACCTGAAAAGTCTTCACAAAGAAGGTAATGGTTCTGTTGGGTTCTGATGGACAGATACACGAGAATTCTCCAGGTGAGCATGGAGGGAAGACCATTCTACAAAGGGAACTACATGCCCAAAGGCATTGAGGTTTGAAAGAACAGGATCATTGATATTGATAGAGCAGCCATTTTAAGTGTCAAATGAAGGAGTGGCCAAGAGGAAATCCGAGAGGGAGGCTGGAGTCAGATTATAAAGGGAGATGTATGTTTTGCTGAGATCATTGGACTATATTCAGTGTGTGCCTTGAGAATCTCTGAAGGATTTTGAGCAGGAGAGAATTGGAAATCTTTCTAAAAGTGTATTAGTATCTCCTTTCTGCCTCAGTAGATAGAATATACTGAACAAAAATGAATCTTTTACTGATGATTAAAGGTCATTCAGCGATGTTCTCAATGAATATCAGTTCTCATTTTACAAAGGAACACACTGAAGTATGGAAGGTGGAGGACATGGGCCTCGTCTATAGAGACCCAGGAAATATTTCTCTGAAGTTTCTTTATAAAATCAAATCACTATGAACTTATTTTCTCTTAATTTGCCTCATTCTTATTAATATTAACGAAGGGCTGAGGGAAGAAATTTTTGTTGACAGGTTCTAGGAATTGGATTTTTCTTGATTTTACTGTAGAAATCACTAGTTAATAGATGCTTTCCACCTAAGTACTAAGTGAGGGGTAAAGTTGTGCCACTTTTGGATAGAATTTGGAGATTCTGTCTCTGGAGAATGGAGACATATTCATTTCCCCCCATTCTTTACCTAACACATAATAATTACTGTATAAATGTACAGTGAACTGAAAAGAATTTGCAATATAAATGGTAACAACTTTTCTAAGGAAAACTAGTTACTGGCTTCACTGGTAGTTCTTTGATGTTGTTTACCTTTGTGTATAAACAGGCAGAATAAATGATCATAACGGATTTCATCCTTTAAAAGAGTTTCAAAAAGATCTAGATATAAAGATGTTAAAAAGCTTTAGTAATGCTGGCACATTAGTACAAGATTTCTTTTTCTTTTTCTTTTTTTATTTGTTTAAAGTAATCGCTATGTGGGGCTTGAACTCACAACCCCCAAGATCAAGAGTTGCATGCTTTACTGACTGAGTGAGCCAGCTAGGCACCTCAGGGATTATTTCTTTTTAAAGAATGGGGATCAAACTTAGAGATGAGAAGTAAAGGTATGGGATAAAGTCCCTGTAAGGGGAAAGTACAAATTGTAAATTTCTCCAGGGACTGGTTCAGTAACTCTGAGCATTCTTTTTTTTTTTTTTTTAAGTCTTCCCCCCCCCCTTTTTTTTTTTTTTAAAGATTTTATTTATTTGAACGAGAGAGAAAGAGCATGAGTAGGGGGAGGAGCAGTGGGAGAGAGACAAGTAGAATACATACTGAACACAGAGGCAGAACCAGGGCTTGATCCCACAACCCTGAGATCATGACTTGAGCTAAAATCAAGAGTCAGACACTCAATCGACTGAGCCACCCAGGTGCTCAAATACTGAACATTTTAAAGAATGACTTGCATATTGGAAGGTCTAGGTTTGCAGATTTTCTAAAAATTTCCTCTATGTGAATACTACTATTAGTAGTAGTAGGAGGAGCCTGGGTGTATGAGCTAAAAAGTGATAAACAATCCTATTGTGGGCAAGTGTGAAATAGAGAAAAAATAATACAAATTATGTTTGTAAGGTGGTGATCTCAGCATGGTTGGTTAAGTGTAGGGAAGAGAATTTAGAGATTACTGCAAACTGCTTTCTGGAGTTACTGAGCCCAATGTGCTAGTGTAACAGAACAATCTGGACATCATGGAACAGGTGTTTTACAAAAAACCTGAAAACATCACCTGGACCTTGAACAAAACCTGTAGTTGTGTACACATCTGAAATAGATGTCTTTATTTCCAGAAGACCATACTAGATATTAGAATATAGAATATTCTTATTTTGTTTATATTCTAATATAGAATATCAGAACCCAGAAGCAGTCTCAAAGCTTGACAGTTGTAAATCAGAAGAAAACGGGTTATTACTTTACCTTGACAATAGCAAAAAAAAGTTAACCAAAAAAACAAAATGGAATAGGCTGAAAATGGGGGTTTAGTTATAGACACTTAACAGTTTTATATAAGCATCTCTGAAGGCCATATAAATATAACCCAGGTATTTCCTTGTCTCTTGCCCTCCAGTAGAAACACCTGAGTGACCTACAGCCTTTCCCTTTGCTCACCCTTCGATATTAATGGGTATGTCCGTAAGATTTTTGAGCTGAACTCACGGAAGAGTCCTTTGAGCTACCGATGTTTATTTCCCCGTTTCTGGTAAGAAACTCCCTTCTAGGGTACCGCTGAGAGCTGCCACTTTCTAGGCACCACTGGGTTCCACTGAGCTACCTACCACTGCAAATGCACTAAATATCCTGAGGTCGGAAGGCTCTCGAAGTTGATGGGCAAACAGGGCCAGGACACTTAACCGTCTCCCCCTAACAGTTTTAGATGGGTACCAAAGCACTAACTGTACCCAACCGTAGTAGTAACAACTCTTTCGGTTCTTACAGCTCTGGTGGGAAACCGGGGAAATCATAACCTACCAGACTGTCCAAGAATTTCTTTTCTCTTTGGGGAGGTTTTGCTGCAGGGTCAAGCTTCCGGTGCCAGACTCCCTCTTCCCCTCCAGGAATAGCCTTCTGGTGCCCGTCTGGGCTCAACCTGGGCTCCCCCTGCTACAGTTCTAGCGAAGGGGACAGACGTCTTCAACTTTTGAGGTTGGCACGAGAGGCACCATCTATTCAGTCTTTTCAGAAGAATAACCTAGCTTTCGTGACGAACGCCCAGACAACACAAGAGGACTGAATTAAGCGGAACTTTTTAATGGAAATGATTTAAATGGTTTCTTAAATGAACGAATGTGAGACGACACCTCCAGGTTTGCAGATACCTTTACTAAAGCTCTTCGGGGTAGCGAGATGCCAATGGAATCGACGGTGAGGGTAGAATGGGCAGTGAGTGAAAACGTGAGCGAATCTCAAGAGGAGTGAGTACCAGAATTTCAGGTATTCTCACTCACTCTCACCAGTCCATTCACTACACAGCATGCTGAGGTTCCGCAGGATCCCAGGTTCGCATATATTACTCAACCGGAGAAGATTTTGAAATTTTCTCTTCTCTCTTCCCCTCTTTCCCCAATACAGGATTTGAGTTTGTCCACGACCCCTACCACCATTTAAAGGGAAAGGCGCTCAGGAGGAGGAAAAGTAGGGAGGACTTTGCGGCTGTATTTCTCAAACCCGTAAAGGGAGAGCGAGAATGGGTAAGGGGCGTGCAGACTACTCCTTCCTTGCCCAATCAGGTGCACAGGAAGATGTCCTTTTACCAATAAAAATAAAGTTCGCTTTCCGGAGGCGGGAGGGCGAGCCTTGACTGCCAGTTCTCCAAAGCAACGATGGAGTAGAGGACAGAGAGTGATTAGATGAAGGACCAACCCGGGGAAAGGGGCGGAGTGGGGGTGGGGGCCACCGTGAGCGGCGGCCGGATCGGCCAGTGGAGTGCGAGGATTGCTGTTCCTGTTGTAGTGTTTCTCGCCAATCAGGAAGGCGAGGGAGTAGGCGGGGCGGGGAAGGGGTGGGAAGAGCTCGCAGCACCGCCGGGCGTCCGTCGGGCTCAGGGGGAGAGAGAGAAATCCGGTTAAAATCAGAGTCGGAGGTTTAACCACACATCGGTTCCGATCGGATTATTCCTTAAAGGGGACGCGCCATTGTCAAGAGAACGGAGCCCGGGGCCCGAGGGCGGGGACCGGCGGCGCCCGAGGAGCGAGGCAGCTGCACTTGGACTGGGGACGGGTAGGTGTTGCCTGGGGAAAGACGCTTCATTTCACTTTCTCTTCCAGCCCCAGGGGCAGGCGCCGGGATGCCCGCCGACCGGTGGCCACAGCCCTGGCAGGAGACGAGGTCGCCGGCCCTCGCTCGGCTGCCCTTCCTGATGGGAGCCGAGGGGGAGGCGGGCCAGGATGGCTGGCAGGCTGCGCCGCCCGGGCAAAGACTCCTAACGGACGGTAAACGGCGGCGCAGCCCCCGCCTCAACCGAAAACCCGCCGGAGCGGCAGCGGGTCCTCGGGGAGCGCCGCGCGCCCCTCTCCCCCGCGCGCCCAGCTCCCCTCGCGCGCGCCGCTGGCTCGCGCGCCCCCTGCCCCTCGCGCGCTCGCCTCCCCTCGCGCGCCCCCTGCCCCTCGCGCGCCCCGTTTCCCTCGCGCGCCCGGCGCCCCTCCGCGCGCGCGGCTCCCCTCGCGCGCGCCGCCTCCTCTCCGACTCGCGGGAGCCGCCCCGCGGGGAGGAAGGCGGCGGCGGGCAGGCGGAGGGAGGCCGGTGGCCACGGCTTCGCCGTCCCGGTCGTGGAGGGAGGGCTGGGAGCAAACTTGGCGCGGCAGCTGGCCGCCCCGGGCGGGAAGAGGCGCTGGGGGACCCTTGGAGCGCGCTGAGTCGCCGGCCCGGCCCAGCATTGTCCCTCTTTCCTCTGCTCTCGTTTCTCCGCCCACTCTTCGCGGTCGCACCCCCAGATTCCGAGCCTGCCGGAGCCGGAGTCGGCCCCACGGACGCCGCAGCACCGGCTCGCTGGCCGCCGGGGCCTGATGAGTGCCTTTGCTGACCTCGGTCTCCGCACCGGCGCGGGCTGCCTGGGCGCTGAGCTCTTCTTGCAACTTTTCTTTGCGTATTGATGGAAGTTGTGGCTTCCGGGCTGCAGGTTCTTTGGGCAGAGACTCTTTCCGTCCTTTCTGGAGAGGAGGATTTCTAGGGCGGTCTGGTTCTTGATTGCTGTCGATCGTTCCTCCCATCCCAGTTTCATTCCTCGGCACTTAAAATTGCTTCTCTCATGGATTTGCAGTGACACCGGATCATTAACCTCTTTCAGGCCAAGATAATACGAGGGGGGGGGGAAGGAGGGAGCTATGTTGACGAGGAGCAAGAACTCTACATAGAGCTGAATTTGCCTTAACCTTTGAACTGCGGAAAGTTACCTCGACTTACTGGCGAAGGTTCTTTTGGAAGGAAAGCGACAACAAAACCAACCTACTAGATCGCTAGGGTCTGTAGGATTACTTTTTTTTTTTTTTCCAGAAATAGTTTTGTACTGTTCTGCCTAGTAGATATCTACCGTACAGTTAATTTCTAGTACTGAACTCACAGGCATTATAATTAGTAACAACTTTTACTATTGATAAAACATTTTTTTTTCTCATTCTGAGCATTATTGCTATGCTATACCTGTCAATACTTGCTAAAGAAATCATTTGGAAACAGCACAGCCCTTGTTAGAGACCTTATTTAGAAAAGGAATGTTTTCATAAGCATTCAATTTTGACAGTTTCTTCTTGAGCAATACTTCGTAGAGTACTTGCATGTGCAAGTTACAAGCCTATAAACAAAGTAGCAGTGGGTGTGTTATTCTGTAGTCTTTTTGTTGTTATTTTTGTTACTCATTATCAAAAATAGCATTCCATTTTGTCTTTTCTTACATTCTGAGTTTTTTTGTAAAAATACCTTTTTGGAAGAGTAAATGATGTTGGAATGCCTGGTCCAGTGTTTTTTTTTTTAAAGCAATACTAACAACTTCCTGAAGTGTTCCTTGATTAACTCACTGTCTAGTAACTTTCTGAGTGGTGTGGAACGTATCAGTTCACAGGCTCAACAATAACAAGAAAGGAGAAACTAGGGAAACTGAAAGCCAATTTTGGATAATAATGTTTGAGAAGTACTCTATTCTTCCCACAGAATTTAGGAAGTGCACACACACACAAAAACATGTTCTTTTGTAGTAATCTTGATGGTATCTGGCATTGTTACACCTATATTCCTCTCTTCCCTCCCCTTTGATCCTCTTCTGTGATAAGGATGTCAGGCCAACTTGCAGGCATAATCTCCCTCTCCATCTCATAATATAGTTAAATAGAAGGTTAAAACAAGTTTCCAAATTTCTTTCTTTCTTTCTTTCTTTCTTTCTTTCTTTCTTTCTTTCTTCCTTCCTTCCTTCCTTCCTTCCTTCCTTCCTTCCTTCCTTCCTTTCTTTCTTTCTTTCTTTCTTTCTTTCTTTCTTTCTTTCTTTCTTTCTTTTTTTAAGATTTTATTTATTTATTTGAGAGAGAGGGAGAGAGAAGGCCTGAACAGGAGGGGGAGGGAGAGGGAGAGGGAGAGGGAGAAGGAGAAGGAGAAGGAGAAGCAGACTCTCCGCTGAGCAGGGAGCCCAGCATTGAGCTCATCCCAGGACCCTGGGATCATGACCTGAGCGAAAGGCAGATGCTTAACCGACTGAGCCACCCAGGCGCCCCCAAGTTTGCAAATTTCTATCTTTGTTTACTTCGAGCTTAAACAATAGAGGAGAGAATTTCTGAACTTTTAAAAGCACATTCAGAAAGAATTATCTTTGAAATAGCTAGGCCAGGCTTCCTGGAAAACATTTTTCCTTTGTGCTTTTCATATTGTTTTAAACACATTGTCTTATGTATACACATTGCCAAGACATTGCTTGAGTTGTGAACTGTCCCTTGAGATCCTTGGGAACCAGGACTGTCCTTCATTTCTCTGCAAATTCACTGTGTCACAATAAATGTGTTGTCTTAGGACTTTGTGACAAAGAAAGATAATGTTCTATAAAGGCTGCTTGAGAGATTTAATTTTTTTTTTTGAAACAAGCACCCTTTCTGAACAAGTTATACCAAAGCAGAGCAATTAGTTCAATGTCTAGGGGTAGATATTACTAATCTAGATGCTTTTTGTTCTCTTTGCAAAAGTGTGATTTGTTTATAGTATCTGTTTTACAGACATCTTTTGTGGTAGTGATAGCTTATTGTCACAATTATTAGAACTAGATTTAACCTGTCAACAATATCTGTTGAGTATATATTTATTTAAGAAGTATTATGGAAAGATAAAATAGAAATGGATTACAGTTATTGCTCTCAAAGGTAGAACAGTTTATGGGAAGATGCAGAAATATCATCCAGAGGAAAAACACAGTGTATATCTCAGCACATTAGCAAGTGCAAAGTGACAGTGACACAGGATTCATGCCCAAATGGTAAATGAATAGCGGAATAATAGAAGAAATCTAGGTGAGGTGGGAAAGTTTTCATTGCTTTATATAGCAGGTTTTACATTTTAAAAGAAATTTTAAAAGGTAAAGTATGTTTGGGGGTTGGCTGGGTGTATGTTCTCTGCTTGACTATTTTTATCTATAAAATATTTTTTTGGGGCAGAGCATGTGCTCTGAATTTCAACTGTTGTTACCTCACTAGAGAGATCATCCATCTAACCCAGCTCAAATGTCACCTTGTCCGCAAGCTCTTCTAATCATAAGTGATCCCGCTTTCTTCTTGCTCTTATAAAACCCTTTTTACAGTGCAAACCATGCTCTGACTTACAGTATGGCTATGTTTGTATTTTCTCCATCAGACCGTAGACTTTGCTAAACCATTAACAAAAGTTGGAGGCACTCCCCCTTCTTTATATACTTTTTTTACTGTTGCCTAAAGTACTTGAGCATTTTTGTTATCCCACCAGGATTCTGAAAAACCATAAGCTGTAAAGAAGTTCAGATTGTTTTACTTGGGGAAAGTGTGTGTGTGTGTGTGTGTGTGTGTTTGTGTGTGTTTAGAGGTAAACCATTTTTTCCCTTATCACCAAAGCTCTGCGTGCTCATTGTAGGAGCATTTGCACGCCTTTGAGCACAAGGCTACTACTAGTATGTTTGTGTTCAAAACATTTTGAAAACTGGTCAAAATCTATGTCCCTGATCAGTTTACCTGCCTTTACCCTAAAATATTTTTGGAGTACATACTCATAAACTTAATCTCTTCTCATTTCTTGATTCTTTTAATCTCTAGAGAGCATTAAAAACTGCTTGGAGACTGCCAGCAGGCACTTCTCATCGTAGCCCAAGGAGGAATGTGGGAAGACATTGCTTCATGATCAAATCACATACAGAGGTTTTACTCAAACCTTCTGTTGCTCGTTATAAAAAGGGAGCTACAATTTGGGCTGATGAAGTGGGTGATAAGATTCTTTAGTTCTAGGTGCTTCCGTAAGCTAGCCTAGGGGGGGAGAAAGGTTTTCCAGAGGTTCCTAAAGAGAAAACCCAGCTGTAAGCAGCCAGTTGGCTTCATCAGCTGAGAAATCTCCATTCATTTGGCAGATTTTTATTGAGAGCTGCACCTACTTTGCGCACCTTGGCTGGCGTTTCTGAAGGTAAGATTACGTCAGCCTCTAGCGCAAGTTGTGAGCTCCTCCGAGCAGGATCCTTAAATAGGCAGAGTGGGGCATGTGGATTAAAAGTAGTGTAAAAAGTGCTCAACTAGGTGAATTTATTATTCAGTCTTGTTTGCGGTTCTGCATGGCCTCTTCCAAAGTATGCTGGGAAACAAACATGGTCTTCCACCTGAGGTGGGTTGGGGTTCATGGACACTGTTAAATAAATCCGTGAGCTCTAGAATTTTTTTTTTTTTAATTTAAACCCTGTTCTTGTGGGGCAGAATATTTTTGAAATTCTACAAACACAAATGTGTGTTTCTTCACACGCTACAAGGGTCATCCATTTCAGAGACCACCATTATGAGACTACATCTGTATGCTGCAGGTAATTGGTAGTTTGCTGATAGAGTAGTAACATTCTTTTAAAATCAAAATGCTATAGTAAATAGATGCCTTTATCAGGATTTTTTTATATTATGAAAATAACCATTTTGAAAAACCACTTACGTAAAAATACTGTGTGAATTATTTTTAACTTTTATGAAATGTGCTGCTGCCCACCTCTCCCCCCGTCTGTCGCTTGATGTTTGTTATTTGTTGGGAAAGAATTGGATTGTTGATAAAGGGACTTTGTAGGATCGTCAGTAATGAGGTCAGCCAGGTCAGGAAGAATATCTGACAGAGGGGTATACCCTATGGAGTTTGACCATAATGCAGTAATTATGATTTGTCAAATTTTGTGAAGAGTTAAGATTTTAAAATAACAGGGGTGCTTGGCTGGCTTATTTGGCGGAGCATGGGACTCTTGGTCTCAGGGTTGTGAGTTTGAGCCTCGCATTGAGTGTGGAGATTGCTTACAAGTAAAATCTTAATGGGCGCCTGGGTGGCCTAGTTGGTTAAGCGCCTGCCCTCGGCTCAGGTCATGATTCCAGGAACCTGGCATCGAGTCCTGAATGGGGCTGCCTGCTGAGAGGGAGATTTCTTCTCCCTCTCCTTCTGCCCTCCCCCCCCCCCGTTCATGCTCTCTCTCTCACACACACACTCTCTCTTTCAAATAAATAAAGTCTTAAAAAAAACAGCTCTGCGGAGATATAATTTACATACCATACAATTCATACAATCAAGGGCACCCAGGTGGCTCAGTGGATTAAGCGGTCTGCTCTTGATTTCAGCTCTCATGACCTGAGGGTCGTGAGATCTAGCCCCTACCTAGCCCCACATCGGGCTTGTGCTCAGTGGGAGTCTGCTTGTTTCTCTCCCTCCTCCTCTGCCCCTTCTCCTGCTCACAGGTGCACACATGCACTCTCTCTCTCAAAGAAATTAACTGGATCTTAAAAAGAAAAGTGTTCAGTTCAGTGGCTTTTAGTATATTCCAGAGTTGTAAACCATCACCACAATGGGTTTTAGAACTTTTTCATTCGCCTTCTCCACCTCCCTCACCGACCCCAGGTAACCATTGACCTACCTTCCATCCCCATACATTTGTGTATTCCGAACATTTAATATTAATGAAAGATGGCATTCTAATGTGCACTTCTGTATAAACTGGTCCCTTTCAACGTCTGTAAATCTGAGGAGGAGGAAGTTTCCCTCATCTGTGTGTAGCTCCAAGTTTTAGAAGAATTTTAAGAGGCAGTTTATCTACAATCCTTATTCTACCTAAGCCCGGAGAGTAATGGGAAAAGAGATTTTTTTTTCCCCTGTGAAAACCACAGGATTCATTTTGGTGACAGTTTTTTATATTCATTTAATCATTTGGTGACTCTCAAGAAGTAAATAATTTATGTCTCAAAATTTCTGCCTGCTGGACCTAAATACAGTACTTTAAAAGAAGTTGAGAGGCACCTGGGCGGCTCAGTCAGTTAAATGGCCAACTCTTGATTTTTTTTTTTTTTTTTAAGATTTTATTTATTTATTTGACAGAGACACAGCCAGCGAGAGAGGGAACACAAGCAGGGGGAGTGGGAGAGGAAGAAGCAGGCTCCCAGCGGAGCAGGGAGCCCGATGCGGGGCTCGATCCCAGGACCCTGGAATCACGCCGAGCCGAAGGCAGATGCCCAACGACTGAGCCACCCAGGCGCCCCCAACTCTTGATTTCAGCTCAGGTCAAGATCTCGGGGTCCTGGGATTGAGCCCTGCATAAGGCTCCATGCTTATTGGGGAGTCTGCTTGGATTCTCTCTCTCCCTCTCTCTCTGCCTTTCCCCCCCGCTCACAGTCTCTCAAATAAATAAATCTTTAAAAAAAAAAAATTAAAAAGTTGAAAATACATAGCAAGTTCTTTTTTTTTTTTTTTTAAGATTTTATTTTTAAGTAATCTCTATACCCAGTGTGGGGCTTAAACTCATAACCCTGAGATTAAGAAGTACATGCTCTGCTGATTGAGCCAGCCAGGTGCCCCCTTAGTAAGTTCTGATCATTGCTGAGTGTAATGGGATGCTTTACCTTATTGGTTCAAAATGTTTTACTCCTGTTATGACACTCACCATTTATTTGATCAAAACTAGTGTTGCCTAGGTTCATGGCAATGAACTTTTATTGCTACCACATAGTGGTGGTGACCTTGTAGGCGCTTAATAAATGCTAATGATTGCCTGATCACTATGATCATAGATATTTTCATTAGCTCTACTAGTCCTTATTTGTCATCTTGAAATCATAATAATAACTAAATTTACTGAGTGCTTACTAAGTATTGTGATAAGTACTTAAGTGTTACCTTTAAGGTAGAAGGGTGCAACTTATTTTTGAGAATTTTCTGTAATTATCTCCATTGATTATAGTTTTACAGGTTTCTAATCACTTATTTGTCTTTTTAAGATTTTTTTGAATGAGGGGCGCCTAGGTGGCTCCGTTGGTCAAGTGTCTGCCTTTGGCTCAGGTCCTGATCCCAGAGTCCTAGGATCAAGCCTCGCCTCAGGCTCCCTGCTCAGTGGGGAGCCTGCTTCTCCCTCTCCCTCTGCCTGCTGCTCCCCCTGCTTGTGCTCTCTCTCTCTCTGCCAGATAAATAAATAAGTGAAATAAATAAATGAAAGATTTTTTTGAATGACCATTTTTGGTCGGACCTAAGATACTTTGATGCTGCCGCTTTCTTGATCTTTCCAGGAGATAAGATTTTCACCAACTACATCCGGCTCTTGGGTCACAGCAATTGTGAGATACATCTCCAGTTCAGAGCATCTGTCCTTCAGAGGGATTGAAGTGTTGGGTTTTGTTTGTTTTATTTATTAAAGGGCATCTGGGAATTGATGAGAAAAGGATAATAGTTTGTTCACTCACTGTAATGCAGCCTCAGTTTTTAGTTCATAAAATATTCACGTGTATGCTTTGTGCCTGAATGAATTTCAGCATAATATTTCAACTTCTCAGGATTCCATGTTTTGTTTTGTTCTGTTTTGAGTTTTGGTGTGTCCCTATTTCATGGTAAAATTCAGATGTGATGTAATTTAGTTCAATACTAAAGAATGCTGGAAAGATCATTTAATACAATTTTCAGTCTCTGTTTAAAAATAGAAGATGGATTATACTGTCTATAATACTGGCTAAAAAATATCACTTCAGTGGTTCCTTTCATGTGTCTTGGGCACTGGTGAACGCGTGATGATTTATTTGCAGAAGAGCTCCAGCCATTCGTTTCCTCAGTCAGCAATCTCCAGACCACCATAGTTTGTTCATTTGTTGGCGAAACTGTTCCTTTCTAAATCATGTTAGTTTGGGGATTGGTTTACGTTTTACTTGTCTGTTAGCTCTATCTCTCTGCTCTCATGAAACCTGCTTATGGTACTTTTCTTGCCTTCCTAATTTGATATTTTTAGTGTGTCATGAGCAGAACCCCTAACCACACTTGTGGAAATGGTGGATAAAAATGATAGAAGATTCTGAATAAGGAGCCAAAGAAGCATGGGGCTTTAGTGCTAGGACCTTGTTACATTGATTGTTACTGCTTCGAGGACTCTTGCTTCTTTCCTGGTTTTGGACTGTCTTTCAGGTAGGTGATGTTTCTGGATAGCAGGTGGTGTAACAGGGTGGTATATAATTACCTTGTAGATGTTTGGCTTCCCCTGAATAATAGACCTCTTAAAATTCTGTCTTAATTCAGTCTAACTCAAGTGGATGGCGAATAATTAATTAAGTGGATGGGAAAAAGGAAAAGAATTCTTTCTTGGTTGTCTTGCTATTTCTACTTCTTGAGAGAACCGTCATGATCTCCAAACACGTACACCAGGATACTTGAATGCGCTGGTGTATTGTCTGTCGCAATACAGAGCCTCATATAGTTCCCTGAGCAGAAGTTTAGAGGCCTTCAGCAACAGGGGGGCTGCATGCAAAATAGCCACCTTTGCCTCTTATCTGGATATTCATATTTCAACGGAATCTTCTGGTAATCTGTTTTCTTTGAGATAAAATTGTCTCTGTAGGTGCTGTTTTCTGTGTTTGTGTTAATGATTACTTAGACTATGTCTTGTATTTAATATTCCTGGAAATACTGAAACTTTGGTATACTTTCAGTAAGTACTGGTTAGAGTTTAGTCATACATTTCTTTATGGTTGCTGCACTTTTTCCTGTTGTAGAACTCATGGGGTTACAATGTTTTCAGAGCTGGAATGTCTTGGGAATGATCTAATACAACTCTTAACATTTTGTGGATGACAATGAGATTGTGATTTGTTTCAACTGTGGATAGAATAGAGTTCTTTTTGATTCTCAGTCTGGTGTCTGTCCTGTTCTTGTATATGCTTCCCTAAGTAAAACTTCGAAGGGATAGATAGAATCTCAGACTTCTGTAGTTTCTATAATAGAGGTCTGCACATTTTTTTGGTCACACCCCAGTGGCACCAAGAACTGTGTCTGCAATCTCCATATGTATGTTGTAAACTATATACTGCCTATGCTATAGTAAGAATAAAAAATGAGATAAAGATGAAAAACATTGTAGAACAATTTAGAATGTATTCTTTTCATGTTTTTGATTCCACTTAAAATATTAGTAATCTAAAAATATTGAATATCATCCCTTAAAAAAACTTTATTTTGAAATAATTATAGACTCATGGGAAATTGTGAAAATAGCGCAGGGAGTCCTGTGTAACTTTCATTCAGCTACCCCGTGTAATATCTTACATAACATAATGTTAATAACCATGTTTAATCAAGAAACTGGCATTGGTACAATACTGTGAAGTAGCCATATTCAGTTTTCATGGTTTTTAATGCACTCGTTCATGTGTATGTATGTGTAGTTTTGTGCAATTAATAACATTTCATGTCTAGATTCATTTCACCACCACCACAATCAAGATACAGTACTGTTCCATCACTGCCAAGAAACTCCCTCATGCAGCTCAAGGTCCCCTCCACTCCCGACGTCCTTGTTTACTGGCAACCACTGATTTGTTCTATCTCTGTAATTGTGTCATTTTGAGAATGTTACATAAATGGAATCCTACTGTATGTATCTTTTTGAGATTGACTTTTTTCACTGAGCACAATGCCCTAGAGAACATTCAAGTTATCCAGTGTATTAGTAGTTCATTTCTTCTTACTGCTGAATAGTATCCATTGAATGGACGTACCACCGAACACAGTCTGACTGACTATTCACCTGTTGAAGAGCATCCGAGTTGTTTCCAGTTTGGGGCTGTTACGAATAAAGCTGCTGTGAACATCCATGTATAGGTTTTTGTGTGAACATAAGTTTTCCTTTCTCTGGGATAAATGCCCAAGAGTGCAATTGCTGGGTCATATTGTAAGTATATGATTAATTTTATAAGAAACTCTCAGACTGTTTACCAGAGTGGCTATGTGTTCTCACTAGCAATACGCTTGTCAGAATTTGGTATTTTCACTGCTTTTATTTTTTTTTTACGTTAGTCATTCTGAATAGTTGTGTAGTGGTATCTCATTGTGGTTTTAATTTCCCTTTCCCTAATGGGCAGATTGTTTCCCTAATGAGCAAACTGGAATGTTTTTCACCGTTGAGCTTTGAGAGTTCTTTCTATCGTCTAGATATAAACCCTTTGTCAGGTATGTGATTGGCAGAATTTTCTTCCCATCCGTAGCTTGTCTTTTCATCTTCTTAACCGGGTATCTCATAGAGCAAAAAAGTTTGAAATTTTCGTGTAGTGCATTCAGTCATTTTTTTTTCTTTTATGGATTGTGCTTTTAGTGTCACGTCTATGGACTTTTCATCCAGTCCTACATCTCAGAGATTTTTTTCCCCTATGTTTTATTCTAAAAGCTGTATAGTTTTACAGTTTACAAAACAATCACTCACCTTACAGTTTTGATAAAGCACTGGTATTGGTAACAGGCATTTGGCAGGTCTTCCATTTTCTTGTTGCTTGCTTGTATTTTGCTTTATTATGTTTAATCTGCCTTTCTTTGCAAAAACCCTTTCTTATTTATTACAGGTATAGCTAAGTATCCAGTTCGGACAGTTGTAATTTTTTAAAAAATTTTAAACATTTTAATTCCCGTGTAGTGGATATACAGTGTTAATATTCATTTCAAGTGCATAATATAGTGATTCAACACTTCCGTATATTACTCAGTGTTCATCAAGGCAAGTGTATTCTTTAATCCCCATCACCTATTTCACCCCACGCCCCACCCCCGGCAAGCACCAGTTTGTTCTCTATAGTTGAGTCTGTTTTTTGGTTTGTCTCTCTTTTCCTTTGTTCATTTACAAAAATCTTGTAAAACCCATTCGAGAGTGACATCATAATTCTAATGAGATCTGCAGATGTACTTAATTGGGCCCAAGGAAGCTGCAGGATGTTGCAGTTTGCTGGACGTGAGCCAGCCGGTGAGGGCATCACAAACAGCCCCTCCACGGGGTGGACCAGCCGTCTTTCCTTTAGGAGACTCTTACCTACTAGCCTACGGTGTATTCAGTGCCACAGACCAAACTCTTCTGAGTATTTTCAGCAAGAAGAGATTGAATCAGGATCCGAGGTGCTTACAGAGTTGTTAGAGGGCCTGCCAGTTGCTTTAGGGTGGTGATGCACAGGCAACCTGTAAGGGGAGCTCGGAGGGCACCCCTGCCCCTGTGCTGGGACCCAGAGCTTGGGCTGCCTGAGCAGCCGCTGCGCTCCCCTCCAGACGCTGTGGAAACTGCTGGACAACCTGGGAGCTGCGGCTCGGGACTAGGAGGCAGACCAAGAAGCCGCCGTGGCGCTGCCACACATTTCTGCCTGTCGTCCAGGAAGCCGGAGAAGGGACACTGCAGTGACGCTGCCGAGGCGGCTGGTAACTCCACGGCTGCGCTTGCCCCCCAAACTGCTTGAAAAGGTGCCTTTCCAGCTGCCTCTAGGTAGACTGGAGGTCAAGTGAGCCAGTGTGTGACTAGCATTCTTCACGTAAGTGCCGCAAGGTTGACACCGCCTGTCGCAGGACCAGAGAGGATGCTGGTGTCGGTTTCATAGAATGAATATTAGTAAAGCTCAGTTTCAGATTGAAGATAACGCATGTGTTTAGTCTTCTAGTATTTTCTTTTCACACCAGTGGCATGATCACCCTGCCTCTGGGTGCATGTACTCCACTTTGAACTTAATACTATTCTGGATCTCTGCGGAGTCGGAACAGAGGAGGTCTCGTATGAGTTTTTTCTCAAATATTTAAATTTCTCAATATTTCCCACTTTATAAAACCGTATTTATCCTTGAGACACCTGGCTGGCTCAATCAGTAGAACATGAGACTTGATCTAGGGTGGTGGGTTCAAGCCCTACCTTAGACATAGAGGTTACTTAAACAAAACAAAACAAAACAAAAACCCCACATCTTTCCTTTTTATAAGTATATACAAGTATAAAACGTTATTGTTTTGGGAAACACTCATTAAATTCAGTCAACATTATTTTTCCTTAGTGTTGGGACCTGAGCCTTCTAACACCCATGTTTTCTCAGCTCTCCTTGGAGAATAATGTGCAAGAGGTGGGTTTTTTCTTAGAACTGTGCTTCGGTGCCAGAGGCTCTCCAGCCAGCCGTCATCATTACTTTGGTATCTATTTGTCAAAAATAATTAAAGTTTGGTTTGTTTTATTGCATACTTTAGATTTTTATTCCTGGGTGTAGCAAATTTTGGCACAAAACCAAAAGTGAGACATACAGAAATCCTTGCAAAGACTAGTTTTATATGGCCTGTGATGGCAACAGATTTAAAATGCAATAAAATAATTTGTATGAAAAATTTTGAGTATGCGTTCACGTGCATTTTTCTAGCGAGAGGTCCACAGGTTTATCAGATTTCAAAGCAGTGGCCGTGATCTTGAGAAGATTAAAAATGGCTGCTCTAGAGGTAAAACTTCAATCAAGACATATGCCAACAATTTAACACCAAGGCTTTTGCTGTCAATCACAGACCCTTTCCCTGCTCTCCATCCTGTGTCTGTAGCCTTCTTTGAGGACATATAAAGAAAATTTTTGTTACCCAAATGTTTAGGGGAGAGTGGAGGAATATTATAAGAGTTCATTATTAAATGAGGCAGGATACCTGGAGATCAATCATAATGCCCCAGTAATAATTTCTTTCAAAAAGGATCCATACCTATATGGTTGATGGGATCCTGAAAAATAATGGGTTATATGTGTCAAGACATATTAAAATGTTGATAATCTCTAATCCAGTATATTATGCCTTGGGGAATTTATCTGAATGCTTGAAATAGTTATAAAAATAATTTATATCTTTAAATCGGAGCCTAAAATTATACAATTTAGGAAGGAATCTACAAATCACATAATTTTAGCCTTGTTTCTTAACATGCTATCGTATGACCTCTGCTCATACACCAAAACCTAAATGGAACATATGTAGCACGGTATGCAGAGATTTAAAAACTTTTTAAACAAAATCATGCACAGAGATTTCTAACGATGAAAGGAGAGATGGTTTCGGTTAAAGTCGGGGGCAAGAAAAGCCTTTTTCCCTTCACCCCAAAACATACACACACACGCACGCACGCACGTACACGCGCGCTCGAGTAAAGAGAGGGTAATGAGTGAGGGCTTTAGAAACAGGCCCGTGGAGGCTGTGTTATCTGAATCCTCATTCCACCGGTTCAGTTCCACAAACGTTATTATAATAGTATCTCTTATAAGCCTGGCTGTCTGGGTTGTTATTTAAAGTCTCTCAAAGTGTTATGGGTAGTCTCAGATTCCTCGTGTATAAAATGAGTAAAACATGATTTCCCTCATAGAGTTGTTGTGGGGATTAGATTAAAAGATACAAATGAAGCACACAGCATAGTGCTTGTGGCAGGCAGAATAATGGCGTCCCTCCACATCTTCGTCCCCGGAACCTGTGAGAGTTGTATTACACAACTGAAGGGAATTCAGGTTTCAGGTGGAATTAAGGTTGCTAGTCAGCTAATTTTAAACTAGAGTATCCTGGGTTATTACATTAGGGTGGGCCTAATGTAATCTTTAAAAGAAGCAGGAGGCAGAAGAGTCAGGACCAGAAAGATGGCAGCATGGGAAGGAGCCCAGTGTCGGCTGGTGGCTTTGAAGATAAAAGGGGGCCAGAGCCAAGGAATGTGAGCAGCCTCTATAAACCGGTGAAGGCAAGAGAATGGAATCTCCTCAGAGCTTCCAGAAAGGAACCCAGCTCTGCCCGAGCTTTGGTTTTAGCCCAGTGAGACTTGGGCTATTTTGGACTTCTGACTTCCGGAACTGTAAGATAATGAATTTGTATTATTTTAAGCCTCTAGTTTTGTGATAATTTGTCACTGCGGCAGGTGATTGCACTGCAGGAAACTGATACAGTGCTTTCTTAATAAATATTAGGAGCTAGATAAACATTCTCTTTCTCTCTTAAAACCACCTGCTGATGGGATGCCTGGGTGGCTCAGTCGGTTAAGCAGCTGCCTTCGGCTCAGGTCATGATCCTAGGGTCCCGGGATCGAGCCCCCGTCGGGCTCCCTGCTCAGTAGGGAGCCTGCTTCTCCCTCTCCCTGCCGCTCTGCCTGCTTGTGCGCTCTGTCAAATAAATCTTAAAAAACAAAAAACAAAAAACACCTGCTGAATTTAATCCTTGTCCACTTCAACATATCCCTGTACCTAGTTTTCCCTTTTCAGAAAGAAAATGTCTTTTATCTTCTTTTCACTTGAACCCCAGAATCTCATTCCTTCCACATTTTCTGTCCCTTCCTGTATCTTCATTTTTTACTGTCTCTTTGTCTGCTACCTTGAGATACACACAGCTCTTCCGTCTTGGAGAAGCTCCTGCTTGACGCTGCTTTCCCTTTTAGTTACCACACTGCAATCACCCCCCAGAACCACAAGACCTTAAAATGTCTTCAATTTTTATGAGATAATTTCCTGTTTAGTTTTAATTCTGTGTAGTTTTATAACTATTACATGTGATATAAATTCATATAAGAATTTGAGTTCTTACCTTTTCATAAGCATTGTGCTATGTTGGTTGTGATGAGGTTAGAAAAGAAGGAGAAAGCGTCAGTTCTCGGTGGGATTCTGTTGCAGACAGTAAATAAATTGGCAAACAGTTCACAAGCAGTAAATACCTAGCTAGCATCAGGTGTCAGTGAGTGGTAAGGACAATAGTAGGTATCATTAGAGGGCGAAGGCATTAGAAGGGAGAGGCTGTTTTAGAATGGAACTGCCTCTGAAGGCTTTATAAGATTTTATTTATCCACTTGACAGAGAACGTGAGCACAGGCAGGGGGAGCAGCAGGGAGAGGGAAAAACAGGCTCCCCGCTGAGCAGGGAGCCCCCCTCGGGGCTCGGACCCAGGACCCCGGGGATCGTCACCAGAGCCGAATGCAGGCGCTTAACTGGCTGAGCCATCCAGTCGCCCCGGAAGGCTTTGTAGAAGAGATTCTTGAGTGAGGAATATGCTCTTAAAGGAATTGGGGAAATTGGTTTCAATAAAATAATCTATATTAGAAACACAAAACTTCTTAATGAGCAAATTTTAATTTTTTGTGAACATATGTGGAAAATATTTTTTTCTTATTGAATTTTTATGGTTGAGGAGAGACTCCTGTAGAATTTTAAAGATATATAACCCTAAATTACAGTAAATTGACAACACATTTGTCTTGATACTCTCACGTAGAACACATGAGATCTTTATTTCCTCTGTTGCCTTAAGTGATACATATTGCTGTTTTTCATTGTATCATTTGATGTTATAGAAATCTCAAAATACGATTTGAAATATGGTATGACCTAATCTGAGTTCATTGTTTTATGTGCTAAAAACATTGACTGTGATTACATTTCTGAAGGAAAGTGTTACATGGGCTCACTAGAGACAATATGTTAGACTGACCTTACTTTTTAGATAGGATTATTAGACTGTGGGTCAGGAGAATGCAGAGGATAACAGTATAAATGAATTTCTGCCAGGCATTCCGTAACATTTCTCTCTGTTGACAAGTGGGAGAATGTGGGCTGGAAGACCATAAAATTAGGTGGAAATGTGATTGCTTGAGTAGCAACTCTAAACATTAGTGAGTAGTGAATTGATGACAACTGGAGAAAAATTCCTATCTCTGAAGGTTACTGTGCTTGCTTTTGTAATGTGAATAAAAACACTGATACTGGGGTGCCTGTGTGGCTTAGTTGGTTAAGCTGCTGCCTTCAGCTCAGGTCACGATCCCGGGGTCCTGGGACGGAGCCCCGCATCGGGATCCCTGCTCAGCACAGAGTGTGCTTCTCCCTCTGCCCCTTCCCCTGCTCGTGTACTCTCTCGGTGTTTCTCTCTCAAAAGAATAAATAAAATCTTAAAAAAAAATTAATACTATGCTTTCCAAATTTCTGGATGAAATGAATTTTTTAGGGTTAACTTTTGAAAATATTTCTGACTGAAATGGTGGACGAAGGCTAACATGATAACTTAATGGAACTTGATAGGAAGTCTTATAGATGGGTTGAGAGAACAGCTGCATAATTATAGGGGCAAGAGATGTGGGATACAAACAACTTAGGTATTTTAATTACTGTAGTAAACTCAATATGGGTATATTGACTACAAGGAAGGCTGTATAGACTCATAGTCCGGACTAGCTGGAGGAGGAGGTTCAGAAGAGGAAAGGTGTTAGTCTTACTCTAGTCTGTACTGTCCAGACAACACCTGGAGTATTGTGTTGAGTTCTGGATGTCACCTTTGAAAAAGAACCGGAAAAGAGAAAATCACCCTTGTTGGTGAGGATGTGGAGAAATTGTTACCCTTGTACATTGCTGGTGGAAATGTGGAAGGGTACAGCTGCTGTGGAAAACAGTTTGGTGGTTATTCAGTTAAATCTAGAATTAGGATATGAACCAGATATTCCACTCCTACGTATGTACCCAAAAGAGTTGAAAACAGGTATTCAAACAGTTGTACATGAATATTTATAGTAGTTCTGTACTTACATAGCCGTTCACATTTGCTCAAAGGTAGAAACAACCCAAATGTCCGTCAACTAATGAATGGATAATCAAACCGTGGCATATCCATACAATGGAATATTATTCAGCCCTAACAGTGAAGTACTGATAAATGCTACAGAGCGCATTATGCCAGGCGGAAGTAGCTGGAAACAAGATCCTGTATTATGATTTCACTGATCTCAAATATCCTGGACAGTTAAATCGACACAGATATAAAACAGATTAGTGGTTACCATAGTCATGGGGAATGAGGAGTGACTCCTTGATGGATGTGGGTTTCTTCTTGGGATGGTGAAAATGTTTTGGAACTAGAGGTGTTAGTTGCAAAACATCGTGAATGTCCTGTGTGGCATTGAGCTGTCCACTTTAAAATGTTACTTATACTATCTTGATTTCCCTTAGAGTGTCAGTATGTAGAAATTAACTGGATAGTATTGAGAACCCAGAAATAAACTCCATGATCAATAGATTTTTTTTTTTAAAACAAATGTGCCAAGAAAATTCAATAGGGAAAGAATAATCTTTTCAGCAAATTGTGCTGAGACACCCGGGAGATTTGAGATTTACATGCAAAAGAAGGAATTTGAACTGCTTCCTTCTCCCGTCATACACACAAATTAACTAAAAATGGATCATAGACCTAAATGTACAGCAGAAATGATAAAATTCTTAGAAGAAAATATGAATAAATCTTAGTGACCTTGGCTAGGGAAAGCCTTCTTAGGACACTGAAAGCACAAGCAACAGAGAATAAAATAGATAAATTGGACTTTGTTAAAATTAAAAACTTTTTGCCTCAGAGGATACCATTAGGAAAGTGAAAAGACAAACCACAAAATCGGAGAAAATATTTGCAGTTTCTGTCTAATAAGGGACTTGTGTCTAAGGTCTATAAAGAACTCTAACAACTCAGTAATAAAAAGATAACCTAACTAAAAATGAATAAATTGGTATATTTTGTGGTATGTGAATTATCTTTTTTCTTTATTTTCTTAATTTTTAAAAAGCTTTTTATTTATTTGAGAGAGAGAGAGCGAGAGCATGAGAGGGAGGAGGGTTAGAGGGAGAAGCAGACTCCTGGATGCGGGACTCGATCCTGGGACTCCAGGATCATGACCTGAGCTGAGCGCGGTCGCTCAGCCAACTGAACCGCCCAGGCACTCTGTATGTGAATTATATCTCAATAAAAATGGTTAAAAATGAGTCAAGTGGAGTATGTTTAGAGGTTTCTAGTCTTAAGGGATTCAAAATTAAAATCCTACTTTTTTCCCACTGCTTCTCCTTTTTACTTTTCCCCTCCTGCACTCCAGCTTCCAAGTTCTGTCAGCTGTGCCTTTTAAACTGACAAGTTCAAGAACATTTACATTCTGTTCTGTAACCTTAATGAAGTCTTTGGTGCTTTGTTTTTATGTTGGTCTGATGTCTTTTAATTACTGTGCAAATATTCATTGCAGAGCAGAGAAGTAAGTTACGGTGACATTTCCTTCTCTATATGCCAGTTAGCATGACCCCATGCCCATAGAAGGCTGCTGTTACTAGCATCAGAGACAAATAGAGTGTCTTCCTGTAATCCGTCGGCTACTCAGAATCATGTCACATTTTTCCACATTGAACCATGACTGCCTTCCTTCCTTCTTTTTTTTTCTTTTTTTTTTTTAATTTTAACTTTTCTTAATCTCTATGCCCAACGAAGACCTCAAATTTATGACCCTGAGATCAGGAGTCTTATGCTCTACCAGCTGAGCCACCTGGGTGTCCCAGAACCATGACTTTCTTGAGTAGGTTTTTTTTTCCGCCCCTGGTGTATCACTTTGGTTCTTTTGGCAGCGTTTTGCAGAATATCCAACCACAAGGGACTTAAGCTGATTGTCTTGACCTTTCTTGTTGATTACTGTTGCTCCCAGCATCTTTCTCTCACTTACTGAAAGGTGGGAAGAAGGGCACTGGTTCATCTAGATCTCCCCCATCTATTTAAAAGAAACAAAAAAACTAGTTTTGAAAAGTTAAAAAACTTATAAAATTGTGAAGTTATGTGAACTCTTGCCTAACCCTTACCTCGATTCATCAATTATAAACATTTTGTTATATTTGCTTTTTCCTTTGTCTTCGTCTATATATCTATAGTTGTTTTTTGGGGGAATCTTTTAAGTGAAAACTGCAGATATCATGACTCTTTATTCTTAAATGCTTTACTGCGTATCACCTATGAAAAAGGACTCGTGGGATCACGGAAGAAGGATTAAATTCAGGAAGTTTAACATTTGAGTTCATTGGGAAGCAGATGCTGAGGCAGGAGTAGGATTTCACAAAAGTAAAAGAAGGAAGTAAGAGTGGGCAAATGGAGCAGTCCGATTGTGATGACGGCCTGTCTGCGAGCCGTGGAAGCAGGTCTGGAGTCAGGATTGTCCATTAGAAGAGTTCTGTGTTGGCTAGAAATTGCTTGGCCTGTACCTTGCCTTTCTCAGTTATGAGCTTGAGCTGTTCAGAGATTATCGGGACCTCTTCTTGGCGGCTGAAGCCAACTCTGATGAAGCTCACCGCTTAATCATACTCCTCACACCCGCTGCTGGGTCTTTGGATGTGGGTGGTACATTTCCACGTCTACCGTGATACAGTCCTGTTATCTAATACACAGTGTATGTTCAAATTCACCGATTGCCCAGTAATACCCTTTATAGCAAATTTTTTCCCCGTCAGATCTGTTTTCATCTGCGAAAATCTTTCAAGAAGCTCCCCAGGTGATTTTCCTGTGTGTCTCGCTGGCCTGAAATGAATCACTTCTCCATAGTGGGACAGGAGAGATTGCTCAGGCCAATTGCTGGCAAAGGAGAATGGGATTTCCAGGCTTAGTTTACACCTGTCGTGACTTCATCCCATGGGTCTGGGGGAGAGGCTACCTTTTCTAATCATGTGTTTTTCACCTGATAACTCAAAAAAGAGAAAAAAAAATAGGTTTCTTTAGCAAGGAGGAAGGGAGGAAAACTGGGTAGACAATTAGCAGCATTCTGTGGGAATTTTCTGTTGCATAATTTTTTTTTCTATTGAGAAGAGAAACATGCATTCCTGTCATTAAACCAGCTTCTTAGTAATTCTGTGTTTTGAATGGAATCCACTCCTTTCTTCCTTTCATGGAGTTCACTAATTTTCCGTTTTAATAGGATGATTATTGTCTAGTCCTGCTGCACAGCTGCCATCCTGGGACGTCTTTTTCATTTCACTCTTGGATCATTTCCACTGTTTCTTGTGTTCTCACATCTACTTTATTCTTTTTCATCCTTGCTGCTAGAGAATACCCTCAAGTAATGTCCTTACATGTCTGAAAGTGTCTTTATTCTGCTTTCTGACTTGATGGATGATTTGGATATAAAAATCTAGGTCAAAATTATTTTGCTTTAGAAATTTCTGAGGCACGGCTCTGTCTTCTGCAATTGAGAGTTTCTGATTTCAGTCAGATTCTTCATTTTAGTCCTTTTCCCTCAAATCCTTTAGAATCTTTTCTTGGTGGTTGTGTAATTTCACAAGATTTGCCTAAATGTTTTTTCATGGACCAGAAGATAGGTCACTTCCTCTCATTTATCACTTGGCTCCCTGTCTTATTTTGTAAGGGTCCTTTATTACTAATCTTTCCTTGTGGGAGATTTCACCACTGATGTGGATGGTTCATCCGATACTTTTGACAGACACTGTAATTACTGGTCTCTTTCCTTGCTAATAGAAGCCCAGTTTTGTTTGGGTATTTAGTGCTCACGTGTTTCATGCCTCCCCACCCCCCCCCCCCCCGATTCCAAAGGGGGCATTTTGTGAATGTGGCTCAGCCTAAAGCCAGCTGTGTTAGTTCCATTCTCCTTGCTTGTGATTGGTTTCAGGATAGTGACACGTCAGGGAGGTCTGTGGGGAGTCTGGTTTCCTTTAACATATGAAGGTATAGCCCTTCTTTTGGAAGTAGTTATACGTGCTCATGATACTTGGAGCTGCTGCAGCCATCTTGGGCTGAAGAGTTTGAGTTGGGAATGACCCTTACCTCAAAATTGTCTAAAATTGAACTCCCAATCCCCAGTCCTTCCCCCACCCCATTTCCCCCCTCCATCTTTCCAGTTGCTAAGGCCACAAGTGTTGGTGTTATCCCTAACTTTACCCTTTCACATCCCACATTTTATTTATTGGAAGATCCTACCAGCTCCTCCTTGAAATTATATTTACAGTTTTACTGCTTTTTCCTGTTCGCCCCACTGCCATCCTGGTCCGTGCCACTACTGTTTCTTGCCTGGGTTCCTGCAACAGAGCAGTGCCTACCCAGGGAATTTTATTAGGGTTCAGCCAGACCTGTGGCCTATGGCAATCCATATTTGACATCACATGCACTTAGGATATAGGAGAGGAGGGGCAGGAAGAACAGCTTACCAGCAGAGAAGGACAATGTTCTTTTGGGGGTGTCCCTGGAGCAGTGCAGAAAGAGAATAGCCAGGGGCGCCTGGCTGGCTCAGTCGATAGAGCATGTGACTCTTGATCTTGGGGTTGTGAGTTCAAGTCCTACATTGGGCCCGGAACTTACTTCAAAAATATATATGTAAAAGAAAAAAAAAACCCAGCCAGAACTATTCTCTGCGCTTCTGCTTCCAGGTGAAGCCCAGGTGTGAGTAACGAGGCTCACGTGCGTGGGTCTGTAGCTGAGGTGGCTGAGAAGCTGCGTGTTCCACAAAAGCCATTGCCTTGTATAACCGCCCATGAGCATAGCTTCTAGGATTCCTACAAGGTCCACGCCTGATTGCAGGAGTCCCCACACTAAGAGCAGCCCAATGTTACCGCCACTTTCCAGGTATTTATAGTTCCTCTCAGTCCCAAGCAGTTTACCAGTGGGTCATTTTTACCATAAGCCACGTTGCCTAGTAACACAGCTGACATTCTGTGGTTTCTGACATTCGTGGTTTCCTGGGGAACAGAGCTAGAAAGTTAACTGAATCCAAGAGCAATTTCTCCTGCTGAAAGACAAGGGTTTTTCTAACACTTCAGTCACAAATAGCCTGCCCCCGAGGGGTCCTCCACTTCTGGGCTTTTCCCCCTGTGCTCTTTCTCAGCACAGTGGCCAGAGCGCTCCTTTAAAACCTAGGACAATCATGTCCCTCTTCTGCAGGCTCTCGCGGTTCCCCAGCTCATAGAACATTTGTCTGTAGGCCTTCCTTGAGTTAGTCCCTTATCTTATCCTTTTTTTCCTGCTACTCTTGCCCTTGCTCATTTTCTGTAATCGCCTTTGTTCTCGCTCTGATGTTCGGGCCGTTTCCGCCTTAGGGCTTTTGCATTGGCTCTTCCCTGTGGCTGGAACATGCTAACTCCTGGTACCCACCTGGCTGATTCTTCAGTTCTTTGTCCACATGTCACCTTTTCAGTACGCCGTATTCCATTTAGAAGTTGTAAGTCCTGCCACGCCTAGTGCTTGTCGTTCCATGATTTTTTTTATAGCTTCTTTCATCTCTTCATATTCCATAATGATGTGTATTGTTTATTGTCTCCCACTGTTAGCGTGTAAGCTGCTGGAGGGCAGCATTCTTCACTGACATATTCTTCCTTGACCTCTCCCAGATGCCTGGGACAGTGCCTAACGCATAGTTGATGCTTAGTAATTTTATTTTTCATTTTATATTATTTTTTAAAGATTGATTTATTTGATAGAGAATGTGTATACACGAGAGTGGGGGGAGGGATAGAGGGAGAGAGAGAGTCCTCAAGCGGACTCCCTGCTGAGCACGAAGCTGGGGGGCGGCAGTGGCAGTGGGGCTCAGTCCCACAATCCTGAGATCATGACCTGAGCTGAAATCAAGAATCTAACTCCTACCGACTGAGCCACCTAGCTTCCCTGATGCTTAGTATTTTTAAGTAAGTGAGCACACCTTTTCAGAGGGCTTACTGTGTGCTGTTTTAACATAACATTAATTCATTTAATTTTCATGAAACCCTCTCAAAATAGGTACTTTTATTATCCCCCCACTTTTTTTTTTTTTTTTAAATGAGCGTGGAAACAGGTTAAGAAACTTACCTCATGTTGCATAACTTGTGAATGAATCCCCACAGGCTGTCTTTGGAGCATGGGCTTTTAACTGATACACTGCAGTTAAGCATCTTTCTGCATACAGAATTTTTTTTTTTTTTTTTTTTTTTTTTTTAGGTTTTATTTATTTGGGAGAAAGAACGAGAGAGAGCATGAGCAGGGGCAGCAGTAGGCAGAGGGAGAGGGTGAGGGAGAAGCAGGCTCCCCATGCAGGGCTGGATCCCAGGACCCTGGGATCATAACCTGAGCTGAAGGCAGGCATTTAACCAACAGAGCCACCCAGGCGCCCCTGCATACAGAATTTTTAACCTGCTTTTGGATTATTTGGTAAATTCCCCTTTGGGTTAGAAGTTATGAACGTTTTAATAGTCTTGACACATGTAGCCCAATTATTTTCCAGGATCTTGTCAACCATTTGGGAATGTATCTTAAAAAAAAAAAAAAAGGTTGGGGTGATTTAATTGACTTCCAGTTGTCTTCTTTTATCTAATAATGAACTCTTATGATGTTCCCTAGTATTTTTCTAGATACTTGGGTGACAACAAATTTTTTTTTTTTTTTATGCCTTTCGAAAGGAGCTGCATACACAGGATGGAAGTCATGGAAGTTTTCATAAATAATGGCAGTAGAACCTCCAGTATTAAATAGTGGGTGAATGTCTTGGTTTAACTTACACCTAAGAACTTGCCATTCTCAGTCTTATCTAGATCATGGCCCCCTTTAAGAATCTAATAACTCTGGACCTCTTACTAGAAAATGCTTATAAACACATACATTTTTTCATGCAACTTATTGTATTGTAAATTGATTTATCACAGGCCACAGAAAACCCATCTTTGCAAAGATTTCGATCTTGTTTTTGTGTAAAATTATTTGCTACAGCCAGGGGGGAAAAATCCAGATTTCTGATAAACTAAACTTTATTTTCAAAAGTTAATTTTGATGGAAAGACCAGTTTATGATAAGTTAAAATTCTGGCATTGTCTTTCATATACCTATATATTATTTTAAAAAATTTCCTAACAATTTTACTGTTTTGTTTTAACGGCGATCAAAGCTGAAAGCTGTTTTGTAAGATGTGTGGGGACAAGTGGAATCAGAGCCAGATCAGATAAGACGAGGTTTTTTTTTCCCATTAAAATTAAAAAAAATTTTTTTATAGACATTATTCTCTATAAAAACTTTTTTTTTTTTTAAATAGTTTTAGATTCACAGCAAAATTGAAAGTATGGAGATTTTCCCATATACCCCTGTTCCTACTCGTATGTCCTCTCCCTCATTATCAACATCCCCCGTGAGAGTGGTACATTTGTTATAATTGATGCACCCACATAGTCACATCATAATGACCCAGAGTCCCCAGTTTACATTAGGGTTCACTTTTGGTGTTGTGTATTCTATGGGTTTGGATAAATGTTTAATGATATGTATCCATCATTATCTCGTGCAGAATATTTTCATTGCCCTAAAATCCCCTGTGCTCTGCCTGTTCGTTCCTCTTCCTAAAACCCCTGGCAACCAGTGATCTTTTTACTGCCTCCATGGTTTTGCCTTTTCCACCGTGTCATACAGTTGAAATCATATGGTGTATGGCTTTTTCAGATTTGCTTCTCTCACTCAGCATTATATATTTAAGGCTCCTATTTCCTGGCTTGATAGCTCATTTCTTTTTCGTGCTGAATGATACTCCATTGTCTGGATGTACCAGTTTATCCATTCATCTACTCAAGAACATCTTAGTGGCTTCCACGTTTTGGCAGTTGTGAATAAAGCTGCCTTAAACATCTGAGTGCAGGTTTTTGTGTGGACATGTTTTCAAGTCCTGTAAATACCAAGGAGCACAATTGCTGGGTCATATGGTAAGGGTGTGCTTAGTTCTCTAAGAAACCTCCCAGCTGTCTTCCAAAGCAGTGGTTCCATTTTGCACTCCCACCTGCAGTGAGAGTCCTTGTCACTTCACATCCCTTCCAGCATTTGTCAATTGTTCCAGATTTTGGCCATTCTAGTAGAAGTCCGGCAACATCTCATTTTAATTTGCATTTCCCTGTTGACATATGATTTTGAGCGTCTTTTCATAGGCCTATTTGCAGTATGCATTTTTTTTGGTCAGGTGTTCGTTAAGGTCTTTGGCCCATTTCTTTATTTATTTGAGTGAGAGAGAGCAAGAGTACTTGTGTATGTGCCTGTGCAGAGAGGAAAGGGAGGGAGAGGGAGAGAGAATCTCCGTGTGGGGCTTGATCTCTTGAGATCATGATGTGAGCCAAAACCAAGCGTCTGACGCTTAATGGACTGAGCCAACCAGGTGCCCCTTTGGTCCATTTTTAAATCAGATTGTCTTGCTATTCAGTTTTAAGATTTCTTTGTATATTTTAGATAACAGTCCTTTAGTAGGTGTGTGTGTGTGTGTGTGTGTGTGTGTGTGTGTGTGGTAAATATTTTTTTCCCAGTCTGTGGCTTGTCTTCTCATTCACTTGACATTGTTTTTTGCACAGGTTTTTCATTTTAATTAAGTTATTATTTCTTTCATGGATTGTGCCTTTGGTATTTAAAAAGTCATTACCATACCCCAGGTCATCCAGGTTTTCTCTTTTGTTATTTTCTAGTTTTATAGTTTTGCATTTCACATTCAGGTGTATGATCCATTTTGAATTAGTTATTGTGAAGGGTGAAAGGTCTGTGTCTAGATTCCTTTTTTTTTTTTTCATGTGGATGTCCAGTTGTTTTAGCCCATTTGTGGAAAAGAACATCTTTGCTCCATTGTACTGCTTTTGTTCCTTTGTCAAAGATCAGTTTGGCTGTGTTTATGTGGGTCTGTTTCTACATTCTCTGTTCTGCTCCATTGATCTTCCCCAACATTATACTGTCTTGATTATCCTACGTTTATTTTAAGTCTTGAAGTTGGATACTGTCAGTCTTCTGACATTGTTCTTCTCCAGTATTTTGTTGGCTGTTCTGAGTCTTTGCCTCTCTGTATAAACTTTACTGAGATTTTGATTGGGATTAATTGAACCTGTGATTAAATTGGGAAGAACTGACAACTTGACAGTACTGGGTCTTCCTGTGCATTTATTTATTTTGTTTACCAGAATTTTGTCGTTTTCCTCATATTGATCTTGTACACATTATGTTAAATTTATACTTATACCTAAGTATTTCATTTTTGGGAGATGATAATGTAAATGGTATTATGTTTTTAATTTCAAATTCTGTTTGTTCATTGCTGCTACATAGGAACCCAGTTGGCTTTTATATATTAACCTTGTATCCTGCAACCTTGCTATAATTGCCTATTAGTTCTAGGGGTGTGTGTGCGTATTCTTTCGAGTTTTCTATTTGGTGATTAATCATGTTATCTGCAAACAAAGTTTTATTTTTTCCTTCCCAATCTGCATATAATTTATTTTCTTATTGCACAGCTAGGACTTCCAGTACAATGTTGGAAAGGAGTGTGAGAATGAACATCTTGCCTTGTTCCTGATCTTACTGGAGAAACTTAGTTTTTCACCATTAAGTATGATACTAGCTATAGTTTTTTTGTAGATAGTCTTTATCAAGTTGAAGAAGTTGCCCTCTGTTTGAATTTAATGAGAGTTTTTATCATGAATGGGTGTTGGATTTTGTCATATGCTTTTCCTGAATCCTTTGATACGGTCATGGGATTTTTCTTTTTTAGCCTGTTAATGTGATAGATTACATTAATTGATTTTTCAAATGTCTTTTGGTATTGCTGGTCTCATAGAAGGAGTTAGTTAGGAAGTATTCCCTCTGCTTCTAATCTCTGAAAGTTATTGTAGAGAATTATTATAGTTCTTCCATAAATGTTTGGGAGAATTCACTAGCGAACACATCTGGGCCTAGTGTTTTCAGTTTCAGAATAGTAGTTCAATTAATTATTGATTGAATTTTGAAAGGGCCACTCAGATTATATTTTCAAAGAATTAGTCCATTTCATCTAGGTTATTAAATTCGTGGGCATATACTTGTTCATAGTATTTCTTTATTCTTTTAATGTTCATGGAATCTGTAGTGATGTTCCCTCTCTCATTTTTGATATTAGTAATTTGTGTCCTCTTTCCTGTTTTTCATAGCCAGCTTTTGGTTTCATTGATTTTTCTCTTGATTTCATGTTTTCATTTCCATTGATTTTTTTTTTTTGCTCTAATTCTTATTATTTCTTTCCTTCTGATTACTTTGAATTTAATTTACTCTTCTTTTTCTAGTTTCCTAAAGTGGAAACCTAGATTGCTGATTTTAGATCTTCTTTTCTAATATATGCATTTACTACTATAAATTTCCATCTAAGCACTGCTTTGCTGCATCCCACAAATTTTAAGTATTTTCATTTTCATTCAGTTCAAAATATTAAAAAATTTTTTTTTGAGATTTCTTCATTGACCATGTATTATTTAGAAGTGTGTTCTTTAATCTCCCAAGTATTTTATGATTTTCCAGTTAGCCTTTCTTTCCTTTTTTCCCCCCCAAGACTTTATTTATTTATTTGAGAGAGTGAGCGAGAGAGAGCATGAGCAGGGGGAGGGGCAGAGGAAGAAGTAGTCTCCTTGCTGAGCCGGGAGCCCTAAGTGGGGCTGGACCCCAGGATCATGACCTGAGCTGAAGGCAGCTGCTTAACCAACTGGAGCCATTCAGGTGCCCCTCCAGTTATCTTTGTCATTGATTCCTGGTTGAATTCCACTGTGAACTGAGAATAGGCATTGCAGGATTTCTGTTCTTTTAAGTTCGTTAAGTTGTATTTTGTGGGCCAGAACGTGGTCTGTTTTGATGAATGTTCCATATAAGGTTGGGAAGAATGTGTATTCTGCTTTTGCTGAATGAAGTAGTCTAGGGATGTCAATTATATCCAGCCGATTGATGGCGTTGTAGAGTTCACTGATGTCCTTATTGATTTTCTGCCTGCTGATTCTGTTCATTTCTGGAAGAAGAGTGTTGATGTCTTCAACTGTAATAGATTCCTTTATTTCTCCTTGCAGTTTTATCAGTTTTTGCCTCATGTATTTTGATGTTCAATTGTTAGGTATATACACATTGAGGATTGTTAGGTCTTGGAGAATTGACCCTTTTGTCATTATGTAATGGGCCTCTTTATCCTTGATTGAAAGTCTGCTATGTATGAAAGTAATATAGCTGTTCCATTTTTATTTTGATTAGTGTTAGCATGGTATATCATTCTCCATGAAGTTGCTTTTTTTTTTTTTTTTTTTTTTTAAGTAGACTCCATGCCCAGTGTGGGGCTTGAGCTCATGACCCTGAGATCTAGAGTTGCGTGCTCCCCTGACTGAGCCAGCCAGGAGCCCCTCTATGCAGTTACTTTTAATCCATATGTGTCTTTACATTTAAAGTGGGTTTCTTGTAGACAGTCCACCTTGTTTTTTGATCTTCTGTGACAGTCTCTTAATTGGTGCATTTAGACAGTCGATGTGTTCAAATTGATTATTGCTGTAGTTGAATTAAAAACTATCATACTGTTTCCTAATTGTGGCCTTGTTTTTTGTTCTCTTTTGGAGTCTAATCTTTTTCTGCCTTTCATGGTTTTAATTTAAACATTTTATGATTCTGTTTTTCTCCTTTCTTTTTTTTTTTTTTTTTAAAGATTTTATTTATTTATTTAACACAGATAGAGACAGCCAGCGAGAGAGGGAACACAAGCAGGGGGAGTGGGAGAGGAAGAAGCAGGCTCATAGCAGAGGAGCCTGATGTGGGGCTGGATCCCACAACGCTGGGATCACGCCCTGAGCCGAAGGCAGATGCTTAACCGCTGTGCCACCCAGGCGCCCCTGTTTTTCTCCTTTCTTAGCATCTTAATTGTACTTCAAAAAATTGTTTTTAATCATTGCCCTAGAGTTTGCAGTATACATTTACAACAAATCCAAATCCGCTTTCAAATAAGACTATACTATTCCATGGGTAGTGCAGTTACCTTATAATAAAATAATCCTAGTTCCTCTCACCCTTCCCTTTTTTATCATTGCTGTTTTTCCTTTCATTTATATAAGCATACATACTTGAATACATTGTTGCTAGTACTTTGAACAAATTGTTGTTAGCTCAATTAAGAAAAAGTTTTAATTTTACCTTCCCTTACTCCTTCTTTGATGCTCTTCCTTTCTTCATGTACATTAAGAGGTCTGTTGGCAGCAAATTACCTTGCTTTTTGTTTGAGAAAGTTTTTATTTCTCCATTTCTAAAGGATGATTTTGCAGGGTACAGAATTCTAGATTTTTTTTTTCTGTCACATATCAAATATTTTACTTCACTCTTCTTGCTTTCATGGTTTCTGAGAAGTCAGATGTAGTTCTTATCTTTGCTTCTCCATAGGTAGGGTGTTTTCTCTCCTCCCCCCCTCCGCCCGTCTTCTTTTAGGACTTTTTATTTTCGATATTCTGCGTTTTGAGTGTGATATGCCTGGGTGAAGGTGGTTTTTTTTTTTTTTTTTTTTTTTTTTGGCATTTATCCCACTTGGTGGTCTCTGAGTTTCCTAGATCTATAGTTTGGTGTCTGACATTAATTTGGAAAAATTCTCAGCCATTACTCTTTCAAATATTTCTTCTGTGGGGTGCCTGGGTGGCTCACATCGATCGGTTAAGCATCTGCCTTGTCTTGGGTCACGATCCCCGGGTCCTGGGATGGAGCCCTGAATCGGACTCCCTGCTCAGCCGGGAGCCTACTTCTCCCTCTCCCTCTGCCTGCTGCTCTGCCCGCTTGTGCTCTCTCTCTGTCAAATACAATCTTTAAAAAAAAAGTTTCTTCTGTTTTTTTTTTCCTGGTATTCCTATTATGTATATGTGACATATTTTGTAGTTGTCCTACATTTCTAGGATATTCTATTTTTTTCCAGTCTTTTTTCTTTTCTTTTTTTTCTATTCTTTTTTTTTTTTTTTTTTAAAGATTTATTTTAGAGAGCAAGCAGGGGCAAAGGGAGAGGGAGAGAGAGTCTTTTTTTTTTTTTTTTTTTTTTAAAGATTTTATTTATTTATTTGACAGAGACAGCCAGCCAGTGAGAGAGGGAACACAAGCAGGGGGAGTGGGAGAGGAAGAAGCAGGCTCCTAGCAGAGGAGCCTGATGGGGTCTCGATCCCAGAACGCCGGGATCATGCCTTGAGCTGAAGGCAGACGCTTAACAACTGCGCCACCCAGGCACCCCGTGGGAGAGAGAGTCTTAAACAGACTTCTTGGGGTGCCTGGATGGCTCAGTCAGAGCACGTGACTCTTGATCTCAGGGTTGTAAGTTCGAGCCTCATGTTGGATGCAGAGATTACTTAAAAATTTTTTCTGTAAGTTCAAGTTTTCTTACCCTGGCACTGATCTCCTTGAAAGTTTCTTTTCCATTAAGTTGTGACTCTCTGTGTTTGTCTGTTTCTTCAGTTCTGGGAATAGTGATTTGCCCTATGACCTCATTTTTTAATACATCTAAGAAGAGTTGTTGCTTTTTCAGTTCATCTTTTCATTTTTTCTTAGGATGAAGTGGTAACTTCTATAAGTATTATTTGCCGAGGTGCAGTGCTGGGGGCGGTGAAGATTTGGGGGGATGTATTAAGAGCTGAGTTTGAGGTCCTATTTGGTACCCAAATGGATGGTTGAATTTTTGAGGTTCATGCTCAGGAGAGGGAATGGGGCTGGAGATACCATTTATATGCTGACAAATCCCAAATTTGAATATAAGGCCTTGAGACTGGATAAGTAAGGTCACTTAGAGGTAAATGTCAGTGGACAAGAGGGCGAAGACTGACCCTGTGCTCTTCAGTGTTCTGAGGTGGGAAAGAGGCAGTGGAATTGCCACTCACGAGGAAGAAGAAGAAAACCAGCAGTGTGGCATTTTGCAATCCAAGTGAAGAAGGCCTTTCAAAAAGGAGGGAGAGAAATGCTGCTGTAGAGTCAACTCAGATGAGGCCTGATCTTGACCTTTAGATTTCATGAGGTGTGGAGGTCATTAGTGACATTGACAAGGGGTCCTATGGAGTGGAAGGTAGAAAGCTGTGGCGTAGATAGAAGAGAAAATAGGACAAAGAAAGGAAGTGAGTGAAATACTGCATAGAGGCAACTGTGTGGGTGACTTTTATTATAAAAGGGAGCAGAGAGATGCTGTAGTCACTGACGAGGGTTCTGTGGTCAAGGGAGGTATGTTCTGGTCACCAGTTCCAGTATTGTGAGTATGTGGGGTTTTCCCACACCACCAAGCAATTCTTAGACACCCGCTGGGTATCCCACAATTCATCTCAATTCTGACAGTACCTGGAGATATCATCAGATCCTACAGTTTAAGGGCTGAATCCTATAAGACCATCTCCACCCCACTCTGCCCCTAACCCCCACAGACACACTTCAGATGCCAGTCCAGGTTATCAACCTGTGCTCCTGATCTATTGGCTATAGATTAAAGGTTCCGGCAAATTCCTCCTAAGGGTCAATTCATTTGCTGGAGTGGCTCACAGAACTCGAAGAAACATTTTACCTCCTAGGTTACTAATTTATTATAAAACTCAGGAACAGCCAGATGGAAGAGTTGCAGAGGACCAGGTATGGGGAAGGGGTGCAGGATGCGCTTTCCCCATATCTGCACGTATGCAACACAGAAGGTCTCCAGACCCCATCCTTTTGTGTTTGTATGAAGGTTTCATGACACCAGCATGACGATTATATCCTTGGCCATTGGTGATTGATTCAACCTCCAGCCTCCCCACTGACACCACGTGAGGGGTGGGGTGACACCGAAAGTTCCAGCCCTCTAATCACATGGTTGGTTCTCCTGGCAACTAGTTCTGATCCTTGGGTGTGGTCCAAAAGTCACCTCATTAACAACCAAAGACACCTTTAAGGCTGTCATCATGTAGGAAATTGTAAGGGTTTTAGGAGTTCTGTGCCAGAAATGGGACAAAGACCAAATATATATTTCTTATTACAAATCACAAGGTTGTTGGAGGGCTCTTTTTTCCCTTCCCTTAAGGTGAGGATCATCATAGAATGTTTGTATGCTGATGGGCATGGTCCTTTGGGAGGGGAGAAAAAAGATGTAGATTTTTGACAGCTTGAAACCAATATTCTGTTCTAAAAATGGCTTGGAGATGGTTGGTGTTAGGTTGAGTTTTCTCTACCCCACCCTCTTTAGGGAACCTTTATAATTTAATTTTCTTTTTGGCTTGTTTAATCTCATTGTGTATCTTGATAGATTTTTATCTTTCACATTTCTGGTAAATAGTGATTATTAGGAAGTTGAACCAATTGTTTATAAAAAAATGTAAAAGACATTTAGCGGGGAATGTGTTTCCTAAGACCCATTGTTTACCACAAAAAGGAAACCACTGACTTCGTATTACATCAGTGAAGATAAAATTATTTTGTGAACACAGTACTTCTTTTATGAGTAACATTTTCATACTGTGCTCAAAAGAAATTATTTTATGAAAACAATAAGTTAATGGGAATTGTAGGCTTTGTTACAAGTAGGGATTTATTTAGGGAGAGCACTTAAAAAAATCAGATTTCGCTTTATAACATTTTAAATTCTTCTAATTGTGGAGAAATTTGCTATAATTTAAATTATGAAAAAATAGTTTAAGCAGCTTAAAAGTTAGGTATTTCATTCTTAATTTCTTGAAATGTAATAAAAGTTTTAACTAATTTGAGAGAAAAATATAGCAATACAGGATGGTAGGAATATTTACTTTCATTTTGAAGTAGAAGAAGGAAATCAAATTACTGTAAATATCGTTAATATTATAGTGAGAATATATTTAAGGTGTAAGTAGAACATACATCGTAGCCTTGTATCTCCCCTTCTGTTGTAAATTCATGCTAAGTAGGAAAGTCCTCAGGTAAAGTTTGATAGAAACAACCAAATTTATAGAATATAGGGATGTTATGCTAGATTTGGGGTCATTGAAGACAAGCCTCCTTGGACTTTGCAGTTGGAATTTTATCCTCTCCCCCTGCCCTCCCCTGCCTCCCACCTCCCATCCTTGCTGGGCAGAAATATCTAAATATATCTTTGGCAGTAATAAAGGCTCCCAATTTCTTTTTTTTTTTTTTTTAAAGATTTTATTTATTTATGTGACAGAGAGACAGCCAGCGAGAGAGGGAACACAGCAGGGGGAGTGGGAGAGGAAGAAGCAGGCTCCCAGCAGAGGAGCCCGATGTGGGACTCGATCCCGGAACGCCGGGATCACGCCCTGAGCCGAAGGCAGACGCTTTAACGACTGCACTACCCAGGCGCCCAGGCTCCCAATTTCTGATCTAAGAAATTTACCTGTGGAAAAGCATCTCAGAAAAGCCAGAGACTGTAAGATGATTAGATTTTAAACTATGTTGTATAATAGACACAACTTTGTTATATAAATGTGACCCTTGCGCTAGTATAATGATTTCCAGCTTTATTTGGTCTACATATAATGTGCACATAAGGAGATAAATGTGTATTTGGATATATGTCAGATAGTGATAAGTTCTATGATAAAAACAAAGTGGAAATAGGAAAGTAGCATAGGAGGCCTACCTAATACTTCATGAGAATAATAATAACCCTACCTCCTCGGGGTCCTGTGGACTTAATTGTCTGTGAAATGCACCTAGCAGAATGCCTGGTATCATACCAGATTATCCACTATGTGTTATTTTCCTTTTCCCTTTTTGTGGTTTGTGTCCTCTAATTCTCCAGGGTACAGAGTATGTGTAAACCATGAGTTTAAACTAGAATGTGTTTAAAACATGTCCTTTGTGTGGTTTCGATGTTCTCGTTGAAAAAGTGAATGATAAAATGAATGAACCTTGAGGATATCATGCTTAGTCACAAAGGACAAATCCTGTGTGGTCCCACTCTCATGAGGTCCTCAGAGTAGTCAGACTCCTAGACAGAAAGTAGAATGTTTGTTACCAGGGGCTGGGGAGAGGAGGGAGTGGGGAGTTCGTGTTTAATGGTCACAGAGGTTCAATTTTGCACGATGGGAAGAATTCTGGAGGTGGACGGATGGTGGTGATGCTTGTGCGACAGTGTGAATGTACTTAATGTTACTGAACTGTATACTTAAAAATGGTTAAGATGGTAAATTATAGGTTATGTGTATTTTACCACAGTTGTTTAAAAATCATAAATGATAAAACTACTGTTTTTGATAAGCCTTGCCTTCCTTTCCTATTTTTGGTAGATATTACTGAATCAAGTTGTCCCCCCCTTTTTATTAAGATATAATTGACATGCAGCACTATGTAAGTTTAAGGTATACAGCATAATGACTTGACATATTGTGAAATGATTACGAATCAAGTTGCTCTTGACTAAATCATGAAGTAGTGGGTTGCTGTTCTTACATCACGAATCTGTATGAGATTCCCATCCATTGAAAACTATTGATTATCAGAAATTTTCATCATCTTAACTTTTGGAGGTATCAAACCTTAAACTGTTGCTTTTGGAGCAAAGAGTGTAGTATGGCTGGAAAATACATTTTTTTGTTGGTCAGTTTAAAAAATATTTATAGAGCACTTACTCCGTTGAGTGAATAACAGTAACAGCATTTGTTGAGTGACATATGCTGGCTTAGTTTATACTTAATGATACTTACAATACTTGCAGCACTTTATGATCTTTATAAAATAGTCCTTGAAGGTGTGACAGTTGAGAAATCCAATGCTCAAGTTGGATAAGTGATTTCTACTCGGAAAATGATTTTAGAGGAATTTCAGTGCATAGAAACTAAGAGTGGACATTCCAGATGGAAAAAAGATGTGGGTGTAGGAATGGGATATGTTTGCACAGAGCAGAGTTCAGCCTGACTGTAGTCTAGAGAATATTAGGGAGATATGCTAAAGTTGAGTTTCTACCATTAGGATCTTGACTTTGAGGCAGATGAATTTCTGGACTTACTATTCTGTAGGAATTAGGAGTACCACTATGTGTTACCAAGCCAGAGAATTTTGTGATCACAGTTGTGCATTCGGCAGCTACCTCTGAGGTGCATTGGAGTAGTGAGAGAGGGGAGGTCAGATACAAGTTAGAATGGGCACTTAGAATTCTTTTGAAGTCGTTAGGAAGAGTATTTTAGTAATTAGTATTGGAGTCAGAGTGCAAGTGACTGGAAATTGAGGATGAGTGGAGAGGTGAGAAAGGAGAGGCACAAATGTGTGGTAAGAGGAAATCAAGAGGAGTCTATGGTGCATCAATGTCAGTGAGAAATTTTTTTGGCTTAATGGTCATCTGAATACACAGGTCAGATGTAAGTATAACTGAAGAGGGAGGATTTGGAGAACCTAAGAGCATAGGAAGAGGGATATCAGTACCTTAGACTGAATTTGAAGCGTTTACATTGGGCATCCTCTTTCTGTTTAAGAGACAAGTTTTCTGTAGAGTTCAGGACTATGGTGGGCCTGGTAGCTTAAAGGGTAGAAACGTTTCAGCGTCTTTAAGATTGAACTCAGTAGGGTCAACCATCACTCTTTAGAGCATGACACAGAATGGTAGAAATAGTGTGTACTTTGTCAGTCTTTTATACAAACTACTTTTATAGAGTAGACTTTCTGTCTCCTACAATATTGGTTGTATAATCAACCAGTAGTTGGGTTGCTTACACAGAAAATTTGTTTAGAATGAGGAATCATAAGAAAGATATGTACCTTAAATATTTTATAATTGAAAAGAATAAAATGCTTATACATCATCAATCAGTTATATAGCTCAGGCCTTCTTTTTAGGATATTTTTTAAGGGACTTGGTTTTTTCAAATCATACAGCTTAATTTTCAGAGAAAGCATTTTTTTGCACTCATATTTTTGATGTAATAGTTAATAAATTACATAATTATCACAAATACAATTGGCATAAACAGATTTTGGGACAAATATAGTTTACTCTTGGTAGGCATGCAACTCAATTGTTAGGGGAAAAAAATAAGATGGCGTAACACAGAGAATTCCCTGCCCTCCCCAAGAGGAAATTGAAACTTGAAAGTTCTGGTTCATTTATGGTTTAGGATTAGCAAGAGTCTCGTTTTATCCTGAATCCAATGCCTTTCCTGTTATATAGTGTTGCAAAGTGATAAGGAATAATATGGGAAATGTTCGTTAGTGGTGAAGAAGTTACAGACTATATATGTATATTTTTAAGATAGCAGCTTCATTAAGATAAAATTCACATACCATGCAAATCACTGAAGTGTACAGTATTCACAAAATTGTGCAGCCGTCACCACAATTGATTTTAGAACATTTTCATCATCCCCAAAAGAAGCACTCTACCCATTAGCAGTCACTCCTCATCTCCCCCCACCCCCGCCGTAGTCAGCCACTAATCTATTTTCTCTGTAGATCTGTCTATTCTAGGCATTTCATATAAATAGAATCATGTAATATGTGGCCTGTGTGGCCTTTTGTGATTAGTTTCTTTCACTTAGCATGTTCCTAAGATTCATCTATGCTGTAGCGTGTATCAGTACTTCCATTCCCTTTTTGGGGCAGAAATACTCCATTGGATGGGATATACCACATTTTATTTGTCCATCAGTTGATGACATTTGTGTTGTTTCTGCCTTTTGGTTATTACAGATAACCCCAGTATCAACAATTATATACATATTTTTGTATGCATGTATTTTATCATTTCTCTTGGTATATACCCAGGAGTGGAATTGCCAGGTCATGTGTAACTTGGGTTGTTTCTAGTATTTCACTTTTACAAATAATCCCAGAGCAGTCTTGCTGCACACTTGATTTTGTGATTGTACAAGTGTATCTGTAAGAGAATATCCCAGAAAGAGGATTGTTGGGTCACAGGATAAATTCATTCTTAATTTGTAGGTATTGACATTACCACCCGCAATGGAAAGTGCTTATTTCTTAGGGTACTTTGGGGCATCCCTTTTGAAATAAAGGTAGTTCTAGGGTCATTACCCCAAGTCCCATAAGGTATATGTCCTCAGGTACTAGGGAAGCACTCTTAATGATGGTTGCTCTTATGTCATTAAGAAACAGTTAATTATGTTTGGATGATAAGGAAATTTATAATACATTGGAGAGAACTGTTATGGGTGGCAAAAAAATCTTTAATTTAGAACCTTCAAAAGACTAATTCTCATTTTCTTTTTTTCTCTCTCCAGATAGAGTCTTTCCCTTTGTAGCTGAGATTTTTATATCAGAAAGTTCTTCTTGGGGGTGCCTGGGTGGCTCAGTTGGTTAAGCGTCTGCCTTTGGCTCAGGTCATGATCCCAGGGTCCTGGGTTTGAGCAGCTCTGCCTGCTTGTTCTTTCTTTGTCAAATAAATAAGTAAAATCTTTAAAAAAAAAAAAAAGTTCTTGTCTAGAGTCTCAATTATAAAAACTAATTTCAATAATAATTATTCTATGAAATCCGCTAAAATGTTACAAATTCTGTTTTAAACATGGGTATTACTATAACCAACCATATTTCTTTCTTGTCTCTCATTTTTTGTCTTCCAGCCTTTAACATTCCATATTCTGCTTTGTACATGGTGAATCACTACTGCTTTGCACCAGTGTGCCCACTTGCGTGCCTATAAAGTACAAGCTCCAGATTGAAAAAGCTTCTAGATGGATCCTTTCCAAAATTGGTGTCTTTTCTACAAACTCTGTGCCTCAACAACCTGTTCTAAGTGGTAAGGATATGTACTTCTTATTTTTTCTACTTATTTATTATTTTAAAGATTTTATTTATTTGAGAGAGAGCACTAGGGGGAGGAGGGGCAGAGAGAGAGGGACAAGCAGACTCCCCACTGAGTGACAAGCCTGATGTGGGACTCCATCCCCAGACCCTGAGATCACGACCTGAGCTGAAACCAAGAGCCAGACACTCAGTGGACTGAACCACCCGGGTGCCCCAAGGATATGTACTTTTTAACAGAATAATAGAAATTTGTGAAAACAATTTTTTTTGGGGGGGGATTGCCTTCCCCTTGATTATGCCTTTTCTTCTTACAGATGAGTAATACGTATACTTTTTTTTTTTTTTTAAATCACATCTAAAAATAGCAGTAACATCAGGTTTTTGGGGACGCCTGGGTGGCTCAGTCGTTAAGCGTCTGCCTTTGGCCCAGGGCATAATCCCAGGGTCCTGGGATCGAGCCCCACATCAGGCTCCCTGCTCTGCTGGGAAGGCTGCTTCTTCCTCTCCCCCTCCCCCTGCTTGTGTTCCCTCTCTGGCTGTCTCTCTCTCTCTCTGTCAAATAAATAAATAAAATCTTAAAAAAAAAAAATCAGGTTTTCGGAGGCTTCAAAACATTCTTTCCATATGAGATTCTAGGTCCAGTATAATATCTGATATTTATAAAGAATAAATACAAAAATATCTGAACAACTGTGTGTGTATATCATATATTCCATATGTACTCCATAATCTCTTGAGGTAGTTCATCCTGTTATTGTCTTTTCCTGTCTATTTGAGTACGTTGAGTCCGTTGGGTCAAGAACATCGTCTTACTTCCTATTGATATACATTATGTAGTTGCATATTTATGGAGATGAAAAGAGAGGTGTGTGATGCCAACTCTTCCTTTTTTAGCCTGGCACTATGTGTGCCTTTTCATATCCTAACAGTTTTTGGAAGCATAGATGCTAGTTAGCCAACATGTTTTTTGAACATCCCTGAGATTTACTCAATACATTTTTGGCCGGGGTGGGGGTAGGATGGGGCAGAGGCATAAAACTGAGCAGAACCAGTTGCTGATATAGGAGACGTTTAAAGAAAATTATTGAGGGAGGCCCATTTTGAGTGTTAGTCAGCAAATATTTACGAAATGCCTGCTATTGATGCATGGAAATATATAATGACATTTAGCATTGTAGAGAAGTCAGTCACTAAATGGAACCATGGTGTTAGAGGAGGATGCAAGGTAGGGAGGTTGAGGGAAGAATGGGGTACATTTTAGCCCTCATTCTAATCATTAATTGCATAGTGTTCTTGAGTGCAAGTTAATTAGCCTTAGTAGACCTCAGTTTTCTCATCTATGAAATGAGTGAATTAAACTAAATGATTTATAAGGTGTTTTGGTGCTGTCATACCTCTGTGAAAATTATTTCATCTATTATGATTGTAATGAACAAATTGGTAGATTGTTGGTTTTTTGAGGATACCTTTCTTCTGTAACCCCTTTGATAGATTTTGAGACTATATTTTTTGAATTACAGGGTTACAATAAGGCTTCCACTAACAGAACATTTTTTGACTAATCATTTTGTTTTGAAGTTGATATTTTTATTTCTCTCCACATTTTTATTCTCCTATTGACCCCTAGAATTATTTGACTCCAGTATTCCCTTTCTGTCTCTTGAATCATGCTGGTGGCTCTCACCATGCTTCTTTGACCTGCCTAGCCCCCATCATTTTCACCTTACTAGTTTTCCAGGATCACTGCATCTTAGACCAGAGCTTCTCGTCCTGGGCTCCTTACACATACAGATACCTTTTGAAATAAGCTTGGGAGAGGCTGTGATTCTTTGGCAGGTAGCTGAAACCAATTAGTTAACCCGCATTCACCAGGACTGGAGCCCCAGAGTTCTCTGTGCTGCTCACACCCCACCCCTTCTTACCTTAGGTCTCACCATCACCTGGAACACTTCTATTTCTGAGGTTTTGGAAGGTTTCCTGTCATGATCATTACCCTCTGTCACATCCCACTTCTCAAATCTGTTCTTAGTCTTTATTATGACTTGCAGTTTCTTGGCTTTTTTTTTTTTTTTTTTTCCCCTAACCGACTGAGCTATTTCCTAGCCTCATTAGCTTTCCTCTTACCCAAACTCCATTATCATTCTTGCATCTTATATTCTCTTTCCTTTTTAAAATTCTGAGGAACTGCCTTACCAAATCTCAAACCTTAAGTTCATTTGCCATATATATCCTTTTCCCCCTAGTTCTTGGGGCTTGATATAGTTGGAAAAGGACACATGACTAAGTTTGGATCTCCTCAGCAATCATTTACTTGATCTCTGAACTGGTTCTTTTCAAAGTTGGCTTCTTACTATTCTTTTTGAAAGATCCACACCTTCTCACAGTCCAGTTGCCTTTTTGGGGTGATCTGGCATATTTCCCTGACCTATTCTTCTTTTTACTTCAGATTTTTTTCTATCTGAATAAGAAATGTTTTGCCTTATTTTTAATTTTTATTATGGAAAAATTTAAATGTATATAAAAGTAAACAGATTAGTGTAATGAATCCTCTTTTAGTCATCACTTAGGTTTAATAATTATCAAATCATGGCCAAATTATTTGTCTGTCTCCCATCGACTTCTCTTCCACTCCTGTATCATTTTAAAGCAAATCCTAGACATCATATAATTTATTTGTATTTCAGTATGTATTCTTAAAGTAGCAGACCTTCTTTTAAAAAATACAACCATAATACTGTTATCACCTTTAAAAACAACAACAACAACCCCAATGCAGTCGAATATCCAGTTGGTGGTAATTTTGATTTTTTTTTTTTTAAAGATTTTATTTATTTATTCGATTTTTGTTTTTGTTTTTTTTTTTTTTGTTTTTTGTTTTTTGTTTAAAGATTTTATTTATTTATTTGACAGGGACAGCCAGCCAGAGAGGGAACAAAAGCAGGGGGAGTGGGAGAGGAAGAAGCAGGCTCATAGCGGAAGAGCCTGATGTGGGGCTCGATCCGTAACGCCGGGATCACGCCCTGAGCTGAAGGCAGACGCTTAACCGCTGTGCCACCCAGGCGCCCCTTTTCATACATTTTTGAAGCAGCTGACTTAAGCAGAGAAAGACAATCATCATATGGTTTCACGCATATGTGGAACATAAGCAATAGCATGGAGGACCATAGGGGAAGGGAGGGAAATCCGAAGGAGGAGAAATCAGAGAGGTAGACGAACCATGAGAGACTCTGGACCCTGGGAAACAGACTGGGGGTTTCAGAGGGGAGGTGGGTGGGGAGACGGGGTAACAGGGTGATGGATATTAAGGAGGGCACGTGTGGTGATGAGCACTGGGTGTTATACGTAACTAATGGATCATCGAACACTACATCAGAAACTAATGATGTACTATACAGTGGCTAACTGAACATAATCAAAAAATAAAGCATTGACTTGAGTCAGCATCTAGATAAGCGCTCCCTTCGTTGCAATTTGTTAATTTTTCTAAGTTTCCCCCTCCCCCCTTGTCCTTAAAATTTATTTGTTGAACACACTGGGTCTTTGTCCTGTCGATGTGTTTGCTCCCGATTAGATTCCTGGGAAGTGATTGAACATACTCCTCTGTGCTTCGTCTTTCTTGTTAATCGGTAGTTGGATCTAGAGACTTGCTCAGATCCAGGTTCCCTTTCTTCTGGCAAGTCTGTGTTTTGACTGATGCACACGGCTTTTAATTCTCCCTCTTCTAATGTTGATCGGTTGCCATTGGTGCTCAATGCTTTAGATCAGGGAATGGCAAACTTTCTCTGTAAGGGGCCTGCTAGTGTATATTCTAGGCACTGTGGGCCATCTGGTTTCCTCTGACGCAACTACTAGACTCTGCCCTGGTAAGGGGAAAGCAGCCATAGCCAAAATGTAAATGAATGGGCGTGGCTGTGTTCTAATAAAACTTTATTTACAAAAACAGGTGATGGACTTCCTGCTGTCGGTTTATTAAATAATTACGGGTTGCAAGATAGTGATGTTTTAATGCTATAGCTTTATTCATTTATCATGTGAAATCTTCCATAAGGAGGAACTGTTCCTCATGTACTATTTGTTACCTGGTTGTACAGTTTGTATAGGAAAGGTTGGAGAAAAGCTTGATAGTTTCCCCTGGTTTACCAGTTTCATAACAATGAGTTGGTTATATTGGCCTTCTCCAACAGTGATCAGTTAGGGTTGCCCTTTCTCCCCTAGGCTCATTATGGACTCTTAGATTTAAACATAATGGATTATTTTTATTGATGTTTAGATTATTTAAACTTTGGTCAGTGGGAGCCTTTTAAAGTTGCTTACAGAGTTATATTGACATGACTTTAGTAGTTTTTGATAGCTTCTTGATTATCTGGTATGACGAGGAGTTCCAGGCACATCATGTACATTTCCTCCCTACACCTGGTATCCCTGGACCCAAAGGACCCCTGATTCCTTTACTGGGTAATAGGATTTCAAGACTATAGGGCTCTAGGGGTTCTCATTTCTAATGGATTGATCATTGTTTCTAGGTATTTTCAGGAGTCAAAATTAGGGGACAGATTTTTTTTTAAGATGGAAAACATGAGTTCATACTGATACTTCCAGTTCTGTTTCAGCTCTCTAAGAGTTTTACTCAATCTTTATTTTACATCTGCCTTTTTCTCAGCTCAGAATCCTGATTCTCAGTCCTCATTTTGAGTACCCTGTGTGTTATACACATGGCCGTCTTAGAATAGCAGTACCAGTGTTAAAGCTTTGTCTCTGCCTTCTTTTGCTCAACCTTGTCTGTGAGATTTACCCAAGTTGTGTGAAATAGTAGTGTTTTCATAGCGGTGTAGTATTCCATTGTGTGAAATGCCACAGTTTCTTTATTCTCCAGTTGATGGATATTTGAGTTGCTTCTAGTTTGGGATACTTACGAATAAAGTTGCTGTGAACATTCTTGTACGTGTCTTTTGGTGAACATAGGTGCTTTTTTTCTCGGATATGTACCCAACAATGGAATTTGTAATTCTTTTTTGATGTAGGGCACATTCCCTTAGGAATGTTTAGTCCAAGTACTGTGTGTGTGTTCTCTGTCACCCCAGAACTTAGTGGCTTAACACAGGGCATCTTAGCTCAGTTGCTGTGGGTCATTTTCTGTAGGGTGCCTCCAGCTCAGGGTCTCTCAGAAAGCTGCAATCTTGGTGTCGGCTGGGGCTGCATTCATCCCAGGACTCATTTGGAGGGGGCATGAAGGTGCCCTTGGGGGTGCTTTTAAGCACAGTCAAGTGACTATTGGCAGGTCTCAAATCCTTTCTCGCTGTTGGCCAGAAGCTAGTTCCTTGGGCTTCTCCCCTTAACAACATGGCAGCTGGTTGTTACGTTGGAGCAAGGGAGAAAGAGTGTCCAAAATGGAAGCCGTGGCCTTTTCAAAACCTGTTCTTAGAGTGACAACTTGTCACATATGCTGCATTCTTTAAAAAAAATTTGTGTTAAAAAAAATATATGTAATATATAACATGAAATATACCATGTTAACCATTTTCGAGTATATAACTCATTTGCATTAAGTACATGCACATTTTTGTATAATCACCACCACCATCCATCTCCAGAACTTTTTCTGTCTTTCTCAACCAAAACTCTAAACCCATTAAATATTACTAACTCCCCGTGTCCCTCTTGCCCCAGCCCCTGGCAACCAGTGTTCTATTTTCTGTCTCTGAATTTGACTGCTCTGGGTCCTTCATAAGTGGAATCGTATGGTATTGGGCCTTTTGTGACTTATTTCACTGTAGCAGAATGTCTTCAAGGTTTCATCCATGTGCATGTGTCAGAATTTAATTCCTTCTTTTAGGCTGAATAACATTCCATTGTATGTATATACTGTGTTTTATTTATCTATGCATTTTTTGACGGACATTTGTTTCCTCCTTTTGGCTATTGTGAATAAATGCTGCTGTAAACATGGGTGTCCTGCTGCATTCTCTTCTTAGAAGTAAGTCTCTAAATACAGTCCTTACTAAAGAGGAGGTAATTACCTAAGGGTGTGAATACCAGGAAGTGTGGGGGTCATGGGGCTCCTCTCAAAGGCTGCCTACCATACTGTTTAAGTCAGTCTTAATAATTGTTCTCTGTACAGCCATGCCACAACTGGATATATGTGTAAGTTTATATATTTTAATTTTGATACTTAATTGTTCTAAAATGTAATTTTGTTTTATAATTGTATATAACAGTTTCATGGTTCCAAAGTCAAATCTGCAAAACAAGATTTATTCAAAAGAGTCTAATTTCCATCTCTGGTTTCTCTACTTTCCCTACTAAGTAATTGTATTCTAAAAATTTGTTCTTCTGTTTTTTTTTTTTTAATATAAGCAAAATATGTATTCATATTCTTTCTCGTATAGAATGCTGTATGCCTTGCTTTTTTCAGTTAATATATCCTGGAAAGCCCTTCTTAGTAGTAAATTACTCATTCCTTTTTACAGCTACATTGAGTGAATAGACCATAGTTTCATTTAGCCAGTTCCTAATTGGTGGGCATTTGAATTGTTTCTGATTTCTCGTTCATAGTACTGCTATTAATAGCCTTGTTTATGTACATGTCTTTTTATATTTTGCCATTATATGTTTGGGACAGATTCCTAGATGTGGAATTGCAGGGTCAAGGGGTAAATGAGTATGCAGTCTTACTAGATATTGCCAGATTTATCCTCACGTAGCTCATCTCTGTGTTCCCATCAGTAATGTGTGAGAGTGCCTATTTGTCTATACATAACCTTGGCAACAGAATATGTTGTCAGATTTTTGGGTTTTTTTTTTTTTGCTGAATGGAATATCCTTGTCATGTTAATTCCCATCTCATTATGAGTGAAATTGAATATCTTCTTTTTTAAAGATATTATTTATTTGACAGAGAGCACAAGCGGGGGGAGCAGCAGAGGGAGAGGGAGAAGCAGGCTCCCCGCTGAGCAGGGAGCCAGATGTGGTGGTGGGGGCTCGCTCCCAGGACCCTGGGATCGTGACCTGAGGTGAAGGCAGACGCTTAACCAACTGAGCCACACAGGCGCCCCTGAACATCTTTTTTTAACCTTTAAAATTTCTTTATCTGTAGACATTTTAGAATCACTTAACAGTGAATTTTTAAAGATAATATTATAGCAAGTTTACACTGAGGTCCACGTTGGGGTGAATGTATTTTTATATGGTTAGGATGCATGTATGTTTCTTTTTCTGTTAACTGTCCATTTTTTTTTTTTTAGCCCCATTTTTCTCTAGGTTTGTTGATATGTTATACTTTATAAGCCCTTTATGTATTAGGAATATCAGTCTTTTTTTGTCTGTTTTCTTCTTCCTGCCAGTTAAAGAAAAGTTCCTCTGATCTGCTTGCTTTCTTTTGCTTCTCCGATCATGTTACCTTTATTCTTCACTGGTGGCGATTCCAGACCTAGTCCACGATTTCTTCAACTTAACATTCCCCCGATCAAATTCCGCTTTATCCACAAACTTGATGTTCCTGTGTTCCCTTTATTAGGTGATGGCATCATAATTTTCCTGGTAGAGCACCTGAAGTGATCTTTTGTGGTTTGTTGATCATTCAGCAAAGTGTTTAAGTCCCTACCAGGGGCCAGCTACCGGTGTAGGCACCAGGGAACAAATCGTCCCAGTCCTACCCCTCAGGGAACGGTCTAACGGAGGGGGAGTTAATCAAATATATGCACAAACCCGTGTCTAAATTTGTGGTAAGTATTTCAAGAGAGAATTTAAAGGTTGGGACACATGACTAGATTGGAGAGGTTAGGAGGGTAGCCTTGACAGAGAGACATTTAAGCTGAGATTTGAAGGCCAGTTAGGGTTCACCTGGTGGAAAACACCGAGGTGCCCGTTTCTAGATATAGGAAACTGTGTGAAGGATCTTGAGGCGGGGAAGAAGTTGAACTTCTAGGAAATGAAAAGGCCCGCTTGACTGGCATGAAGAGAGAGAAGGGGTGGAGGGCTTTGAGATGCAGTATGATTTACTTTGTAAAACAATTACTCTGGCTGGGGTGGGGGGAATGTATGGGAGGGGGAACATGCAAGTTGGTTAGGAGGCTGTAGTAGTATTTGTGAAAAGTGTTGGTCCCCCATTCGCTCGGTTGTGAAATTCTTTGAGTTCTCCTTCATTGCTTTGTCCAGGCCTCCCACGGTCTTCATTCAGGAAGTTCTCTCTTGACTACTCCAAAAGGTTCCACAAACTGGTCCTGCTCTTTCAGTCTTTCTTCCTACCTGTTTCAGAAGGTAACTTTCAGAAATCACAGGTCTGTTCATGTCACTTCCTTTCTCAGAAACTCATGGCAGCTCCCTGTATTGGTTAATTTTGTGTGTCAGTTTGACCTAAAGGATGCCCAGAGAGCTGGTAAACAGGATTTCTGGGTGTGTCTGTGAGGGTGTTCCCATAAGAGATTAGCATTAAGTCAGTAGACTAAGTAAAGAAGATCCATCCTCACCACTGTGTGTGGGCATCACCAGTCCTCCAAGGATCCAAATAGAACAAAAAGGCAGAGAAAGGGCGAATTTGTTTGTGCTCCTTGTGCTGGGACTTCCATCTTCTGCTGCCCTCAGACATTTGAGCTTTAGGTTTTTGGACCTTTAGAGTCTGGGAATTACACACACAGCAACCCCCTTCCCCTGCCCCGACCTTTGGCCTCAGACGAGAGCTATGCCATTGACCCCTCTGGGTCTCAGTCCTCCATGGGTCTCCTACTGAATTATACCACTTGGCTTTCGTGGTTTTCTAGTTTGCAGATGGCATATCATGGGACTTCTCCATAATCATGTGAGCTAAATCCCACCGTAAATCTCTTATGTATCTCTCTCTCTATATCCTATTGGTTCTGTTTCTCTGTAGTCTCTGAACCCTGACTAACATACTTCCTCATTGTGGAAAAATGAAAGCCCACCTGAAATTGAAGGCTTTATCATTTTCTTTAAGCTTCCAAGTGTGCTGCTCTGAGACAACCAAACTGATGTTTCTCCCTCTTTTCTTTAGCTCACGTTCATCTTCTGTCATGGCATCTCTGCTTCTGGAACACCATCTTCTCTCTCTCTCTCTTTTTTCCCTAAAGGCTCCCCTCAAATCCTACCTATTCCCCAGTCTTCCTTAAATCTCCCCAGTCAGGTTGACTGATAACACACATACCCTATTTTTCTTTTTTAATATGTCAATTCTAAAATTTGTCACAGTGTCTGTATGTATTAGAAATATTCACATATTTATTTGGAGTGTAAAGAAGTGTGTATTTTTCATTTTTATAACTGCTAATAGATATTTGTTGAATTGTATGACATTAGGGAGCAGTCAGTGTGGTAGGTCACTTACCAAAATCTCTTGTAAAAGAGACAAGTCTCAAGTACAACTTAAAAAATATCTCGTATTAAACCTTCAGGGATAGGAAAATCTTACTTCCCTTGTGAAATGGTCTTTACCATTTCAGTGAATACCAAGTAATATTTAAAACTGTTACATTAGTTTGACATAAATATGTTTATATGGCAATACTAGAGAGCTCTTACGACTTCTGACGGGGGAGGAGGGGAAATGGCATATTTAGAGCATTTAGTATTTGATTTCCATGGTGGTGGAGAATGGCCAATAAAGTCATGACTGTGTCGTATATCTAAATCTCTTCTTTTACCTGAGGTATCTTGTGGACTAATCTTCCACTTGGCTAATTTTTTAACCAGGTGTCTTGCTAGGTTGAACGCACTAGTCTGTGTGTTGACAAAGACTAGTATACTTGATTCTCATATGTGATTTTGTTTGTGTATCCCGGCCGGCCAGCGTGTTTCTTTTGTGAAGAGTACTATCATTTACTGCTTGCAAACTTGCAAAAATGATATTATGTGCTCCATCTTTTTTTTTTTTTTTTATTCTTACAGGTCTTCTTTCTTCTTTCTCCTTTCCTCTCCCTCTCTCCCTTTCCTCCTATGAATGAGGTTAAGTCACTGTCTGTTAATATAGCTTAGTATTGTGTAACTGTACTATATACACCATGCTGCCTTCTCATCTGAGGTCATTTCTCTGTAATTATAACGGAAATGGGGTTTATATAGATTTGTTTTACATGGGAGTTTTCAGATATTAATATAAGTTTTAGTCTGTTTGGATCACCTCTTGAAATAATGACTATTTTTTTGTCTTCTTACATATTGATGCAATAAAATGGTTGGGAGATTATAAAAATTTTAATAATTCCATCCTGAATGGGATTTCTGTTTGTCATTGGAAATGCAGTGGGGACTAAACCTTTTAAACTTATTTTAAAAGTAAATTTCCTAAAGTCACGGTTCACATTTTTAGTGTTTCAGCAATAGTAACTAAATGAGAAGTGTTTTGGTTATATTATTCTAAGGTAAAAATATCTTCATGGAAATTTTTAGTGAGCTTGCTTAAGATGAAATTAGGACATTAAGTCTTAATTTCTGCAGTATGATTTTTTTTTTAAATTACTTTGAAACATTAACTGGGGCAGGTGGTTATAGGTAAGAATCAAATCATCTTTGATAGTGTGATCTTCAATCATATTGCATTTAGTTTGGAGTGGTGAAAGTTTTTATTTTTAAAATGAGAATCCATAAAACAAAAAATGTTTCATGCAGTTCATGGTTTGACAGGTTTATGAAAGGCTTAAGTGATAAAATTGTCATAAGTGAAATACTGCGTTCCACATAGGATTTATGTAACTGGTAGCGAGGGTGAAAAACCTGGTGAGGTGGGAGAAGTGACTCAGTTCCTTGCTTTGCACTCTGCACTTCTATTTCCTCTCTCCTTTCCAATCCTACATGAGAATTCCAGCTTCCAGTAGAAACGCAACCTTAATACAGAAGCCCAATCTACTAAAAGATAAGCGTTTGTTATTTTGTAACGAGTCCCATTTGTACCGAGTCCCATTTGTACCGTATCGGAACTTTCTACAACACTCTCCTTGTAGGACAGTTGAGGAGGGATGGTCCTAGAACTGGATGAGTCTCAGATTCCATAAGGTCATAGATCTGTCATAGGCACTGTCTGTGTCCTTCACTGCCTAGCTTGCTAAACCATCAGGCTCAGCAAAGGTGGTAGAATTATGTCTGTTTTTATTTATTACACTCTACCTGGTGTTAGGTTTCTAGAAAGCTATAAATTTTTTTTCTTTCCTTTTTTGCTTTATTCTAATAAATCTTCCAGTTAGTATTTACATCTGGCCTTATTATGATTTGGATGTATATCAAGATTCTTAAGAAGAGGAGCATAAGCTAAATTGGGAAGTTGGTTCAGAGACAACATTCCAAGGGTATTATTCCGATGACCCCGAACCCTTCACTAAACTGAGCCAGGGACCAAGTATTGTCTCAACATAAAGCAGGAATAAAGGAAAGGGGGCATACTAGGGATTAGGAGAAGAAGGATGATTTAAGTGGAGTGGGGGAAAGTTTCATTTTAACCACAGATGTGGCAACTGGTACTTGTGTGCTTTGTCAGGTTTTCCCTGTAAACGTAGAGACTGCTGACTGAATTTTGAAGCTGATTGAATTATCACCGGTGTTTAAACTGAGCATCCATCTTTGGGCAACATTTTAGGTTAAAAATTATTTTAAGAACTCTGACTAAAACAGAAGAATGTCACTTTCCTTTATAAAGTTGTTCTAGGACTTTTAAATTAATAGTAAGACATTAACAGAAGAAGATTGACTTTAGTCTTAAAATAAGCAACAAATCTCTGTGATTTTTTTTTTTTTTTGCTATAATATAATTTCTTTCTCCCTCTTTTTTTAAACTTCAAAAAAAAATCGATTTCTGGTTTCATATCACTGTGGTTAGAAAAGATGCCTGATATGATTTCAGTCCTCTTAAATTTATTCAGACTTGTTTTGTGGCTGTATGACCTATTCTAGAGGATGTTCCGTGTGTACTTGAGAATGTATGTTCTGTTGCTTTTGGATGGGATGTTCTGTGTGTGTGTGTGTGTGTGTGTATAATGTTGAGTCTGTCTGGTCTAACATGTTATTTAAGGTTGATGTTTTCTTACTTTCTGTCTGGATAATCTATCCATTGATGTAAGTGAGGTATTCAAGTCCCTTGCTGTTATTGTATGGTATTTCTCTATTCATATCTGTTAATTTTTGCTTTATATATTCAGATACTCCTATATTAGGTTCGTAAATATTTACAAATGTTTTATCCTCCTGTTGGATTGACCCCTTTATCATTATATAATGCCCTTTGTCTCTTCTCATCTTACAATCTTTGTTTTGAAGTCTGTTTTTTCTTTTTCTTTCTTTTCTTTTTTAAGGATTTTATTTATTTGACAGAGAGAGACAGCGAGAGAGGGAACACAAGCAAGGGGAGTGTGAGAGGGAGAAGCAGGCTTCCCGCCGAGCAGGGAGCCAGATGTGGGACTCGATCCTAGGACCCTGGGATCATGACCTGAGCCGAAGGCAGATGCTTAATGCCTGAGCCACCCAGGTGCCCCCGAAATCTGTTTTTTCTGATACAAGTATAGCTACCTCAGCTTCCTTTTAGTTTCCATTTATACGGAATATCTTTTTTAGGAGAGTGTCTGTGCTTGCATGGGGAGGAGGGGGAAGGGGCAGAGAGAGAGAGGGAGAGGGAAAGAGAGACTCTTAAGCAGGCTCCATGCCCATCTCTGAACCTGATGTGGGGCCCGATCCCAGGACCCTGAGATCCTGACCTGAACCGAAATCAATAGTCAGATGCTTAACCAACTGAGCCACCCCGGTACGCCTGGAATATCTTTTTCTATCCCTTCACTTTTAGTCTGTGTATGTTCTTACATCTAAGGGAATCTCTAGTGGGCAGCATATAGGTTTTGTTTTTTAATCCATTTAGCTACTCTGTCTTTTGATTATAGTATTTAGTCCATTTATATTTAAAGTATAATTATTGATAGGTATGTACTTATTGCCATTTTGTTAATTGTTTTTTGGCTGTTTTTGTAGTTCCTCTCTGTTCCTTTCTTCTCTTTCTCTCTTTATGGTTTGATGACATTCTTTAGTGGTATGCTTATATTCCTTTTTCTTTATCTTATGTATATTGACTGTAGGTTTTGTTTTGTAGTTAAGGTTAGCCTTAACTGTAACAACTTATATCTACTTACATCTATAACAGTCTATTTTGAGTTGATAAAATAGTTGCCAACTTAAGTTTGATAGCATTTGCTCAACATTTTTACTCCTCCCCCGCATGTTTTTAATGTCACATTTTACATCTTTTTTCCCCCCTCCTTTCTCTTTTAATCCTCTCCCTTCTCCAACTCTCAAAAAGTACCCAGAGATTAAATGCAAGGAAGTTCAAAGAGCCAAGGTAAGCCAGCCCAAGATTAGCAGGCTCCCTCCCACAGGGGCCAAAGTCTGGGCACTGGGGTCTGCACTCAGGGCCCGATAGTAAAAACTGGTACAGAATAAGGTGGTTCCAGAGACTAGCTGTAAATGGGGCACCCCCAACAGGGCCAGGATGTGTAAGAAGTGGTGTTTGTTGGCCTTGTCAAAGAGCTCCTTCCCGTAGGCATCTGGAAATTGGGTGCTGTGCGTCCCATAGGAGGCTAGGCCTAAGGCCCCAACTCTGGATGAGGCACCAAAGCAGCAGAAAGCAGCCGTGGTGGTGGGTGGTCATGTGCTGAAAGAACCTACATCTTTTTGTCTTGTGTATCCCTTAACTAATTATTGTACTCATAGTTATTTTTACTACTTTTAAGATTAATAATAGATGATAAATCCATTATTTTTTATTATATTTATCTTTCCAGTGAGATTTACTGTTTGATATGTGTTCCTTTACTGATTCGTGCTCTTTCTTTTCAGCTTAAAGAGGTCATTTTAACGTTTCTTGTATGGCTGACTTAGTGGTGATAAACTCCTTTGGCTTCTGCTCATCTGGAAATCTCTCCAATTCTGAATGATAACTTTGCTTGATTGGAAGTTTTCTTCTTTAAGGCATTTTGAATTTATTATGTCACTCCCTTTTGGGCTGCAAACTGTCTGCTGAAAGATGTATATTGATACGCTTATAGGGGTTCCCTTTTACAAAGCAAGTTATTTTTCTCTTGCTGCTCTTAGGGTCTTTTTGGAGTCATCTCATTTGGAACTCTGGGCCTCCTGGATCTGGATGTCTGTTTCTGTCCCCAGGTTAGGGAGGTTTTCAGCCATTCTTATTTCAAATGAGATTTCTGTCCCTTCTAGGAGCCCTGTAATGAGAATGTTAGTCAACTTGATGTTGTCCCATAAGTCCCTTAAGCTATCTTCACTTTTTTTTGTTGTTGTTGTTCTTTTTTCCTACTTTCTGCTCTGATTAGCAACAGATTTCCACTGCTTTGTCCTTGAGTTCACTTATCCTTTCTTCTGTTTCATCTGGTCTGCTGGTGAACCCCTCTAGTGTGTTTTCAGCTCAGTTATAGTATTCATCAGCTCTGGGGCCTCTGTTTAGCACTTCCATATGTTCTCCATCTCTTTGTGGGGTTCCGTGGTCCTTTATTCTTCTCCCCAGTTTGGTGAGCATCTTTAGGACCATTACCTGAAACTCTTTATCAGGTAGATTACTTATGTGTGTTGTCATTAAGGTTTTTTTCTCTGAGGTTTTTATAAGAGCTAGATTTTGGCTCTGTTCCATCTGGTGAAAGTCCTTCAAGATCCCCATCATATCTGCAAAGCTGCTGGCCTTGGATAGAGAGACAGTCATCTTCAGACGAGCCGCAGGGAGTGTTGTATTCTGGTTTGCAACCTTCAGGGCTGGCAGAACAAAGCAGGGGGACTGATGGAAGCTCAGGGACCTCTACCTTGGTCTCCTTGGTGATGTCACTAATGACAAGGGAAGTTGTACAGTGGAATGAGGATCCTAAAACAAGGTAAGGGAGAAGAGACATTTAAACTTCCTGGAGATAAGAAATCTGTTGTTAATGAACCCAAAGCTGTATCAGCTGCCACTGTCTTCACAATCTGGCTGTGCAGGTGGCTCAGCTCATCTTGCAGTTCTGTGGTGTGGCTTAGGGCACTGGCAGGGCTGGCTTCTTCAAGGTCAGGAGCCTCTCCTCAGACCCATGCAGCTTGGGCACCGAGGCGTTGCGCTGCATGACAGTCTGAGGGCTCGGCTTCCAGGTGTGCCTCAGGGGCTGTGTGTCACTCCTGACCTGGGCCTATGTCTCTTCTTCATCTGTAGCTATCCAGGCGATGTCAGCCAGAGTAGGGACACAGGTCAGACATGTTGAGCAGGCTCTCGAGGGGTGCCCAGGGACATGGCTTCAGAGACAGGTTGGTCCCAGTTCTTCTCTCCTGAACTGTGAGTAGCGCCATGTGGCTTGTCTTGCCAGATTGGGATGGTCACATTGGCTTCCATTGCTGATATTTCAAATGGTTCTTGCACTTGAAGGACAAGGCAGCCACAGGGCAGCTCTGGGGGCACGGGTTGGCTGGAAGTATGACTCCTTTATGTCAGGCCATCTAAAGGAGCACCAGACTGCTCTTCCTAATGGCCCCTCCTAAAACAGCAGGCTTCCCCCCATTTTTTTTTTTTTACTTTCGATAAGGCAAATTTATTCTTTCTTTATGAAATAATTAACACACAGTTTACCTAACTATGCTTAAATCTTTTTCAGAGAAGTCTCTAGCTTTCGTTCTGAGGTTCAGAATCAATATAAAAACGTTGAAATCATAGTTATATTTTTAGGTTGAGAACTTTATTGCATAGAACGCCATGTAACAGCTTATTCTTTTGAAAGATAAAAGAATCCAGATGAGCAGTATTCGTAGTTCATTTAGTAGCTTTGTCAGTTTCCATAGCTGCGAAGTTGAACATTTACAGAGATTATGGGTTTGTTTGGGTTGAAATGAAGTGATGTGTGTAAAGCACCTAACCTAGTTCCTTATGCATAGTAGGCCCTCAGTAATTAGTGGTTGTTACTGTTTTTCTTACTGGCTACTTAATTAATTTGGATTTCTAGGGCACCATTTCTTTGGGTACAGTGAACCAATTCTGAATTCTACCCTCCTATATTTGTAATTTGTTTAGACTGACTTAACCGCTGTGAAGAATAAAGCCTATTGGTGGAATAGGGTGGGGTTTTTGGACTTCTGTGTGCAATCCTTTTAGAGTTACTGGATGTACTGGAATGTGGAGGCTTAAGCTTTGTGGCATGTTCTATATGGTCATCCATGGTGACCAAACTCATTTGGAATGTTGTTTTGTTACTAACTTTGAAATGTGTTATTTTCCATACAGAGGATTTTGATCTGAATAAATTGCTTATTATCTTTTATAAATTTCTAGAGCAAGAGGAGCTGTCAATCAGTGTAAACCTTACCATACACAATCCTTCCTTTCATAAACATGGAGAGGAGGCGCCCCCAAGATAACCATTTTTGGGATGCAGCCAGGCACCTTTGTGTAACTAGGATGGTATGGGATAGCACCCAACGTCGGAGCTTGTCACACAGGGAAGTTGTGGCTCACCAGACCTACAGTCGTGTTTTTTTGAGCCTTAATAGGTTACTTAAATGGTTGGGTTTTTGTTTTTGTTTTTGCTGTTTTAATCAACAGCTAGCCAGTTCCTCAAAGAGGGGCACAAAGCTGTTCATAGAGTTGTAGATTGTCGATACAGTGAGTCTTCTGGCCCCAGAGACGTGAGCCCCACTTACTTGGAGAGGTCTTTCCTGTCCCCCTTTCCACCTAAATTAATGATTGTCTCCCTTGTTTGCACCTGGTTGTAGCTTGAACGTATTTAGGTAACTTTTGTCAAAGCACCTGAAACTGATCATGTTTTTCTTCTGGCTGGCCTCTAAGCTTCTGGATGGTGGTGGTTGTGTCTGTGTGGGTACCACTTAGAGCAGATCCTGGGAACTCAGGGTTGACCATTAGTCATTGTTAAGTGCATGTCTCCCTGTGGCTTGTGGAGACTCCTCATTCACTGGTCCGATAATATTGTTGGATATTATCTCTAACAATTTTTAATGAAAGACCTCTAGAGAAGCTAATCCCATCCTGTATCCTGTACCACCCCCATCATACCCACTCTTCTTTCTTTCTCTTCTGCCAATGCAAATTTTCTATTTCCTTTATTTCTTTCAAGGGACATTTCAAGTCCTTCTCCATGAAGCTTTTTCAAGGTATGTTTAATTTTGGTTAGTAGTGATTAAAATTTAGAAATCCAGGAAAAGGTGAGAAATGTTAATCAGAACTGGAAATTTGGAATTGCTCATTAAAATACATTATTCTTTTAGGGGCACCTGGGTGGTGCAGGCGGTTAAGTGTCCAACTCTTGGTTTTGGCTCAAGTCATGATCTCAGGGTCGTGAGGTCAGCCTCCTCACTTAGCGTAGAGTCTGCTTGAGATTCTCCTTCTGCCCCTTCCATTCATTCTCTCTCAAATAATCTTTAAAAAAACGTTTTCATTACTAAAAGAATCATGTATTTGTAAACATTTTCCTCACTTAAAAATCAGAAGTTATGTTAATTTTGGCAAAATTTTTGATTTTTTTCCCCCAAGTAATTCAAAACCTCAAATTACTAGGAATTTTAGGCAAATCTTATGGAAAGAAGGTGAAAGTTGTGTTATAATTTTTCAGGTTGTCATGAGAAAGGGGTCTTTTGTTGCATCACATGGCATTTTATAATATCCTGTAAAAAGTATAAAGATTGACTTTATTGTCCTTATTTATAAAAGTTTTTTTTTTTTAAGATTATTTATTTATTTTAGAGAGAGAGAGCGGGAGAGCAAGAGAGCAGGGGGAGGGGCAAAGGGAGAGGGAGAGAGAATCCCAAGCATACTTCACACTGAGCATGGAGCCATTTGGAGCTTGATCCCTGGACCCCGAGGTCATGACCTGAGCCAAAATCAAGAGTTGGCCACTTAACCAACTGAGCCACCCAAGCGCCCCTATAAGAAGTTTTATTGGGATTTAAAATTGAAATCCTTTATGTAGGCTCCTCCCCCCACTTCAATTAAACTGTAATAATTTATTGAAAGTTAATATATTTAGGCAGAAACTTTGATGTCATTGAAATTTTTTTTTTTTTTTTTTTTTTGAGAAAACTACTCCTTCTAAGACAAAAGCAGAGGAGACCATTTGAACCAAGAACTGGTGAACTTTGGAGTACTATAAATCATGGTTGAACTATGAAAGTTTTATGTTGCCCAGTTGTCTGCTATTATTTTTTTGTTTGTACAGGACCTGTGTTTTGCTAATTTCTTTACTAATATCATTAAGCAGGTAGAGGGGAAAAAAAGTATGATTGAAACTAAAAGTGTTTAATTTGATTCTGAGTTTTAGAATAATTTTAAAGTGAATTGTTTTATACCTTTATGGACAATGTAACAAGAATAGTATTTGCTTTGTAACATAGATATTATATATACAGGCACATACAAAGACATCCACAATATATATTTTAACATTTTTATGCTTATGAGTTTTCAGATAATATACAATAGCATTGATTTTTTTTTTTTTTTTACATTTAATAGTGTGTAGATAACGTACATTTAATGACAGACCTTTGCATTTATGCTTGGTTTCCATATTATTTGTTGAATTTAATTTTTATTTAGTGCTTTTATTATTTTTATGAAAGCCAGTTCGCTAGGCACTGTGGGAGATGCAACGATGAATTTCTTGCCCTTTAGGGACTCATACTCTCAGAGCCAGTTCTTAGAATGACAGAATTTTAGAATAGGAAGAAATGCAAGAGATGATCTTCTTGTGTGTGTGTGTGTGTGTGTGTGTGTGTGTATGCATGCATGTGTGCAAGCAGCGGTCTTCTGATTCCAACCCACTTCAGTGTCTTCTGTCCCCCAGCACCTCATCCTCCCAGACATGTAGTAATATCATTTTCTGTGCAGGGGAGAGAGTTCAAGCAGGCAGATGATTGGCTGGCCTGAGATGTGTAGCTTGTCAAGTACTTTCTTCGTCTCCCTTGTTAGTAAGCAGGAGGAGATGCAGGCCATTTTTTAATTCTAGGGATTTAAACTATGAACTCAAGAAATTATTTTAGTAGGTAGTGACTAGAATATAACACTTTTTAAAAATAGTTTGGAGACTTATCAAAGTGTATTGCAGATTATTATTTCAAGCGTATCATGTGGGTGTGCGTATATATACATACACACACACATATATATACTGGGTTGTTATATAAAATATAAGTACATTTATATACAATGGTTTTTTTTGTTGTTTGTTTTTGTTTTTTTACTGCAGTGATGAGTTTGGAAACTTCTCTCTAATCGTCCATTTCACCCTTGTTTTAAACCTGGGGAGTAGCCATTGATAACACTTATTCCTAGATATGTGACTTGTTCTTTTTGCAACGCTCTTTTGCTGTCATGACCTGACATCAAGGTAAACTGTTTTCTGTACAGGTAGAAATACACACAGGTGATATTTTACCACAGTTCATCTGAATAAAAGACATGCAGTGAGATAGTTTTTTTGTTTATTGTTTTTTTTCTTTTCCATGACACTGCCTCTGGGCACAAAAAACACTTGGGTGGATTTAACTGTTAATCTGTAAGTGTTGTTTACGATGTGCCTAACTTGGTACCAAGATGTGATTTAAACACCAAGAGAATTTGGATTATTTAATACTAGTACATAATAAAACTACATATCAAATATTCATGTGGGCACATACAGAGGCATAATTGTATTCTTGTAATGCACAATATAAATACTAATATTGTTTTGGAGAATCAGCATGGTATGCTGAAGCCATGGTTTGGAAAAAGGCATTGTAGTATGTTTTTATCTGTGGGAATTACTGGCAAGTATAATTGAGAGATTCTAAATACTGTAGTTGTTTACTTCGCTTTTGAATTTGGCTTAACTATGTTTGATCTTGCCTTTTTTTTATGATCATTGAATTATTCTGTAAGACCTATGGTACAAGCTAAACCTATAATTGTTTTATAGATTTTAATAATTATATCTTTTTTTTTGAAGATTTTATTTATTTATTTGACAGAGATAGAGACAGCCAGTGAGAGAGGGAACACAAGCAGGGGGAGTGGGAGAGGAAGAAGCAGGCTCATAGCGGAGGAGCCTGATATGGGGCTCGATCCCATAACGCTGGGATCACGCCCTGAGCCGAAGGCAGATGCTTAACCGCTGTGCCACCCAGGCGCCCCTAATAATTATATCTTTTAAGGATTTAAAAACAATTTCTCCCACCAAAGATAATTAAAAACAAAAACTAAAACTAAACAGAGAATAGTGGAATGAATGTTCATGTGCCCATCCTCAGCTTCAACATTTATCAACTCGTTGCTTCTACCTGCTCCCTTTCTCCAGTTCCCAGGTAGTTTGATGCAATCCCTTGGTCATGAAACATCATCCATAAATACTTCAGGATGTGTTTCTGAAAGACCAGGACTTCATTTCTAGACCTATAAAGTAGAATCTTCACCTTCTGGGGAAGATACTGAAGTTCTGAATACTCAAATTGTGTTGGGGATGTTAGAGTGATATAAAGGGAAAATGAGATCCTTTAAATAGGCTAAATGAAAAAAGTGAAATGCCTGATAAGCAGTTGTACCAAAAAACAATAGAAAAGTTAGAGTGAGAAAGCAAATTAGTATCTTTTAAGTGCCCCTGGAGAAAAAGGAGAAATCAGCATTTTTGAACACCTGGTGTCTGTCTGCATTCCATACAGGTAGAGGAATGAAGCCGAGTGTATTTCATACCACTTGAGATAGAAATTCTGTTTCTAGATTCTTTCTTGAGGGAATTTAAAAGATGTATACAAAGATTACCAATTAAGATATTTACTGCCATATTATTTATAATAGTGAAGAGTTGAACCTCACTCAATAATAGTGAAATGATTAAATATACATAATATTTATAAAATAATATTTTGTAATTGTTAGAAATGATACAATGTGACACCAATTTTATAAAACATCTAGTACATATTGAAAGACCTGAAAGAAATTAACCCAGATATTAACATGAATTAGTAGCGGCTCTCTCTAGGTGTTAGAATTATGACTGATTTTTATTTCTTCATTACTGTTTTTGGAAGTGTTGCACATCAGTCTGTCAGAATATGTGATGTAAATTAATAAATAATAAACATTTATTGAGTACTTACTATGTGTCAATCACTATTTAAACATTTTCATCTTTTATACTTAATTCTCATAATAGCTGTAAGAGGTGTTATTATCCTTATAGGGATATCCCTCTGGGGACACAGAGATTGAGTGCCTAGACAATTTGATTCTATCCTTCTCCCCCCACCATGGGGCTTGAACTCAGTGACCCTGAGATTAAGAGTCTCATATTCTTCTGACTGAGCCAGCCAGGTGCCTGTATTCTTTGCTTCTAAATGTAGCGTTAACTCCCCAACAATTGGAAAGATACTGTAAACATGGTTCTGTTTTTTTTTTCTTATTTTAAGCTATATGGTGACTATTGTGACGTATTAGTAAAACGTGTTCTTTAACTGATGGATCATACTTTGTTTTCTGAATATACCATGGTTGTTTTCAACTAGTGCTTTGTTCGGTGCCGCCTCTGCAGCATTCTGCTCGTAGAAATAATGGTACAGTGAACATCTTTGCAAATAAATCTGTATGTGTACTTCTGATTATCTCCCTAGAAAAAAGGCCTTAGAAGTAGAATTATTGGATCAAGGAATATAAGACATTTTAAAAGACTTTGATACAAATTGTGAGATTGTAGATGACAAACGATCATTCCTCCTTAAACTTAAGTTGTTTGGGGGCTATAAATTCGGGAGAAATAGATCATCTACACATCAAGGGGAATTTGTGCTTTCATAGTTGCTCTTATGAAAGCCAGGCTTCCTAAGCCTGCTGGAGACTGTAAACAGAGAAAAAGAGAAGTGACAAACTTGGGAGTTTATATGGTGGCCTTTTACTTTTATGACCTTGCAGTCATTTATTCATTTTTCTGAAAAACTTAAAACTTGGATTAGCCCAGCCACTTTTTTATTAAATTGTTTTATAAAAATGTACAAAATATTCATATATTTGCATGCAATTTCTTTGATATTTTACCTGATAGGACCTCAGCGTCATACTTAGTTGAGACTTCCATTGTATAATTTCAAAAATTATAGATATAAAAGGTACAGCACCTTGATTATAGACTTCATTAATGACCCTAGAAAGTATTTTAGATGTTGCATTTTTAAATAAAGACATTTCCCCATTTTTTGTTTTTTTCCTTTCCTCTTTTTCCCTAAGGAGTCACTCTTTTTGTGACAAGCAAAAACAGAAGAAAATTTTGGTTCATTAGTTGGTAGTTTGTGTTAAATGGTTAAGGTTTTATTGTGGTTTTCTCTTGAGCATATCTTCTTCAAGAGATTCTATAGGTGACCTTGCTACAAAGACTCATAGAAGACTTGGGCAGTGGGAGGGGGATTTTAACTTAAGGGGATCTAGAGAATAATTAATGAATTCAGAAAATTTCCCCGTGAAGCTACCAACGACGTTAGGATCGAGTTTTCTAGAAAGACCAATATTGATAAAAAGTAAACTGACAGACTAGAAATTTGTGAGAGGTACAATTGGAATAAGTAGAAAACATTACATTGAAATTTAAAGGTATTTTAATGGAGGAAAATTATTATTTTTTACTATGAATAGTAAAATTATGAAACTACTATAAATAGCAGAGATAGAAAATAAACACGAGGAGGATTTTTATCAGGGATTTTTAACCCATGATTAGTGATTGGATCAGAAAGGTTCATACATTGCAAAACTAAGTATATATGTGCATTTTGGAAGGAGAGGCCTTCAGCAGTTTTTTCAGATTCTCTGTGGAATGACATCAAAAAACTCAAGCTCCTATTAGAGTATAAGCCTCATGAGGTCAGGGATTTTTGTGTTTTATTCACTTCTCTGTCCCTGGTTCCTAGCATGTAGGTCTGCTTAATAAGTATTTGTTGAATGTATGATTTCTGTACATTTATGTATGGCATAGTTACAGTAATAGATTTGTAGAAGTTAGAGATGGGAATACATTCCAGATTTAGTGAGGTTGATGTCTTACTGGTCTGCTCCTACATTTATTTAAAATTTTTCTCTTGGGAATGCCAGGGTGGCTCAGTCAGTTAAGCATCTGCCTTGGGCTCAGGTCATGATCTCAGGGTCCCCAGATCGAGCCCTGTGCTGGGCTCTCCCTGCTCGGCAGGGAGCCTGCTTCTCCCTGTCCCTCTGCCTGTTGCTTCCCTTGCTTATGCTCTTTCTCTCTCTCTCTCTCTCTCCCTCTCCATCAAATAAATAAGTAAAAAATAAATTAACATTTTTCTCTTGGTTTTCAAATCTAGATGAGTAGGTAGAATACTTGTATGATGCTTTTGTGACTGAATTCCTTTTTTTTTTCCCTATGCCAACATGGGAATGTAATAGGAAAAATATTCTAAACCATACATATTCATCAGCATGTTAGAAAATGTTGTGCTCCGGTGCTGTTTTCATTTGATTCAATGAATGAAGCCTTTGTACAAAACTTCCCCTTAAGTTTTTGAATGGAAAATTTTGCCAGTTTTCATTAGATCAAGTAATATGATAACAACTGCTATTCTGGCTAAAAATGTAAAATCAACAAAATGTTGACAAATTTACCTGCAGAGAACGTTGCTTTATCAGCAAGAAATTTAGATTTTTTTTTTTTTTTTGCAGTAAAGCCCTATTTAGCTCAGTACCATTATACAGCATTTTTAGTAGGTAATATAGCATAATTTGTGATTACATTAGGTAGTGTAGAAAGTTTCTGTACTCTTTAAAATTGAAATTTGGGAGAAGGTTAAAAAGAATGACAGAAGGGTAAAATGCAAACCCACTTTAAAAATTGTAAAAATGATAGCATTTCTAAAATAAGAGAAAAAGTGAATTTCTAAAAATTGAACTATGATGGAGGCTGTAGATTTTATGAATCATCAGTTTTCTTTGTTAATTAAAGGGATGATTGTAAGTTTTTTATATTAATGATTTTTACTGGTTAGACATAAAAGATACATATGTGAATAATTGTTTGCTGCCTGCACGTGATTATATGTGAGTTGATTTTTCATACTTTATAAAATTTTTGGCAGATTATAAAAATTACTGGATTTTTTATTTTCCATAATTATTTTGCTACTGTGAATAGGATCCGTGATTATTCTAAATTTATTTGAAAACGATCACATCCTTATTCTAAAAGGCTGTCAGAACATTTGAATCATTTTGGTCTTTTGCATCATTTTAAGAGGCCTTGTGAGATTCCCAGAATAATTTTAATAGAAGGGCAAGAATTTGCCCTCATAGATTACATATCTTGCAATCTGGTTTCTTTCTTTAGTTGAAATATGATGAATTTCTAGTCATTACTTATTTTAGTATTCAAGCACAGTTGACCCTTGAACATCACAGGTTTGCAAGTGTGTGGGTCTACCTAAACATGGATTTTTGTGAATAAATGTAGTACAGTACTCTTAAGTGCATTTTTTCTTATGATTTTCTTAACATTTTTCTCCTTATCGTAAGAATACAGTATACAATACATGTAACCTATAAAACACGTGTTAATCAACTGTTATCAGTAAGACTTCCAGTCAACAGTTGGCTCCTAGTAGTTCAATTTTTGGGGAGTCAAATTATAAGCAGATTTTTGTGCAGAAGTCAGCGCCCTTAACCCCCATGTTGTTCAACGGTCAATTGTGTAAGTATCAAAAACATCTGGAAGTCAAAGTTAAGAGTTTTGAGTTGGAATCTTTGAAGTAACTTAGGCTAATCTTTTTATCCAGCAGGATAACCATTTCTATGGCATTTTCTAATAGCCTTTTCCTTAAAAACAGTAAGCAGGGACTTCCATTTCTTTATGAAGCTGCCTTTTCATCAATTATGTAATAATTAATTTATTCTTTATGTTGGGTTCAAATCTGCTTTGTACTAGACACCATAACTGCTTTGTTCTCCTTTTCAAATTATGAAGGATATAGACAAAATTAAGAATATCATAATAAACATCACTGAAATTCATTTACTCTTAATTTTTGCTGTTTGCTTGAGATTATTTTCTGTATCATTGTCTATCAGAGACATATACTTCAAGCGTCTTACTATAATTAAGATGCATTAAATTTGTAGATTTCTGTTCTTTATAATTCTAGTAATTCTGTTCAGAAAGGAAATGAGGTTAATGTGCTATTTGAACACCCATTCAACTTTCTCTTTTACTTTTGGACTGAAGTGAAACAAGCCTGTCCTTGGAGAACCTCATTTGACCTGAGCTCCTCCCAAGCACCCGAGCTGAGCCACTGTCCTCTTTATTTATTGCACATGGAAGCTTCTAGACCATTTTTCTTGCTGGAGGTTTAAAGCCTTGCTCCTTCAAAGCTTGTGCCATTTGGCTATTTACAGTCTCTTCAGTGTTGTCAAATACCAGCTGACCTGTGCAAGTCACTCTTGTTTATATGACTTTTTTCTTTTAAATAAGAAACTGTAGCATTATGTGTACCCTATGACCACAGTTACAACCTATTTGACCTTAACCATGTCAAAAGTAGTATTATCAGAGTAGTAATAGAAATTACTCTGTTTGTAGATAAAATAGTCTCCAAATTAATCAAGTAAAAGGAAAATTAAAATGAGTCCCATGTTAAGTAATATATATGGACAGAAGATAGAAAAAACAATTGACACGCAGAAAGAAACCCCAAACCAGAACAAAAACAATAAAACCCACCCCGGCTAAAAATGCTTATAATCCATAATGGAAGGGTATAAACCAACTATTTCCCAGAGTAACCAAAGACCTGTGCTTATTTTATCAAAAATGAAAGTTGGAAATAGGAAGGTTGTGCATCTATTAAAGGAGGCATTGAAAGTTCTAGACAGACATTGGGAAGTCTTGAGATGACGCAGTGCTCTGACAGTGCGGTTACAGGAAGAGAAAACACATTTTTATAAAAAGCATGGCATTAGCTTTTGCTACGTCTGAACAAGAAATTCCAAAGTGAAGCAAAATGAAAGACCTGGGCATGCTGGTACAAATCGGTCCTCTGAAGTTGTAGTAGTGTTCCTAAAACTGCGTTGTACTTTAGCAGTAATTGGTTTTGTGATTTGTCCTAGAAAATGAAGTGAATGTTTAAATTTCATTAAATTTACAGACCATTCCATGACTGTACTACCCACTATAGACAGAAAAGATATGCTGTTTGTCATATAAGCTTTGAGGGAGAAATGATTCCATGAACCTAAGATGACAAAAAAGTATCAAGAATTATGGCAGAATGTAGATATCATTTTGTTTACAGATTCAGAAATATTTGGTGGGGCAGGCAAAAATTCCAGTAATTCTGAATGATATTGATTATGAATAAGTGTATATGAATTAGTATTTTATTCATATTTAGAAGTTCTTTGGCTTCAAAGATTTGGTTTTAATCATGATTTAATCAGTTATGCCTGTCAGCAAATGGAATATCCTATTTTTCTAACTTGACTAAGGGAATTTTAAATTAAGAAAGTGAAGTACAAAATTAATATTTCAGAGAGTAGTTAGTCCATTCTCTTGGGTTGCGGATTAAATTCATTAAACAGAAAAAAAAATAGTAAGAAACCAGTTATGATTTCAAGTGAAGTTAATTTGAATTTTCAATGCCAGATTTAAAATGTGGCCTATTTAGCTATTGAAAAATGCCAAGACTTTTAATGGTAATAAAAACGTGGAATGTGTATAATTACATGAGTTCTTATATATAGTAAAAGGATAACTACCTGTGGTCATTGGTTTCATTCTTAGTAACCATCCAGTTGTTATAGATGTGGTATAATGACTTATAACACATGACTCTATCAGTTAATATAACTGGACTTTGAAAAATATGTATCCCATAACTTTTCTGTAGATGAGGTAAATATCAGGCCTCATGGGTATATGAACTACTTTGCAGATCTGTTTATTTTCATGAATAAAATAAAAATGTATTAAATATACTATTGCATAATGAAGGTATTGACATGTTAGTTCAAGCATTGGCTAGTAAAAGCATTACTTGTCACTGTGAAGAGAAGAAAGAAGGGGGGAAACTGTAGATTAAACGGGATTTAAGAGACCCAGTAACAATTGCCTGTATGGATTTTGTTTAGATCTGGATTAGAACAAACTTAAAAAAAAAAAATTCTGATACAGTTGGGGAAATTTGAGCACTGATTGGTATTTGATGTTATAATTATTATTAGTTAATTATAGATATTATGATATTGGCTTATGTTTAAAAAGTAAATCTGTATCCTAAAGAGATGGTGTACAGAATTATCTACAGATGAAGTGGTGTGATGTCAGGAATTTGCTTCAGGATAATCCAGAGTGGTGGGATAGGTTTAAGGGATGCATGAGATGTCAGTGAGACATGATTTGCTAGGAGTTAATAAGGGTGGGGGTCATTATACTATTCTCAATAATTTTGCATTCATTTGAATTTTTTCACAATAAAGATTTAGAAAAAAATGTAATGCAACATTATTGAAAGAAAATAACTGGCAATCCTAATGACTCTGCTATATAATCTATTCAGAAGTAAAGATGGTATGAGCAATACGAATGTACTTAGAAACATGTCTTATGTGTACATCTTGTATTTTGTTTTCCTTTAGAGCTGAAGCCATTTATTTGAATCTTGGATGATTAACACTTAAATGCTTAACTCTCAAAACTGCTCCAAGAGTCCCACAGTCAGGATTAGATGATTCAAGTTACCACCAAGAAATTGCTGTCTTGAGCTCTCCGGTAAGATTATAATAAATATTCTAAAGGCTAAATATTGACTATGCAGTCTAAAAAGATTTTTAAATGCTGTATGTGAGTGACTAACTTCTGTTATAATTTCTTGATCCTGACTACTGTACCGGGAATTGGAAGTTGTGATAATCAATCAAAGATCTTAGAAATATCAACAAGCAACAAGGCTTTATGGCCCTTCCTCCTCATAGATTCAGCTACCGATGGGTACAGTCTTGTCACTAGAATGCCATGCTTTCCTCCTTGCTGTATGTCTCAGGGTGGGTCCTTCTGAAGCTGATGCTGAAAAAGTTTGGCTTCCAGGATGTTTGTTAGGGATCAACACCTGCTGAGAGAGGAGGTTAGGAAGCAGATTAGGCAGAGGAAATCAAACTGCAATTCAGGCTTAACAAAGCTTTGGTTAGGCCTACAGGAAGAACTGTAGTTGTGAGAGTTTCTTTTTCTTCATAAATATAGTAAGCTCCTTGGGAACAGAGACCTATTTTCAGTGCCCTTGCACGTTGCACAGGCCATTAGAGAAGCTGCTCAGCAAACACTTGTGGAATGAAAGAAATCTGAGAAGAATCTTGTGACTTCTGTAACACTTCATCCTTGCCTTTCCTGTCCCCAGTTGAAAGTGCAGTTGAGAACCGTGGGGTTAACGGAGACACAGGTGGTTATCTTGTATATGAACAAACATGAAGGTAACTTGCCCTCTGTAATTAGCTTGTGTTATAAGCCACTGTTTCTGGACTCCGTAAGATGAGGGGGACCTGTAACGGGACCCGAAGAGAACCATAAACCAAAGTTGTAAAGAATTATGTGATCCTATCTATAGAGAGGAGGGGGAAAAGACCCTGGAAGACACAGCGATAGCTTCTCAGCTCTTAAGACATATGGATTATGGGGACGCCTGGGTGGCATAGCGGTTAAGCGTCTGCCTTCAGCTCAGGGCGTGATCCCGGCATTATGGGATCGAGCCCCACATCAGGCTCCTCCGCTAGGAGCCTGCTTCTTCCTCTCCCACTCTCCCTGCTTGTGTTCCCTCTCTCACTGGCTGTCTCTCTGTCAAATAAATAAATAAAATCTTAAAAAAAAAAAAAGACATATGGATTATGGTTCTAACCAGTTGTTTTTTCCTGTGTGTGGGAAATAGGCTGTTCAGATATTAGTTTTTATCCCTTTACGCTGAAGGGTTAAGAGAGCATCCCCTTCTTAGGAGCATTTTTTAAAAGTCCACATTGTTTTCTAGTAAGTATGGCCCTACTTTGGGGTAAAAAATTTACATCTTTCATTTGATTTCCTTGTTTTTCCTTCATTTTTACTGTAGGATTCCCTGAAACAGGATATGCATTAATAAATCCTCTAAATTTTCCCTGAACCTAATAATATATTACTGCTTTACATGTAGAGGACCTCCGATTAATATCTTTTAAATGAATGAAATAAAAAATTGACTTCACAATTATGTGGTAGAAGAATAAGGATTAAACACCCAACAATTCAGAACCAGGAATTTGCTTGTTTTTACATTACAGTTTTTCTTTTAACATTTTATTTATTTATTTGAGATAGAGGGAGAGAGAGAGAACACACAAACGGGGAGTGGCAGAGGGGGAGGGAGATGCACACTCTCCCCGCTGGGCAGGGAGCCCGACGTGGGGCTTGATCCCAGGACCCAGAGGTCATGACCTGAACTGAAGGCAGATGCATAACCAACTGAGCCACCCAGATGCCCCATACATTACAATTTAAAAAAAAAAAATTTTTTTTTTTTTTAAGAGTACTTTCTATACCCAACATGGGGCTCAAACTTAACAACCCTGAGAGCAAGAGTCACATGCCCTACTGACTGAGCCAGCCAGGCGCCCCTTTACAATTTTTCCTGATATCTATATAGACTCTTCTGTGCTTCATCTTTTAAAATATGTAAATTATTTTCTTCATGTTGAGTATTAGAAGAATGAGATTGTGCTTGTGTTCCACTGAGTGAATCAGGTTTGTTTTTTTGTTATTAAAATGTATATCCTTCAAAGTCATAAATTTGATTACTTAGGGAGTTTACGCTTTACCCGATCCTTCTATTTATTTCCTTCTTCTCCCTTACCTGATCCTTCTGTTTATTTCCGTTTTGCTCACTTTGTACCCCCACCAGAGGGCAGGCAAAGGAAAGAAGAAAAGAATATTCTAATTTCAGTTCTCAAAGTCTTACGTAGGCACTTTCACTGGCATGTTTGGTTATGCTTCTGGATGGCAGTAAGGCAGTAGGATCAGCTGCTTTTGCTATTTTAAAATATTTAGTAGAATGCTCAGTTATTTGGAATTAAATTATGTAAGGTTGATGACTGGGTTTATGGAACTAAGTATTTATACTTGAAATTCTTCAATTTTATATTCTTTAGATCCATATATTTTTAAATTATCAATCTTTTCTTTTGGGGGGGGGTAATTCATGCCAAAGTTTTCATTGCTACTATTGATAGTTATGATTAACTGTAACGCATTTTTTTTGTGTATTTAAAAGTACATTGGAATGTTCGCAATACAGCATAAAGTTTTAAATTACTGCTTTTAATGTCCCATAAAACTTGGCGTTTCTGAGGTCTCAGTGAATTTTCAGAATGATAAGAATTATCTTTTGAATACAAGTTACTGTTTTGCACTTCAGTTTTAAGTTTCTTTAAGACACGCCCCAAGGAAAGTAAATTTGTCTTAACATTATCACAGCTTAGATTTTCAAAGTCTAAATGTTAAACCAAGTGAATGCTAAACATTTTATAGTCGCAATATTGCTGTTAACACCCATTGTACATGTACGTGTACGTCTGTGTATGAACGAAGTGCGGTTTCATGGGCTATAGCTGTTTGGTTTGTTATCAGTACGAACAGCAAGTGTCTTAAAAATCAGCTTCAGAACAGCTGGCAGTTGACCTGGCGTTTGGCACCACCTAAGTTCACATGACATTTCCCTGCTCTTTGACACAAATAGTGTACCTCACCTTCTCATCAGGAAGTTGGTACAAGCACCTTTCCATGTGCTTGTGGGTCGAGTAAAGCAGAAGAACCTTAAAATGGATTTTTTAAAGAGAGTCGTTCCTCCCATTCTCTCGGGAGATGTGGTTTTGGATACTAGAGATAGTTTTCGGGAAAGCTCCCCAAGGTTACTTAAGATGAGACGTCTTAGTTTGCTTTCATCAGAGAAGATTGTAGATGAGAAAGATGGAATCCATTTCTGTCACAGAGATTATGACAAACACCAACATCAACAACTAGGTAAAGTAAAAATTATTATTTTCGATTCTTTAAAATATTTTAGGAAAGTAAAATTATTTTTACAAGTATGAAGTCTAGTGAGCATAAATCTTTATTTTGAAAATCAAGTTTAAATATTAAAAAATGTTTAATATAGACATATTTGATTTAAATTTTTTTACTATCAAAATTGTTTTGAGTTTAGATGGAGAAATATTGATGCTATAAATCAAGATTAAAGCCATTAATAAAAGAAAAAGCTTGGTGATCTTTGGAAGATATTTTGATGAACAGGTGTTATACTTACTGAAAAAAATGCTATTATACAACCTATGGGATATGTAAATGAAAAGACACGAGTTTTATCTATCACTACAGAAGCCATTTAAATTTTGTTTAAAAAATGTATTCCATTCTTACAAAAAATTATCAATATCCCGTTGTTTTGTTCTGAAGATAGTAAATATTTGGGGCAAAATATCAAAAAAGTCACATCTTCGAATATAATTATTATTTTGTGTCATCATGTCTTTGTTTCCTATAGTCCTGCAAAATTGAATTTAACACCTTTTAAAGTCTGAGAGGATGATAGTTACTAAGTATTAGGAGAAAAATCAGTTTTGCATATAGGAACTAGCAAATATTAAAAGACAAGAAAATCCTTTGGGAAGATGATGGAAAAATGCTTTAAGTTTTTACATTTTTGACTAAAACACTTCAAAATGTTAAAATGTTCTGCTTGAGTATGAGCTTTTTAATCTTAGGGAATGAATGCAGGCTCATATAAATTAATGTAATATTTAGTAGAAAGAAGAGAGTTTCTGTAAACCCTCTGCAAGTTTGATGTATATATTTTTATAGCTGTGTTCTGTGCATATTTTAATATGCACATATACATTTTTATTTATAGAATTTAATAACGAGATTTACTGTCCCACTGTTCTTATCTTACTTTTTCATTTCATACATTATAAACCTCTTTCTGTCTCACTTAAAATGCTCTCCATTGTGCAGATATAGTAATTTATTCAATCAGTGTCTTATTGATGAACATTTAGAATGATTTTAATTTTTAGTTATTAAAAATAGTTATGTAATAAATATCTCTTGGTATATCACTTCATACTTTTGTATGAATACTTCTCAGTATAAATTTCTATGTGCATTTTAAATTTTGGGAGACAATGCCAAGTAACCTTTCAAAAATTTCTCAATTTAAGCTCCCCAGGGCAGGGCGTGTCCCTATTTTTTTGTATTCTCCCTAATACTATTTCTTGTCAGTTTAAAAAATAGGTCGTATTTATGAGAAACCATGTATTTTGTTTTTAAAATATCAATTATGTAAAAGAAAGGATAAGGAGCTTTTAAGTTTTAAGAAGAAATATATATTGGCATTTACAATGTACTGGTGAGAAGTCATTTTTCATGCTCTTCACTTAATTGGGTGGACAAAGTAGGGGTGAGGCCACTGATGGGTTAGTGTGTCTTAATGTAAATTAAAATCTGTAAGTCATTCAGCCCTTAGCTTTTTGTTCAGCAGTGTATGCATATGTGAAACATATTAATATATTTATATGTGTAGTTATTTAAGTTATTAGAAAATTACTTTTCTTTTACTTTCGCTCTTGAATCATTTGGTTTTCTTTACTGTGCCGTGAATAGTATGGTTAGACTTGATGCTTAAATGTAATATGCTCTGCCCATTAGTTTAATGACTCCTCTTTTAATTTAAATACTGTCTTACGCATTTTTTTAACATAGCACACATATTATAAAGTGTGATAATTAGGGGTGCCTTGGTGGCTCAGTTGGTTAAGCATCTGACTCTTGATTTTGGCTCAGGTCATGATCTCAGAGTCCTAAGATCAAGCCCTGCATTGGGCTCTGCACTGAGCGTGGAGGCTGCTTGAGATTCTCTTTCCCCTCTTCCTCTGCCCCTCCCCCCACTCATGCGTGCCTGTGTGTGCGCGCATGCCCGCGCACGCTCTCTCTCAAAAAAAAAAAAAAGTGTAACAATCTGCTAATTTATGTTAATTTGCAAATAAACACTCAAGTTAATGATTTAGAATTTTCTGTAGTATCTTTTTACAATCATGGTCAAAGCAAAGCAGAATGATGGAGTGCTGAAGAATCTGTTGTCTGAAATTTCAGAGGCTGCAAGTTCTTTGCGGAATAATTCTTGGCCGGTTTTTCTCTTCAAGAATAAAATTCAGCTTCATGGAGTGACTTAAAATTAATTGACAGGACTTCTTTGGCAATTTCTGTACAGAGATTTGGTCTTAAAATGTTTGGTTCTTAAATTTAAATTTACTGATCAAATTCCTTTTCTTGAATCGCAAGATTTGATACTAAATTTATATTATACATAAGAATAAGACACATGATTCACAGCAGTGTGCAAATAGGTTGCTTGAAAAATTCAGCTTGAATGAATTTTACTTCCTGTTTACTGGTGGTTCTGGGATAGAGATAATGCAGTAGTTTAGCCAGGAGTCATGCAAATATGACTGGGTACGGTTTTTCTAAGGGGTTTTACAGTTTTGTTCATGAATGAAAGGAGAAATCAAGATTATGAAGAGATTTCCTATCACTAATGCAAAGAAGGAGCTGTTCTTTTAGAGAGAAACTAGTGTGACATCTCATAGCTTTGTACTTGGATCAGTTGCCAACTTACTTGTTAATTCAAAATGGAAGGTGTTCTTTCTAAGGGATATTAGGCAAAATTGTAATATGGATGGATAACTATACTTTTGTGAGAGAGTCAATTGAGAATGAGCTAGTCTGCAATATATAGAAATTTACCTGCTACTTTTAACTCTGGAAGTGTTTATAGATGCGTAGGGTTTCCTTAACCAAAATATGCGTAGAATTTTGAGGTATTTGCAGGGTTGATATTTTGAACATTCTTCTTTGTTTTTGATACATTTTTTCATTTTTTTCTCTAAATATTAAGTTAACCTAATATTTTAAGAATTTTGTAGAAATTCTCAAGCAATTCACTGGATTTACCAGAAATCCTTTGTTTCTCTGTAAAATATCTTAACAAATGCCTGTACTACACTGCACACATTCCAAAGCCTTTCCCACCATTTTTGCTCCCAACAGGTTGAGTGGTGTGGGCTTACCAAGAGTTGGCTGGGTCTTAAGCCAAACCTGTTTATGCCAATTATGCTTGTAATTGTGATCATGTAACTTAATTAGGTATTACGTAATTCAGTGAAGCATGAGACTGAAAAAGAAGGAGTTGTTTTGGTGTAAACAAGGTTGACTGCTTTGGTCAGACTCCATAAAAGTGAATTTCTAAAAAAAAATAAAATACTGCATTTGAATTACATGTAGGTCAGAGAAGTATGTAAGATCGGAAGGGTTTTTTCCTCAGATACCTTCAACTTCCCTTTCCACTTTGAAGAAATTGAAATTGGAAATCATAGACGATGTATATGGGTTGGACTTTAGGCAAGGCAGACAATGCTGTGATCAGCAAATTCACCTTAAGGACTTGGCACTCTATCAAAATGCTAGGGAATAAATCATGGGTTTTATATTTTAAGTTAAAATAAAACCGTTAGTGGACCTATTGATCTTTGCTTCCCCTGATTCCAACTTTAATGGAGCCTTTTGATTAGATGATTAGCCAGCAGTTGTAATTTATAGTAAAGGAACTCTGCTATGTATTGTTGTGTAATGTTGCAATTTTGTTAAAGAAGTAAATCGTTTATTTTCTGTCCCAACTTCCTTAATGAAAAAAAGAAGGAATCAAGATGTTCATGGTATGTAATCTTATTTATAACATGCTTCACTATCCATATATTTTTGCTGTAGAGTCCTAATCATGTGATGAAAGACTGATTTCACTGATAAATATTAGTAGAATTGGCATAAATGATATCTGTCTTCAAGAATAAAAGTTGGTGGGGAGAAAATGCCCTTCGCTGATTCAGAATATACTACAGTGTTGTCCAACCACTGAAGAACAGTGACTATTAGGCATAGTCATGAGTCAGATGCTAAGAGTCAGGCAGTGTGTTTCCACAGGCTTCTGTTGTGACAGCTGCAAAGTCCTTGCATCTCCAAGATTGGGTTATTTTTATTCAGATGGAATGAACCTTAATTTTGTTGTTGTTCATTCTGTTTGGAGTCAAGAATAAGTGAGTGTAAATACGTTATAAGGTTGATTTTATAATTCCCCAAGAACAGAGATGATTGAACAGAACTGAGTATATATCAACATTAAGCATGGAAGAAACTTTTGAGCACATTCTGTGTTCTGGGCACTGTTCTCTTGTTTTGCTTTATCAGTAAGTTAATTTTGTCTACCTATTTGCGTACCTCAAATAGAAAGTAAGTTGAGCATAGACTCTGCCTTCTGATATGTTGTAGGACTTGGAACATAGTAGTTGCTCAGTAAGTGACTGGTTGAATGAGCAAATGTCCTCTGAGTCCTCCTGCAAACCTTGTGAGATAGGTTGTCCTACAAGGTTTTGAAACTTCAGAGCGGCTTAAGCGAGTTATTTGAGGTCTTTTGGCTCCTAAGTAGTAGCCGTTGCATTAAAGTCAGGCATTTGTTCCTCGTACTCCATTTCTCTGCAGTGTTTGAGGTTTTTCAATCTTTATGTATAAAATATATATGTATTTTTTATTTTTTATTTTATTTTTTTAAAGATTTATTTATTTATTTATTTGACAGAGATAGAGACAGCCAGCGAGAGAGGGAACACAAGCAGGGGGAGTGGGAGAGGAAGAAGCAGGCTCATAGCGGAGGAGCCCGATGTGGGGCTCGATCCCATAACGCCGGGATCACGCCCTGAGCCGAAGGCAGACGCTTAACCGCTGTGCCACCCAGGCGCCCCACCCTCTTGGTTGAGTTTTGAAGGCTGCCATCTTTATTTGACTAGTAAAGAAAAGGGTGTGCTGTTATTAATTGGATTTCCTTAATGAGTGATCTTTCCAGTTTTGTTTTTACAGAACCGTTGCTCTCCGTGGTCAGATTTTGTATCTCCAGAGTAGCTCATTTTTGTTTGATAGGCCGTGTATTGGGTAGAGGAGTGGGATGGCAGGCCAGTCTCTTTTTAGAAGGGAAGAGATGGGTAAAGAGTGATTGAAGTCTTCCTCAGAGACTGGACCATTAATAGGGAGTTTAGAGGAGGTCCTGGGAGAACATGGAGAGGAGGTTTTTTTCTGGCACTGCTGCTCGGAGAGAGAACAGACCTAAGGAGATGGGAGAATGGTCTGGAATTCAAATGTGATAAAAAGGTTGGTGGGCAAGGCATTGTCTGGGAAGAAGCTCCAAGTAATAATCCGTCTGCTATGGAATTTCTGGCCTGACCTAAATGATATTTTGTGTAAATATGTGAAGGAGTTTAGGAATTTTTCTTGCTTATACAAGTGGGATTTGGAAGCACTGGGGCTTTCATAGTGTCATGAAATCAAGCAGCATCCTGGACTTCAGAGAGCCTTTGGAGCACTTCTCAGGCTGGAATCATCGGAGGACATAGAAGCCTTGTTGGGTGTTCTAGTCACGCCTTGTCTGCGTCTGTGAGAATTCTCATGATCCAGGCGAGCTATTGGGAAGACCTCCAGCAGCGACGGGAAAGAGGCAGTGGAGTACCGTGAAAGGAGTGGAGTGGGCTTTGATCCGGATGGAGTTGAGCTCACACAGTGACTGGCTGCGTGGCCTTGAACAGGTTACTTCATCTCTCTTGGGCAGATAACCTCACCTCTCGGTTTGAATGATAGCTTCTTCTGTAGCATTGTTTTTGAAATTATAAAAAATGGCAGCAGAATCGACACATGGTTGAATACACGGTGGCTTTCATTATTTACAAAAACTTTCGGAGTTTTGACTTGGAGGTAGATGGGTCACATCTGACGAGCATTTATCCTGGGATCACTGCGTCTTAGAAAATACGCTACGAATTGGATCTAGGTCTTTTATTGTGCCTAATTCCAAAACTTCAGCCTGTGATTTCCAGCGACGTGACCGTTCACAGCAGCTTGAGCTGCTGCGCTTCTTCCTGTGCTTCCTTCTTGGTCCACAGTGTGTGTGCTCCTCGGGAGAACCCCCGCCAAGTGATCGTAGGGTGTAAATACGCGGGTTTTTGGAAGTGAGTGCGACCACATGACCTTTTACTTCCTCGTGGTGGTTCTTATTATTTATTTATTTTTAAAGATTTTATTTATTTATTTGTCAGAGAAGAGAGCACAAGCAGGGGGAGCAGCAAGCAGAGGGAGAAGTAGGCTCCCCGCTGAGCAAGGAGCCCGATGTGGGACTCGATCCCAGGACCCCAGGATCATGACCTGAGCTGAAGGCAGACGCTTAACCGACTGAGCCACCCAGGCATCCCTCTCTTGGTTGTTTTTAAAATTAGCCTAACACTTCGTAAGAAAGATCATTTTAGACTGTCCCCTCTAGTTACGTGGATGGTTTTGTTTTGTTTTGTTTTTAAATTTAAATTGACACAGTTAACTATTTCTTGAGTTAGGGTCAGTGTTTTACTTCCTTGGCCTTTAGAAAGGACACTCAAAAAACTTAATTGAAGTAAAGATACATCTGTCTCCCTTTTTAAAGGGCCTGGAATAGCCTCCGCTCTCTCCCCATTCACTGTGCTCTTTTTTTTTTTTTTTTTTTTAATTTATTTGAGAAAGATGGAGATAGAGCACAAGCAGGAAGGAGGAGGAGAAGCAGACTCTCCGCTAAGCAGGGAGCCTGATGTGGGACTTGATCCCAGGTCCGTGGGATCATGACCTGAGCCGAAGGCAGATGCTCAACGGACTGAGCCACCCAGGCATCTCTGTTCTCTTTCCTAATCACAGAACTGATGACTCACCCAACGTATGGTAATACTAGTCGCTACATTACAGTTCTTCCTCTCAATTGAAGGTATTGTATCTAGGATAAAATAGTCAAAGTAGATAAAATATAGAACTAAATAAGTATTAGGCAAAATATACTGAAATAATAAAGACATAAAAAGGTGAATAAGATGATGAACGATATCTATATTAGAAGACATTAAGGAAACAGTGAAGATGAGGTTAAAAAAAAAGCACCATAAAATGGGTACAGATGACTAAAGCTGAATGTAAGCTTAAAATGTAACTAAAGGAATATACTGGAAACGTTAAACAAAAAATAAAGTGTGCTATAAAAGGAGTTGAGGAGGCCGCCTACAGGCCAAGGGTTAACTCCACCCACATACAAGCAGTAGCCTTTGGATTGAGACAACCGCCGACTCCGCCTCCAGTCGTGGCCACGTCCCGGATCTGCAGCTCTGCAGGGGCCACTGCGGTCTCCGCCTGGCTGCCCTGGGGTTCGAATCTTTTCCCTCACCCTCAACTTCAGTTAGTTATTCTTTGTGTCAGGACTCTAACTCGTTGTCTACTAGCTTCTGTTATTCCATTTAAGGTAAAAGTATTGTTTCTTTTTACCAGATGGTGAGTTCTTTGTGAACAGAGTTGATCTTACTTTGTGGAGAGCCCCAGAGCTTAGCCCGATGGCAGGTACTTAGGAAGCAGTTAGTAACTGTTGGATTTTAGAGTCCGCTCTCCTTTGGTTCTCGTCCTCTATGTCCCAGAGCAAGTTTTACTTATTCCTGAGAGCTGCTGTCAGTTGCCATATATTTATATTTAGCCCGCCGGCTTTTCCTTCAGAACCATCTAGTACATTGCTCAGTAGGCAGTGGTTCCTGAGGCAAAACTAACCTTCCAGTAGCTTCAGAATGAAAACAAACCAACCAAAAACCCCAAGCAAAATCCTTGAATCGTGCAGACAGTGATCTAGAACATAAGTCGGCAAACCTTTTCTGTAAAGGGCCAGATAGTAAATATTTTAAGTTTTGCAGGCTGCAAGTCTTTGCCACAGTTACTTAGCTCTGACTTCCTAGAGCTGAAGGGGCCCACATGATATGCAAATGAATGTGCTCGGCTGTGTTCCAGTAAAACTCTATTTACAAAAACGGGCAATGAACCAGATCTGGCCTGTGGGCCAAAGTGTCCAAACGGGTAAAATAGAATATGGAAAAGAATGATGCTAGCATCAGAGGGCTCCATGTGGGTAACTTACCTGGGAAGCAGAGAATGGAAGGGATCCATCTGAAGAAGGGATCCAACGTTATACTTACTTGTATTTTCTACAGTCCTCTGAATAGTGTTTTATCCATAGGTGTTCAATAAATATTTGTTGATTCCAATTTGGGATCCAGCTGGGTCACTTGTACTCCCTGGGCTTCAGTTGTCTCATCTAAAATTTAATAGATTGTTATGTGATCTTTAAAGTCTCTCCAGTTAAAAAAAAAAAAAATCAGTGACTCACTGACTGTTTGTGGAAGGCCAGATGGTTTATTCTTTAAAGATAACGATTGTTGGCTTTATTACATTTCCCGTATGCCCTTAGTGTCCTGATGAGTTCTGGAATGGTCGCTTTTATCCATCATTTTGTTTATAGTCTTTCCACATCGGAACTCACTGTCCATTAAGCTGTAACTATACGTTCCGCCCACCTTTCTCACTCCATCCCACCACATATGTCGATAGGATAAACACTTTGTCAGTTTTAGTCATCAGATTTATTAAAGCTACTCATTTGTTTTATTTAAAAGAATAAGTTAGCTATAAAGGTAAGTAGATAATCTCAGGTGATTCTTTGTAGAAAGATGGCAGTTAAGATGAGGCTCAGTCTTGTGGCTTACAGTTCTATTTTTCTAAATTCTACATCAGTACATCTGAATAATATATATTGATGACAGTGACAGTATCTTAGTACTAACAATTCTAGTTTTTTGGGGGGCAGTGAATATACATCGTTTGTATTGTAATGAAAATACGAATCTGATAATGAGTAGCCTTTTGAATGGAAAATTTTATTTTTAGTGTTTAAATTATTTTTTAAAGTTTTATTTATTTCAAGGAATCTCTCTACTCAACCTGGGGCTCAAACTCAGGACCTGGAGATCAAGAATCACACACTCTTCCTACTGAGCCAGACAAGCGTCCCTAGGAAATTTTAAATCTGGGTTTTTATTAACAGTATCTTCAAAAAGTACTTCAGGCAATTGAAAATAATTTCTGATGTCCAGATAAGGATCTCGAGAATTGATTTTAAATATATTCATAAACATTTTTTTTCATTCAAGAAATAATATCTTAGCACTGAGCCAAATAATAGCGAATCGGTCTGGTTTGTGAGGACAAGGAAGAAAGTATGATTACAGGGTCTGGACTGTTTCATTTTAAGCAGAGGAAGCAATTTTTTTAAATACGTGAAATATATAAAAATAACTTAACCCAAAAGCTAGGAACAAATTGGTCTATTAATAAGTACCCCGTGTCGGGAAGGTAACAGTAATCGTACCTTACAGCACGCACAGGTAATATAATTGCCGCATAGGTAACCACTCCCAAAATTATAGAGTGTAGTTAAAAATGCTTCTTTCCAGATTTTATGCTGCTAATTTGTGAATATATTGATGCATTGGTCCAATCTGTGACATCTGTATAAAACTTATCTTTATTAGAAATCCTTTTATAGGTATAACTGTTAATTCAGAAATGTGATTCACATTTCTCAAATAAGCAGTTAATGTGGACGTAACCTGAAACCTTACTACCCAGAAACCTAGATGGAATTCTGGTCTGTTTCATGAGCAGATTCCCTTCATTATGGACTTGTTTATTTTGTTGACTCTTTCATAGTGCTGTGTTTGAATTATTGCGTGTGTGTCTCTTTCTCTGGTTTTTTGTTTGTTTGTCTGGTTTTATTTCTCTCCAGTTCAGCTGAATCCATTAATTTCTGGTTCTTGTTGGCTAGGAGGTACTTGAAAATAATGGATTCATTTTCTCCTCCTCATCCGCGGAGGAGATGGCCTGAGAGCTTGTGGGGTCTGCCTACTTCTCATCTGTCTCTGTAGCCTCTTCTCTACAGTCTTCACATCTCTTTGGTACTTCAGCTTGAGGTAGCACAAACTCTGGTGTCACCTACGTCTGGCTCTTCCATGTTCCGTGTACAGTCCACGTAGTCACCTAAACCTAGGGTTCACTCTTGGGTATTTCAGTTTTGTTTTGTTTTGTTTTGTTTTGTTTTGTTTTGTTTTCCCTATCCTATCAGCCACCAGGTACATCAAGAAGAATCCAGTAGGAAAAATTGGAATCTCTCCTATTCCCATCTTTATGGCTTTTTTCCTGATTACCATAAGTATACTGTGTATTTTTTTAGTCCTTTTCTTTCCCCTCAGCAACTTCAATTCAGGAGACTTCAGGAGAACCTCCATTGTGTTCTCCTCAAGTCCATTCTCCACCTAACCATCAACTGGTCTGTCTCTCCTTGTTCCTGCTCAGAACTCTTCTACGGTATCCAACTAACAATTTCAGTATTTCTTGGAGCCCTCTGGATAATTCAGGGGTTCTTTGCAAATCTTCTCAGGTAAGTGAAAAAGTGTGTGTGATGCTGGTATCCTAATCCTTGGTCAGCCAGTTACTTCGATTTTTTTTTTTTTAAGATTTTATTTATTTATTTGAGAGAGAGAATGAAAGATAGCATGAGAAGGGGGAGGGCTAGAGGGAGAAGCAGACTCCCTGCTGAGCAGGGAGCCCTTCGCGGAGCTCGATCCCAGGACCCTGGGATCATGACCTGACGCTTAACCCACTGAGCCACCCAGGCACCCTGGAGTTACTTTGATTTTAATCTATTTTCCTTTTTGGGCTTAAGCATAAAGATTCATTTTTTAGGACATACACTGCTGAACAGATTTGCGATTTGCTATTGTCCCCTCAGAGTGGCCATCCCTGATCACGGTAACTCAGTAGGGCCTCATCTGGTTTTCTGTGTCAGGACACCTACTTCATTGCCTTCACAGCCCTTAATCACAATTTGTAATTTTATATTTGCATGTTTGTATGTGGGGACTTCCCCCCCCCCCAAACTCTTTATCTGTACTCTTGTATCCTAGCCTTCCCAAGGGCACAAAGATCTGTTTAATCCACCAAATTATCATTTAGCATTTGGCATAGTGCTTCCAGTGTTTAGACAATTTATATTTAATATAATTAGTGACATCGTTGGGCTTAAATGTATCTTATTACTGTTTTCTATTTGTCCCATCTATTTTGTTTTTCCCCCTCTTTTGTTGCCTTCTTTTGGATTAGTCGTATATTGTTTAGTATTGTAATTCTATTATTAGCTTTTTTTTTTTTTTTAAAGATTTTATTTATTTATTCGACAGAGATAGAGACAGCCAGCGAGAGAGGGGACACAAGCAGGGGGAGTGGGAGAGGAAGAAGCAGGCTCATAGTGGAAGAGCCTGACGTGGGGCTCGATCCCATAACGCCGGGATCACGCCCTGAGCTGAAGGCAGACGCTTAACGGCTATGCCACCCAGGCACCCCACTATTAGCTTTTTTTTAAAAAACTTTTTTTTTTAAACTAGTTGCTCAAGAGCTTACAAAATGAATTTCAGCTTATCACAGTCTACTTTCAAATAATAGCGTAACATTTAATGTATAATGTAAGATCCTAAAATCTTTTTTTTTTTAAAGGAAGAAATCTTTTTTTTTTTTTTTTTTTTTTTAAGATTTTGTTTATTTATTCGACAGAGATAGAGACAGCCAGAGAGAGAGGGAACACAAGCAGGGGGAGTGGGAGAGGAAGAAGCAGGCTCATAGCAGAGGAGCCTGACGTGGGGCTCGATCCCAGAACGCTGGGATCACGCCCTCAGCCGAAGGCAGACGCTTAACGACTGCGCCACCCAGGCGCCCCCTAAAATCTTATACTTCTATTTCTTGCCTCTATCCTTTGTACTATTGTAGTCAGATTTTTTATTTTTACATAGGTTATAAACCTGACTGTATGTTAACCACTTCTGCTTTAAGCAGTCAATTAACTTAAAGAAATTTAAAATGAGAAATAAAGGGTCTCTTTACCTGCAAATGTACCATTTGTGGCATTCTTCAGTTGTGTGAATTCAAGTTTTCATTTCGTATAATCTTGTTTCTGTCTGAAGAACTTTAACATTTTTTTGTGTGTGCAGGTCTGTTCATGACAGATTATTTCAGCTTTCTTCTGTCTCAGAAAAGTTTTGCTTATATCTTTGCAAGATATTTTCACTGGCTATAGAATTGTAGGTCATCAGTTTTATGCTTTAAGCTTTTCAGCGATATCATTATGGGTGAAATGTTACCAACCAGAGACACTCAGAGACTCAGTGCCCAAGAGAGTGCCTTGTATAGTTTCAGATGAAACGTTTGTGTTGATTTTTATCTTTTTCCTCTGTGTGTAGATTATTTTCTTTGGCTGCTTTTAAGATTTTCTCCTTGTCATGGGTTATTGGCAGTTTGATTATGGTGTGCCTTCTCATGGGTTTTTTAAATTGTTTTTGTATGTGTATTTATTATTGCTTGAGGTTTGATGACAGTTTTGGATTTGTGGGTTTATAGTCTTCCTCAATTTTAGAAAGTTTTTATTATTTCTTCAAAGAGTATTTTCTGTTCATTCCTCTCAGGTTCCAATTACACATACATTGGACTGTTTGGTGTTGCCCCAAAGGTCACTGAGGCTTTGAGCATTCTTTTTTTTTTTTTTTTATTGTTTTGTCATCTGCACTTGACTTTGGAGCTACTGTTTCCATTTCTCCAAGTTTACTGATTTTTTTCTTCCCCCAGATCTAATCTTTTGTTGGTCCCATCTAGTGAATTTATTGTTATGGATAGAGAGTGTATTTTATCTTTCAAAATTCTATTTAAGTCTGCTTCTTTCTTCTATTTTCTCTTCATTGTGTTTATTTTTTCCTTTAAGTCCTTGAGCCTATTTATAATAGCTTTTTAAAGAGCACATGTGCTAATTCCTTCATTTCTGTCGTTTCTAGATCTCTATTGACTGATTTTTATGGGTCATATTCTCCTACATCTGGACAGATAATTTAATAGTAATTTTTAATTGTTTTTAAATATAATTTTTTATTGGATGCTGGACATTGTAAATGTGACATTGTTGAGAGTTAGATTTTGTTATATTCTTTTAAAGAGTGTTATTCTTTGTTCTGGAAGGCAGTACTTGCAGATAGCTTAATCCTTTTAGGCCTGTTGGATCCTTTGAAGCCATGTGAAGGAGGGTTTAAAGTAGTCTTTAGCCCATTACATTTCTGAAGTATCTACAGATTGCCCTGGCTATTCAACTATTATAGTTTCTTAGGCTTTTCTTGTTTTTAATTACCTCGATAGTGCTGAGGGGTATTGGTTTGGTAATTGTAGACTTTTCAGTTTAGGTTTATCCAATTTTTTTTTTCATAGTTAAGACTAGGGTGATGGCTTTTTGGTAGGAAGAACACAGAGGTAAAGTACCATTTTCATCATAATCATATCAAGAGTGTGTACTCTTATCACTAATGATGTTAACCTTGATCTCCTGGCTGTCAGGTTTCTCTAACAATAAAATTACTCTTTTCTCCCTCTATCTATATTGTACTCTTATCACTAATGATGTTAACCTTGATCTCCTGGCTGCCAGGTTTCTCTAACAATAAAATTACTCGTTTCTCCCTCTATCTATATTGTACTCTTTGGAAGGAAGCCACCAAGTATAGCTCACACTTTTAAGGGTTGAGAGTAATGCTCCTTCTTGAGGGTGAATTATCCCCATAAATTATTTGGAATTCTTCTGAATATCTCTCAGGGATCCATGAGACCATTCTCAGATTTAACAGTCTACTAGAAGGACTCAGGACACAGCATATAGTTGTACTCACAGCTATGATTTATTACAGCATAAGGGTACTATGCAAAATTAGCAAGTGAAAAGGCATATGGGGCAAAAGCCAGGGGAAACCAGGTGCCAGCTTCCAGAGTTTCTTCCAGTAGCATTGTAGAGGAGGCAGTTGACTCCCTAGCAGTGAGCTGAGACATTCCAGGTGAAATGTTACCAATCAGAGAAATTCATTAGAGACTCAGTGCCCAGGATTTTTATTGGGGCTGGTCACATAGGCATCCCCTGCCTGGCATATCCCCAAGTTTTAGACTCTGAAAGAAAGCAAATGTTTAGCATAAACCATATTGTTTGTACCAAGAGTTTAGGCATAGTGAGCCATGACTTTTTAGTTCTGGGATTGGTGGGGCCCTCTTAAAATCGAAGTTCTTAGATGGTAGCTAAGAGCCAATCTTGTAAGCAGACATTTCAAAAGATAACAGACCTGCTAGGTTAACTCTTTTCTGTAGAATGTGAGATTTGTCTCTTCTCTCTTATTTACTTATTTATTTAGTCACTTATTTATATCAGTGTAGACTCATGGATATTTATTTTATACTTAGGGTTATGTTCCAAAACTACATTGTTTATTTTGTTCAAATTACTACAGCTTTGGCTATTGGCAGCTCTTTCAGTTGGCTCCCATATCCTTTTGATATACCCACATTATTTTGTGTTTTGAGCCGTTGCCCACTTTCTGGCCCTACAAAAGATGTTCTAGGCTTATCATGTGTGTTCGTGCTCTGGCTTTAGGAATCAGCCATTTACCCAGGGAGCCCTGCTCCCTTTTTGTAGTGAAGTTTTAAAATGTTAAGTTCATTGTAGAAAGCTTGGAAAATATATAAGAAGTAAGTAGAAAAGTAAGTACACTAAAAAGTAAATGTTAACTACTGATATAATTATAGATAATTACTGTTAACATTTTGTTTCATTACTTAATGAGACTCCAAAGAAAAATCTGAAATAACTTTTATAACCATTTTTTCTTCTTTTTTACAAATTTTATTTTTATTTTAAATTCCAGTATAGTTAATATACAGTGTTATATTAGTTTCAGGTGTACAATAGGTGTACAATAGATTCAGCACTTCCATACATCACCCAGTGCTCATCACCACAAGTGCACTCCTTAATCCCCTTCACCTATTTCCCCCATCCCCCCACTCTGTTTTCTTCTTTGTATTTCATGTGTAGTGTTAATTACCTAGTAGACCTGAGAGCATCTTTTCTTCCATACCTAAAGCCTTTCAATCTCTTTTCTAAACTCCAGAAAAGATAAGGACTTTTTGAAGAGGCTGAAATTTGGGGGGGCTGTAGAAAGCTCTGGGAGTTTTTATATAGAAAAAACTTGCCAAGTTTCTTTTTATCATATTATAATTGTTTTGGATACCAGTTTAATAATTTCTGAGATATTTCAAAAAGTGTTAATATAAGGGATAATGCTTATATTTTGCACCCTTTTTAAGGATGTTAAAATTGCAGACTCTTATTTCCTTTTAGATAAATTTCAGTGAATTATGTGATAGTTTCTGTTAAATCCAAACTCCATTATATATTGTGGAACATTTTGTTCAGATCCTATATCTAAATGGAGTATTTTTGAAGGATTTATTGAGAATTTTTCCTGGTACACATTCTTTTGGCGTATTGGAATGTACCTCTATCTTCCTTCTACTTAGACATGTAAAGTAAGTAACTAATTCCATGAATCCTTAAAATGCCACTAGAAAGGGCATAGAATTAAATGGAAATTGATTAAAAGGAAGAGGGAAATCTACTTTCTAACTCCTTGAGGGCAAGAGAACTGCCATGGTCATCTTTTGTATGTAGTGCTTTATATTATCGGGCCAGGCCAAGAGGGTCTGAGCAAAGGCTGGTAGTATTGAAATTGTGAAATTCTTAAAAATATTGTAAATCTTATTTTTATTCCTAAAATCTTATCTTTTAAAAGCATCCTTTAATATATTATAACCTAAAAGGTGGAGAGGAGTATAGTTAAAGGAAATTATCCAAAATAGACTTTTCTGTTTTGCCAGGGGTATGCCATTGAGAAATGATACCTATGAGGATACTGAAGAACATATATGTATGATACAGCTTGGAGAATTCTGAATTTATAGAGAATAAAATAGAGGACTGATATTTTGACTGGTCTTTGGCAGGCTTGCAATAAGCTCTAGGCTATGTGTTTCTGTGATTAATCGATAGGTTAAAAATAGAGAACTCACTTGGAGAATGATGGGAGTATTATTATCTGTGTAATATGAAAATATGACTAGTAATTGAGGGATTGAGAAAGCATTCAGAATACTGTAGGTCTCTGCTCCCTCAGTCTTCTAAAAAGGATTGTTGGGTGCATATGTAGTTGTGGGTGGATATGTAGTTCTTCTGATTAATACTTGAGTGATTTGGGTGATAACATTTTGGGAAGGAAATACTTATTCCATTAAACTTTGTTAAATTTATGATTAATATTTGGAGTAGTAATATGACTTACTTTATTATTTGCATTTCAGAATAAAGTTCAGAGCCCAGGCTCTGCCCATACAGGCAGGCTTGTGGAATTATTTCCTATATAAATGGAAAGTGCCATTTTCACTCACCCTCCGTCTATTAGGAAATCCTGATGCCAAGTGGAAGTTCCAAAATAAGCATTGAGATTAATTTTGTACATCTGTGTCCCAGAGAAGGCTGTATATATACATAGTAACGGACTGATTAAATACAATAGAAACTGATATGTTCTTTTAGATCCATGTAGACAGAGCTTAAGGGGAAGAAAATGCTTTTTTTAAGGCTGTGAGAAAATCACCTATTATTTAACCTCTACCCCCACTCTCAAAAAAGTTCTCATACTCTGATGTTCTATAGGACAGTTAGTTTTGCTAGTTACAGTTTTTAAAGGTTTACTAGGAATGAACTTTGACTATTGTGGGCCATTCTAGCCAAATAGTGTTGAGTAGCTTATAAGATTTATATGATTCTTGTAGGCTTAGCTCAATAGGGGTAGGACAAATATGGCAAAATAATGTGGGTAGTCTGCTTGCTGATGTGGTTCAGTTCTAAGTCTTGGTGTAGTTTGCTTGGGTCTAGATAGCTTCGTCCCTGAATCTGAAACAGCTGTTTGGTGAAAAGAGGATTGTATTGTCAAATCACTTTAGAGAATACTTTAATTAAAAAGAAAAAGTAAACTGGTTTTGTGTACAACACAGAGCCCTTCCTTTGTTAATATACATTGTTAATGTACAAGAATGGAATGTAGGAGGTAGTGTTTTTGGACCGTGGAATGCCCTTTATTCATGCGACACTGTGAGTCATTTGTGTTTCATTTGACCAGGGGAAACCCCGCTCTTCACCGATTTGGAGAGGTCTCTGATCAAGAAGTTGTACCCAAACAGTGTGTTTTGGTACTGGGGGTCTCTGTGATTAGCTGTTGCAGCCCTGGTTTGAATTTAGGTTTGGTGCCTGTTCCGGAGTAGGAATGGTCCAGACTTATTCCATATTTCTTGAACGACTCTGAAGAAGTACAAGCTTTAAATGAAACTCCCAATAGTACTGTTACCACCGAATATGTCTTAATGGATAGGATTATCTTTTTCCCTTAGTGTATGGAAGGATGTTCTTTTAGCTTTTAATACGGTGCCTAGGCATTTGGCTGTGAATAAATTTATTCAGTCATGACTTTGATCACTGTATTTACTTATTCCTTGTGGTATTTAAAGGATACAATAGCATAAATGGGTCAATTCAAATGTATTGCCACATATGGAAAAACACATGCTCCATTGACCTTCAGAGTCACAGTAAACTAATTATAAGGTCGAGACCTTTTTCTTCTAACAGTAACATAAAATATTTGTTGGGTTCGATTATGAAATTTTCCTGCTATTTTGAGGAGCAGATAGGCTTCTAACAGTGTCAGTTTTCAGTTTTAAAACAGTTTCTACAGAAGAAAGTTTTTGAAATGTGCATTTTATTTGACCAGAAGATTTGTTGCTATTCATTGATATTCCGACTGTAAGATTTTCTAGGGGAATTATGTGCTATATTAAGAATAGAACCCCTATGTTTTGAAATAATCCCATTATTATAATAGAGTTCCCTCTTTTGAATAAGTTGTGTGCGGCAGAGGAAACTTTGTCCTGAGCTGAGCAGTTTTAGAGGGCTGATGGGGGCTCAGCCACAGTGCTCATTACATCATCTTTTCATCCCATTAGCCAGCGTTCTCTCTGGTGGGTTAAGTGAGGCAGTGAACTCTGTATCATAAGCCTGCTGAGAAAGTCACTGCTTACTGCCTGGGGGTGTAGAAGGGTGGAGAGAATGTACTCCTAAAATCACCTAGAGAAAACTGGTGGTAGAGTGAGATAAATACCGCTGATTCTTTTTTTTTTTTTTTCCTTCTTCTTCTTCGTTTTGGTCAGCTATTATAGGAAGAGGTTTAAAGATCTTATGCTAGACCTGAATTTATTTTTTATTCCTAAGGCCCTTAGTGAGAAAAGTTGGCATCCAAGGGCAGAGCTCTACCCTTGTCTGTTTACTAGCAGTCAGTAGTGACTACACTGTAGGCAGCCAGAGACACAGCTCATCAAAACTGATAAGAGGAACAGAAGCAGAGAAGAGAACTGCGGCCACGTGTCTGCCCACCTAAAGAAAGGTGAGGATGCCCTTCAGGGCACCTGTAATAAACTCGTAAGCTTTTATTCAACTGGCGAGTTCATCTGCATTCAGCAGCGTTTCCACTATAGTTGTGCGTCACTGCGAGACTGCATGGTAATGAAGCCAAAGCACTGTGGGCCAAAACTCCCGCTGCCTGCGAGAGCAGGGACAGCGGCGTGGAGAGCTGGGCGAACACATCCGCTGCTGCCGCTGCTGCTGCTGCCGCTGCTGCTGTTCCTGCTGCTGTGGCCAGCTGAGACACAATGTTGAGCCTACAGGATTCTGTGTTTTTTGAAATTAGCATAAAGTCCTTGTTAAAGTCCTGGAGCAGCAGCTGTAAGTATGAATATTCCTAAATGGAAGAAATGCTGATGTATGATCATGGCCCTTCCTTGCATGCTAATTCTTTAGACCAGTCCAGATAGGAGAAAAGCTGTTGAAAATAACACGAGGAGTATTTTCTTGGATGGTAATCAGTGAGATGGATAGAAAATCTAGATGTGCACACACTGGGCAGTTGTTCTATCGGCAGTGAAATAGTCTTTGACTGAAATTCACCCCCGTTGGTTTTCTTGTTAATTTGTATCATTCTGGCAAAGTTTCTCTCATTTGTCAAGCACAGGGGGGAAATGACAGATAGACTCTCATCGCTGCAGGGTTATCAGATACCAGTACTATTCCACAGTTCTGTTAGGACAGAATGTTTGTTGGAAGCCACATCAGCTATCCGAAAGCATCCAGTGATTTAATATAATGATCATAACTTTCCCCAGTTCCTAAAATTGAAGTTACAATGAGTAATTTTCATATATATATATAGTGAATTTTTTGATAACATTCAAAGTTCAGGTAGGTCAGTAAAACTAATGTCATTGAGTTATTATTTTGTCTGTAACTCCCTTCCTAATACATAGGTTTGGCAGAAATACTGATTTTGTTCGGTATTTGTAGTATTTTCCAGTGGTACTTCTCTCTGAAGACCTGAAAGCACTGATAGCAGTGATTTATTACCATAGTCTGTTTTTTTTGGTCACAATTACCTTAATAATAGGATACCAAACTAATGAAGTAATCAAGCAAAGATTCTGTTACAATGTCTGTTTTGCCCAAAGAAAACTGAAATACAGGAAAAAAATGTGACTTTTCCAAGGTCATACAGTGGCAGAGAACTGGAATTAGAACCCAGTTGTTCTTGCTCCCAACTGTGCTGCTGGTGCCTGAGCAAACTAATGAATAAAAGATGAAAGACTAAATTTAATTTTTCCCAGTTAACTCTTTACCAAAATATTTATTTAGTGTAGTTTTGTTTTGTAAGCAAATAATATAGAAGGCTGAATGTTGATACAGGGGGGGACCCTCTTAAGGTAAAGCCATATAGAATATAATTCGAGGAGATTTGTATTTTGCCAAATATACTGCATTTACAATCTCCGTATTTCTTTTCTTTTTGATCTGTAAGTAATTCTTCCATATGGAGATATTGTTGTGCCAGATGGCAGTAAGTTATCTTAGTTCTAGGAAAGTTTCTAAGTGAATTAAAATGTTGGGAGAATTATAACTGAATTATAATTACTAATTTAAATTAAATGCTTTTACTACTGAAAAGGGTAATACAGAATGCATTTTTACTAAAACAGACTGTGGTTTCTAATCTTTCTTTCCCCCTCGTCCCTCCTTCCCCCATCCTTACCATGTACTTTTTAAAAATAGTACGACAGTTTTACAGTGAGAACGAAGCTGTAATTAATGGGTTCTTCTATAGGAGCAGTGAATTAGATTATATCACAGCAGCTTGTCTTGTAAAAACTTAGTTTGCTTACATATTTTTGATTTATGTGGTTATTTTGTTTTGTGACCGTTTAAACATTTCTCCATGTCATTGCCTGAACTGTGTAACCAGCCACCGCCAAATCTCATGTAATCACATTCCTTGAATCCAAAAGTGAACCAAAAACAGATGTTTGTAAAGCCTTCGTTGTTAACTGTTAGGGATATAGTGATTCAGGTTGTGGGCATCCCATTGCCCTTGGGCATTCATGGTACATATCTCCCGAAGGTGTTTTTACAGTCGTAAGCGATAGGTTAATATTGAGAAGACAAGACAGAGTCTCACTGTTCACCGGGGTCTGTTCTAGCCCTGGAAAGTGGGAGAATGTTTTTCTTTTACGAGTATCTGTGGATGTCTTTTTTAAATCTTCCCTTAACCCTATTGTATTTAAAGAGGAAGGAGAGAAGATTAAAATATTTTTAAGACCCTAGAAAAGGACAGTAGTGATATGTCTCTTCCTACGGTTGTGTTCACAAGCCAGCACACCATCAGCCCACACTGACTGAGCATATGCTGTACTGTAACCAATAGATGCGATCTTTGCTCATAAAGAGCTTCTAGTTTAGTGGGAGAGTAAATATGCCCGGGAAGTGAACAGTAAGGAAGTTCAGTGGGTGCTGTTGCATATACATCGTGACTTTCCACATGACTGTCACATGTGAGAAGAATGGGGAGTACAGAGACCGAAGGAATCCTATTGAACCACAGGGGACAGAGAGGACTTAGAGGGAAAGGGAGTTGAGTTGAGTTTGGAATGATAGGGTATTCCCCCTGTGGTAGACAGCTCTGCCCCCCATAGTCTCCCTGAGCCAGAAAGCAGGTTTGGGTCCACAGCCCTCTCTCGCCCCTCCATCATCTACCCCCCACCCATTTCAGCCACTTATCAGGATGTGTCGTCCTACCTTCTGTAGTTTCCTTAGTCTCTCCTGCCTTTTGTTGCCATAGTCACTTCACTTAGTTCAGGCCTCTCTTGCTTATCATCTGGAGTATTGCCATAGCTTCCTTTTTGTTCTCTTAGCCCCTTCCATTTTGCTGCCAGGGGCTCCTTCTAAAAGCCCACTCTTAAAGCCTCTGCCCTCCTTCACAGGCTTTCTGTCCTCTGTGGGATGAGCCCCTGCTCATCCTGTGTCTCCTCTCTTGCTGTGCTTGCCCAGTCCCTGGAGCTTGCTGTGCCTTGTATCTGCTATTACCTCTGCCTGGAATGCGCCCCCCCTTCACCCCCTCAGCCCTGATGCCTGCTTCCCAGTGAATTCTTCTTCATCTTTGAAGACCCATCCTTTCCTTCATCTGTTCTTTTCTTCACCGTGAACATCATGGAATCATTATGCTCATTATGGCCTCATTCATGGCTTGAGTGTAGGCTCCTGGAGAGCGTAGATTGTCTTTCTTGTTCTTTGCATACTTCATATTTCTTTGTATACTTAATGCTTAGTTAAGTTGTGGTAACTGTGCAGGCAACTAAGAGCAAGCTTGGAGATGCAGTCATTTTTGCCGGAATGGATTAATAACAGGAAAAAGGAGGATAAATATATGGGCCCTCTTCTATGTGTTTATTATTATACTAGTGTTGTCTCTAAGGGGAATAGTTCCTGAAGCAGGAATTTGTAAAATGATACTTTAGTGAATTTAAAAAAAGTCAGCATTTCACTAAATTCTGTTTAGTGAATTTCTCAGGAAGAATAGAGAAAAACCCAATTTATTGGGTAGCTTATGTGTAAAAAAAAGAAAAAGAAAAAAGAAAAGAAGAAAAAAAGAAAGAAATGGCATATAATTTTCCCATTAAATAAACTGTATATTTCAAATGTTGCCCCTTACCCTCCTTAAAGAAAAAAGAAAAAGAAAAATTAAATTTTTGTCATTGAACATAACTTAATAGCAGTGCATGTTATAATTCTTTGTCATTAAATAATAATGTTTCATGTTTATAAGATGCATTTCCCATGATTTGTATTATGGTTAAATGCTGCGTTTTATATTAATCGCCAGAGGCCCTCTGGTTTCAAGGCCTGCTTAGCTGGCAGAATGTTGATGCAGTGCTGCTGAAGTTTGATTATAGTTGAGCTTATTTCTTTCAGTAACAACAATGAAGTGACATTCATATGGCCTAAATTCAGGATTTTGTCTTTGTGCCAACAGTTTTAGGCATTACTTCTTTTAAAAACTGAATCAGGAACATTCTGTTAAACCAGCTGTGTAGTGAGGATGTTATCATTAAAAGATTGGCTTCGTTCCCTAAAATTGATAAGACAATGCAAGATTCAGTACTGAGATCTATCTCATTATGTATCTACAATGCTAATTAAGGTCACATATGCATTATCAATATAATACCTCTTGTAAACATATTTATAAGATTTTTTTTTTTTTAGATTTTATTTATTTATTTGACAGAGATAGAGACAGCCAGCGAGAGAGGGAACACAAGCAGGGGGAGTGGGAGAGGAAGAAGCGGAGCCTGATGTGGGACTCGATCCCATAACGCCGGGATCACGCCCTGAGCCAAAGGCAGACGCTCAACCGCTGTGCCACCCAGGCGCCCCTATAAGATTTTTTTGCATACATAATTTGACAGCTAGTGTTTCAAAAGATTCAGTTATATCACAGACATAGAGATAAATTGACTTATCTTAACCACAATTTTTATAAATTAAAATATGAATAAGTTATGGTATGTTAAGAAACAATCTGCATAAATTACTTGGGTTTTTGCACAATGAGCAAAGTTCATAGAATTTTTAATGCTCCGAGATGTTTTCCTGCATTGCAAGAATAGTAAATGTCAACCCCCCAAAACACAATTATGCATTTATCTAAAATTCACTTAAAATTTGTGTGTCACTTGTTTAAAATACTACTACTTACCACTTATTGAAGTAATTATGAGTCTGGTATTGTGGGAAGTTCATTGTGTGTGTGTGTGTGTGTGTGTGTATACAGTCAAATTGTGTACATACATTTATTATATCTCATGTAAGCATCTTGAAAATTTGATGGGGCAAACTATTGCTGTTTCAAAAATATTAGGTTTATGATCTAATGTGACATATATATAATTCATATACTATAACATCATCCTTTTAAAGTATATCATCCAGTAGTTTTTAGTATATTAACTAAGTTGTACAACCATCACCACTCTCTAGTTGTAGAACATTTATGATCCCTAAAAGAGACCTCGTACTCATTAATTTACTGTCTGTCTCTATGGATTTGCCTCTTCTGGACATTTCATGTGAATGGAATCCTAATAGGTGTTGTTTCGTGACCATCTTCTTTCACTTATCATATTACCAAGGCTCATTTGTAGCACGTATCAGTATTTCATTACTTTTTATGACTGAATGCTGTTCCATTGTATGGATATACTACATTTTGTTTATCCACTCATCGGTAGATAAATCGCTGTTTTTTTAATAGAAGAGTAAATTGGGGTTCAGATAAGTTAAAGAGCAGTAAGAACACCCCCCAAATACCCAGACATCCCCCCCAGTTTTATTGAGATATAATTGACCTATAACACTGTCTAAGTTTAAGGCATATAACATAATGATTATATATATATATATTGCAAAATAATTACCGCAATGAGATTAACATCCATCACTTCACATGGTAGAATTTTTTTCCTTGTGATGAAAACTTTTAAGACCTACTCTCCTAGTAACTTTCAAAAATACAACACAATATTGTTAATCCAGTATTTTCAAGAGTTTAGTTATCATTGCACATTACACAGCAAATTCTTGAGCTAACATCCTTTAATTCTTCATATTTCAATTGAAAGTCTTCCTTGATCTCTAGTGATACTTCAGAATTAACAGTTTGGAGAAAGGGTGGGTGGGCAGAAGGAATATGACATGCTGGATAGTAGAGGAAATCCGACCAATCAGGCTGGAGCAGAGAGGCATGGGAATGAGCTGGAAAGGTAGGCAGGGGCCAGAGGATGTGGAATCTTGAAGACTTAGCTCTGGATTTTGGTCTGAAACCTAAAACAAATGCAGAACCATTGATGGACTCTGACAGTGGTTGGGGTGATTTCATCAGACTTTTGTTTTTCATGGAATGGGGGTGGGGGTTGGGAGAGAGAGGAAGGTACTGTGTAGGGGGAGGAGTTAGGACGTGACTGCAGCAGATCAGACGTGAGATGAAGGTTGAACAATGAAGAAATGTCATTTTTTTTTTTTTTTAGCATACATGTATATAATCCCTACTATATTGAGTAGGTACTCTTCGGAGTGCTTCACAAGGTAGGAACTCATCTAATCATGGATATGAGAAATATTTTAGAGGCGGAAACAATATGGGAGGTGAAGGAGATTTTTAATTAGGTTTCTGTAAATGAATTTGGTAGGGTAATTTATGTTCTCATTGACATTAATTTCGGAGATGGAGCCATTGAGAGTTAAAATTGATCACAGTGTAAAAGAATCACCTATTGCTTATTGCCAGAATACTCCCTCATCCCTCAGAGAAATCCGTCTGCTTTAGGAAATGAAGCCTAGACAAAGAAGCCAACTCATTGTGCTAAGTGAACAGTGTGAACTCTGATGGTCCCTGAATTTAGAGTTCCTAGCTGCAGACATCATTGAATTTAGGAATCATGGGCCTGCTTTATCCATTTAAAAAATATACGTATTCTAACTCTTTTAAGCCAGGTTTACCTCATTTGACACAGATACTTTATTTTCTTTCTTTCTTTTTTCTTTTTCTTTTTTTTTTTTTTAAGATTTTATTTATTTGTCAGCGAGAGCACGCAAGCGAGCACACAGGCAGGGGAAGCAGCAGGCAGAGGGAGGAGCAGGCTTCTCCCCACTCAGCAAGGAGCCTGAAGTGGGACTTGATCCCAGGACCCTAGGATCTTGACCTGAGCTGAAGGCAGACATCTAACCAGCTGAGCCACCCAGGTGTATTGATACTTTATTTCCAAGACTGAACATTTTGTGTTGTGAGAGGTATAACTGATTCTCTAACTTGTTAAATATTTGGTTTCATGGTTTGTTTGAAAATTTTATATTGGTAGTATTAGAATAAAGACCTAATTTAATGAGATAGAAAATTCAAGATGGAAAAATCTAAGATGGATGATCATAATATTCATAAGTGTCTAAGATTATTCAAAAAGGACTGTGTAGGGGTGCCTGGGTGGCCCAGCTGGTTAAGTGTCTACCTTCAGCTCAGGTCATGATCCCAAAATCCTGGGATCGAGTCCTGCATTGGGCTCCCTGGTCGGCGGGGAGTCTGCTTCTCTCTTCCCCTGCTCTTGCGCTCTCCCTCTCTCCCCCTCTCAAATAAATAAATCTTACAAAAAAAAAAAAAAGACAAGACAGTGTAATATCTGTGGCAAGTTTCAGACCTGCTGTTTCATAAACCTGGATGTCGTAACCTTCCCCTGTTTGTACCTTCTGTTGTAGTTGTGTCTAAACTCCTTCTTGGGGTGCCTGGGTGGTGCAGTTAAGCATCCAACTCTTGGCTTTAGCTCATTTGGTGATCTCAGGGTCGTGAGATCGAGCCCCACATCAGGCGTTGCTCTCAGGATGGAGTCTGCTCGTGTTTCTCTCTCCACCTCCCTCTGGCCCTCCACACTGCATGCTCTCTCTCTCAAATAAATCTTTAAAAAAAAAACAAAAACGCAAAAACTCTTTCTTATTATCAGGCCCTGGGTCCTATCCTATGCTAAGATGGTGAGTTTTGGAGCGCCCTAGCTCACTAGTCCAGACAACTCGGCATCTGGCCAACCTCACTACAAGCTTTGGCCTGACTTTGTTCTTCAGTTCTAGTGTCTGGGCTGCTACTCCTTCTTGTGTCAAAGAATGGAGGTCAAAGCCTCCACCCCTGCTAATTGGTATTTCTTCCTTCTTGAGCCTTGCCTTGTCAAACTCCTTGGTAACTGTTTCCTTCAAATATGGGACTCTGCTTTGCTCCTCGAGAATGAAGTTCTCATCCAAAAACAACAATTAGGACTCAAAGAGAATCAAGTTCTGCTGCCGGACCTTTTTAATGATGAGATCCACCTCCCTTAGCAGGTGTACCTCCCTGTTCTTACACTTTCCATAACAAATCTATTTGCTAACATACAACAGTTGTTCTTTCATGGATCCCCATGGTGCTTTTTACCTGTTTTCAGACTCTTTAGATACCATAGTCTGCCTCCATTACTAGATTTCTCATCATCTCTGGCATTGCTGCTGTTCAGCCATTACGCACCCTTCTGGCTGTACCGGTATTTACAGCCAGAGTCAGTTCTAATTGTCCCTCTGTACCGATTGCTAAATATTTTTAATATGACACCTGACAGGTATCTGGCCTACATTAGTGGTTAAGTGCCAAATCATTGAGTTCTGGCCTGTTCCAGTGTCCCAGTACTGGCCATACTCTTTTAGGCTTCTTTTCTGGAAGTAACCATGTTTACAGTTTCATCACATTGATGAGACACAGTTTGCTAGCCTTTTGCAGGATGGAATGGGCTTTGTTCTCTTGATTATTCCTTCTCCTAATCTTTAATGCATGATGTCACAGGACACTGCCTAAGTGGAATTTCTTACAATTTTATTTTGAGTCTACTAGTTGGTCGAAGCATGCTATTTCCCAATTTAAAAAATTTGCTAAAATGGGTAAAGTTTTTAAGGGTTTTTTGAGAAAGAAAATTCAAGAGAAATCTGTTTGGGGAAGACTGTAGAAGCCAAATTCCAAACTGTCAGACCTATTTCTATTAGAAGATAGTGAATTGGAAATGTGACGGTAGTTCGTGCTAGAAAATCATATGGATGATTTAGAAACAATACATATATTTATTGACACATGTGGTACAGAAAGTAGTGAAAATATTCATAAAAATGAAGGATGAGCTAATATCTATTAATATATTAATATATTATATATAATATATATTATATATATTAATGACTGAGCACCTGGGTGGCTCAGTCAGTTAAGCGTCTGCCTTCGGCTCAGGTCATGATCTCAGGGTCCTGGGATTCAGCCCCACATCGGGCTCCCTGCTCAGCCGAGGAGCCTGCTTCTCTCCCTGCCCCTTACTCCACTGGTGCTCTCTCTCTCTCTCTCTCTCTCTCAAATCAATAAATAAAATCTTAAAAAATGACAAATACAGATTTACATTAGATGCATTAAATGGATTTTTTTTATTTAAAATAATCTTCATTGATGTTTAGAGCAGCTTTATTCATATTTTCCAAAACTTGGAAGCAACGGAGCTGTCCTTCAGTGGGTGAGTGGATAAACTGTGGTCCATTCAGACAATGGGATATTAAGTGCCAAAATGAAATGAGCTGTCAAGCCATTTAAAGATTTGTAGGAAACTTAAAGGCATTATTACCAAGAGAAAGAAGCCAGTCTGAAAAGACTACATACTGTAGGATTCCAACTATAAGATGTTCTGGAAAAGGTTAAACTATGGAGACAGTAAGAAAAGTAGTTGCCAGAGGTTAGGGGGAAGGTCAGATAAATAGGTAGAGCTCAGGATTTTTAGGGCAGTGAAACTACTCTGTAGTGTACTATGTTGATGGATGCATTTGTTCAAACCCATAGCGTATAAAACACCAAGAATGAACTGTAGGGTAAATGATGGCCTTTGGGTGATAATGACATGTCCGTGTGGGTTCATCAACTCTAACAAATGGACCATGCTGGTAGGAGATGTTGGTAATGGGGAGGCGACGCAAGCGTGGGAGCAGAAGGTATATGGGAACTCTCCACTCCTTCTCTGTTTTGCTGTGAACCTAAAACTGCTCTTTAAAAAAAAAAAAGTGAAGTCTTAAAAAAAATTGAAAAACTAAAAGCTTCACAAAAAATTTTGGAGCAATATATGAATGAGTCATTCTTATTGTAGGGAGACTGTGGAAGAAAAGAAAATGATGATTCCAATAAAATGGCCTTAGTAACACCCTTGAAGGTAAGGCTAGTGGTGCATTTTTATGCAGAGTACAGAGGCATGCCTTTCTGTGGTCTGATGTGCAGGGCCTAGTGTTGTTCAGATGGAAAGGAGTCACTCTGGCTGCTACATGGAGTTGTTATTTCATCTGCTATGAAGCAGAGATAACTGTGAAGGAAGATTTTTTCAGGAGTCTACACAGAATCTTCTTCTGCGCTCAGAACTTAACCATGCAGGAAAAAGAAGGGATTCCTCTCAGTACGATGGGGTTTGGTGACGAGACTGGTTATAGGATACAAGGCATGGGGTGCCACTGATGATGGTTCTCGAGTTCTCATCACTGAAACCTCACCCTTTGAAATCACAGATAATGAGCGTCAGAGGATTGATAGGGCACCAGGATATGTGGTTTCGGGCGTGGTTCGGTGAAGAGGCTGGAACCACAAGAGAAAAATCAGTTCGTCAAGATTTCTAGTTCAAACTGAGAGAACCATGTATGACTTCTTAAAATTAGTTTTTTGAATTGTTTTATTGACCCCTCAGTTTGCTTGCTAGAGCTTTGCCCCCTGACACGCATTTAGTTAGCACTCTCCGAATTGCTTGATGGATGTTGTTTGTGGCTATTCTATACACAGGTTTCCTTATTTATGGTGTTCTTGAAACTTCTTATTGATCAGAATTAGTTTTCAGTAAAATCATCGTATAGAACCAACTGTTCCACTTAAGATGAATAGTGTGAGGCAATGATTCTCAACCTTGGCTGCACCTTAGAATCGGGCTGGGGAGTTGTCAGAAACATACGGATGCCTGGGCATCACTCCAGAGATTTTGACTGTGATTGAAGGAATTGCCAGAGAAGGCCAGCAAAGACCAGGATCGGGTCAGAAAACTGGACTTTGCTTTCATGCTGAGAGTGGATATGAAATCTTTTGCAGAAGGTGGAATTGTAATATATAATTGGACAGAAACAAGTTTTTAGGTTTGCCAATTTACTAATTTACAGTGAGAAGTATGCCAAGTGGGTGTTAATGCTAGGGCTGGCCAGCTATCCTTTCCTTTCCTTGTGGGGTAGGTCATACAAAGCTAAATTATAATCAGAAATTTGCATGGGAAGCCTGTAGATCAGAGAAATTAATACCTGCAGTGCTGTGCTCTAGGGGGTGAGAATACTCATCTTTTTGTCCAGCCTGCTGGACTGTACTCAGGTGGACATTACATTTCCGTCAGCAACAGGTTAAGTGGTCAGTTTCCCTGTACCTTCCCAACAATAGAGCTGATTAGTCATTTTATTATTTGCCAGTCTGATGTGTATACAGTGAAAGCTTATTGCTACTTTGATTTGCATTTTCTGGGTATACAGAGTTTGAATCTTTTTTCATATATTGTCTTTTTAGGTTTGTTCTTACATGAATTGCCTAATTATATTTTTTTGCCAATTTTTCTCCATTGTGTTGTCTTTTTCTTGTTAATTTCTAAGAGCTCTTTGAATACTTTATATTAGCTATTATCTACATTATATTTTTTTTCCAAATTTGCCCTGTCTTGCTTATGGTATTGTTTGCCTTATAAATATTTAAACTTTTTATCTGGTTGAATGTGTTTGTCTTTTTTAAATAATTTGGGTTTTCTATCCGGGCCAACAGTCTCCTCTCGCCTGGATTCTGTATGTTGACGCCTAAGTTTTTTCTTTAAAAATTTTTAAAAACTTAAAAAATTTTATTTCCAACATCCCATTAATCTGGACTTTGGTTTTTGAATATAATCTATTTTTTTCAGATGAATAGTCAGGTAATACTCCAATATTATTACTAAATCATCCTCTTTTCTCCTGTTTTACCCCTGTTGAATTCTTATTCTGGGATTTTTTTAGGAGGTTGTTTAATGTTTTGCATTAATTTGATTTATCCATACTTGTGTTTACTGAATTAATTAGTTATATTATATTCTGAAATAGTCTTTTTATATTTTGATGTAATGTTTCAAATATAGTTATAATATGTTCTGATTATAGTTATGTTGTCTTCTGATTTAGGAAATAGTCTTTTTTCTTTTTTTAAAGATTTTATTTATTTATTTGACAGAGAGAGACAGCCAGCGAGAGAGGGAACACAAGCAGGGGGAGTGGGAGAGGAAGAAGCAGGCTTCCAGCGGAGGAGCCTGATATGGGACTCGATCCCAGAACGCTGGGATCACACCCTGAGCCGAAGGCAGACACTTAACGACTGCGCCCCAGAAAATATTCTTTATATATATATATAATTTTTTTTAAGATCGTATTTATTTATTTGGCAGTGAGAGAGCACAGGTAGGCAGAGCAGGTAGGCAGAAGGAGAGGGAGAAGTTGGCTGCCTCCCTGCTGAGCAGAGAGTCTGATGCGGCACTTGACCCAGGACCCTGGGATCGTGACCTGAGCTGAAGGCAGACGCTTAACCGACTGAGTCACCCAGGCGCCCCTCTTTATATATTTAAAAAAAAAAAAAAAAAGTTTAGTGGGGCGCCTGGGTGGCGCAGTCGTTAAGCGTCTGCCTTCGGCTCAGGGCGTGATCCCAGCATTGTGGGATCGAGCCCCACATTGGGCTCCTCCGCTATGAGCCTGCTTCTTCCTCTCCCACTCCCCCTGCTTGTGTTCCCTCTCTCGCTGGCTGTCTCTAACTCTGTTAAATAAATAAAATCTTTAAAAAAATTTTTTTTCCAGCTTTTTTGGGGATATTTAATCCTCCTTGTATATACTTTAAGATGGTTTTTATCCAGTACAACTTAAAAAAATAGCATTGAAATCTTCATTGGAATTGCCATAATTAATATATTAATTTTGTGTAATAAAATTATAATAAGAAGTGTTCTTCCACACAAATAAATCTTTTCATTTGTTCAGATCTTCTTTCATGTCCTTTAAGAGGTTCTGGTAAGAACACCTGCCTGGCTCGGTCAGTGGAGCATGAGATTCTTGATCTCGAGGCCATGAGTTCAAGCCCCGTGTTGAGTGTAGAGATGACTTAAAAAAGAAAAACGGGGGGGTTCTTATAGTTTCCTCTTAAGTAAGTCCTGTGCTTTCCTTTTTAAATTTATTGTGACTAATTTTATATTTGTGAATAGAGGATTTTTATCCATTTTCCTTTCTAGGTGATTATTGCTTTAATAAAGAAAGCTTTGTTTCTTTTTCAATATTTATAACAATGTTTTAATTTTTTATGTGTTATTGCATTTACTTATATTATCCCTTAACCTCTTGATGTTGAATAATAAGGCAAGAGTCTGCATCTTTGTTTAGTTTCTGTTTTTAATTGAAATAGATTTAGTGTGTTGGAACCTATAATGATGTTTGCTTCTCATGTTTGGTAAATATTTTTGTTTTCTTTATTTCTGGCTGCTGGATATCTGTAGGGCGTAGTTCTATCTCTTTGTCTACTAATTAAGGGTGGGCCGTACAATTACAGTGCTTTAAAGAATAATCCCAAGAGTCATAGAAGGGAAAGCAGCCTTAGCCCTTGTGAGCCTTGGTTCGGTAGCCCCCAGTTAAGATATTAGGAGGAAGTCCCTTTGGTCCTTGTTTTCTCCTACCGTCTCAGCCCCTTGGGTATGGAGGATTCAGCCCCCTTTATTAGACTCTGCTCAGCTTCTTAGAAGGCAGAGAAGATGGTTATACGTCCATATGCGGTCGTGGACTTGCCTCAGGCCCTGGGTCTACGTACGTTTGCTGGATGAGGTCCTGCAGGGTCCTGTTGTTCCTGTTTTCACTTCAGGGCTATGCTGTGCTGATCTCCAGATTCTTGTCTGGCTAGAAGAGAAGAAAGTCTGCCACAATAGCTTTCTTCACTGGCAGCGAATGTTTTTATGGGAGGAGGAGAGGAGAACAAAAATGAAAACAACTTTCTTGTTGCTACTGATACATACCCATGGTTGAGATATAATTCAACCCATTCATTTTCTAGAGGGAAAACAAAAGCTTAGAAAGGTTAAATAATATAACCAAGATTATAATGATACTGAGTAGCCAAGTCAAGTTTGGGGCCCTGGTCTTCTGACTCCTGGGTTCATGCACATTTTAAAAATACCACATCATTTCTAGATTTTTAGAATAGTTCCTTAACTGAGTTTCTGAAGGTTCAAAGAGTACAAGAAAATAATAACCTCAGGGAGATTCTAGCTGAGTGAATAATGGATTATTTAGAGATAGGTCATTTTTCTTGAGCTTTATAATAAGCGATATTTCTGTAGTAGACTTCAAGTAAAAAACATTGGAAATGTGCCAAAGATGTCATAGGACTTCTATGTTTAGAAACTGTTTTCAGTAGGAATAGTTTAGACTAGGATAAATAAACATTTTAGGAACAGATGTCCAAAGAACAAGCAGAAGTCTTAATTTTTCTATCCATTGAAATTCCACCAGAAGCAAAAATGTTGGACTGAATAGTAAGAAAAATGATGGCATCCACACAATAGAAATTTAAAGTATTTATGAATAGAATTGGTAAGAATTACATATTCTGATTTTTAAAATTAGTAACTCGAAGAGTGAGTAAAAATTCAAATCCAAAAAAAGAATTATATAGATCCCTTATGAAGGAAAGTATACATTTTGGGGGGAGGCACACAAGGGAAGATAAATTAATGAGTGTATGCCAGGTTCTACACAAGAAGTCTTAATTAAGATGTCAGTTTTTTTTCCAATTAATTTATGAAGATATGCATAAGCCTGGAATTATAAGTGAACAATAGCTGAGAAATTACTGAAGATGATGAGTGAACAGGAGTATTTGTGCCAACAGATAATAAAACCTATTATAAAGGTGTAGTAATTAAAAGGAGGTCCTGATGCAAAAACAGATTTTTTTTACTTGATTATGCTTGTGTTTTATTATCTCACCATGATCTTTCTACATTTGTTATTATGAGACTGTAGTTTCACTGTATCATTAATTTGTTTAATTTGTTATCAAGAAAGAGATAGCAACATATCATTCCTCAAAAAGACAGGTACCCAAGCTATAAGACTTAAAGGAACAGCCCAGTACAAATAGGCCTACGAGATTTTTTCAGCCTATGTCCTGGGCCTAATTCACCTTCAGTCCTTTTCCTCTTTAAAAGAATTTCTTCTCAGGGCACCTGGGTGGCTCAGTCGGTTGAGCATTGGACTCTTGGTCTCAGTTCAGGTCATGATCTCAGGGTCGGGGGATCAAGCCCCGTGTGGGACTCTGCGCTCAGCAGGGAGTCTGCTTGAGATTCTCACCACCACCCCCCTCGAATAAATACATAATTAAATCTTGAAAAAAAATTTCTTCTCTCAGCTTCCCCTCTGTATGTATATAACCAGGCAGGGCAAAACATCCAAAACCAGAATCTTTTTGTTGTTGTTTTGGTTTGTTTGTTTAGATTTATTTATTTGAGAGAATGTGAGCGAGCCAGGAGGAGGGGCAGAGAGAGAGAGAGTCTCAAGCAGATTCCCCACTGAGTGTGGAGCCTGACTCGGGGCTCGATCTCAGGACCCCAAGATCATGGACCTGAGCCAAAATCAAGAGTCGGGTGCTTAACTGACTGAGCCACCCAGATGCCCCCCAAAACCAGACTCTTAATGAGAAGAATAGAAAACACAACTTGAATATGGATTTAGTTTATGACAGTGGATAAAATCAGTGATAGAATTTCAGTAAAGGAACCCAGGAGAATTGATTAAATATTAGGGGAAAATGTCTTTATTGACTATCTCGCCAAATAAACTGCAGTTGGATGATAGATTTAAATGGGTAAAAAAGAATTAAAAGAAAATATAAGTAAATACCTATCAAAGTGGGAAAGCTTTTTCTTTTTAGCCCACTTTATGTAAATGAATTTGAAGATGCAACCGAAATATTTGATTTGGGAAGTAGTTATTCTAAGTAAATAGTATGTTAATAATCTAGACCTTTAAGGAATTTAAAAAAAGGGCTGTGTGTGTCAAAATCTGGTGATTGTGGAGAAAATAAAGCCACTGATCTGAAAGTGCTTAGGAATTCAGGACCCAACTTCACAAATTTCACTCCCATGTGACAAGCGACTTTAATCAGGAGTCAATTTCCACATCATAAGTGGGCTATAACTTGAAGTAGTGCATTCTGGATCTAGTTCCTGCTAGGAATTTTACCAGCTGGTTGTTAAACCCCTGGTGGCTTGAAATCAGCCATGATGATTATATTTACACAATGGAAATTGGCAAGTGCTATAAATCAGAACTTTTTTTTTAAAGAGACATTTACCAGCATATCACTTGAAATAAGAATAAGTTTGTTAGAACTACAGAGAACAAACTGATGGTCACCAGAGGGGAGCTGGGCAGGGGAAGGGGTGAAATATGTGATGGGGATTAAGGAGGGCACTTGTGGTGATGAGCACTGAGTAATGTCTAGAAGTGTTTGTTTTGTACACCTGAAACTGATGTAACACTGTGTGTTAACTCTACTGGAATAAAAATTAAAAAATAATAAATAAAAAATAAAATAGGTTTATTAGGGTACCATGAGATAATATGCAAAATACCTTAATAATATATTGATAATGTTTCATTTCTGTCAGAGATAAAGTGTCTGGTATGAGCTTCCTTCATTTATGAGGAAATTTTGAGGTTACCTCACCTTATAGCAAACTGTGTGTGCACTGAAGTCGTCCAACGATGCTTTCATAGTATACCTCTCCACAGCCACAGTGTGCATGTCATTTATCTCTTTATTTCCTCTTCAGATAGAGTTGCTTCCAAATGTGCAGGTTTTCTCTGGATAGTTTGCTGAGAGGTTACAACAACGTAACCAGCCTCACCAGAAGTTGAAATTCGCTGTTCTTCCCCGATACTGATTGTGCTAGCTTTGTTTCTGCTTTCAGTCTACCATGTAACCTGATGGGTGTTTTTGACATTTTAGTTTTAATTGACTTACAATCTGTTTCCTTTCTCTGAGCTTGATCCAAGTACATTGTTGTTTGAGCTTGAGCTGTTGTTTATTTTCACTCTTCGAGGCATCTTTGGTTCTGGCTGACAGGGATAGAATGGGCTTTTCTTTTTGAGGTTTTGTTTTGTTTAGTTTTTTAAGATTTTATTTATTTGAGAGTGAGAGTGAGCGAGAGCACGAGCTGGGAGGACAGAGAGAAGCAGGCTGTCTGCTGAGCAGGGAGCCCGACGTGGGGCTCGATCCCAGGACCCCGGGATCATGACCTAAGCCAAAGGCAGACGCTTAACTGACTGAGCCACCCAGGCACCCATTCTTTTTGAGTTTAAAAAAATTAAGACTTTATTTTTTTGAGCAGTTTCAAATCTACAGAAAATTTGAGCAGAAAGTACAAACAGTTCCCTTGTACCCCCTTATCCTGCCCCCCATATCCCCTATTATTAACATTTTATATTAATGTGATATAGTTGTTATAATTGATGAACCCATGTCACACTTTGTAATCACCCAAAGCCTATAGTTTACATTAGGGTTCACCCTTTGTGTTGTATATTCTGTGGGTTTTGACAAACGTAATGACATGTTTCCATCATTACGGTATCATACAGAATAGTTTCAGGATCCTCAGAATCACCTGTGCTCCCCTCTTCATCCATTTCTCCCTCCAGCCCCTGGCAGTCATGCATTTTTTTCTGCCTCCATACTTCCGCTTTTCCCTTAATGTCGTACAGATGGACTCATAGAGCATGTAGTTTTTCAGAATGACTTCTCTCACTCAATAATACGCATGTAGGTTTCCTCTAAATCTTTTCTTGGCTTGATCATTCCTTTTGTTTTAGCACTGAACAGTAGCCCATTGTCTGGATATACCAAAGTTTATTTTTCCATTCACCTACTGGAGGACATCTTGGGTCCTTCCAGGTTTTGGCAGTTATGAATCAAGCTGCTATAAACATCCATATACAGGTTTTTGTGTGGACATGTTTTTAACTCCTTTGGGTGAATACCAAGGAGCATGGTTGCTGGGTCATATGCAAAGAGTATGTCTAGTTTTGTAAAAACCTCTGAATCGTCTTCCACAGTGCCTGTACCATTTTATATTTTCACCAGTGATGAATGAGAGTTCCTGTTGCTCCACACCTTCCACCAACATTTGGTGTTTTCAGTGTTCTGGATTTTGGCCATTCTAATGGGTGTGTAGTGGTATGTCATTGTTGTTTTAATGTGCATTTCCCTGAACACATAGGATATGGAGCATCATTTCATATTCTAATTTGTCCTCTGTATGCCTGCTTTGTTGAGGGGTCTGTTAGGTTTTGGACCCCCCCCCCTTTTTTTTTGATTGGGTTATTTTCTTGTTGACTTTTAAGAATTCTTTATATATTTTGGATAGCAGTCCTTTATCAGATATGTGTTCTGTAAAGATTTTTCTCCCAATCTGTGCCTTGTCTTTTCATTCTCTTTATAGTGTCATTTGTAGAGCTGAAGTTACTAATTTTAATAAAGCTCAATTTATCAATTTTTCTTTCATGGCTTCCATTTGGGTGTTATATCTAAAAAGCCATTGCCAAACCCTAAGATACCTAGCTTTTCTCCTATCTTATCCTCTGGGAATTTCATAGTTTTGTATTTTACATAAAAAAAATAAATCTATGATCCATTTAGAGTTAATTTTTGTGAAAGGTGTCTGTTCTGTGTCTGGATGATGATTCTTCCTCCTCCTCCTCTTCTTTTTCTTCTGCCTCTGGATGTCCAGGTATTCCAGCATCATTTGTGGAAAAGTCTCCTTTTCCCATTGATTTGCCTTGGCTTCTTTGACTTTATTTGTGTGGGTCTATTCCTGGGCTCTCTGTTCTACTCCACTGATCTGTTTGTTTTTTCACCAATACCACGCTGTCTCTTTGCAGGAACTTTAAAGTGAGCCTTGAAGTCGGCTAGTGTGTGTCCTCCAGTTTTGTTCTTCTCTTTCAGTATTGTGTTGGCTATTCTGGGTCATTTGCCTTTCCATATAAACTTTAGAATCAGCTTGTTGATATCCACAGAAGAACTTGCTGGAATAGGCTTGTCTTTTAAGCTAAGAATCTTGGTTTTGCTTTGTTAATTCAGAAATATTTTTTACATTTGTTCTCGTTCCGAGGCCATTTACCTCGTACTTTTTTTTTCCTTGGGTGGTTATCAAAATTTTTATTGTTGGCTAGTGTAAGTAATAATAATAATAATTTTTAAAAAAATATTTGAGAGAGACAGAGAGTTGGGGGAGGGGCAGAGGGAGAGAATCGAGTTGGGGCTCGATCTCACAACCCATGAGATTATGACCTGAGCCAAAACCAAGAGTTGGCTGCTTAACAGACTGAACCACCCAGGTGCCCCACAGTGTTTGTAATAATTAAAATAGTATGGGGCGCCTGGGTGGCACAGCGGTTAAGCGCCTGCCTTCGGCTCAGGGCGTGATCCCGGCGTTCCGGGATCGAGTCCCACATCAGGCTCCTCCGCTATGAGCCTGCTTCTTCCTCTCCCACTCCCCCTGCTTGTGTTCCCTCTCTCGCTGGCTGTCTCTCTCTCTGTCAAATAAATAAATAAAAATCTTTAAAAAAATAAAATAAAATAAAATAGTAAACAGTTGTATGGAACTTTGTTATATTTCTACATTTCTCTACATAAACATATGTGTGTAATATGCACGTGCACATACAAGGTTGTGACTATAAAATGGGAATTTTTTATCCCTAAAGACCTGTTCTCTGGGGTAAAGTAACTGTAGGCATTTTCCACTGGGATCTTTTTAAACCACATCTGCTTGTCCCCACCCATCCCTATCTGAAATATACCAATTGTTGAGAATCACTCTGTATTTTGAGAGATGTTACTATTTAGAGTGCTGTGCATAAGAACATAGTGGAAGCAGGAAAAAAAAGCTGAGAATCACTGCTATAAAGTAATAAAATGGACGCCTGGGTGGCTCAGGTCATGATCCCAGGGTTCTGGGATCAAGACCCACATTGGGCTCCTTGCTGAGTGGAGAGCCACCTTCTCCCTCTGCCTGCCTTTCCCCCTGCTTGTGCTCTCTCTCTCTCTCTCTCTGACAAATAAAATCTTTTTTAAAAAATAGAGTATTGAAACCAAACATGTCTCACTTTAGGAGTTTATGTCTCTTCTCACTTGTCTGCTCTCTTCGACTGAATTTAAATTTATTTTATAAGGTATAGGTATCTTAAGAGCATGAAAAAGATAATTGTTTTAGTAAATATGCTAAGTACAGTGTTATAGAGAATAAGCTGTCCAAAAGTACCATGTTTATTTTTTATTTGTATCTAAAAGAAAGAATAGGCATACTAGCTTATATTTGCCATATTTTAATTATTCAGGTCTTGCTTTATTCTTATTAGCAGTTAGAGTTTAGTGGATTTATATTCCAATGATGTTTGATATGACATTGGGTTTTTACAATTTGTAGTTCAATGCCTGAATTGTGTTCTTAAGAATTATGCTCAGTTAGGTCTTCATTCTCTCATAAGCTTACATAAAGTTTTCAAAATTTTATAACATGTAGGGAAATATTACTATTTTACATTATAAAATATTTAACTTAAGCAGTCAGATGATGTCAAGTTAATCTAGTTATGTGGAAACTAGCCTTTTCACCTTGCTTAGAGTGATCGCCCTTGTTTCTTAACTATTAGCAGAATATGAGAAAAATTCACATGTCTGTACCAAAGCTGAACGTTATAGTGAAATACAAAATTGGAGGGAGGGAACCACTTTGAAAAATGTTATCGAATTTTTACTTGTTTAAAAAATATTAGTGAAGTTAAATATTGTGACTCGTTCATGTCTTTTTTCTAGTTTTCAGTTTGGGGGTGAGGGTCTTTTTCTAACTGACTTCATTAGAGCTTTGTGGATGGAGGTAAATTGATTAAACTTTGTGTTTGTTCTAATCTTCAGATATTTTTGCCTCTTAATTTTGTTTTGGTTTTATGTACTTACTGTCTATGACGTTTTTGCACTTAACTCTATATGTTGAACATTTTCCCATGCCATCCAATATTTTTTGATGATGTCATTTCAACGGTCTATAGAGCATTCTATTTATTAATTGATTATAAAGATAATTTATTTTGCCAGTCCATAACAAAAACATTAGATTGTTCTGCGACCAGAAATTTCAATCAATAGATGCGTTCTGTGTTACTTTTTGGTATTAATAGAGTTAACAAGCATTCATGAAATACTTACTAAGAAATATAATTGAAATAAATTAATTTGTTTGATTTAGCAACATCGTTTTTCATAAAAATTAGATTTTCTCAAACTTGAAATATTTTTATTTTGGAAGATAGTGCAGATATTTGGAAGAGAAATCTTTATTTAGAAGATAAGTGCAGGTTATCCTAAAACTTTTGGCTTTATTGGCAAATTTCTTAAAACATGCTATTGATACCTCGGAATATTTGTTTATGCTTAATTTATACTTTTTAGGAAGTGTAAGACAGTAAAGGCAAATTATTTGAGAGGTCATTTTAACTAAAGTTTTTTTCTTTTTTGGAGAAACTGTTAAAAAAAATGTCATTTATAAAAGTTATCTCATCAAAGGCTAGAATTTAAGTACCAGGTGTATTACAAGGGCTGCTTCTTTGGTTACATTTATTTAAAGTTAAAGCCAAAGAAACTTTGTAACTGTTAATGATCTTATGAATCTTATTTTGAGGCTTACAACTCTTGATTAAAAGAGAAGATATATTTTGTAACTGTGACCTTAAGTCAAAGTCTTGAAAATGTTTTATCCTCATTTTTATGTCTAAAATGTAAATTAAGCTGCTGGAGACTACCTGAGTAGTTTTTGTTGTCATTCTTGTTTTACTATTTTATGATTACTTAAAGTTATCCAACATGATATGAGTATAAAATATAGAGTTCTCTTAATGATCCAAAATAATTGCTTTTAAGATCTCCATTTTTCACAATCACAGTTGTTAACAGTCTCTCTTTTGTAAGACACAATGTTGGATCATGACACAGAGTAAACAAACAGGTCATTGTTGAAAATAAATAGTGTGTACTGTGTTCAAAGGACTGTGAATTTTTGTTTTGAATTCTTATTATATAATTTTAGTTCTAGAATACAATTCATAATATATTTTAATTTGATGTGATACAGAGATATTTAGTTTTAGGGCAATATTAACAATTTCTAGTATTTTTTAGATTATTTTTTAATATGTAAGCATCATGTGTGACTAATTTTTCATCTTAGTTTTGGAGGAAAAGTACTCTGTTTTGTGGGAAAATAAATAAATAAAGATAATGACTAGGGCATGAAAGGAAGCCAAGTATTTGGAAATTCTGTCTTCCAAAAATGTTTTTTTCTTAATTTGTAGTTATTTTTTCTGAAGTAAAATATTTGTATTTTGTATTACTTTCTAGAATTTTCTTTTGAAGTTATCACAGGTCACTTTTATTTATCTTGGCACACTATGTTTGGTAGAATAGGGTTGGGTTTTTTTTTGTTTTGTTTTGTTTTGTTTTGACAAAACAGTTTATGAGTTTGGAGAGTATGTATTTAGAATAAATTTGTTCTGTAGTTTTGTGCACACAGAAATTCAGCATTTGATTGTGTTCTGCTTCCGTTTTCATGCAAGGGTTTGCTTTGGGGACAGCTTATGAAAGGGTATTACCTGGAGATCAGGTTGGGGTAGAGAAGTACAAACTTGCAGGTTTTCAGTGAATACTCTAGGCCACAGGGGATGACATCAGCTGAAGTTCACGAATGGAAGGGTCTGCATTACGGAGCTGGCTGAAAGAGCAAGGTGACTGGATAAACTGAAGATAGGAAGCCAGGCCGTCAAGAGAACAAAACCTGTGAAGATAAAAAGCATGTAGCAGTCAGTGTGTGCTCTTCTTGTGCCCCAGCTGGTGCAATGTATTATTTGCCAGGCACCGGGACATCCCTATCTGAGTAAATGGCACCACTGTCCTTTGAATGATTGCAGTAAAAATCCTACAAGTCATTGCTCGCTCCTTTCCTTCACCTTGATGCCATCTTTGCTAACACATGACATATGTCAAGTCCTTTCCCTCTCTCCTGTGCCATTCCATCCCCTTACCTGACCTAGGATCATCTCACCTGGATCTGTGCAGTAGTTTCCCTGAGTCTGGGTTTGCCCCCTTCCAATCCGTTCTCCAGAGGAGCTGGAGAGATCTTTTAAGAGAAGCCAGATCCTATCCCTCTTCAGGTTAATAATTTCCACTGAATTTTAATTTCATTTTGAATAATTTCCTTCAAAGTTCTAAATCCCTGACTATTGATTTTGACCTCATCTGAAATTGCCTGTCACCCCTGCTTCCTCCCTTGAGCTCCAGCCACACTGGTCTTCTTTTTGTTTATCAAACATGCTCACTCAATTTAGCACTTTGTGTTCCTGGTGCTTTGCCTTGCTGCCCGTCTTTCATCATCCAGACGAGTTCAAATGTGGCTTCTTCAGTGAAGCCTTTTCCTAATCATGCTTTCCAGAATAGTATCTTTCAATGCCCTAGCCAATCTGGTTTCCTTTATTCACATCTGTTTTATTTCCTTCTTTGCACATCACTTTGTTTAGAATTCATTTCATTCATTATGTATTTATTATATACCCAGTATATGCTAGGCATTGTTCTAGGCACTTGGGATTCATTGATGAACAAAAAAGACAAAAAGAGAATCCCTGTTCTTAGGAAATTCACATTAGTAGGGTCGAGAGAAAAACAGTACATAAAAACACATAAGTAAATTACATTTGGGCAATTTGTTAGAATGTAGCAAGTGTGATAAAAATAGAGTCTGATAATACAGATTGGGAGATCTGGATGGGGTTTAGGGACAGAGTGCATATTAAATAGGGTGGTTATGGTGGGTCTCATTATTGTATTGATTAATTAGAGTTCTTTTGTTTCTTTTATGTTTAGCTTCAGCACCAGTCAGCAAAGTGAATAAGTACTGTGCTTCCACCAACTTTCATTCCACTTTGGGGAAAAAGAATATCATCATGTCAAGCATTACGATTGACCCAGATGTCAAGCCTGGTGAATATGTCATCAAGAGCCTCTTTGCAGAATTTGCTGTTCAGGCTGAAAAGAAAATTGAAGTTGTAATGGCTGAACCCTTGGTAAGTAGAGCTGACCTATAAATCTGAAATATTTTCTTAACTTTCGTATTAACCATTATAATACAAAATTTCCAAAGGAAATATTGTACTTGAAAAAAAAATTAAAGGAAGCCAGTCTGAAAAGGCTGCTTACTGTATAATCCCAGCTCTATGACATTCTTAAAAAGGCAAAACTATGGAGACAGTAAAATGAACAGTGGTGATAGGGGCTGGGGCTGGAGGAACAAATAGGCAGAAGAAAGAGGATTTTTAGGGCAGTGAAAATAACTCTGTGTAATACTGCATTGGTAGACACATGTCATCATATGTTTGCCCATACCCACAAAATGTACAACACCAAGAGTGGACTGTAATGTAAATTACAGAATTTAGATGATTAGGAAGTGTCATTGTAGTTTTATCAGTAGTCACAAATGTACCACTCTGGTAGCGAGGCTCTGCACGTGTGGGATGGGGTGTATGGGAAATCTGTACCTTCCACTCAATTTTGCTGGGAACCTGAAACTGCTCTAAAAAAATAAAGTCTTAAAAATAAAGAGATGGGTTAGTAAAGTGGTGATCTAGGAAGCTGTAATGACTTTAGAATCCATCTTGATAAGTTACTGCAGGTCACCAAAGAACAAAAATGGATTTCACCAATGGGAATGGTTGAGAAAGATAAAACCTAAGAGAAAATAGGGGCGCCTGGGTGGCACAGCGGTTAAGCGTCTGCCTTCAGCTCAGGGCGTGATCCCGGTGTTACAGGATCGAGCCCCACATCAGGCTCCTCTGCTATGAGCCTGCTTCTTCCTCTCCCACTCTCCCTGCTTGTGTTCCCTCTCTCGCTGGCTGTCTCTATCTGTGTCAAATAAATAAATAAAATCTTGGGGGGAAAAAAAAAAACCTAAGAGAAAATAAAGGAAAATCTAGAATATTCTGCAAGTTGATGCTATGGCAGTGGCCAAACTTATAATAAAACAGTAAGCTTATTTTTAGACGTATAGTGCATGAGGCATACTTAAGCTCCACGTGATTAGAACTCATGGTAAAGAGAAAGGAAGAGAAAGACTGAAAACAAATGTTTGAGTCAGATTCTGAGGGGTTGTGAAGGCTGCTGTGATAGATAATACAGTGGTTGGACGCTAGCAGGGAGAAGAGATTAAAGGCAGAGACTAGAGGGATGCCTGGCTGGCTCAGTGGGTACAGCATATGACTCTTGATCTCTGGGTTGTGAGTTTGAGCCCCACGTTGGGTGCAGAGATGACTTAAAATCTTTGAAGGCAGAGACTACTGTTTAGCTACTGTATATAATTCAGGCTGGAATGAAAAGAGTCTTGAATTAGGCCATTAACAGTCGAAGTGGTTGGAGAAGAAAGTAAGATAACAATTAGTAGAACTCAACAAATAGGAGGAGGTGTTTTGAGGGAAAGTAAAGGTTAAAAGTTCTTTGAAGTGTTAGAAGAGATGATATTAGATTAAAGAACACAAGAATATTATTGGGGTAGGAAAGGAGAATAAGATAATTTTTCTTGTGTGTATGATAAGCTTGAGATACTGGTAATGTAAACCATGTGGGCTTATTTTATTGGTAGCTGGGAATTCTTTGTCGGTGACCAGAAATGATGACCAGAAATAGAGATTTTGGCATCGTCTGTGAGAGGGTGATAAAGCCAAAAGAGCAGATGATGATCAAGAGAGAGGATAGAATAGCATTATTATTGTCAAATGATACAGAGGGAAGAGTACAGTGAACGCTGAGAGAAGTTACTGGACTTAGGGATTAAACAGCCTGAGAACGGTTTTAGTAGGGTGATACAACTTTGGGAAATAACGTTGGCAGTTTGAAGGGGCTGGATATGTGATGTGTCAAGATCACAGTGTCAAAACCAGTATGATCACAATGAAGACGGAGGTGGAGGATGTAACGGCCGAGATGGATTTATTCCTTACGCAGCTAGGTTAGGGACAGGTTTTCACCAGCGAGTTGAGACCCAAAGGGTTTGTTACTTGGCTGAAGCTCGAAGCCACTGAATGGCAGAATGAGGAGTTAGACACAATAATGGCTTCAGAACCTGTAGGCTTACTCACTTTGCTATACTTCCTACCTAGGAAGGAAGGGGGGAAAGGAACAGAAGAGAGAATAGGTGATGACCTAAGAAAGGTGGGAAATTGAAGGAGGTACTGTTCTGTGTTCTTAAGTCCTACCTCACTAAGAAAATTAACGTTGCCAAGATTGCGAAGGAATGTGAGTGGATACGCCCGTGCCTGTGAGCGAGTTTCTTGCTGTCATTGAGAAGAAACTACTGTGAAAAAAAGCATCTCTGCAAGAATGTGTTTGAGATCTAATAAAAATAATATGTAAGATCATTAGCCAAAATGTATGTTTCAAAACCGTGCAGCTCTCCGTATTCAATTTAAATCATCCCACAGTTGCTTTCTATGTAACAAATTAATGATTTTGTTTTTATCAGTGCGTATATATTTACAGCATGTATACAAAGTTCCACCTTAGAAATAAGGATTACGAGAACTCATAGATATGAATTAATGATTATGAGGTTTGATTTTAAATGTGCTTAATCTGTAAAATGTTCTTCATCAGTGGCTGTGAATTACTTGATAGTGTGCTATAGTCGCCTGCTTAACCAGCATACAGTAAGAAAGGGAACCGCTTTAAAGAATATATACATTAAAAAAGTTTATGGAACATGGTGACCAGTTGATAATACTGTATTATAAACTTGAAATTTGCTGAGAGTAGAACTGAAATGTTTTCACCAGAAAGTAAATATGTAAAGTGGTGGACATGTTAATTAACTCAATGTGTACATCCATCAAACCATCACACTCTACACTTTAAATATATTACACCTGCATTTGTCAGTTATAGCTCGGGAAACCTGAAAAAAGAAAAATGTTTATGAAAAATTTCAAGTTTATATAAAAGTAGATTATAGTGTAATGAACCCTCCAAGACCCATTGCCCGGCCTCAACAACTTACTTAAGTTCGTTCGTTTGTTCTTTCTTTCTCTCTTTTTCTTTCTCTCTGTCTTTCTCTCTCTCTTTCCTTCTCTCTTCTCTCTTTCCTTCTGTCTTTCTCTCTTTCTCTCTCTCTCCCTCTCTCTCTCCCCCTCCCCCTTCCTCTCTTCCTCCCTCCTTTCCTTCCTTCCTTTCTCTTCCTTTCCCTCGCTTGTTTCCTTCCTTCCTTCCTTCCTTCCTTCCTTCCTTCCTTCCTTCCTTCCTTTTACAGATTTTATTTTTTTTAAGATTTTATTTATTTATTTGAGAGTGCACAAGCAGGGGGAGGGGCAGAGGCAGAGGGAGAAGCAGACTCCCCGCTGAGCAGGGAGCATCTTGAGGGGCTCGATCCCAGGGCCCCAAGATAATGACCTGAGCTGAAGGCAGATGCTTAACTGACTGAGCCACCCTGGCGCCCCTAAAGATTTTGTTTTTTAAGTAATCTCTGTTCCCAACACGGGGTTCAAACTCACAACCCTGAGATCAGGAGTTATACCCCCCACCGACTGAGCCAGCCAGGCGCCCCGGGCTTCAGCAACTTTCAACTCGCACAGCACTTTAAAAAAAAAACAACAAAACTTCACCTATTTTATAAAATATTTATTTTTTATTTTGTAGAATATTTAATAGCAACGCGTGGTATGGTCCTGTCAGCTCTTAAATATTGTATATTAAAGGAGTTTTAATTTTGAAATATAAAGTTCTTGAGAATAAAAGCATTAAAAGAAAATATGGGTGAAATTACCTAATTTGACTGAGTTTATAAAATGGCGATTTTATGTCCTCCTTTCTTTTCTTCCAATGCCATTGTCAGAGTCCTAGCTCAAGGTCAGCTTCACTCATATTAAATCATTGCAATAACCAGAAAATAAGTGGTTTATCACCTTTCCATTTGTCTTGCTCTCACCAGACATCTAAAACATCATCTAAAACAAATACTATTACCTTTTTCCTTTAAAAAATCTTGCTCACTTTTCGTTGCTATGAAATGAATTCAAGTTCCCGGTGGGTCATTCCAACCTCTTTACAGTCTTATTACAGTTTGTATGATGTTTCGGGATTCTCCTTTATCCTGATGTATGCTATGACACTAAACGTATCCTCTGTATATTCTTTTGTCTGGTGTGTTTGTTCTTATTTTTCTCTTGATCCACAATACTCTTACTCTTCTGTACTTTAAGCCTCTACTCATCCTTCCAGACTCCCCACATGTTCCCTCTCACACAGTGATCCTCTTCAAGTTGTACGAGTCTTTGTTTTATCATAATAACTTTTCATACTCCTAGATTCTGACATCGTCATATTAATTGCTTACATGTTTAACTCCTCTGATGTGAGCTACTTGATACAGCCAGGTCTTCCTTGCCTGTGGTGGTGGATGCCTAGCAGAGGGTGCCTAGTAAAGATTGGTATTTTAAGTTGACTTTAGCCTTAAAGAACATCGCTCTGGTGTGTGCCCTTTGTTCTTCTAACAAAACATAATGCCATCGTTCTGGCCAGAGCTTTTAATAGTTCTTTCATCATAGTCTCATGCTGACTTTATTTTATTCTGTAATTTAGTAGCTAATTTCAGAGAAATCTGCTATATAATCTGAGATTATAAAATTTGGTGAGTAGTGGTGAGGATTCCATCGGAAAATTGGTATTTTTACCCTCCCATTGTACTTAGAAGAAGCACTCCCTGTTTACTCTTCCTGACGTACCAGGAAAACCCCCAGTGTTATGCACTGTAGCAAGCAAGGACAAATGCCACCCAGCATCAAGATTAGACAATGATAGGGGCCTTGACCAAGCATTTGACCCTTGGTTTCAGCTCAGGTCATGATCTCGGGGTCCTGGGATCGAGCCCCGCATCAGGCTCTGGGCTCAGTGTGGAGTCTGCTCGTCCCTCTGCTCCCCCACTCTGGAATAAATTTTAAAAATTTAAAAAAATTAAAAAGATTAGACATTCATACATTTAATACTGTGACAGTGTTTATATTACAGCTTCAAATTTGTTTATTGTGATTTCATTTATTGTGAAATTTATTCAGTATGTTTTTTGGTAATAAAAAAGCATCCAAGATGAGTCTCTTTGAGTTCTTGAATGAAACTCTTGCAGGGTCACTTTAAAGAAAATAGCATCCATGGATTGTTAAATAAAAGGAGACCAGCATGTCTCATGATCAGTTGGACAGTAAGTTACATAAAAACTTAGAAGCACAGATGTGAGTGGATTTTGCTGAAAGAACTAATCTATCACTAAAATGAGAGAACTGGCCTTCTCACTCTTCTATTAGAAGCCATAATAAAATAAGGAGACCGAAAGCTTTGAAGATTAGCAGAGCTTAATTTTTAGCCACAACTTCATTTTCATTTTAGGGGAAAGATTGGGGAAGGATGGGCAATCACTAATTTAGATTGCAGCTTGCAAACTACAATCCAGTACCTTAGGTCTCTTTCTTCCTGAAAGGGGCGGATCAATCCTCGTAATGATCCAGGCACGTTCTAGCTTATCTGTTAATCTTTTAGCTTTCCAGTGACTGGAAAAGAAGATAAGAAAAAGGCTTTACCCAATCACCTGCCCATTTAGATTTTATGTATTTGGTTTAGGTCCAGCATTTTTACAACTCCGAAATATCCACTATTTTTTTGAGAATATTAAATACATATACATAATTTTTAAAAAAATTTTCTCCCCATATGAAATGTTTCTTCTAAAAGTTTTGCCTTCCCCTTACGTGTATGTCCATTGTAACTTGTTCTGTTTTACAACCAAGGCAGTAAACGTCGCAAACCCAGGTGGATAGGCCTTTTGACTGTGGTCTTCGGTGCGTAATCATCTGAATAAATCATCAATGTCAGATCTGTTTGTGGGGTTTGTCAGAGTCCCTAGAGAAGGTCCTTCCAGTACCCCAAATGGCAGGGTTTAGCTGATGTTCTGGGGTTCTCGAGGCAGAAGATAAGTGGGTTTTTTGGTATTTGGTTTATTAATGTTTACTTGAGCTCCCTGTCTTCATTGTGTTACCTTGTCCTTGAATACAGCATCCACCGGTCAGCATTTCTGTTTTGCCCTTTCCTGAAAAGGACAACCATTCTGTGGCTAAGGTGGAAGATGGTTAACCTGCTGGGCAGACAGAGCTGCTGAAGGGAAGGAAAAGGAGGGTCTCAGTTTTTCTTAATCCTTCAACCCTCTTGTTTTTGTTTTTAAAGATTTTATTCATTTGTTTAACAGAGAGAGACAGCCAGCGAGAGAGGGAACACAAGCCGGGGGAGTGGGAGAGGAAGAAGCAGGCTCCTAGCGGAGGAGCCTGATGTGGGGTTCAATCCCATAACGCCGGGATCACGCCCTGAGCCAAAGGCAGACGCTTAACGACTGCACCACCCAGGCGCCCCAACCCTCTTGTTTTTAACTTCACCTTTACCAACGCTTTCAGAATACCAAAGTTCTCCAGATCTTCAGGAATTGCAAAGTATTGACTTAGATTATCTTTCCTTCACCCTGTGTGGCAAGCTCGCCCACTTTCCCCCTGTTGTACTTAAGTGTCATCTTCTCAGTGGTCCTTCTAAAATCTCACCGCCCATCCCCTATCCTGAAGTCTAAGAGAATAGATATTTTACTTGTCTTCTGATTAGACTTTTAGCCTCATGAGGACAGGGAATGTTTTCCATTTTGCTCATGGTCGTGTCTCCAGAGCCTAGAACTGCGCCTGGCATACTGTACACTCAGTAAATAGTTCAGGTGAATAAGTGAGTGGCTGCGTGGATGAGTAGACACCTGACTTTTCTCCTTGCTTGCTTAGAACTCACTCTTGTTGGACAAAATGTGTTGGTTGGGCTTTTCCATCGGCTCTTTATTGTCTCTCCCATTCTCTCTGCACTTTTGGTTTTAATTTTTAAGTCTTCTAAAAATTCTTTTACTGTTGTCTTGGTTGGGTTTTAGGAGAGAATGGAGGCTGTGTGTGTGTGTGTGTTCAACCTACTCTCTTTAATTGCTAATTATTGAGATATTTCCATATTGTTGTTAATGCTACCAAAATCTTTTCAGTAAACGCTCTTGCTTTCCCTGGAGGCTACATGTTGCTTTTGATACTCTATACAAATACTAGTTAAAGAATCAAATTAGAACAGAAAGGATTGGGAGCCTTAGAATCATTTTTAGTTTCCTTTTTTTTTTTTTTTTAAGATTTATTTATTTATTTGAGGGGTGGACATAAGGAGAGGGAGAGAAAGAATCCCAAGAAGACTCCCCGCTGAGTGTGGAGCCCAAAGCAGGGCTCGATCTCACGACCCCGAGATCATGCATGACCTGAGCTGAAATCAAGAGTTGGATGCTCAACTGACTGAGCCACCCAGGTGCCCCTCATTATTAGTTTTTTATATTATTATGAAATAATGACATTATAAAATGAAAATAGTTCTAAATTTTATATAACAAAAGTAATGACTCTTATTTCCATTTTGGATCAAGATAAACACTGTCCACAGTTTTTAGTCCATTGTTTTTCATGTCTGCTATCCATCTCTGTAGCACCTGCCACCTTTTTTTAAGCACAAATGGGAGGTTTTGTGTGTGTGTGTGTGTGTGTGTGTGTGTGTGTGTGTGTGTGTGTTTCTGTACCTGGATATTTTTAACAATGTAAACTGGAGATTGTTCTACAGTAGCCTATATAAATTTGTCTTATTCTTTTTAACAGTTGAATATTATTTTAATAAAAGAATGTAGCATAATGTTTTTTACTAGTCTATTGATAGGTGGTTTGGGAGTTACCTTAATTTGGGGCTACTGTGAAAAAATGCAGTAAACATTTTTGCACAAAAGTCTTTGCATACATGCATGAATATAGAGAATAATTTCTGTTCTTTTTAGTTGTTATAATGGGTTGCATGTGCTATAAACATTTTTAAATGGTGTATCTTTTCAAAATGTCATATTGGAAGACACCACAACTGCTTGAGCAATGATGAGGGTGTCCTCAGTCATCCTATAATTAATCTGAGAGGTTAGTACAGCGTTCTTGATTAGTAATTTCTGTTTAGTGCAGTACACTTATTTTATGTTTTTGTACTTATGGTAACTTGAGCATCCTTTTGCATTCAAAAATCATTTCTGAGTTCTTATTACGGAAAAAATAGTCTACCTCCATTTCCTGGTTTAGGGAAAGCTCAGTGAGGATGTCAGATCTTCAGAAATCTTTGAGGAAGCATGAGTTTGTTGAGAAATAAAATATGTTAAATGAAACAACGTTGTGTTTCTGAAAAGCTTTCTCATTCTGCTTGGCCATCACTCTAGTGTATAAACATGCCGTGTGAGTAATAAACCACTTAGACCAGCAGTCCTCAAAATATCACTGACGGCCTTTAGACTTACAGCCTAAAAGGGGATGAAGTGAGTGCGAAGAAGCTGCTTGTTGTCTTCCCCAACCTCTCACCTTAAATAAATAGTTCCTATTAGGTTAGTAAAGGCCCTTTAGCTCATTATTTTTCAAACTTTCAGATACTTTTAGAAACAGCGTTCTATGGAACTGCTCTAGGACTCTGTGTTTTACTGAAGTTTGAGAGCTAATTGGGCACATATACTGTCGTGCAGCAGCATCGTGGTGCATGTAAATGAGGTGTAGCTTGGTTTTCGAAATACAAAATACAAAACTTGTTCTGCAAGATAATCACCCATGTGTGCTTAGCCTGTGAGGGCCCAAGTGCCAAGGACATGCCAAAAACCTATCCCCGTTAAGAAAGGAAAGTGCCCCAGAATTCAGGTGCTTTCCCAATCCCATTCAAATTAGTTAGAAACATGTTTCACTGATAGCTAGATTGGCATTTTTACATTTCAGTGGCAAATATATGTGTGGGTGTGTTTTCATCGAGATTAGCTGTGAATGACGGAAGGTGATAGGACTCTACCAGATAAAGAAGCTTCAAAATATACATATTTCTGAATTCTCATTTCTTTCATAGAAGGATGATGTTTGTTTTCTTTGATACATATTTAATATGTATTTAAAATTCAATAAGAAAGCATAACATAGAGAGTTTAGAAAATCATCCTAAAAATCTCAACAAAACAGTCATCGTATATTTGAACATAATCCCAGCCAGCAAGGCAAGGAGGTAGGAAGACGCACAAAAAGGATCACATTGTATGTGCTGTCTTAAGGTAAAGTAATTATGTTAAATTGTTTGAATTAAACAGAGCAAAAAGAAACTGAAATTAAAATGATTTAATTTCTGAATTTCAGGTAACGTTTTCTGTTCTAGAGAGAATAATTCCTAAGAGATCTTTAAAGCTGGGGTGTTTGGGTGGCTCAGTTGGTTAAGCATCTGCCTTGGGCTCAGGTCATGATCCCCGGGTCCTGGGATTGAGCCCCGTGTTGGGCTCTCTCCCTTGGGTTCAGGTCCCGATCCCCGAGCCCTGGGATTGAGCCCCGTGGCGGGCTCCCTGCTCAGTGGGGAGCCTGGTTCTCCCTCTCCTTCTGCTGCTCTCCCTGCTCACGCTTGCTTGTTCTCTCTCTCTTTCTCTCTCTGTCAAATAAATAAAATCTTTTAAAAAAGAAATCTTTAAAGCTAAATGTAAAGAAACAGATATACAGAGATATATGTGTATATGGAGGTTTGGTGACGATTGGATTTGAAAATGAGGAAATTAAACCATTTCACTTCTTCATAATTCATGATTTTGTTACTTTTTTTCTCATATTTTAAAACATGTCTGTTCTGTAACCATAACTTTCATGGTTGTACCGTACGTACATTGTTCTAAAATTAAATGGATTTGCTGGATACCACCACGCATGGGAAACTCCAAAACAGCCCTCAAGTTTAAGAATGAGAGGAAGTAATCTGCATTCTTTGTAAAAAAAAAAAAAAATACAGAAAATAAAAGTAAACTAATGGTACAAACACAAAACAACCTATTATTTTTCTTATTACTAGTGTGTGGTAAATATATTTCTAGAGCTTTAAATGTATTTATTTGTATAAACCACCGCATATACATTTTATCTTTTTATAAGAGTATTATATCTGTTTTCTCTAATTACTACATTGAGAACATTTTCCCAATCTACAAATTTAGTTCTATCTGTCACTTTACTGGCTACGCAATACTCTAATGTGTAGCTATACCATGATTTTTTGACCCAAATTCCCCATTGTTGTACTTTGATGTTGCTTCTTATTTTTAACTGCTTAGTTAATGTCCTTCCGTATGCCTTTTGTAAATGTGGAACACATTTTACCCCGCTCTGGGACATATTCTTTCTTTGGTTCAAAGAGGAAATTAAATCTGAAATGTTTTTAGTAGTTAGGATTCTCCAGAGAAACAGAACCAATAGGGTATGTGTGTATAAAAAGAGATTTATTGGAAGGAATTGGCCCACATGATCCTGGAGGCTGAGAAGTCCCAGGGTCTGCAGTGGGCAGGCTGGGGACCCAGGAGAGCTGGTGGTGTAAGGTCCAGTGTGAAAGCCGGTCCAAGAAGAGCCCATGTTTCAGTTTGACATGGGAAAAGGGGTGGGGCTAGCCTGACGCCCCAGCTCAGTGTAGTCAGGCAGGACGAGTTCCTTCTCACTCCAGGAAAGGTCAGCCTTTTGGCTCTTCTCAGGCTTTCAACAGATTGGATGAAGCCCACCTACATAAGGGAGTCTCAGTCTACCTGGTCTACCAATTCAAATGTTAATCTCATCTCAAAACATCCTCACAGGCACACAGAGAAAATGTTTGACCAAACATCACAGGGTACCCCGTGACATAAAATTAACCATTGCAGTGTCCAGTTTCCATCAAAACTTCTATCTGCGTAGGATTTTCTTTGTTCCCCCTTCCTCTCAACCCATTGCAACATAATATCACAGCCCATTCCTTCACTCCTTTGTTTTCTACTGGGTGAAGGCCCCTTTATGTTCCAATGTCTTCCTTCCTTCCAGAGAGGGAGAGAGAGTTGGGGGAGAGAGAGCATCTTGATGTGAGGCTGGATCTCATGACCCTGATATGACCTGAGCCAAAATCAAGAGTGGGACGCTTAACTGAGCCACCCAGGTGCCCCCGCCCCCATGACACTCTATACTAACTATAGACAGTGATCTGGACTGACCTCTTTTAGGTCATTTCTTCATACAAGCAAGGAAGAGTGCACATGCAGGTGAGAGAGGGTGGGGAGACTTTACTACCAGTTATGTCCCCCAGACCCATTGGTTGAAGTGTAAAGGGTCTAAGCTTTCCACAGTGAGTCGTCTGAGCCCTCTTTGGTTCACAGATGTTGCTTGCTCATAGTAGGAACTCAGTATGTGGTTTTTCAGCAAACAAATGAACAGAACAAATGGAAAGTTAAAAAAAAAAAAAAAGATTCCAGTGCTGTTGTGTGCTAAAGGAAGACACAACACTAAATTGGAAGCTTTTCCTGATGCCATTCAGATTAATAGGAAGCAACCATACTGAAAGGTCACCTCCTGAAAGTACCATGTTTCACTGTCCGTGCACTCTTTCTTCATGTGGTACTCTTTTCCCTTGGCTTCTGTCGTCTGTAAGTTCAGGTGGTACAAAAATCTACGTAGTAACAACTTTCCACTCCCAGCCCCCAACCCTCCCTTTTTCCTAACTATCCAGTTTCTTTTCCCACTTGCAAACACATATTTCTATTTTCTTTTTTTTAAAGCTATTCTGTGTATTTAGTAGCAAACGTGTGTGTGGGGGGGGGGTATGCAGTCATTATACCAGGAGACTTTTCCATGTTAATACATACAGAGTTGTGCCATTCTTTTAAAAGTCTTTATGGTACTCTGCAGATGTGTATTAATATATGTAGGCTTTTATTTATTTCTCATTTTGCTTTTGCAAATGAAGCTGTAGTAAATACTCTTTTTTTGAACATCATTTTGTGGATATGTGACTATATAACACAAATACTTAAGTGAAATTTTTCTGAGTCAAAGGTTGTATACATTTCAGCATTTTGGCAAATGTTGCCAAATAGTTTTTAAAGGAGATTGCTACCTACTGATTTCTCATTGGCATCATTTCATAGGTAACCTCACCAGCACATTGTGCTATCAGACTTTTTGAACTTTGGAGGTCAGATAGGTAGTATTTCTTTGGGTTTTTAACTTGTCTTTCTCTTGTGGGTGAGGTTAAGTATATGAATAAACATTTCTGAGCTATAATAAACATTTCCTTTTTGCGAACAGTCCGTTGATTCTTTATATAGTTTTTCTATTGGATTATTGGTTTTTTCCCCCTAATGATCTGTAGGAACTCTTTGTATAGTAAGGAAATTATTCCTTAGTCTAAATATCTATTGCAGATATTTTTTCCTATTTTGTCATTTGTCCTTCTTTTTTCATGTTTTTTTTAACCATGCATATACTTTTACATTTTTTATTTGTATGTGGTTGAATTTACTATTTTTGTTTGTTTTGTTTCTGTATTTCAGTCATATTTAGAAATAGCTGAGCTTGTTAAAAAAAAACTACTGTCTTCTAGGATTTCTTTTTCTTTTAGGGTTTTAGTGATTTTATTTCTTATATTTAAATCTTGAAAACATTTAGGAATCACTGGGTTAATGAGCCCATTTAATTGTTCCTTCAGAAAACCTAATTGTCCCAACACCGTATGTTAAACTTTCCATCTTTGCCCCAATGTTTGAATTTCTACCCTTATTATTTTTCCATGTGTATTTGTGTGTTTTCTTTACTGAAACAGTGATCTGTAGTGTCTTAAGTTTTTGTTATTCCTGATTATTTCTCCATATGAACATTGTAAAAAAAGAAAAAAAAGGATCATGTTAAATTGATAGAATTTAGGCAGCATTGACATCTCATGTGGTTGAGTACATAAAAGGTAACTGTTTGAGTTTCTCAAAATTCAAATCTAGGCACCTTCTTTCTTAACATCTTTTTAGGTAATTGGCTTTGTTTTATGAAGTTGATTACTTTCCGTACACTGATGACTTCCAAATTTATATCTGTAGGCTAATCTGTCCCGTGTTCTTCAAGCCCCTATTAGTCAACATCTTCTCTTTTATGGCTTACAGGGACTTCAAAGTCAACATGACCAAAGTATATCCTTCCACCCAAACTTTGTCTTCCCATTGTGTTCCCACTTCCAAAGGATGGTACCATCATCCATCCATCCGTGCACAAACTGGAAAACTAGGAGTCATCTACCAATGTTTGCTTTCTGTCCTCTGTGGGCACCTCCCGCCTCCACCCCCAATCATGTGACTTGCAGCCACTCTCTTTGGAGGGTATCGTGGGGAGAGCTGTGGCTATGAAGCCATATCGCTGGAGCTTGAATCCTAGTTGTGTGACCCTGGGCAAGAGGGAGTCTTACATTTGTTTAAAATAAATCTAATTACAAATGAGAACATAAACAAAACCAATGCATGAATCTGTTTATCATATAAGATTTCTAATATTTTGTATATATGCTTTTTTTTTTTAACCGTAGGAGAAGCCATTGTCTAGATCTCTTCAAAGAGGTGAAGATCTTCAGTTTGACCAGGTATGCCAATATTGGGGATATATTTTTTCCTGAAAGGAAAATGTTCATCCTAACAGTCTGGTCCAAATATATCCAATATTAAGAAATTATTTTATTTTGTTTAGTGATCGTTTGTCATTACACATTAGATTCAGTTTGAAATTGGTAGTTTGTTTTTTAATGAACTAAATAGGAGTTATGAACTGTAAACTTTATAGTTCATGGAATGATCTGTGAACTTGATTGATTTCTGTCATTATTTTTTTAAGGTTTTATTTATTTATTTGACACACAGAGAGATAGTACAAGCAGGGGGAGGGGGGGAGCAGAGGGAGAGGGAGAAGCAGGCTCCCCGCTGAGCAAGGAGCCCAACGTGGGGCTCGATCCCAGGACCCTGTGATCATGACCTGAGCCAAAGGCAAACACTTAACCGACTGAGCCACCTAGGTGCCCCGGTTTCTGTCATTTAGCATCTTAAAACTTTCTACTTTTCATTGGTAATCTCTTTACTGTGCCCTTTGAAATTTTCTTAAAATGTTTCTAATTACATACCTCAATCTTTCCTTGTACCAATTCATACTATTTTTACATAATATTTTACTTTTTTTCTTTTTTTAAGAAAGGGACAGAAGGGGGTGCGCGAGGGGTAGAGGGAGAAGGAGAATCTTAAGCAGCCTCCATGTCGACATGAAGCTTACTCTCACAATCCTGAGATCATGACCTGAGCCGAAATCAAGAGTTGGACACTTAAGGGGCGCCTGGGTGGCTCAGTTGTTAAGCGTCTGCCTTCGGCTCAGGGAGTGATCCCGGCGTTCTGGGATCGAGCCCCACATCAGGCTCCTCCGCTGGGAGCCTGCTTCTTCCTCTCCCACTCCCCCTGCTTTTGTTCCCTCTCTCGCTGGCTGTCTCTCTCTCTGTCAAATAAATAAATAAAATCTTTAAAAAAAAAAAAAAAGAGTTGGACATTTAACCACCCAGGCGCCCCACAGTATTGTACCTTTTAACATTTTGTTTTTTCTTATTGGGGCTATCAGAACCTTAAGCCGGAACATTAATATCTAAAATTGAGTGTGATATTCCCATAATGTTAATTCTTTCCCCTTGCTGACATCAAATGTTTAATCAAGTGTAAAGTTTGTCATAATTATGTTCATTCAAGAATTGTTTTATTATATATTGATTGTTTGCAAAAAACCAATAACCCAGATTAGCTCTCCATTTGTATCTAGTATTCCTGGACTATTTTTCTCATAATTATGTATCTGGGAAACAGAGATTAATGTTCATATTAGTCTAATTGACTGGATAAAGATGACTGGCTAGAATTACCTGGTGGAGACTTAACAAAATATTGTATTATCTGGATTCCAGCCTAATTCTGCATCAGAGTTACCCAGAGCAAAGTGCTCGACACCTGTAGTTTACAGTAGCTCCCTAGGGGATTCTAACACATACACTTATCAGGTAGCCACTGGCCTAAGAAGAAACCATAGATAGGAAGGCTAGTTCTCTGTTAAAGGAATATACATCACTTTGTAGAAGGCTCTTCAAATCTCAATGTTACTGCAAAAGGTATTACTAATTATCAATTTTTATTTTTCTGTTATTACTATATTGTTTTAAAGATATTTAGATTATTCAGATCTTAAATCCACTAATGATAAATAAATGTATAATCAGAATTTGAAATCCTGTTAAACCGTGTTCTTAAGGAGTATATCCATGTTGTTGTTGTTTTTACATAAATGATTAATGAAACTTTAAATGATCATGCCCCATAGTTCAATTTTTTTTCCACAGTAAAAAAGCCAAGTGTGGTAGAAACTGTTTAAATATATATTTACAATAGCAGATGGTATTTTATTGTTTCTTCTTTAGATATTAAAAGAATTTCCTTTGAGTGATACTGTTCATTGTTAATAAAATATAAAATTGAAAAATTAGTTAAATAAAATTAGAGTCTTGTTTCTACTTTAATTTCCTATATTAGAAACTATTTACCTGTCAAATTATGGTAATTATAAATAAAAGCATGATAAAAGGAAGGCAGAGATAATGAAAAACGCTTACACAGTCAAATAAACTGTTTTATTCTTTTCTATTTCCTTGGATGAAGTATGAAGACTGTAAAATATTAGGAAAATTAAATGTTTAATTCCTAGAGGTATCAATTTGTCTGCAATAACTGAAACTTTCTGTAGTCCTGGACCTGAACAAGACCTTGACTATTCCTGCAACCCATCATTTTTTAGTTAAGAGAAACAAAGTGAAGCATGTTTGTATACTTTGAAATATTAATTTTCTGAGCACTGAGCTGCATCAGATATGGAAATTCCTCTGAAGAACGGTATTTTGCTCAAGATCCTCCAGATGAAGAGAGACCTTAGGGACTGCTTGCTAATGATAGTTGGTGTGCCTTACTGCCACTACAGGAACGCTGAGTTCATTCATGAAATGAATCTGATATTCACCTAGAATTCAGGTAGTTTCAGGGATGCCTCAAATTGAATACCAGTTGTTTATCCCACGACGTTTATCTTTACTCTGTCTGGTTATATATTCTAAGCTTTAAAAGCTTGTTACAGCACGTTTCTAATATGTTCATTTATGGGTGTCGCAGATTAATAATGTAATTATAATTCTCTGTTCAGTGTCAGAGCGGTACAAAGCAAACTGGTGCTTTTGCACGGTTCTAATATAGTGTGGTCTTCTCTGTTCCTCCATCTCTTCATTCATTCTAGCGGCAATGTTGACAGCCTCTTGTTCACATGAGCATGGAGGAACTGGCTGGGGGGAAGGAAGCAGGTGTGGTTTTCTCATGTTATGCATACCAGTTCTCCCAGAGGTATCCATCTGTATAATCAGGGTTGTTACTCAGCGTCATGTTTTTACACATGTGAGTAGTATATGGAGGCAGGAAAAAGGTGGAAAGCTGCTAAGCTACACTGAATGGATGTGGGTAAAGTTTAATAGTGGGTAAAACTTAGCCCACTTTGTTACTTGGATCAGCCCCTAATTCTTATTTTTATTTTAAAACACATTTATTGCATTTGAGTTACTCTGTTTATCCTAGAAATGTTAATCATTTCCCAACGATGGCTAATAGAGTTAGGAGTGTGGTACCTCAATGATGTATTTTATCTTCTGGTAATATCTTGTGTTTTCAGTTGATAAGCTCTATGAGCTCAGTAGCAGAGCACTGTCTCCCTTCCTTACTTCGCACCTTGTTTGACTGGTACAGACGCCAGAATGGAACTGAAGATGAATCTTACGAGTACAGGCCTCGATCTAGCACAAAGTCTAAGGGGTAAGTGTCTCATTTTCCACTCTTCTACCTAGAATTGAAACCCTTTCGTTGAAGGGGGTGATAGTGTTCTCAACAAAAGACCGTTATTGTTTGGTTTCTAAGCAAACACGTTGACTACTTTTGTTATGAAACTGTTAGTAAAGGGAAAATGTAGTCCATACTTAACTGTAAATCAAGGGAAGGTACCAGTTAAGGTCGATGGAACTCCACAGTACTCATCACTGGGATAGTCCTGCAAAAATGAATTTCAGGAGCGCTATTTCAGTAGTTCAGTGAGGACCTTTAATAGTTCTAGAAGAGGTTAAGAAAATATAAAAAAGGTCCGTTCATTCGGTTTGTGAAGGGAAGCAATTGTGATACAAGAGGACTGCCAAACCCTATGTTATGATACCGTGGGACTCTCCTTGGTGCTGAAATCCCAGAACTTATCTTCCCCTCCTTCAAATTTGCCAGGGATGTGTTGGCCTTGCATAAAACATCTGTCTGTGTTCTGGAGATGATCCATAGTTTGGAATTGGACTTTAGTCGATACCGCTTGTGATTTTTCACCTTAGATATGCAAAAAGTTACCCGGCACTGTATTTTCATAAGAAAAGTTATTACTTTTATTTCAGTTTTTAATTTAAAAAATGCTAATCAAATATGGAGCAATGTTAGATTTTTTGAAATTTAAAATACTTTTCTTAACCGATTCCTTTAGAATGGGTTTAATTTTTGACAGTTATAATAGTGACATCTTTATCAATACTGTACAAAATACCTAACAGGAGAAAGAAAATGAGAATGTACATACATATTGGGTAATTTAAAAACAACTTGTACTGTCAGTTGCTGTAGGACACCATACATACAAGGAGCTCAGTAAATAACTATTAACCTATAGCTATTTTAAAATTTATGGTCTTAAATGCAATCCTAATTTGGGGTTCTTGTTTCAGGGATGAACAGCAACGTGAAAGAGATTATCTTCTTGAAAGGAGAGACTTAGCAGTAGATTTCATTTTTTGTTTAGTTTTAGTTGAAGTTCTAAAGCAGGTAAGAAGCTCTTTTGTCTGCAGAGTTTGTGTTTCTTATTCTTATTTTGCCTTCCCATTTCATTTACCTTATTTAGGATGTTATGTCTAAAATTCTGGCCCACGTTAACTAGATTTCTCCAGTGTAATTACGTGTCTTTCAGTTGCCCGGGGCTTTCGTGGTCCGTCCCTATCACTTCCTATTCTTTTTACCTTTGTAAAATGCCATCTAAGATAGATCTTGTTAGCCAAATTGAGCCGAATAGAAATTGGGTTACATATGAGCTTCTAGCTGTGAATAGAGTCTGCCTGTCATTCATCAACTTTAGTCCACTTTCAAAGAATTTTTCTTCCGAAGCCTTCGGGCCTACATTCCAACATGTAATAATTGCGCGCTTACAGTTAAGGGATACAGGCAGTTTGACATGGGGAGCACCAAATTGTCAAGTGCGAATGGTTTTGGACAAGTGAAAACACCTCAGGATAATAAATGTTTTAATGTTTATTCGCTGTTTCTTAGGATGCTGGCATTGTGCTTACACTGCACTCATGAGTTTAACATCTGAATGGCATAAACAGTAAAGCTGTAAACATATAATGTCTGGTTTCATATATATTTTCACTTGATATACATAAATACCTGATTTTGAAAGTTTTCTTTTTTTGGGTCAATTTTTGGTTTTTTATTTACTAAAATCAAGTAATTTGTTCAAATGCATGAAAGTATTTGGTTTTTTTTTTATAGTTTGTAGTCTTTAAAAAGCTATATATCATTCAAAGATGAGCCATATATTTCCATCCATGTACATTGTAATGTTTTGAAAAAGTTAGGAAACCTAAAAGAAGGAAAACAAATCACATTATGCATATGACATGTTTGGACAGGGATTTTGTTTTTGTTATACAAAATGAAATAGAATATATAATATGAAAGCAAACAGCAAATGTTAGATATTAAAGTTAATTGACAGCCAAATTTTTTTGGTGGAGGCAATATAAAATTATTTGAATTATATATTTCTTTATACTTTGCCTTTGTTTTTATAATGCATGTGAAAAATCATTGAAATCTGAATATCTGAAAGCTGCAAATAAGAATTTGAAATATGAAAAACAGATAAGTGAATTAATCTAAGGTGAAAATCATTTTAATTAATTTGTACCTTTCATAAAGTTCTTTCTGTAGGTGTAGGAAAGACATTTCCTCTGGGAGTTGTGCTAACAAGCCAGGTTTGCTTTCTGTGATCTCAGTTTCTCTGGGATCCTAAGACCGTGAGGCCAGCGTAATTAGGGATAGAAGAGCTTAGGACCAGAGCGGCCGTTGACCATGACTGGACTTTGCCTAGGACTCATAGTGGTTGACCTCTAGCATCTCCTGTGTGCTGATGTAGGTCATGTGAGGGATTTGGTAACCAGATTTGTACTTCTTTGCTTAATTAAATAATACAGGGTTTCTTCTTTTAGCAGGAGAAATTGTAAATTCCCCTAGACATTCAGGCCCCTCTCTGATCTGGCTCCATGGTGCCTTTTCTCCTCTGTTTCCCGAGACATTCTTTCACTTGCCAGTCAGTGTCTCCTCTGAAAGTTGCTCCTCATTGCAGTTTCAGAGCTTCCGTGCACAGACAACCCTATGTAAGTTTTTCTCTCTCCTCTTCCCCTCCCTCCCTCTCCTTTTCTCTCTCCTCTTCCCCTCCCTCCCTCTCCCCTGTCCTTTCCTCTTCCCCATTCTCTTGGTCTTCATCCTCCTTCCTTCCTCTTCCTAAAAAAGAATCCAGATAGCTCTTCTGGTGGAGAAAACCATAGGATCTATAAACTTCCATTGGGCTCATTTTTCAAGTCCATTCCACAAAATCCCTTCAGATCCATGGTTCACATGGACTCAAAGTGTGAAAAAAAAATACAACAGCCCTTTTTCTTTTTTTAAAGATTTTATTTATTTGTCAGAGAGAGAAAGTACAGGCAGGGGGAGTGGCAGGCAGAGAGAGAAGCAGGCTCCCCACTGAGCAAGGAGCCCAAAGTGGGACTCGATCCCAGGACCCTGAGAACGTGACCTGAACCAAAGGCAGACACTTAACTGCCTGAGCCACTCAGGTGTCCCTAGAACAGCCTTAATAGCTAATCTCTGTTTTTTGGTTCTATCACCATATTGTTCCAACCTACAGTGGCCTTTCCACTTGCTGTTTTCTCTCTTTTACCATTACCCTCATACTTTCACTCAAATGCACCCATGAAAGAATAAAATCTGTCACAAAGAACACAGAGATGCTTTATTAAAAATCTTACATGGGTTTTTTCCCTCTTTTCCCTAGTAAAAGGGAAGTCTTTTTTAGCTTCTTTAAAACTAATAAAACCAGAGAAAATGAAGTAAAAATCAATAGAACTTTCTGAAATATCATGACAAACTAACCCAATTTTCTACCATGTCAAAGTGATGTAGGGTTTAATAGATCCAGAGACTAATCAATGTAATATATCTTGAATTTAATAGGACTTTTACTTTTGCCCCACATAAGAGACACATATTAAAATGTGACTCAGTTTTATTTTGATGATACGGACGGTCCCAGGAGTACTGAAGTATTGATACATGGTTGGGCCAGTCATAAGGAGGAGTAAATATTCCTTACGGGTTAGTTCTTGACCTCATATATTATAAATTTTTTGTTTCTTGAATATTTGTCATGTCTTCATGTGTGTTTAGAACTCTTTATGATGCCTAAAGGCTCTATATCTTTTGTTTTAGCCAGTCATTGTAATAAAACTGGGAGACAGCCAGGATAAGTGTTTTCATCCCAGCTCTGTCCCTTTCTTGCTGTGTAACTTGGGCGAGTTATTATCCACTACCTTTTCCCCTCTGTAAAAGAGGGATGATAATATCATTTTTCTAGAATCATGAGCGTTAAATACAGTAATGCCTGGGACATGGAAAGTGCTCCATAAATATTATCTGTTATTTTCATTTTGCAGATGAAGAAATGTTCTTAATTTAGTGACTTGCTGATGATTATAAAGCTAGTTCACTTTTTTACTCCCAAGTTTTCTCCCATTAATAATAAAAATATTGGTAAAGTCAGTGATACAAAATTAGGTGAAATGGCCAGCATCTTGGAAAATTAAATTAAAGTTTTAATCATAACAAGTTAAACAAAGAATTGAGTTAGTATAAATGTGATGAAATGCGTATGATTCACTGTGGGAACAAAATTAGTTCAAGATGATAGAGGACTAATTTTATTTTTCCAAGAAAGTCAAACATAATTTTGGGGTCATGGCCAACTGCCAGTTTTAGCATGTTAATACCAAAGGCCTTCAAAGTCATAGTAAAAGCATGTTTAAATGGCAACATAAACATTTAGAAAGTTTGAAGCAATTTTCACGTGAAATTTTAGACATTTACTCAATGAAACAAATAAGATTGGGAAACGTAGATTGTAAAACACTTGCAGCTCTTGGCTCAGTTTTATTCATGCTATTGTGAAGTATCAGAAGGTGGAGTACATCCTTGGTATTTTCAGATTTAACATTTGCATTTTCGATGTGGATGAGTTTCCCGAAGTTTATGCAGTTATTTGTGATTTTTTCTGAGGCTAAATGTACTCATTCCCCTTTGCACCGAAAGCTGGTCTTTCAGGTAATGAATGAGCTTTGCTGACTCCACAGTATCCGTATCTTAGCGTAATTTTGTTATTTTTCACTTTCATGATGTGATAAAAGCATTAAAGTTTGGGAGGTGGTGGTAGGAATGGCCTTGGAATAATACCTGGGTAATCTTTTTTTTTTTTTTACGTTTATTAAGTAATCTCTATATGCAACGTGGGGCTGGAATGCATGACCCCGAGGTCAAGAGTCTCATGCTCCTCTGACTGAGCCCTCCAGGTGCCCCCAGGTATTCTTTAGAGTCTACTAGGTATATATCCTTCTGGAATGTTGAAGTAGAATTAAAGCTGCTTCTAAAATCACAAATGACAAGACCTGAAAAAGTCTTGATATTATGGGTGGGAATATAGAACTTTTCATCTATAAACTGAAATGGATTCTGCTCCCCACCCCCACCCCGTTGCCTTTTTCTGAGATTTAGTTCGAGAATAGTTTTTATTATTATTATTTTTTTTTTAAGATTTTATTTATTTTTTCGACAGAGATAGATACAGCCAGCGAGAGAGGGAACACAAGCAGGGGGAGTGGGAGAGGAAGAAGCAGGCTCATAGCGGAGGAGCCTGATGTGGGGCTCAGATCCCATAATGCTGGGACCACGCCCTGAGCCGAAGGCAGGCGCTTAACCGCTGTGCCACCCAGGCGCCCCTATTATTATTATTATTATTATTATTGAATATAAGGGGAGAAATTGGGATTTTAAGAATGTCTGAAAATATTCATTCTTAAAATTTTTAGAGGTGGTCCTTTTTTTCTTCCAAAAATTAAAAATAAGACATATTTCTTCTTTCACTTCTATTTCTGTGTCTCTTCTGGCTACAGTATGATAAAATTTAAAGCTTTCTCTCCTTATTTGTTTCCCTTATTAAATGCATTTTTATATGCCAGAAACTGGGCATACAGTATTTTCTAGAGAAGTACACATCAGCTTCTGAACTTTTGTTCCCTCATCTGTAAGATAGGGAAGAAGTATCTACCTTGTAAGACTAAGTGTTACAAGTAATATTTATAAAAATGCCTACCTAATATCTGACACACAGACACATAAAAAGTGTTGATGGTGACCATAGTAGGGCTAGTAGGGTAGTAATAAAGAGTACACAGCATGGGTAAATAGTGTCCCTAGCTGTCATTGTTAGACTTCCAACGTCGCTGGACCACGTAAGACGGTTTAGGAGAAATTACAGGTTTAAGTTAACTTGTATTTCATATCTCTGGCTTAGAGCACATTAAACATCCCTGTGAGGAAATCAATATGGTAAAACCATAACACAGCACAGTAAGTGGAGTATAAAAAATTAAACCACATAAAATGCAGTGTTGCATTATTGCAAGGTCAGTGAAATGTCTGCGGCCAGCCTGTATGATGAGCACCGTGAATTCTGGAACAGGTTCTGGAAGTCAGGCTGCTTGATCCAAGTACAGCCTCTTCCTGACTGAAGTTTGTCATCACCTGGTGGTAGATGTGTGCCCCATTTTAACCATCAGTAGGTAGCCAAAGGGCTGACTGGGATGCATGGGACAGCAGCATTGATGATAGTAATTGTTTTTGTTACCTTAGGGCCTATTGATGGGCCCAGTTGAGGGAAGATCCGGTTGGGAGAATACATCTGCCTCATTGCTTCTCGAATGGGCCCTGGTTTCCTGCCACTTTCCCTACCAGGCTTTCCTCTCAGTATCTCCATCCTTATATTCTAGTCCCTTCGTGTGCCCTACTTTCTCAGGAGGTAAGAATTTTGGCCTAGTCCCTTTTAGAAAAAGGTGGAAAAGTGAGAGGACAAGAATCAATCTCCAATTGTATTATACTCGATTTTTCATTCTCTCAGGGGCAGTGATTATAGCGTTCCAGTCTGTTGTCTATGTTTTATAGGTGGGGAAGTGGAAACTTGCTCAAGGTTATATAACTAGTAAAAAGAGAAGCTGTGGCTTGATTAAACCAAAATCCATGGTCTTTCTACGTTTTCATCATTATAGTGAAGAAAATATTTTTATTTATTGTATAAAGGTTTGATTATAGTTTACTTATAATAAATCCATCAGCTTGGTGTGTATAAAAGCACTTTGGGAATATATTTTGAGTTTCTTCTTAATGTGAGATAATAGTATTGTCCTAAAAAGAGGCATTCACAGTACCAAGTAAAAGGTTGTCATGCCTCTACTTAATTGATCAGCTAATATTCTGAAATTCCTATATCAATAAAACATGATTGTTACACTTCTATGAGGAAGTGTCTGCCTATAAAAGATGGAAAAGGGGGAGTGGGAGACTTTTTTTTAAGATTTTATTTATTTATTTGTCAGAGAAAGAGAACACAAGCAGGGGGAGCAGCAGGCAGTGGGAGACTTTTTTTTAAGATTTTATTTATTTATTTGTCAGAGAAAGAGAACACAAGCAGGGGGAGCAGCAGGCAGGGGGAGAAGCAGGCTCCCCCGTGAGCAAGGAGCCCGATGCAGGACTCTATCCCTAGACTCTGGGATCATGACCTGAGCCACACAGGTGCCCCTGAAAAGCTTTTTATAATTATACAGTCGATCATAAAATTCCTAGTTAAGTATTTCTAATTGCTAAAGAAATTCTGGGTTTAAAATTTATTCTTCCAAAGTGGGGCAAAGGCTAAGGTTATTCTTCTAGAGTCTGAATTCTTGAACCTTACTGTGTAGAATAAATTCAGTTCCTGTGCAATTAACAGGGGATTTTCAAAGCTTGGCTTCTACAAACAGATGAATGAACTTCTTTCCTGTGTCATCAGGTTTCTACTTTTAAAAGGTTCATTGAGAGCTAAGAAAGGTAGAGTTTGGATTACAGCTGCTTCCTCACTTAATTTGATTTTGTGATGGAGCACATTTTCTTCATTTTCTTCAAATTGAATTCCAGGTACAGGCTTTTAGCGCAGTCCCAATTTCTAGGAAATCTGAGACGAATGCTCTCTCGGATCCTCATCTGGTCGACAACAAGTATCAGTCTGCTTAGCCAAGATAAAGCTATAGCCTTCCATCCTGGAGTAAAAGTTCACCAGGAGCCTTTCAAAGCTGCATTAGCTGCATGCCTCCCTCTGCTTGGACAGCATCGTAAAAATGGTGCTAGTATTCTCCTGTGTTGTGTGAGTTCAGTCGCTGTCTCATTGAGCTCAATACACCTCGATGAATAGTTGCTGCATTTCTTGTATCTCTTGCTCCTCATTGCAGTGTAATTGTGGTTACTGTTTCTCATGCCTCTCTCCTATTTACTGGGTTTGAACTAGCTCCTGATCGTTATTCAGGACTGAATTCAGCTCCCTCCTGATAGACTCCTGATTTACCTTTGTAAAAAATAAATTATCTTTATTTTAAATAAAAACCTCTCCTTTATCAAACCCTCAAGAAACGTTCTCTGTCCATCTCTGAATAATTAGAGTTCCCTGCTGTTCTTTTCCCCAGTCTAGTTTGTGGCTTTCTTGATAAATTAAGATCTCGATTACATTTTTATCCTATTGATGAGGTGTTCTCCAATATATAGTGGTAAGTTTTTTTAAGGAAATGTAGAATTCCTGTGTGTTTTGTTTTCCTTTAATTGGACTTCAGGGTCACAGAATGGGATAAATCATGATCCTGGTTCAAGATACACTGTTATCACTGTTCTCCGTGTGGCTGCCTTTGTATTTGTTTACAATAAATATAATGGTTACCTCTGGGCCCAAAATACCTATAGCTTAAGCCTAATTATATGAATCTCTCCTAGTTCACTCCCTGGCTCCCCCCTTACCATTATACCGATTTTTATGTTAATTATTCTCTTTAAAAAATGTTTTCATATATGTTAGAATAGTAGGTTTTTTCTGGCTTTGAATTTTCTAGAAAAAAAAAGTATCATACTGTATGTTGTCCTCTGGGACTGACTTTTTCACTCAACGTTATGTTGCTAAGATTAACCCATGAAGTGTGTAACTATACATAATTATTTTCTTAGGCATATAATTGCTAGTGTAGTGGAGCTCCACCCTCATAAGTTCATTCCTAGAGCCCTGCAAATTAAATGACAAACATCACATTGACAGGAGAAAAGGTTTATTACATAAGCATATGGAGGTTTTCATGGAAAAGAAGTTGAAGACATAAAGAATGGTTAGACCCTAAAATTTAACAAGGAGCAATACATTGTGAAATGACAAGACAAAGAAAAAGTGTCTGGGCTTCTACGGGTGGTAAATTGGGGGAAGGAAAATATGTGGGGGAAACTAATGGAAGATAGGGGCTGTTTAGTAAGCTTTGTGCAGACCTATGTCATGGTCAGCTTTCTGTTCTGATGATAATGGTTGTTGTTTTCTTGGTATGGGAAAGAGGAGGAGAGGCTGGAGAGCTTTTCCCGCACCTGCTGTTTGTCAGTTGCCTTCAGCTCAGAATGATTCTCATGCCAAAGTGCCATACTTTGTGGTGGCATCCTTTGATCTGCTTCACTGGATTGTGGGCTATCTAAAAAAATTGATTTAAACTTAACACCGGCAATGTCTATGAAACCCCATTCATGGCCATTATCTCTACTCTTTGGTATCATCAGACTTTTCCCTGTTGAGTAGGTGTAAAATGATACCTTGTGTATTTTCATTCTCCTTATTACTAATTAAATCAAGCATCTCTTCATATGTATTAGGAATAAGCCCATCAAAGGACAAAAACAGAGAAGTGTATAGCCTTGCCAAAAGCCTTTAAAGAAGTGAAAAGATATCCCATGTGAACGTAGAAGAATACAGTGAGCCCCAAATTGATGTATAGATTGATTGCAACTTCAGTAAAAGTCCTGACAGTTTTTGCATAACTTGGAAGGGTGACTCTAAGTTGAATATGGAGGAACAGTGGTCCCAAAATGGCTAAGCTCTCTCTGAAGAAAAATAAGGGGGACTTCAGTACCAGAGATCAGAACTTATTCATAAAGTCTAATAATGAAGACTGGATGATTTTAGTACCAACATATAAAAATTGATAGAATAGTGAGCTCAAAAACAGACCCACACATACATAGACCTTGAATACATACCAGTGTTGACCTGTATAATCTTTGATCCACCAGTTCTTCCTTTTGGACTCTTGCCCCTGGAACTGTACAAGTATGTAACATTAAATGTACAAGATGTTTATTGTATAACATTATGTATATTGATTATTGAAAATCTGAAATGAAATGGTCAGCAATAGGAAGCTCATTAAAAAATTATACTGAGTAGTATATGGCCATTGAAAAGAAAGGAGGAGCTCTAAGTACTGACGTGGAAAGATGCAGCACTTTGTTAAGAAAACTAAGGTGTGTATGTGTGGGTGTGGGTGTGTGTAGGGAAAAATCTGGAAGGATAGATACCAAGCTATTAACGGTGATTATAAAAGGGGGAAGGGGCGGGGATTTTACTTTCTGGCTTAAATATTTTGATTTGTTTTACATATGAAGAAGTAGCATATAACTTCTAAAGAACTAAACAAAGATATTTAAATGACAAATTTCTAATACGAATAAGGCCACAAATAGTTTTAAATTGTTGGAAAAGGTGGTGTCATTTTGGCTCCTGTTGATGATAGAAAATCAGAGTAATGGAATGTGTGGCTGGCTCAGCTAGAGGTTGCTTTCCTATACGTGGTGCAGAGAGGTGCATGTGGGTGTCTTCCTAATTTCCAGACAGTAACAATTATAGTTACATCAATCACAACTACTTTTTCCCCTTTATGGACTGTAGTTCAAGGATTTGTGATTATGGAGCTAACATTCTTAAATTTAGAGCTTATTAAATTAGATAGGTAACTGAATTCTCAGAGAAAATAATAACATCCTTAGAAAAAGGGAAGATTGACTAATTAGTAATAGATCATATCATGGAAATGAAAACTGGCTATTGATTTAATTAGTTGAAATGTGGAGAACATTCAGAAAAGACTTGTAACCTACTTAGCTCTTGCTGACTTGATAATTTTTTTGTTCTAGATTCCTGTTCATCCTGTGCCCGATCCCTTAGTTCATGAAGTTCTAAACTTAGCTTTTAAGCACTTTAAACATAAGGAAGGGTAAGTAAAATACTAGCTTGGGATCGTTGCTGTTCTCTGCAGGCCAGGTTTAGACCATTTACTTATAATTCAAGCTCTCATTGATGATTTGTTTTTAGAGTTCAAAGCATTTATCTTTCTTTCTTTCTTTTTGAATCCACACAAAATGCTTATAGGAAAGTTATTTTCTGTTGTTGGTTTTTTGTTGTTTGTTTGTTTTTAAGACTCCACACCTAATGGTGGGGCTTGAACTCAGTTCAAGAGCCACATGCTGTACTGACTGAGGCAGCCAGGTGCCCCCATAGGAAAGATTTTATTAAAATAATTCTTAAGACTATTGATTGGATTTATGGGAATTAGAAGGTTAAATTTTGTGACACAGTAAAGTCCAGAAAGAAGAAAATTCATGTGGTTTTTATTATCTTATAGATGAATCTTCAGAAGAAAAAAAAATGTATAACACCCCGATAAGAAATTTTCAGATGTATTAGGAAGAGTTTGTAGAAAAATTTGATAATACATTTGTTCTCTTATTTTAGATATTCAGGAACCAACACTGGGAATGTGCACATTATTGCCGATTTATATGCAGAGGTCATAGGGGTTCTTGCCCAATCAAAGTAAGTATTGCAAATCACTGATTTCAATTTGTGTTTTAGAATGCTTCATTACTAATATGGTAGATACAGTTTTGGATCTTTTTTTTTTTTTTTCATAGTTTGAAGTCTACCGGACCTTTTATTACTTAGCTGCTCTATTCCTTAGAGGATTTAAAAGTTACATCCATACATTAATTTCACAACTTGTTTTCATTTATTTGGGGTTTTCCATAAATGTGTGAATTGAGGAAGTCGGAAATTACCGGGAAGAGTCAGGACATTATTTCCTATTTTTAACTATTTTATGAGAAGTCTTTTTTTTTTTTTCTTTTTTTAAGAACTCTACAGAGCTAATAATGACTTTTAATACTTTCTAGTTGAGTACTTTCATTTCTGAGATAGCAGTGCCGTGTCTTCCTCCTAATTATCTTATTTGTCTTAGCACCAGAGTTTTGGATAGGTAGAAGAGATATCAAAAAAGAGAAAGGAGATACTAGATTACTCCATAAAGGTGTTGTTCATTAGAAGTTACACTCATTGAATTGCCTTGAACCGTCATTATAGTAAACAGTAAAAAAGTTTGTCTTTAGTGTCTTGTGGTTGCTCTGAAGACTATGGAAGATTTTGAATTTCCTTTGTTGCTACTGGGAAATTTGTAAGGTAAAAAGTTATCAATGAAGATTTTCTTGGATGTCATTTAAAGAGTCTTTGGTCCTGAAATCATCAGATAAAAACCTTTCTAAATTCCAAGAAGCCAAGTACAATTCTTGTTCATGTTTAGTTCCTGTGATATTAGTAACTAATAATTATTATGAGAAATTTAATAAAAGAGAAAAACCCTTGGATTCTAGTGTTTGCAATGGGAAGGTTTTTATCCACTTTTTATTTTCTTTAAAAAATGCAAAAGAACACATTCATGGAAAATGGTATTTTATTCCCCAGGACTCAAATGGAAGTGGATAAGTAGTACTTTCTATCATGTATCCATATTTCATTAGTATGCACTATTTTTTTCCCCCTCTGTAGTCAGTGACAATTGGAAAATATGCTTCATTTGTCATTTTTACTTTCGGGAACTGGTTTCCCCAAGTAACATAAATAGTAAAATCTTTAGCTGTTTCATATTATATAGAGGGGGGAAATGAAGTAGTATTGGTTTTTAAATTGTTAGGTATCTTTTTGTAGTGTAAACAGAAAAAAATAACACCTTATTAGTTGTGGTGATTTGAATCCAGGATGGTGCTCATATTTGAAAGCATTTCGGTTCTTTTGCTTATTCACATTTAGGGGAGACCGTGTCCTCCCATTCCTCTCCTTCAGTTTTTCTCCAGTTTGATTGGTTCATGTCTTTGAACAAATTTGTAGTCCCTAATCTGTTCTCCATATAACTCAAATTATAGATTTTATAAAAAGGAGCCTTAAAAATTAGAGACACTATCTGATTTACAGGGGGACATTTTATGAGTGGATTATTTGATTTTTTTATTATGATTATTGTTAAATGATCATGGAGCTGTATTGATGCTATGATAGGAATAAAGAAGTCTTATTTTATCTCCTTATGGAATTTCTAATTTTAAAATAAATGGACAGCAGATTTGGAATGACAAATAACATTGTTTTTCTCTATGCTTTTCTGGTCATTTTGAGGGGGGGCCAAGAAAAGCGATGATGTTTCAGTACAATATCTTTAGATTTCCACCTTGAATATCATGTGGGAAATTAGTGTTTTAAATCCGTACCGTATCATATATTCATGTACATTCAAGGTTTCAGGCTGTGAGGAAGAAGTTTGTGACAGAATTGAAGGAACTACGGCAAAAAGAACAGAGTCCACATGTGGTCCAAAGCATCATCAGCTTAATAATGGGAATGAAGTTTTTTCGAGTAAAAATGTATCCTGTAGAAGATTTTGAAGCATCATTTCAGTTCATGCAGGTGACCTACCTTCTCCATTGCAGGAATTAGAATTAGCCTCAGAATGGTTATTCTTGCTCCTCATGACTTTTTTAAAAGAAACAAAATGTATATAAATTAATGACATGGTTATTAATTCTTTACTCCAGATGTTAAATCTGTCACAGATATGAATTAACTTTCTTTATTAATTTGAGCATGTTTTCACTTTTTGGTAAAATGACAGTATTTACAATATGATCATGATATTAAAAAGTCTTAACTCTTCCTCTTGTGTGAACCTAATATATACCTCTTTCCCCCCAAGGAATGTGCTCAGTATTTCTTAGAAGTAAAAGATAAAGATATAAAACATGCACTTGCTGGTTTATTTGTGGAGATTCTTATCCCTGTAGCTGCTGTAAGTATATTTTAATTTTTATATTATATGTTAAAAGTACCTTTTCGCTGAAGAAGTTGCCACATGAAATAGTCTTACTTTCTGATAATTTCATGGACTAATAAGTGGAAACTTTGAATGTAATGTGGATATGGGGAAAATGGTTATTGGCCAAATGCCAGTATAACATTGATTAGTCTTTTAATGAAAAGAATGGGCCCAGGCCCTTAAGAGTCACAGACTGTTAGGAGGGCAGAGTATTGACGATCTAGCTGAAGTAGGCTCAGTGCAACAAACTGCATTTACTCATGGCTTCTGCTTCCTACAATGTGGTCGCCATTTTAATGGCCTCTGAAGAAATTAAAAGTACTATATAATATGTACCTTGGAATTTACAGGACTGTCTCATTCTAAGTGTTCTGTTCTGTAGTTGCTGTTGACGTTCATCACACTTGTCAAACTATATATTCTAAATTATTTAGAAAATAGGCTTATTGTAAATATGATCGCACTAACATCTAGGGAAGCAGATTTATAAAAGCCTTTGTGGGTATAAAAGCAGTGTGTTATTTGAAAATAATTTTTGCAGTTACTAGTAACAGCATGCTATAAATAGGCTTAAGGGATTTTATAATACTTAGATGCCAGGTTTTTTGTTTCCCACGGGTTTTTTTTTTTTTTTTCTAACCCAACTCAGTTGTTGTGTGTATGTGATACACTTCTCACTTTCAGTTACTGCACACTGCTATGTAAGTATTCTTTTCATATATATCATTATTTCATTTTTAAACTTGAGGTAAAATTGACATATAATAACTATACATACTTAAAGCATACAGTTTGGCATATGTATGCACCAATGAAACCATCACCACCATCAAGATAATGTACATATCTGGAGCTCCTGGGTGGCCCCGTCGGTAAAGCATCTGACTCTTGATTTTGACTCAGGTCATGACCTCAGGGTTGTGAGATCAAGCCCCACATTGGGCTCTGCACTGGGCATGGAGCCTGTTTAAGATTCTCTCTCTCCCTCTCCTTCTGCTCCTGCCCCCAAAAAGATAATGTACATATCTATCACACCCTAGAAGTTTCCTTTTTTTAAAATTTTTAAATTTAAAAAATTGTTTTAAATTTCCTCCTTCCACTCACCCCTCCTTTGGGTAGTGCAACTATCGATCTTCTATCTATCACTCTACACTCGTTTTGGTTTTCCTAGAATTTATGTCAATGGAATGTACAAAGCCATTTTTTGGCTTCTTTTACTCTGCATAATTATTTTGAGTTCCAACTATGTTGTTTAGTATATCTGTGGGTTTTTCCCTTTTTGAGTAGTATTTCATTTATATAGATATACTGTGGTTTGGTTATGTGTTCACCTGTTTTTAGACATTGGGTTGTTTCCAGTTTTTGGCTGTTACAAATAAAGCTGCTATGAACACTTATGCACCGCTCTGTGTATGGGACATATGCTTTTATTTCCTTTTGGGGAAATGTCTAGGAGTGCGATTGGTGGACTAGATGGTAGGTATATGTTTGATTATTGAATTGTCAAACTGTGTTCCAAAATTGTTGCACATTTTGCATTCTAAGGAGCTGTGAGAGTTCTAGTTTCAACACATCCTCACCAACTCTTGCTTTAGCGAGTTGTTTTAGTTTTAGCCATTGTGCTGATGCACGAGCACAGAGCCCAAATTGGGGCTCGATCCACGACTCACGAGATCACGACCTGACCCGAAACCAGGAGTCGGAGGCTTAACCAATTGGGCCACTCAGGCACTGTAATATATTTTAAAAATATGTTTTAGATGCAGATATTTTATCAGATATATGCTCTGAATATTTTCTCCTAGTCCATCATTTATTTGTCTTTTCATTCTCTTAACTGTCTTTGGAAGAAAAGTTTTGATGAAGTCTGACTTATCATTTTGTTTTTCATAAATTATGCTTTTCATATCATATCTAAGAAGCCTTTGCCTGACCCAAGGTCACAAAGGTTTTCTCCTGTATTTCAGTTTTAGGATTTAATTTTAGGTCAGTGGTCCATTTTGAGTTAATTTTGTGTATGGTTGAGGTATGAACTGGTTTTGTTTTAAGTTTTGTTTTGTTTTTACGTATGATATCCAGTTATTCCAGCACCATTTGACCATTTGTTGACAAGACAGTTCTTTCCAAGTAGCTTAGTTTTTTGTTAAAAAATCAGTTGACTAGGGGGTGCCTGGGTGGCACAGTCAGTTAAGCATCTGCCTTTGGCTCAGGTCATGATCTCAGGGTCCTGGGATCCAGCCCCACATCAGGCTCCTTGCTTAGTGGGGAACCTGCTTCTCTCTCTCTCTCTCTCTCTCTCTCTCTCCCCCTCCCTCTCCCTCTCCCTCTCCCTCTCTCCTTCTCTCCCTCTTTCCCTCTCCTTCCCTCCCTCCCCCCTCCTCCCCCTCCTTTATCCTCCCCCCTGCCACCTTGCTCATTCTCTCTCTCTCTCTCAAATAAATAAAATCTTTAAAAAAAAATCAATTGGCTCTGTATGTCTGATTCTGTTATGTTCCATAATGGTTTTATAAGTCATAGGTTTATTTTATCAAAAAGAAAACAGACTAGTCACATGGCTAAAAACTAGAGTGGGAGGCTATCTGACTCAGACTACCTGCAAGGCTATAATTCATGACTTTTGTTATTACCCATTAAAAAAAAATCTTCAAATATTGAACTATAAGTAAATATTCAGAGACAGGTATAAAAAAATCATGCCAATTACTGTCATTAATATTTGAAATTCTTCACTTTCCTTAAAATTCCCTGTCTACCTTTTCTAAACATGCTCTAGACAGGACCCGAATACCACAATCAATTCATATGAATACAGGGGTCACAAGCCATTTAATTCAATATTATAAAATGAAAGTCTAAACTACACTTTGATTTCCCAACATGAAAATAAATTTCTCCACTTTTAAAATTTTCAACTAAAGTAAAGCCTGAATAAATGGAAAGTTACTAACTTCCATTTCTAGCCAAGATGGTATAATTTATAAGACCATTTATAAAACATCAGTTTTAGTCTATTATCGTTAGTACATGTACTTCAGTTTCTTTTTCTAGAAGTGATTTGAATTACTGCTTATCCAATCCCAAACTGTCATTGGTGCTTCCCCCTCATGTGAAAATCTAGTTTTGCCGGTACCTAACTGGAATTAGGTTGTATTTTTAAGGTAATTAAAAGAAGCAGGTTGTAGGAAGAAAGACCTTTGACTGTGGTCCATTAATACTGCATTGCCTGATTCTTCTTTTTTTGCCATGTTTGCTTTTACAGTTTGTTGGCTAAGGCAGCCCTAACAAAGCACCCCAAACTAGATGGCTCAAACACAACAGTATTGTTGACTCACAGTTAGGGTGGCTGGATGTCTGAGACCAAGGTGTTGGCAGGTTGACGCCTCCTGAGGCTGTGGGGAGGAATCTTTTCCGTGCCTCTCACCTAGTTTCTGACATCTTCGACATTCCCTGGCTTATAGAACCATCACCTGAGCTCTGTCTTCATTTTTACATGGCATTCTCATTGTGTACGTCTTTGTTCAAATTCTTTTTTTTTCCCCCTAAGGACACCCATCATGTTGGAGTAGGGTCCTCCTACCCCAATAGGGCTTCATCCTAACTTAACTAATTACATGTGCAATGAACAAATTACATCTGCAGTTTCCAAATAAGGTCACACATTATGAGGTACGCAGAGTTAGGACTTCAATATCTGAATTCAGGTTACGGGAGAGGTGACAGTTTAACCCATAGCACCCACTCTGCATGTAGAGCTCCTTCTGTCTGGAACATTCTTGCCTCTTTAATAATCTCCCCCACCTCCTTTGCCTGGTTGGACTCTACTTATTCATTACATGTATGGAGTGCTTTCTTTGTATCAGAGCCTCTTCTATGCAAAGGGAATGCAGGAATGATAGGATAGGAAAGACTCCCTCTCTTATAGAGCTGCCTTTAGTGAAGAAAACAGATATCATCTAGTATGTAAAATATAGAGTATGTAGATGGTGATAAGTACTATGGAGAAATGTAAAGTAGGGCGGGGGAGAAGAATTGCTGAAGGGGGAAGGAAGTTGGAATTTTAGCTGAAGTGATTAGGTGAGACCTCCACCTGGAAAGAGGTGGAAACAACTGAGCAAAAATTAAAGGAACGAGGTATTGAGGTGTGCTGTATCTGGCAGAAGGGCTTTTTGGGCAGAAGACACCAGTGCAGGCACCCTGAAGCAGGACCATGCATGGTAGGCTCTAGGAACAGCAAGGAAGCTAGCTGATGGGGCCAGATCCCAGCGCAGGAGGGCAGGGTAGTGGAGGACAAGGCCAGGGGTTACGCGGGGAACTACTCTCTTTCAGGGAAGAGGAGCTGGATTCAGCTTAGGTGTTACTTCCTTGTGGAGGTTTTCTGTAGGGGCCCCTCCTGCGAGCCCAGAGCACAGAGTTTCCTCTTGCAGCATCCGTTGTAGCACATGCAAATGGCCTGTTCCCTTACCTAAGTTCTCAGGGCAGGGACCAAGTCAATCTTAGTTACTGAACAGTTGCTCATTTGGCAGTTCGCAGGATTCAGTGAGATAGTCGTGAATTACTAACCGATTTCAACCTTTACAGAAATTTCTTGTAATTCTTGTATAGTTTAATCTAACGTTTGTAACCATTTTCTTTCTTTTTCTATTATCTTTTGACCTAGGCTGTTAAAAATGAAGTGAATGTTCCCTGTTTGAAAAATTTTGTGGAGATGCTGTATCAGACTACTTTTGAACTGAGCTCCAGGAAGAAGCATTCATTGGTATTGAAAAATGTTTCAAACCTTTACATGTTTCATTAGGAGTTAGAGTAATTGATTTATTCAGGAGAGATTTAAAAGAAGTATAAAAACTGAAATTTTAATATCCAAAATGCAACATAAGGGCAAGTTTTATATATTTTTCCTGCTCTTTTTAAGACTCTATTCCTAATTGGACTAGCTCTACATTTGCTAGGCTATTCAGACTTCATTCTAGGTATTTACCTGTCTTGACAGGGGCTTTACATTATGTATTATACTATGTGGAAGGTTGAATATATTCCTATTAAACTATAAATTCCCTTATTTTACATTATAATAATTGCACTCAGAAGTATTAGATTAGTTAGGAACCATTGTCTAATTACATCATTTCTGTTTAGAGATTTAAGGCTCCCCCCCACACACACTTAAGCACCCACTTCATACTAACGTTAAAGGCGTTTCTGTAAATTTTTGTGCAGTTTGGAGAAAGTGTGGAGAATTAGACAAATACTTGACCACACGAGGTAGAGATCTAATCATGAATAAACAGTGAGTGTGCCAGGCGTTGAACTAAGTGCTTTGCATTCTTTGTTTTACTTCAAGCCTCCCAGCCCTTAGGAGATGCCTCATTATTATTCTGCGCTCCACATGTTAGGAAAGTGAGCCTTGGAGCACTTGATGTATCCACCCTGAAGTCATGTATCTGGCAAATAGAAAGCTGGAACTTTAATGCCAGTCTGTCCTTGATGCCAGGGCCTGCGTTCCTAACCACTGTACTGGTTGAAAGAACGATGGGTCTACGGAAAAATAAAAGCATGAGGTGAAATAGATTAAGGAGTTGTTCTTATAGAAAATTTGCCCTTTATCATTTTTTGTTAGATTACTGTATGAGATCGTACTTCGTATGACAAATGGGAACACCGCCTCAAAAAACTTACTTCTTTTTGTTGATGAGAATAAATATAATTTACAGATCCAGTGTGTTGTCATGAAAACTGTTAATTCCCTTTTCCTCTCCCCTGCAGGCTCTGTACCCACTAATTACCTGCCTGTTATGTGTCAGTCAGAAACCGTTTTTTTTAAATAACTGGCATATTTTCCTACAGAACTGTTTGTCACATTTAAAGGTAAGATGTAATCACATTTCTGACCTGTAAATATTCTGACTGTCGTACATTCTCTTATGCATATATATTGAACAGTATGTAATAAAGCTTTCATTATTATTGGTGCATTTGAATAGTAATGCTTTACCGTATTGCTTTTCTTGTACATCATTCTTTCTGTGGGGAATCACGTATTGACACGAATAAGCTTTTGATTGAAAATTTAGTTTGTCTTAATGCAAAATTGTACCTTTTTAACAACTGTTGTTTATATTATCTTAGATCTAGCAATATTTGTTAATAAATAAATTCCTTTAGAATTGCAGAGTATTAATCTTACAGAACCCTCCAGATACTTATTTTGTGTTTCATTTTGAGAAAATTAAGTAATGTTGGCCTCAGTCTGAAAGTGAAACAAGCCTTGATAATAAAATGTCACTAAAAGCACATTTAATATAAGTATGCCCAGCCAAATCTAAAAGCCTGGTATTGGCTCCACATGGATCCAGAAGTTCCTGAAATGATTCTGCCTTGAATCAAGAGATAGTTGTTACTAACACTGTTTGGCGCATCCATGTCTGGTCTCTCTTAGTGTTGTCACCCAAACTGTGCAATAGTAGCATCTGTATCTTCCCAGGGTGCTCTGCTAGCGGGATCGAACAGGATCTTCTTTTCTTCTATGGGTAGGCGCTCAGTTAGTGTCTGACATGGAACATGGCGCTGTTCCTCGCCTGCATGTCATATAAATGCTTGATTTGAACACTGTTTTGATGCATAGATGGATATGTTTGAATATTTGCTTACAAATTATAGAAACATGACCGACATGACATTTCATTTCCTGTTATTCCTCTAAGTTAGGGATAACATTGGAAACCTTTATACTTTGAAGACAATGAAAGCAAGCACAGATAGATTAAATGACTTTTCTCTGACCCTATAGGGGGTATTGGAGCAATAGGACTGGCTCTTCTTTCCCACTTTGAGAATGGTCCACTGAACAACATTATCCTATATATATTTTCCATGTCTTTATATATCATTTTCAAAAGTGCCTTGATTACTTAAAGAGGTATACAGAAAATGGAAGTCTTTGAAAAACATTTTTGTTTTTTTTCCTCCTAGATACACATCGATATTATTCATACTTGGATGAGAATTGATATACTCTCTTTGCTTTCTTTATGAAATTCTCAGGACCAAATCAAGCTTATTGAACTTTTTATGTCATGCAACCAGAAAATAGGTTTTATTTAATTATTTGCGTTGAACTGTTTTCTGTCCTCATTTTGAAAAATTCATACAGATATAGGTACTAAAAGGGAATTGATCATTTTTCTGGGTGGTATGATTTTCCATCCTTTAATGACATGCATTTAAGTGTTTTCTGAAAGGTTGCTCTGTTTCATGACAATTCATACTTTTCTGTTGCTTGTTGGAATTTTTTTATATATATACGTTTTCACCTAACATATTTGCAATTCTTTCGCAGTACCTTAACTTTTATTTTTTGTCTTAAGGCTTTCATTTAAAATGCTGTTTTCTTTGAACCCTTACCTCCTGTTAAATATTTCTGGCATATTATCCATTTTCATTAATGGCAATGTCAATCTGCCAGGCTAAAGGAGATAAGAACCACCTTAGCATGAATATTTGGAATATAGTTGTCTTGGCCATTAACCCTTAACTTACATTAAGGCTCTATTCAGCAGAAATTTTCTGAATTGGCTCCTCTTTATTAAGTTTTAGATACTGTGGCTACACTGCAGTTGAGGTAAGGCGTTGAGTATGCAGGAAAAAAACCTACACTAGTTATCTGTTGTAACAAATATAATTTATTTGTTTTATATATAGGAAAAACTGGTTGAAGATAATGGCCTAAAGTGACTTTGTTTTGAGATTCAAGTAACCTCTTGATTGCAAAAAAATCTATAAGTTTTTCACTTATTAGACTTATGACTTCTTAAAGCTGTTTTTAATATTTAGCATATGCTAGATGCTCTAAATATAGTATCTCTTTTAATTCTTACTGCAACTGAAGCTGAAAGAAGATAAGTAACCCATGTTCAGGGAGCCAAAAAATGATAGGGATAGGATCTGCATCTAGATCCATTCGATTCCATTACTTTGCCTTTTGAGGTCCACCTGTTACCTTTTAATGGACTGTAAGGAATTTCGCTGTACTAAATATTTTCAGAAAACATTTGGCTATAATTCTGGGATATTAAAAGGTATTATTCTCTAGAGCCATAAGGATAAATAGGATACATTTTTAAAACACTTAATATTGTCCACTTTTTTAAAATTTCCACACTAATTTTTGAAGTTGGCGACCATGAGAAATGGGCTTTAGTCCTGTAGGCCCATAACTAGCAGGAGAAAGCATCCGTTTATATTCATGGAAAATGTTAAATCTGTTATTTTTGCTCAAAATAGAATTTGGTAGTTTCCTATTTCCCTATCTTTATATCAGTTAAGGTCACTGTGTGCAAAATGATTGCAGAGTTTCTCAAGAAGAGTTGGAGAGGGGTGGGGGGGCAGATAATAAGCATAGATTTCCTATAGAAATAATTTGAAGATTTTTTTTCTACATTGCATGCTTATTTTCTTTTAAAAATTTACACTTGCTCAGACTCAAATGCAGTGCTTTGAGAGGAAAATTTAAGGTAGTTAAAAATTTATTTTCTCTTAGTTCAAGTATTGTAGACATATCCCATGACCCCCGAATTATAGGATTTTTTCTTCCGTAGTGTTTCTGGCCACTGTCTTGGAACTTTCAAATTTCTTCTAAATAGAGACCTTGGTGAAGAGCTGTGTTGTTTTGTGCTTATTTTCATCTAACATGCATGTGCTGCATCTCATGTTTGTTTGCTGTCTCACGTTGCTTTATTTAGATGCCATCTAACAACAGTATCAGAAAACAAATAGAAACACTCCAGGTGAGTTGTGCTGACGGTACAAAGTAAAATACTGCTTGATCTTCTTTAAGTGTGGCTTTTTTTTTTCTTTACCCATTGTTGCATCGCATGTCTGATGAATTTGTTCCAACCTGCTTCTCCTCCTGTAAAAGACTGGCACACATCAGGGACACCCTACAGGGTTCTTATTAACGTGGCCCCAAGAAGATGAATTTACAGGCTACAAGGGATCATAAATATTGATTCTTAACCCCAATCCTCAGCTTTAGAATAGTCTGTTTAATTTATTGTCTGATTAACATTACAGTAATTACATGTTACAAATGAGACTTTAAAGAACATTTTCCAATGAAATTAAGGAGATAGTAGCTTAGATTGTAGATACGATGTTTGATGCATGACTTTTTCAAACTTTCATCCTATTGGTTTGGGTTCTTAACAAAATATTTTGGTTTGGGTTCCCAGTAGAAAGAAGGGAAAGAAACATTAAAATGATTGCTGCCAAACATATTGGACATATCAGAACGTTACTGGATTTTAATTTTTGTAACAATCTGATTATTCATTTTATAACAAAATTGTGGCTAGGAAATTATATATCTTTAAGACTCAGATCAATTTAGGATGTTTTTATTATTCAGACATGTTGTGTAGCAGCATTTTAGTGACTGAATAAGCGATTGTTGCTTTGTCATTTTTCATCTGGTTTTGGCTTTGTTCAGTATAGAGTAACTCAGCTTTGTCAGCATACTAGTTCATCTTAGAAAGTTTGAAAGTCAAGTTTTTCTCATTCCAGACACCTCAACTTTTAACATAAGATAACCCAAATACTTTACTAACCACTCATATCAGAACATTTTTTTATGCGGAATTGGCCTTAAATATTTTTAATATATAACATATATTAATTTGTATTAGTCATATTTTGAAAATATAATTTAATATAAAAAATACTATTTGGAGTGTACATATTATATTTTGAGATCTTGGATTTAAATGATAGGAAAGAAAGTTATGTGATGGAAAGGAAAGTACTACAAGAAGCTTGGTTGTTACTAGTAACATGTGTACATTCCGTGATACTTTATATGTTGCTTTAGTTACATTAGTAGAAATTAGTAACTACTGGGGAGTGTATTTGAAATTTGGAATTATTATGGATTTAGCAACGGAAGGAGGGATTGATGTTGAGACACTGACCAGCAGAATAATTGATATTCCATTCTTTCTTTTTCTTTTTTTTTTTGAGAGGTGGGGAGGGGCAGAGGGAGAGGGAGCGAGAGAATCCTTAGCAGGCTCCACACGGGACCCTGAGGTCATGACCTGAGCCAAAATTAAGAATCAGTCGCTTAACTGACCGAGCCACCCAAGCACCCCAATATTCCATTCTTAATTATATCAATTCTTCATATAGATGTGTAAAATTATATTTTCTAGTGGCGGTTTTTTTTAAAATCCTCAATTGTTATCTTTTTGCATTGCCTTTAATCCTACGTGGTTGTCTGTTTTTCTGCATCTTGGGAAAACATAAAATAAGGTGGCTAAATTACTTAGTATTTTAAAACTACCTTTTGTTGGTTGCTGTATATAAAATAACTGTTTAACAATAAGAAGTCCCCCAACCTGGGGCACCCGGGTGGCTCAGTCAGTTAAGCGTCTGCCTTGGCTCAGGTCGTGATGTCAGGGTCCTGGGATTGAGCCCAGCATCAAGTTCCCTACTCAGCGGGGAGCCTGCTTCTCCCAATGCCCCTCCTCCTGCTCGTGCTTACCCCCCAGATAAATAAAAATCTTAAAAAAAAAAAATCCCCCAAACCAAATTAAATGAATGCTAATTTATAGCAATCAGTGCATCCTATAACCAATCAACATGCATAAAGAAATGTTCCTAAGGGCGCCTGGGTGGCTTAGTTGGTTAAGCATCTGACTCTTGATTTTGGCTTGGGTCATGGTCTGGGGGTTGTGTGATCCAGACCTGTGTCAGGCTCTGCCCTGGGCGTGGAGCCTGCTTAGGATTCTCTCCTTCCCTCTCCCTCTGCCCCGCCCTCCAAAAAAATTCTCCTAATGAAAATGACCATTATCTACATTTTCAAAATTCACAATTAAATCTCATTACATGACTCTGGTCATTTGAGAACTTAACTTTTTATAATAAGTAGCATGAAGAAAAAGTTTACAGATCAAGTTCTGATTGAAATGGAATAACTTTCTCGTTCTAAATGATAATTTAAGTAATTTCTCATTCTAAATAAAATGTAAAGGTGTAACAGCTAACATGTATTGAGCATTTAACATGGGCCAGGCAGTGTTCCAAGTGCTTCTCACATAATAGCTTCCTTAATCTGTGAGGTAGGTACTATTTTATCTCCATTTTAGAGATGACAAAATCGCTTGTGGTACCAAGTGATAAAACAGTGCCCAAAGATGGGCTTTGGCCCGTCATTCCTGATTTCAGAGTCCATGCTCTTCCCCCTCTAATCTGTAGTCCCTTATAAGGATAATCATTCAATAATATTTTTCATTTTTTCATAAATCTAAGTATCTATAATAACCTTTGGTGTTCTAAATTTTACGTATGGGCTGCAGTGAATTACTCCAAAGATGAGTAATCCTTCCATCATGATGTCGATATTGTGTGAGCCATTTACTATCAAGTGAGTTGATGCATGTATAATTTAGGAGTTCTTTAAAATGTTAATATAATATTAATATAATACTAATATTTTACTGTTTTGTTTGAGAGTCTAAGGAATGGCTCAGGATTTCCTTTTTATGGTTACCTTTCAACCTTCTGTACTTGCCATATACCGAACATAAATTTACATGTTTAAACTGCTTTAGATTGAAAGACAGAAAGGAGTGGGGTAGGGGCTTTTAGTTGTTGATAGACTGTATTTGATCTGAAATGATTCAAGTAGTTTAATAAGTTTATTTTTATTCTCTTTTGTTTTTAAACAGAATAAAGATCCTAAAATGTCTCGAGTTGCACTGGAATCTTTGTATAGATTGTTGTGGGTTTATGTAATTAGAATAAAATGTGAAAGCAACACTGTAACTCAAAGGTGAGTGCCTTGTATTAAAGTGTATTTTTTTTTAAATCTTGGTAAAAAATATCACACTGATGGAATTTTAGTGAACCTTATAGAGACCTTAAGGAATATGAATTCTCTTGACAGCTTATGAAGAATAGGAAGAATGTTTGTTGTTAATGTCATTATCTCTTTATGACTCAGTCTTTTTTTTTTTTTCTATAGTCGTCTTATGAGCATAGTGTCAGCACTTTTTCCAAAAGGTTCACGTAGTGTGGTTCCTCGTGATACGCCTCTCAATATATTTGTGAAGATTATTCAGTTCATTGCTCAGGTGAGTGCTTTACCTCATAATACACATACACGTGCAGTTCATGCGTCATCTGTTATAATAATTTGGAGTTTTAAAATTTGCACATCTACAAGCATGATAACAAAACATTTATTAATATTGAATAGTGGAAAAGTATGCTAATAACTTTTTTGTGACAACGTCAGTTGAAGTCCTCGATCTGCATCCTTGCAGAAGGCAATGAGACGTAAGCAGAAGAAACCCGTAATTTAGGAGGGGTCCAGGAAGTCTCTCTCAATCCTACTGTCAGGCCATTGACTAATCACCTCTTGAGTATCTCAAAAGATTTTTGGAAAATTGTTCTCTCCTGCATTAATCTAGTTTCTTAGGTACAGATACTAGAATCTGCTGTAGCTAGATGAACCCAGAGGGTTCTTTGAAGAAATCTGGATGGTTCACAAAGTCACTAGTAGGACTACTCTGAATGACTACGAGGAAATTGCAGAAACAATTGCCACAAAGAGCCGCCAAAGTAGGAAGTCATCACAGTTGCTTCGGAATCCTGCTGCTGCCGTGGTCCCCATCAGTAGAAGATTCCTTCCGTTCTGTCCTCCTCCTCTTCCTCACGCATGCCAGTTCCCTCGGACTCACATGAGTTTACCACTTGGCAGGGTCTAAGTCACATCCCGAAGCCCACTATTCTGAGGGTCCCTGGGAAATACGATTTGAGCTTGTAGTCTCTGCAGTAAAGGACGGTTTATTTGAAGGGGATTCAGCAGGTGCTGAGTGAGCACATCCCCGGTTTTGGTCACATTCCCTTTGGGGACATCAGCCCTGGAGAAGCATAGGTAGGGTTATCTCGTCAACTATTAATATAATACTAATATTTTTATATTAGTATTATACTAATAGTATAAATTATATAAAATATTATACTAATATTTTTATATATTTAGGAAAATGCTTTGATTTCAGAATATTCATTGTGTTCTCTTTGAACTAGAACTGTGACGATTCTGATGATTTAGATCATCTATAATGTAATTATTTTGAACAGTGAAGAAATAAGGAATATTTAAATAAAATGAACACGTTGCTATTTACTGGAGCGCAGAACTAAGGATGATTAGACGGGTATAAATGCGTCCGTAAGGTGATTGAAAGCAAACTGTGCTTCAGAGCTTGTGTTCAGAAACCTTTTGCCATCGGTGCACGTCTTTATTTTTTCCTGCCCTTGGATCTTACCCACTCCTTGGGTTAATCACCTCACACCGGTGAGAACTGTGTGACTCCTCTCAAACCTCAGTTAATCTTACTAATCTTTTCTTTCCTTGGAGGTTTCCTTCCTGGAGACCTGTTCTTCCTGTCTCAGTATGAACTCACCGCTCCCTAGGCCGGCTGCATAGCGCTTGCTTTGGGACTCCCTTTCGTCATCACTCGGGAAATTCCTTCACTTAGATTTTTGGGTGGGATTTTGATAAATGAGTGTTTGAAACTGTTTGTTGGGATATTAAATCATTTGGTAATTAAGTAATATATTTATATCATATTTTTTCATCTTAATTCATAGGTATTTTTCTTTTGTCCGTCTAGATTTATGAAGTTCTTATAGGCACAAACCTGTGTTGTTGCCATTATATGCATAATTCTTAACATGATAACCAACATGTAGTCATAGAAAGTTATAAGGATCTCTTGATTGTTATTTTTTTCCAGGAACGTTTGGATTTTGCAATGAAAGAAATAATATTTGATCTTCTCAGTGTTGGAAAATCTACAAAAACTTTCACCATTAATCCAGAGGTAAAAAAAAAATTATAATGTGGTAATACCCTATCCTATATAATCTTTTTATTTTTTTTATTTTTAGAGTAGTTTCTGGAATCAGAGCACTTACGCTCAAATCACTAGTTGGAAACTCTACTTTTAATGAACCGGTCCCAGATCACACTGGTATTTCACCTTTCTGATGGCCGACTCAGTGGTCTAATAGCATGGTGAAAAGTAATCAGGAGGGAAGCTTTCCAGATCAGTCAGCTCAGCTGACTTCTACAGCTTGTGATATGAGCTCAGGTTTCTTTTATCAATATCAGTATCACATTTTTAAATACATATCATTTATTCAGCATTTAGTGTAGCTAAAGGCAGAAAAAATTACCCATTTAATCAACTGGGTGCAAATTGCAATACACCGGAAGAATGAATAAGTGGGTGTACTTCTGTGAACCCTGGTATATTACAGAATTTTCCCACTTCCTTCCTGATGTTTTCTGTGACTGTGCGACATGACCATCTGATATTTAGACTAAGGGAGGACACTGGTGCTGTGTCGTCTATAAAGCCGAGTAAAGCTTAAAACTTTAACCTTACTTAGATTTAAATATATATGTAAACAAAACTTTTATTTTCTTCCTGTATTCCAGTGAGCTATCTTGCACACCCATTGGGATGCGCGTGGTCACTTTAGAGACCACTGGCATAGGGCAGAGACAATGGCAGCTTGGGCTGAGAACAGTGATGGTGCAGACGGAGAGGAGATTGTTGACTGTGTAAAGAAACCCTGAGAAGGGATTGAGGTTGAGGGGAAAGTGCATTTGGCTTGAACGAGTCGAACCTGAGGCATCTTTTTGACATCCAAGTAGAGATGTCAAGTGGGTCTGAGGGTCCGGGTTCAGAAAAGCGAGGCTTCAAAATTGGTGGGGGATGTGGTGTGGGTGGTAACAGAAGCCATGTAGATACCTAAAGTCACTTTGGGAGAGAAAACCTAATGATAGGAGAAGGCAGTCTAGGACCTCGTCTTGAAGCAGTCTAACATTGACTCTGCGGCGAAAGGAGGCCAGACCGGAAGTGCCAGCAGGGATGACTCAGCCAGCCGTGGCACAGATGAGTCAGGGGAAGGGAGTGGTTCAGAAAACAAGGCATAGTTGATAGTGTCCATTGCTGCTTGAAAAGCCACTGATGAGTGAGAGTTGCTTCAGGGAAATATTATGGGGAGGACTTACTCCATTAAGATAATGGAGCATAGTTAATGGAAATTAACAGAATATATCCAGTCGAAAGGGAAATGTTGAAGATGCAAGCAAGAGAAGGGGTCATTGGTGGTGTACCATTGCCGGGAGAGCAAGAACAGATGGGATCCTAACACCGAGGAAGCCCAGCACCCCCTTGACTTCTGTCATCAGAGCAAAGGAGAGGGAGAAGAGGTGTTACCTAGCGAGAGACCGAGGCCAGTTGTTGGTTTTTTCTTCTGTGAAGTAGGAGACACATCATCCCTTAAGGGAGGGAATGGTAGGAGGGTAGGCTTGCTGAGGAAGGAGGGAAGAGGTTTGAAATAAGCTTTCTAGAGAATAGGAGAGCCAGTTGGCCTCAGAAGTGAAGGGGCAGCATTTGGAAATTTGGTATTAAACTGTAATGCCTGAACTACTTTAAAAAAATGGGACAGAGAAGTTCGTTTTCCTCATGTCCTCCTGCCCCCCACCCTCCCCAGTGTTACTTGACGAGGTGTTTTTAACGTGAAAAAGGGATATTTTCTGACACTGATTTCATTCTGAAACTTTTTTTTTTTCCTGAAGAGAATGAACATAGGCCTCAGAGTCTTCCTTGTAATAGCAGACAGTTTGCAGCAGAAAGATGGGGAGCCACCGATGCCCACAACAGGGGTGATTCTTCCCTCAGGAAACACTCTTCGTGTCAAGAAAATTTTTCTCAACAAAACCTTGACAGATGAAGAAGCAAAAGTCATAGGTTAGTGTTAACTGGGCCAAATAAATGGCTTGGTGATACAGTTTAATATTCTTTTGAAAAAGTTTATGATCAGATCTGCAATGAATATGTTGGTCTAATATGCTTATTCCAGTATAGAGTGATACAGAAAGTGAATACAATTTTGATAATACCTGTAAGTTTTTACATTATGAGTCTTCCAATTCAGTCCTTATTTTCTTGCATGATACTACCCACTGCATTTTGTACTTCCTTCAAAGTAATTTTAGTTCTGTGCGTGCGTTGTACACATTTTCTCCAGTATACTGAAGCTGATCATTAGGGAGAAGAGTGTATCACAGTTGAAATTCCTTCCTTGGTGACAACATTAGCTGATGTCCTTTAAAGATAGGCTTTTATTTTTTATGGAAAGTCACTACGGCTATTCTTTATCTAATTTCTGACATTTTATAACTGTGAGCTTTTTCCCCTAGGAATGTCAGTGTACTATCCTCAAGTACGAAAAGCGTTAGATAGCATTCTCAGACATTTGGACAAAGAAGTTGGGAGACCCATGTGTATGACTAGTGTGCAGATGTCCAATAAGGAGCCCGAAGACATGATTACGTATGTAGTAAACTATTTCTCTTCGTTGCTATTTCAGTTTTCGTGAAAAGGTATCTGTGCTTCATTCTTCCTTCCTTTCTCCTCTGGAGTTGTCCCATGTTGCCAACTGCTGTGATTCCTTCCACGTGCTCAGTTTTATTCTTTGAAGTGCTATCAAACAAGTATAGAGAGCAAAATCCTCCTGGTTCACAGTGTAGTTGCCAGTGACAAGGCCCCATCCTTGTTCCATGACCGATGACCAATAGATAAGTCCTGGTTACCCTTGACATGTGTGGATATGGTTGGTTTTGTAAGTCAAACACATACTCTTATTTCCAGAACCCCAACAAAAAAGAAAACCTAAAAATCTCCTGGTAGCAAGAGGTACAGAGGGGAGTAAAAGGAAAAGGAGTAGTTTTTTGAAGCAGTACCTCAGCCCCCGGCCACCCCCTCACCCCCCGTCCCCGACTTCTCACTGCTTGTCAGCCCGGCATCTTTTTTCCTTATTGTTAGGGACTTTCTCCTTCAGAGGATGTGTTGTACGGCAGTAACTTGTTTTATTTCTTAGTAAGTATCTACATATCCTGTAATAAGGGGGGACATTTTTTTATATTAATATCTGTGTTATAGGTTTTAGAACACCAAACTAGATATTTGATCTCTCAATTAATATACAGTTATTATATACCAGCATATGCTAACATCTCCGAGAACTTCTCCAGTGTTGACAGTTTTCCCTCTGCATCTCTTTCTCTGGAAAGTCTCTGTCCTCTTCGATGCAGCCACCTTCCTTACTGTGTGACCGAGGTTTACCCTCACTAGCTTCCTCTGGCCGTGCATGTGGGGTCTGCAAACACAGCAACATCAACACTCCCTGCCAGCTGTTCCCTCTGGAACTCCATTCCTGTTTGATTCGAATTTCACCTCCATTGATATCGCTTGTCCTTTCTCTGCTGAGCTTGCATCTTTGTTGGCCAGATTCCTCTTCTGATGATCCGTGTTTGTAAAATGTCACCCGTGTTTATCACTGGAGCCAAGGAAGCAACAGTTACCCGCTTTGCCGTCTGTATGAAGGGGTAACAAATGTGCAGTGACCAACCACAACAGACTTGGAAAAAGTGACGTGTTTGGGGCCCCTGGCTGGCTGTGTCAGAAGAGCATGTGACTCTTGTTCTTGGGGTCGTGAGTTCGAGTCCCATGTTGGATGAACTTAAAGGAAAAAAAAAAAAAGAAAAAGTAACATGATTAATCAGGGATTATGCTGCATATCTGTTATTTACATAGTGATTTGTGGGCTGAAGAGGTAGCGGGGAAACTGGTATTATTTAACTGAATTGTTATAACTGAAATTCATGCATATTGGAACCATTTAAAGAGGAATGACTATATAAAATCTCTAAAATTAGGTAGCAAGTCTTTTGCCACTGTAACGAATACTGACCCAAAATGCTTAAAGCATCCAAATTCTTTTCTACATGAGAATTTTTTAGGTCACCTCAAGAACAATTTGGATAAAATAAACTAAAATCCTCACCTTGAAATACAGACCAAAATAAAAACAAAACCAGTGCATTAAGAAGATATTTAAAATAAAATTTTAAAAATCATTGAATAGCTAGAAGAAAATATAGTAGAAATAAATTATATTGAGCCTCTGAAGGAACCAGCATTTTCAAAATTGACATTTAATTATATAAAAATTTAAATATATATATTTGTGTCTATTTGTGTATATTCTGAAGTAAAATAAAAAGAAAATACAGTACCCACAGTGGAATATGAGAATGTCCGTTTTTTAAGATCCTTGTTAATGTGTAATATTAAATGAAAAACCTTTTTTTTGTTAATTTTGTAGGTTCCTAAAATAACCAGTGTTTGTTTAATAATATCAATATTATTTATTATGTTTTAATAAATAGTCTATTAAAGGTTAGATATTGATTAAATTATATTTAATTTTTAATTTAAAATAATTGTATTCTAAATAATTAAATACCATTTATTATTTAAACATAATAGTTCCTGTGGCTTTCTAATTACTGAAAATCTTTTTTGCTTGCTGGAGGTGTTTTCTTTCCTGAATTATCTCTTTATTCTTTTGTCTACTTATAAACTGATAATTATTTACTGGATTTGTATGAATTCTTTTTATGTTAAATACATTACACTTTTTTAGGGGAAGGAGACTCCCATTTTCTATAATTATTTTTCCAACTTTGCTTTCATTGTCTAGCATATGTAATAAACTTATTGAATCCTGTTATATATTTTTCAGGGGGGAAAGAAAACCCAAAATTGATTTGTTTAGGACTTGTATTGCTGCTATTCCAAGGTTGATTCCTGATGGTATGAGCAGAACTGACCTCATTGAACTGTTAGCAAGGTAAATGAGAATTACTCTTTGCTATACTTTTTACCTCTTTCAATACCTTTAAATTTTGAATACACCCCTGTTACTGTTCTCATGAACAGAGTAATAAAGACATGTTCAATCCTTTACTTGATATACTTTCTTAACTTCCATTTTGTCTTTTATGTTTTGTTTAACATTCTCCCCATTCATTTTTAACTTTTTAAAGTTCTTTTGGATTCCTCTAAAAATCCTACTTTTCTATTTCCTAGCTTTCCATCTAGTATATTCTTAGAATTTAGATAACATGTTACTCCTTGACAGAGGTGTGGTGTTGCCCACTGGGCAGTTCACTGTTGGGTTAACTCTCGCAGTCATTCCTGTAGCACCCAGGGTGGTGACCACATCTCGCTGTCACTTCTTTCTCCTATCGCAGAGCCCAGACAGTTTAGTTTTTGCTTTTCCTTCCTCTCTTGGGTTTGTCATAGCTTTATAAAATAAGAAAGAACGTGACAACCAAATTTAAATACTTGCTCCCAAAACTGTATCTAAGCTGAGGTGAAGGCTTGTTGAAAGCTGCTTTTTTGTTGATGGACTTAGGGATTCATAGATAAGGGGTCGACAAACATATTTCTCTGACGGATGAGATGGGAAATATCTTAGGATTTGCAGGTTGCATAACTACACACGTCTGCCAGCGTGGGGCAAAAGCAGCCATGGCCAAGCTGGAAAGGAGGGGCCGTCACCGTGTTCCCATGGCGCCCCGTGCAGTTTGGCCCTTGAGCTGTAGTTGGCTAACTTCTGCTCCACATGAAAAACCAAGTATCATTGTCGCCACAGAGCAGGGTTACCTGACTGTATTGAAAGATGTGTACCGGTTGCCAGGCACTTATCGCTAAGATTTAAGTTAAATTCACCGTGAACAGCTAATGGACCTCTTCAACCCTTTTTACCTCCTCTGCGAAAACACCTAGCATTTCACACACCTGTCACTACCCCATCCTCAGCCGTTGCAGGTTGCCATCAAGATACAGAATGGCATTTGTCTGCATTCAGGATTATGAGGGGAGAAAAGGAGTTCCTTTGAAACTTTGCACCGTGAGATCAATTCATCCCTTTCCACTCTTAATTTTTGCTGTGACTTGGATTGAAGTGTTACAAAGTTCATGTCAGTGTTATGGAAGGAAAAGAGGTTTCATGATTTGTAATATTATTCCTTGGAAAAACAGCTCTCGTTCAGTTGTACTCTTACTCCTCCCCTTAATTCACCTGCACCTTTGTGGGTGACGATCGCATATCCCCCACCAAATGAAACTGCGTCTATAAGGGGCAGGGATTGGGGAGCCTAGTGAAGGGAGCAAACATGTGAACAGCTTTGCGACTCGCTTTGCTTCTTTCCCCTATGAGAGTCATTTACTAGTTAATTTATTTCAGCAGAAAGGAAGATTCTAGGGTCTGTTCTGTTTTGTCCCTCATGCTTATCATTTGGAATTACGATCTCTAAATCTTGGTGGTGTTTTTTTTTTTTTAATTAAAGCAAGTGAACAAAACACAGATGCATTTGTAAACCCATATGCTATGTCTAAGGGAAGTTAATTCCTCTGCCTTAAATTAGCCGGGCTACGTTGTTGTTCTCTACACAGAGGGAGGTTAACTCCTGCCAGCATGTCCTGAGTTACACGGATAGGTATCAGGTGGACATGTATACATTTGGGGATTTAAGGGATGTTGAAATCATCTTCAAAGTCAGCACCATGGAGACGGTCACTCTTCTTCCACAGTACCTCCCTTGGTGCCACCATCAGAGACAGCACCCTGGGCTAGACAGCCTGAATCTGGCCCCATATGATATTTCTGACATGCTACTGTCACTGCTGCTGCTGGTTCGTGGCTTACTTCCAAGTCTGTCGAGCTGTAATAAATGTTCTCTTCGGTCTCATGGTCAGTTGAAGGTTGGCTTAGTGAAGACCAGGACTGAGTTCAGCAGGGTGAAGACGGCGATAACTCCTTCCACCTAAAACACACGGTTTTCCTCTTCTGTCAGTGAGGATAATTCCACCCTCCTGGCTTCCTGAGCATATTCTTAATATTACCTACTTAGCTGGTTCATTCAGGCTGTTCCTGACTCTGACGCATGCGTCCTGATGGTCGGTCACTAAAGGAATCCTCTTCAGCCCCAAATCAGAAACTCTTGGTCATGGAATATCATATATGGGTAGCTTTGCTACTGCAACCGTCTTTTATGGTTTTCCGGTTTATCATTCTCTGCTTTATGTTCTGGTCAAAATCCTTTAGCTAATATTGCTTCATGTCCTTCTGTTGTTTTGATCTCTTTAAAAGGTAATTTTATATAGCCTCTCCTCAAAGTCTCTTTAGGGACTTTCTGGTCAGATCAACACTTCTTTTTCCTATTTTTTTCCAGGTACACCCCATTTATGATGTTACTCCAAAATTTATTCTCACGCTTCAGAATTATTTCTGTTAAATTACTTTCATCTTGGTTTATTCTGTTTTCTTGCTCACAATCAGCCATCTTTTATTTAACTGTAACCTCAGCAGCATGAAAAAAATGACAGATAAACCATGTTCTTTCCAGTGATAATAAAGGACTAAACAAATGTCAGATCGTGCTGAGATGCTATATGATTGGATATAATTTTTGACTGATTACAAGTTAACATACAGCATTCTAAGAATTAAAGAATTTTTTAAATGTAATTCTGATATGTCAATCTCTTTTTTAAAGCACAGCATTTTAATTATGATCAAACTTAATACCTGAATTACAGTAAAAGTACCAATTACTTAATAGATTTTTATGTGAATTTAAACAAGTGAATATAGAATAACATAGGGGTGAATATATACAAAAGGTGAACATTGGTTCCTATCTTCATACTTCCTAGAAACCAGTGAAGAGGACATATTTTATAAGTTCCTAGTTTTAAGTTTTAGGTGATAAAACCACGTGGAAGGTTTTGAGGTTTGCTAATGGAATTTTGTTCTTGGTAGGCTCACAATTCATATGGATGAAGAACTGCGTGCTCTGGCTTTCAATACCCTGCAGGCACTAATGCTTGATTTTCCAGATTGGCGGGAGGATGTTCTTTCAGGATTTGTTTATTTTATTGTTCGTGAAGTGACTGATGTCCATCCCACGCTTCTTGATAATGCTGTAAAGATGTTGGTACAATTAATAAACCAGTGGAAACAAGCAACCCAAGTACATAACAAGAACCAGGACTCCCAGGTACCGAATTCTTTTGTATGGTCCCTTTGTATGTGGTCAGTGGTAAATGACCACAGTGGTGTTAATATTTGTGAAGGATCAATACGATTTCTTGAAAACTAAACATTTGCTTAGTTTTGTTTACTCTGGAAGTATTCATAATCCCTTAAACTGAACCTTCCTGCGGTTCACATACTAAATCTAGTGTTTGTGTGTCCAGCCTTTCCAACCTTCTTCCTTAGGTAACAGTTAGTTTTGAATGAACACAGAGAGTGGAGGCAATGCTAGCTTACATTTAGGCTATTTCCAATGTATTTAAAGCTGACAGAATAATAATTTTTGGTAATATTCCATCTGAGTTATGTGATTGTTTTACCCATGGCACTAGTCCCTGCTTCACTACACAGTCTGTATGTTTCTTTACCATGAAAGGTGCTCGAATTATTGATTTATATAATATGCTGTCCTGGAACCTTGGGATTTTAGAGCTGATCATCTAAATCAGTCCAGCTTCTAAACCTGAGTAAGCACAGAAATCACCGTGGGCCTGGGCGCCTGGGTGGCTCAATTGGTTGAGCGTCTGCCTTCGGCTCAGATTATGATCTTGGGGTCCTAGGATTGAGCCCTGCATTAGGCTCCCTGCTCAACGGGGAGTCTGCTTGTCTCTCTGCTCCTTCCCCCACTCATGCTCCTTCTCTCTCTCCTTCTCGCAAATAAATAAAATCTTGAAAGAAAGAAATCAGCAGGGGCCCAAGGATCTCTGTTTCCTACAGGCTCCTAGGTGATGCCGTGCCGCTGGTCTACACTTTGAGCTCGAACGGTCCAGTTCAATCCCCTCACTTTCCACAGAGAAATGTCAGACGAAGAGTGATTAACAGTGTCAGCTCCAAGATCACAGAGTAGCCAGGGAATGGCAGAAGTTCAGTACAGAACTCATATTTAGACTGCCAATTAAATACTTTTGTTCTCTGTGTATACTGTTAAATTTTTATAAGTTAAGTATTATTTAAATTGCTTGAGCTGAGGCAGACCTGTAGCTGTAACTGATATAATTTGCTTTGCTCTTTATTAGTGGTTGTACTGGAATGTCTACACATATTATTTTGTTTTATTTTTAACTTCTATTTATTTTTCAAGCATGGTGTGGCTAATGGAGCTTCTCATCCCCCTCCTCTGGAAAGGAGCCCGTATTCCAATGTATTCCATGTGGTCGAAGGGTTTGCACTCGTCATTCTCTGTAGCAGTCGACCTGCCACTAGGAGATTAGCCGTCAGTGTCCTTAGAGAAATACGGGCTCTGTTTGCACTTTTGGAAATACCTAAGGTAAGATTTAGGTATAGCATTTAATTATCTAGTGAAAGGACTTAAAAACTCTCCTGTTGTTCATTCTTATTCCATTGCCATTGCTACCATGCAGGTCTAACTTACCTTTATAACAAAGGAACAAAGTCTTTTTGACAGGGTCTAAACTAACCCACCTGCCCTCAATGCCATTTGTAATAAATGGTACTGATGTGAATTTTGTTATGTTTTCTTAGGTTTGGCTACTTTTCTTAATCATTCCTAAATATTTTTAGACATATGATCACTTTTTTTTAGGGTGATGATGAATTAGCCTTAGATGTGATGGACAGGCTGAGCCCATCCATTCTCGAGAGCTTCATACACCTCACTGGGGCCGATCAGGTAACTGGAATGATTTCATTGCTATTCAGTCTTGGAACTTTAGACAGATGTATATATATGAGTTGCCTTTATCAATTTAATGCATTGGAAAGTATTTTATGCCCAAGTCATAAGTAATTTGACTCAATAAGGTGAAAAAAAAAAAAAAACACTGTCAGCACACACAACTAAGAATGGTTTGATTTTTTAAAAGGTCATACGTCAAGATTTCAAGATGGACGTAAACATAACTATCAAACTTCATTACTTGAAGTGTTTTTTCTTCCCATTTGGAATACGTGGACAAGGTTTCTGTGCTCTCTGTGTGACACTTGGCTCTTATAACTCACAACTTAATGTATAACCAAGGGAGATAATAAAAAAATTTTATAAACCTAAGTGATGATTATAAATCTGTACAATTTAAAGAATTCTGTTTTAGAATATTAACTGTGATTTATGCCAACTAAAAGAATAGTGAATGACTCTCTTCTAGTGCCTAAAGCCCTGCCTGCCTCGTAGCAGGTGTTCTGTAAATATCTGTTGACTTGATCGGGTGAACTGAGCCTCTGTTCAGTTTAAGACTCCATTTTTGTTGTTGTTGTTGTTCGAATAACACATAATTTGCTCTGAAGGTAAATCTTTATCTTTTCAGTATAAGAGCTTAGAATATCGTTGAACAAATATTTAAGAATATGTGCCCTGGCGGAGTCCATTTTCCCATGTGTTCTGCCTGTGCGTGTATAGGGCACGTCAGCATAAAGTTAATGGTCTATTTTTCAGTTCCCAGCAGCTTTAGTATGAAAGTTGCCTATTCCTATATGAATTATGTAAGTCGTGGTTCTTCACCTTGTTGGTTTATGAATCCTTTTGAGACTAATGAAAGCTCTGGAATCTCTCTCCAAAAAACACATGTACACACATACACAAAAAAACGTTATGTGCAGTTTCAGGAATTCACTACTCCCTTAAACCTATCTTGAATCTCATTATTACCTCTGTTTCAGAACCTCTGTTCTAGAAACTACTTATAGGCCACGTACAGTTTAATGCAATTCACATGGCAACACTTTGAAAGTTACTGAAATGTGTGATAATCTGTTGTTGTGTTTTTTTGTTTTTGTTTTTTTCACTACATAGACTACTTTGCTGTATTGCCCTAGCTCAATAGATTTACAGACATTAGCAGAATGGAACTCTTCTCCTATCAGCCACCAGTTTGATGTGATTAGCCCATCACATATATGGATATTTGCACACGTGACCCAAGGCCAAGACCCATGGATTATAAGTCTCTCCAGTTTTTTAAAGCAGGAAAACCTTCCCAAACATTGCTGTACTGCTGTGAGCTATGCTTGGATGTTTGCATATACAAGACTTCAGTTGTTGTCCCCACAGGTTGATATAAAGTAAGCTATTTTCCTAGTGTAAATTTTAAAATGTGTAGACTGTCCGTTTTTTTAAGTATGTATTTGAAAAGTCGTACAAGTTGGAAATTCCACAAATAAATAACATGCCATGATGTATTACGGAGGGAGATGGAAGATGTAAAGGATGTAGTCTTATAATCCCTCCGTCCTTTTCCTGTCCTTCAGTCTCACCGCATTGTTAGTTTACTTAATAGCACGGTGCTTGGTACATAGTGTGTGTCTGATGAATCTGTATTGAAGGAAAGAAGTAATGAGGAAAGAATCTGAAGAAGAGTATGGATGTGGATATAGGTAAGTTTGTACATGAAGGGTGTGAAGTGAAGAGACACCAAGCTCCGGGACCTGACTTTTCCTGATGACATTATAAGGAAAGCCATCTGCCAGTAGGGATTAGTGATAATGGCATTGGGTTTTCATTTGGAGGGTAAGGGTAAAAATTTGGATAACTGATGATGTGATAGAGTGTGGAAGAAGGTGGGCTGCAGTTAATTTCTTCTTGCTGTTAAATACAATAGAGAATTTTTGAACCTGAATTTGAGTGTCTGGTTTCACTTGATCCAGTATGCCGTTCGTCAGATCACATGGAATGAGTCCTCTCATCGAATAAGTTGCCCATATAAACCCAACACCCAGACAAACCTAACACCTTCGTCTCACATGAAAGGCTCTCCATACTTGGCTCTAGTCTATACGTTCTTCCGTACTTTCTGTCATGGCTACCTATGTATTCTTCTGATAGAACCAAACAAACTTCTCAGCGTGCACTGCATGAGGCTACAGTTTCTATTCTATGAGTTTTTATTCGCATGAATCTAGAATGCCTTTTGTCTTCTCTATCTTCTGTATGCTGATATCTGATGTATACTAAAGCCTTCTCTTACATCTCCAAGCTGGAGTAATCATTCCTTCTTTTGGATCTGAATATAGATATTTTTGGTATTTCTGTATGTGTATACACACTTATTATATATCTGTGTACATTCTCAGGAATTGTGTATTAGATGGTATTTTTTTAGTGAAAATTGACACTTGCCACCTTGTATAAATAACATTTATGACCTTATCTCATTTAGTCTCCCCTCATTGCCATATTTGAATTAGAAGCCCTCTCCTACTCCCGTTCTCTGTCTCTTCTGTTGTACTTCATCACGCTCGGCACCAGCTGACAGTCTTTTATTTACTTCTGTACCGTGAGTGTGTACAGGGCTGGTTTGGTTTTGTTTTACTGCCGTCACAGTATTTTCTAAAACAGTAAAACACTGTTGATGAACTAATGAAGTGGTATGTTTGCTTTGCTTATCTTAATATATAAATGTTTTGATGCCTAGGACTATGTATTAGTGTTTTTCTGTTTTGTTTTGCTCTCAGTCCTGAATTCCACCAGAATTTTGGTGTTTGGAAAGATTTATAGAATTATTCTCACATATTTTATTGGTCTGTGTTTTAAGATGGAAATTTGATGGAAGCCTTAAAAGTGTAGCTATTCTTTTGATGCAATTCCATTTTCAGGAATTTACCCAAGAAAATCATTAAACCTTTATTATAGTTAAGCATATATTCAAATGTATAGTGTCGTGTATTATAGGGAAAAATTGCTATTAGCTAAAATGTCCAATAATGAACATTTGGACAATAAAACCTGAAAGTTTGGACGATAAATCCTGATAATCTCTGTAATATAGCATACAGTCCTCAAAAATGATGTCACAGAAGTATATTCATTTAATGGAAGATGGTTAAAACACACATTAAATACATGTGAATACAATTTTTATAAGTTAAAGGAGATATATTTATGTATTTCTATACATGTATGTATTTGAATTGAAGCTGTAGATGAGAATATACAGTGCCTGTACTGATGTGGGGTTAAGGCTGGTTTTTATTTTGTTTTCATGGGTTGTTTTTTTACACTGAGCATGTATAAAAAGTTATAAAATGTGGCCTGATAAAAATATTAACTTTGGTCACAAGAATGATAAAAATTATGTTGAAATGATCCTACAGGACGTTTTAATGTTCAGGCCAGTAGTCATCTGTATCTTACACCGTTCCACAGAGGTTTAGTGGTAGTAAGAAGACGTTACGTTGACCATCTTTCCTGAGTTGACAGAATTTAGCTTGAGGTAAAGAAAAAAACTTGAAAACACGTTGTATGACTTACATCCCCCTGTCTCTCTGCTTCTTTTCCCCTAGTAGCCCCATCAATGCCAAGAAAGTCAATACTACCACCAGCAGCGACTCGTACGTGGGGCTGTGGAGGAACTACCTGCTGCTGTGCTGCAGCGCCGCGTGCGCAGCCTCTTCCGCGTCCGCCGGCTCCGTGCGCTGCTCCCCGCCCGAGACGCTCGCCTCCACGCCGGACAGCGGCTACAGCATCGACTCCAGAGTAAGACCGCCCCGTCCGCCGCCGGCTGCCGGTGGCCCCGGAAGTAACGCCCTACCGCTTCTTTTCCAGGGCGATAAAGGAATTTGGTTGAAAAGTGTGTTAATTGAAAAAAAAAAAAATAAAAAATAAATAAATAAATAAATAAATAAATAAATAAATAAAGTTCAAGGAATCCCATTACTGTGGATTCCTGGTTGGAGTCAATTATATATATAAAATATTATATAGTATATAATTTAAAATTCATATATATTATATATATAATACATATGTATGTATGTATAGTTTTTTGGTGAAAAGAGGGACATGCTCGTTAAATTCATCATAATATTTTTAAAGGAATTTTCATCCCCACTTTTCCTTGATTTCCTGTAGTTCTCACACTTCTCAGTATCCAAAAGAAATCATTTAAATGATTGAATACCTTTTGTAGAGTTTCCCTAAATTATGCAATGATACAAATGACACTTGATAAGAACAGTTCTATAGTCTTGATGCTATGACACAAAATATTAGGAGGTGGTTGGAGAAAATTTAGAAAACTGAGTAAGATCTGAGTGTCTTACTTTAACACCAATGACTTAGAAATAAATTTTGTGTGATTCATTTTTCTGGATCAAAAGACATAGACTATCAGAATATCCTCATGCAGAGGAAGTCAGCCCATTATGTAATGGTAGGTATCTGTAAGAAATTAAGAGACCCACAGAGCCCAAATTCTTTTAGCGAACGTGCAGTGAGCCATGGGACAAATCATTTAAGGTTTTTAGATAATGTACACCACAGGTGAATTTTGAAGTCCCATTCACCGTGAAATTTCATCTATCCGTTGCCCTTGTTGATATATTGATGAAGTGCCAAGTTATTTATTTGGATGTACTGTCATTAATGGCTGCTATAAATGTGTATTTTTTTTTCCAGATTATTGGCATCCCATCCCCATCATCCTTGTTTAAGCATGTAGTTCCAATGATGCGCTCTGAGAGCATGGAAATCACAGAATCCCTTGTTCTAGGTCTTGGCAGGACCAACCCAGGAGCTTTTAGGTAATTATCTTCATATGTTTTCTCTATGCACTAAAATAGTAGATGTACCCCTGGAAGAAGGTGCAGTTGAATCCTTATAATCAGGACAGTTCATATCAGTCCTGACATTTACCAGTTAACTAGCTATGTAACATTTAACGAGTCATTTAATTTATTAGACCCTTTATTTCTTCATTTTGATTGAGCAAATAAGATTTCCCCGGGGTTCTTCCCAGAATTACTATGAAAATCTCATATATACTATGTATAAATATGTTCTAAAAATGATAAAATGCCATGTAAATTTTTAATATTTTCATACCTATTTACACAGTGATGTGATTATTTTATAGTTTTGGACTTTTGGTTAAAACTATAGTTTTTCCCCTCCTTGTTTGAGAGAATTAGATTATTTTTAGAAGAAATATTTATGTATATATTTTCTATCATCCTTGATGTTTTTGATGTTAACAAAGCAAATCCTTCATTTTTGCCTGAGATTTTGCTTCGTTGTTGCCTGCTGGGCCTTGTATTTATACTTTCGAGATTGCCCTCTCTTGATCCAAGGTGGTGTTTGCTGTTTTATCTCTGAGATAACACACACAACAGAGACTAGGTTAGCAAATTGTAATAGGTCTATATTTGTGGGATGGAATTCATTATAAATGAGGTTTTGGAAGATTATTTTATGACAAGTAAAATTATTATGCTAATAGCAAAAAATGGATTACAGAAATGATCTCAGCTTCTTAAAAAACAAATTCTCATAAATAGAAACAATTCAGAGGCAAATATTTTGTGGATGCATTTTATTTTCTTATTTCTTATTATCCTTTTTAATTTTTAATTTTCCCAATCATCTGCAATAAGCACATTTTCAATTTAAAATCAGAATATAAGGAAAGATAAAATTATCATTTTCATGAAGTTCATGCCCTTTGACTCATTAGTTCCATTTGTAAGAATTAATCCTAAGGAAATAATAAGAAATGAAGACAAAGATGTTCACTGAGGCGGTATTTATAATAACAAAAATTAGATAAAATTGGGGTACCTGGCTGGCTTCGTCGGTGGAGCATGTGACCCTGATCTTGAGATTGTGAGCTTGAGCCCCATGTTAGCTGTAGAGATTACTTAAAATCTTTTTTAAAAATTAGATGAAATTTAATGAGCCAGTAATAAATGAAAATGTTTAGAAAAATTATGGTATCCCACCCTGTAATAGAATATTGTGACCTAATTGAGGGCATGTGGATGTCATTATGCTAGTGTTAAAGGAAGAAAGGATACCTTCTCATATCTGGTGGGGTTTCAACTATATAAAATATATGTAGGCTGCAAAATGACGGAATACCGATCTTGATGGTATTGACCTCTGCAAATGAGAGTAGGTGGCCTGTGCCATTTTTTTCTGCTTTCCCAATGTTCTGCAGTGTGCACATGTTCTCCTATAACCAAAACAATAAGGATCGTGTTTAAAACAGTAGAATTAGAGTTAACAGTTGTCATTTCACATCATTATGTTAGTATTTACATATTTGCACATCAGATTATATCTGTTCACCTATTAATTTAAAAATGTATATAATTTTTCCTCCAGGGAACTAATAGAGGAATTACATCCCATAATTAAAGAAGCACTCGAAAGAAGGCCAGAGGTAAGCCATGTAGTTTTCTTCATTAAGTATTTATTTGGCAAATACTTATTTGTCTTCTGTATTCTATACATTATACCAAACGTTAGAAATTGAGAAGTAAATATGTAAAAGATGGTCTGATGCAGTTTTCAACCATTTTTTTTTAAGAGAGAAAGTGAACACACAGGGATGGGGAGGGGGCAGAGGTAGAGGGAGAGAGACTCTGAAGCAGACTCCGTGCTGAGTGTGGAGCCTGATGCAGGGCTCGATCTCCTGACCCCGAGATCATGACCTGAGCTGAAGTCAAGAGTCGGACACTCAGCTGACTAAGCCACCCAGGTGCAGTGCTCCTCAACACTTTTTTAATATACAAGATTCTTCCCTCCCCCTCACAGAAGATTTTAGGCAGAAACTCATTCTGTAAAACATGTTAAATTGCTCTAACAGAAGTGGGGACAGTCAGAGTCTAGGTCGGGCTCACCAAGCTTTTCTGTAAGCGGCCAGATAGTAAATATTTTCACCTTTGCAGGCCCTACTCTCTCTGTTGCAGCAACTCAGCCTGCAGAGACTACCAAACAAAGGGGCATGGCCATATTCCAAAACAATTTTTTTTAGGCAACAGTAGACCGGGGTTGGGCTGAGGACCATGTTTTGCCAACCCCGGGTCAATGTCCCTAAATCTAAAAATCTGCAACTTTTAGAAACCACAGGTCTAGTGGGACAGGGAGATGTGCAAACCATAATTGTAACAATGTATTACACACTCAAGTAAAATCACAGATAAGAGGTTGCACAAACGGCAGAGAAGAAAGCTGCTGGCTCTGGCTGTGGAGAAAAACTAGGCCTGAAGCACCGATATTTGAGGTGAAGTTTGAAGCATGTTCCCCAGTGGACAAGCAAGGGAAAGACATTCTAGGCAGAGAAACAACATCTGCAAATTATGACCTATATTTTTTTTTTGAAAAAAAAAAAAAAAATGTGGGCATTGCAGATTTTTTTGCATGATTATATGACGGAGAAAGTGATTGATTAGGCTGCAAAGCAAGTTAGGACCGATCACGAAAGACTCCTAGTTTCAGCTTTATCCAGTAGACCTGTGGTCACCATATGGCATGAGCATTAGAACTGCCTGGAAGAGCTTCCTAAAAATTATAGATTCCTGGGCCTCTTGAGTGAGATCCCTGGAACGGAGCCCAGAAATCTTTCTAAAACCACCTTAGATGAGCCTGGTGTAAAAGACCGAGAGTCACTGCTGTTGATGTCACAGAGGAATTAAAGCAGGAGGAGGCCATGGTGACAATAGTCACTCTTTTGGAAACTTTAAGACGGCATCTGTAATTCTTCACTTCCTTTCTTTAATTCAGTCATGTAGAGTGGTGATAGTATCCCCACTTAGCAATCAGACTTTTGTTTCAGAATGATCATGTTGATTACAGCATAGGATGGTTCATTAGAGGGACGTGGAACTGGAAACAAAATTAAGTAGCAATATTTATACTTCGGAATTTCAGGGGGAAAAAGTCATCATAGCAAGTGAGTAGATAAATACAATGATGTGCCTTGAATGTAAGATTTATTTGAGCGCTTTAGACTCACAATCTTTCTGTAGATACAGAATGGAAACAAGTCAACTAAAACTTTGCAGAAATCCTCAAAGACTGCTTAGAAACTGTGCTGTTCAGTACAAATTGCTATAAACTTTACAAAGAGCTGAAAGAAATAGTAAATGTAATGAGCTGGTCATCAGCAAATTGGCCTGCTATGGAAGGCAGGAAACTGGATCGTGGACTTGAAAGTTGAAAGCCTAATAAGTAGGTTTTCAGTTGCTCTATATTGTGAAAATTACATCGTAGTGACATAATAAACAATAGAAGAAAGTGATACAACAGATGTGTCTCTTCCTACTACACGAGTTCCCGTTGGAAGCTGAATCGAGGGGATGTTACAGCAATGATGTACTAATGTAGCCATTAGCACTTTGGCTCTAGTGAGACAAATTTATTCAGGCCATAATGATCAGAGAAATTTTTTCTTTTGCATTTAGTTTCTGTGTCAAAATTAATTATTGAGTGGAAAACTTCGGCATGAGCAAAATCTATGAGGTTTCTTCATTCCCCTTTGTGTTATTTTCCTTGTCCTATTGTTATATTGCAGGGAATATCTTAGGGATTCTTTATCCTGCAGTGAGAACAGTTTACTACTTTCAGTTCTTTGAAGTTGTCAGATTAGCAAATCACCTGAAAGTAACTGTAAAGTAACTATAGGATTTTATTTTCTCCCCACACAAGGAGTTTTGCCACATAAAACGTCATGTGATTTTATTTGGCTCATTACTTTCAAACTATTCCACACATATCTCTTTGATTCATTAGCCACTAGCGTGCTCGAAGTCTGCATTGCACAAGCAAAATAACTGCAGTGAGCCCTAAAACCCTAAGATATGCAAGTTATTCTTTCCAAGTTACACCAGCAAGCTCTCTATCAACTTCCCCGAAGGACTTTTACTTACTGTCCTTATATCTTTGGAATAGAATATGAAACGGCGCAGGCGTCGAGATATTTTGCGAGTACAACTGGTACGAATATTTGAACTGCTGGCAGATGCTGGTGTCATAAGTCACAGGTCAGTATTGGATTTTGATTTTTAAAACTTTGGAATGACTAGGGAACATAATATTTTTTTCTCTTATGAAATATATAAAAACAGAAGAGCACCTTGGGAACAACAACAAAAAACTGCTACACGATGAACATTATTTACAGAAGATGCATCCAGTATGTTAATCAGTGGCTAAAAAGTGTATTGAAAAAAATCTACCACTAGTACTAGATTGCTTCGGGCAAAAATCGACTATAGTGTTCCTAGGATTTTGATATTTGTAGGAATCTAGTAAGTCAGGCAAGTGGACAGTAGCCTTTTTTTGTGACTAACTTAATGATTTTTTACCTCATTTTAAAGATCTATTTCTTTTGGATCGTAAAATCATATATATAAAGGCTAAAGACGATAAGTCTTGCAAATTTATTCCAGTCGACTGTTAAGCTCTCCTGTTGGGGACAATTACGAAATCCATGAACATACATCATAATTCATAACTTTCCACCCTTCACCAATGAAAACATAAAACCTGGCGTTATTGCTAGAATAAAGACATGCGGACACTAAGACCAGCCCCTTGAGGAAAATTCCACTGGCTTTGGGCTGAGAAATAACTATTTCCCTAGGAAGGGTAACTTGTGTTGCCTGACTATTAAAGGGGGGGGGGGGAGAAAAAAGATCTGATCGTCTCCAAAAAAAGGTAACTGAGAAGAGATCTTGAGGAACAAAGAACGTTAATGAACAAGCGCAGTATTGTTACTTTGGCGTTTGTCCTGATGATTTCTTCGTGCACCTCCTACCCGCCATACTTAGCATCAAATGCTTTTGTTGAGTGCTTTCAAAATTGAGCTCTAATTAAAGAGAATTTAGACCCCTGAAACATCATTCTTTTTTTTTTTTTTTGTCCTACACAAAAATAAAACCATGGAAGTTAGGAAAAGAGAATTTGAAACATACTGGACTTAATGCAAAAAATCAACAACCTAATATGTATCTCTATCTTTTTTCTTTCTTTTTGTTGTTTTTAATGTAGTGTTAGTGAATGAAGAATCTTTGAATGGTACTATTTGGGGGGACTGCAGGATGTGGGTATATTTAAAATTTACAAAAGCTGTAGTCTCTATTGAGCAGTGATGGTTTTGAACACGGTTATGTGTTTTGCTTTTGGTTTTATTTTTTTAAGAGAAAGTAATACTGTAAGGCTGTTGGTATTATGGACTTTTCGTTTCCTTGATTAAGGAAAAAAAATGAATTCCAAAGGCCAAAAAGGCAGGGATCTTTGCTCTGTTCCCCCAGCCGATCCATCGTGCCTGATGCATAGGAGGAGTTCAGTGAATAGTTGTTAACTGAATGAATGCTTTATTCTGAGCCAGGTTGCAATCCATCAGATTGGTTTCCCATCCATTAATAAGTCATTACTCAGAAATCAGAACATTCCTTTAAGGAATGAAGGAAAACATCTCATTATGAAATTCATTCAACATATTTTTATTGTTGCAGACTGACATTTTTAATATACTGTAGTACCACTGTGACTCCTTACTCTTGTTTTCATGGCCACAACTACTAAAAATGATTTTTTCTTTTAAAACCATACATTTTAGAAGTACTTTTCAAATATAGCAAGGAAAAACCGATCAAAATAAATGTAAATGTAATAGCTAACCATTTATATAGCATTTATGGTTTACTAATCCTTTATTATATAATAACTAATTTGTATTTTTACTAAAATGCTCTGAAGTAGTTACTGGTCAAATCCTTAGTAAGTGAGGGAACAAGACTGGAATCCAAGACTTCTGACTAACCAAATGACCCCCTTCCAGTCCGTGGTTCCCAGGCTCAGAACCCTTGCCTCAAAAAATGACTGCAGAGATTGAATTCTCTTAAATTTTTGTATCCCCAGTACTACCTACCCTAGAATCTTGCCGAGAATAAGTACCTAATGGATATTTGATTGATTGTACAAAAGGCATGATGTGAATTTGCATGGCAGCTCTGAGAATATATAGAGCTAGTATTTTTTTTCTACCCTTTTTTTTTAAGTAGGTCCCATGCTCAGTGTGGAGCCCAACCTGGGGCTTGAACTCACAACCCTGACATCAAGACCTGAGCTGAGATCAAGAGTCGGCCATTTAACCAGCTGAGCCACCCAGGCGCCCCTCCTCTTTCTACCCTTCTAAATTGATCCTCCCTATCCCATACGCCTCCTTATTTCCTTACTTTGAAAAGCTCTATATTTTGCCAGAGGGAATAACATTTAGCACTCAGAATAGTTGATTAAAGGTAGATATGGAATTGAATAATATAAATTGCAATAGCAGTTTCAGGATTAAGAAGCACCATCTATTTTATATTTGTAAGCCAAATCACGTTCAGTTAATTTTTGTGTATTAAGTTGCACACTGCCATGATCGTGCTAAGTTTAATGTACAGTTGACCCTTGAGCATGGATTTGAGCTGAGTAGGTCCACTTGTATGTGGATTGTAACAGTACAGTACTGTAAATGTATTTTCTCTTAGAATTTTCTTAAGAACACTTTCTTTTCCTAGCTTACTTCATTCTAAGAATATAGTATATAATGTGTATGACATACAAAATATATGTTAATCGACAGTTTATGTTATCTGTAAGGTTTCCAGCCAACAGTAGGCTGGCTATTAATAGTTAAGTTTTGCGGAGTCAAAAGTTATATGCAGATTTTTGACTGGGGTGGTGGGGCTGGGTGCCCCTAACCCTCACGTTGTTTAGGGGTCAACTGTATGTTATTGTGATTTTGATTACTAGGAATTTTATTTTGATTTAAGTTATAATTTAAAATCACATTTTCTTTATTTTTTTCAATATTTTTAGTGCAAGTGGTGGCCTTGATAATGAAACACATTTCCTCAACAACACTTTATTGGAATATGTAGATTTAACTAGACAACTCCTGGAAGCAGAAAATGAAAAAGACTCTGACACACTGAAGGATATACGATGCCATTTTAGTGCCTTAGTGGCGAATATCATTCAGAATGTTCCAGGTATTCTTTTCAGTTTCTTAAAACATTATTGAATATTAAGGGACCATCATATATTCTCTTCCCCGAGGGTTTGCAGTGTATGGTGATAAAGCAGCTTATGAACATAGGGGGAAAATATGTTCAGCATAACACAGATGGCAAGAGTTTACCTTTCAGTTAGTGTCGTGAGTAGAAATCGAAAAGCAACCACACATAGATTTTTAATGATAATCAAGACACTAACAAATTTAAGAAATCAGTAGAAGAAGCTTCTTGAGGGAAACTTCTTCTAGATGCAATGAGCAAAAAGGAATTATGTTCCAAATGGTAATTGAGGATAAAATTAACAAGGTACTGCTGAATAATGGAAGAAGGGTGTAGGCCCAGTTATAAAGCATACTAAGGATACAGTGTTATTGATTGATTCCTTTAAGGTATATGTGCCTATTATTCCAGTACATACTACATGCCATGTGCTGGTTTAGGCCCTAGAAATACTAATATACGCGGTTACATTTTAAAAAGCTATAAACTGTTCACAAGAATAAGACATAAAATTACAACTGTAGCCTTTGGTATACAGTGTAAATGCAAATGTTTCTTTTTCTTTCTGAAAAAGAATTATTTTGTTACCTTTAAAGGAACTTGCAAACAGTTGACTCTTAAAAGTAAGAGCATGGGTTGTGTTTTATAAAAGAGGCCTGTAAACATTTCTTTAGGTACATTAATTTCAAATGCAGGAGGCCTATTTTGAACTTCAGAGGGTAATGATTTCCTGATCTGAAGCTCAATTAACAGAAAGATATAATTTAGTCCATTACTAAACATTTGTCTACAACTTCCAGATTGGTTCATTAAGATACTGTTGAGTTTCTTCAACAAGGATTAATATAGAGAACTTGTAGATAGAATTTTCAAGTGGAAAGAATTCTTGGAGATCATCTCAACTATTGGTTTTCCAACGATGTTGTTTCTCCTCTGGAGCCGTCAGCAAGAGGCAGTAGAACGGGTTTAGACTCTAGGCCTCACCCCTTACTTCAATTAGATCAGCCCCTCCTTTGTCTGTTCTATCAAGATTCCATGTAAGGATTCTTTTACAAAGACAGCTGTGCAGCTGAAAACATACAAAGCTCAAAAACAGCTTACCTGGTCCAAAGCTTTGTCTTGACAGTGAACCAAGATCCAGAGTTGTGTTCATGTTGATGCCTTGGCCAAGCTTACCACGTAGGCAGCACCAGCGGGGAGCAGCAGGGCCCTAACTCCCGGCTCTGGGCAGTCCTGTGCCTGCCCTGAAATTCTGCGTGCGGAGATCCCGTAGCTCTCATAATGCTGAGCTACTTGGGGTCAGAGACGGCAGCCCTATGTCTGGGTCTTGCACGTGCATCAATGATTGCTGTCACCCAGGGGGTTTGGGGAGGATACAGTGAAAACTTTGCTTGCTTTTTTGCAGTGTTACATACTCAATATCAAATAAGTTGACATGCATGTTAAAATAAAAAGTAACAAATAAATTTTTTCCCATCTGTGTTTTTATGTACAGTGCACCAGAGAAGAAGTATCTTCCCTCAACAGAGCCTTCGTCACAGCCTGTTCATGCTGTTCAGTCACTGGGCAGGGCCTTTTAGCATCATGTTTACACCCTTGGACAGATACAGTGACAGAAATATGCAAATTAACAGACATCAGTACTGTGCACTAAAGGTATTGCTTACAAATCGGATTTCTTTGTTCTTACATGAAAAGTGCCATTAAATTTTTTTGTCTCTCAGTGCCTAGTATTATAAATACTAGGTTTCTTCTGAGTACCTGAGAGTATTAGCATATATATTTGCCTGCTGTATTCAAATATTTGAACTGTACATTGATTTAGATACGTAAAATACAATGCAAAAAGTTACAGAATCTACCCAAAATTTAAGTGCCATTTTCTGAAACAACTGAGAATTGCCTTTTTTTTTTTTCCTACTTAAGTACTTTCTCTAGGTCTTTTTTTCCTCTTCTCTTCCAATACTGTCCAAGCTCATGCCTTATTTGGCCTCACGTATTTACTTACTACTCATCTTAAATCACTTAGTTTCAAAAATTACTATTACACTCTTCTTTGTAAAGGAAAGAATTAAAGATATTGTGGCTACATAAGCATGAATAAAAATATCCTGCCTCTTCTCATGAAGCAACCAACAGAAAACCTCTTAAATGTTTTAAATGTAATTCTAATATTATTGTTTGAAGGCTATGTCTGCTGTACTATGTTGTGGCCCTGTTGCAGATAATGTAGGACTTTCATCAGATGGCTATTTGTACAAATGGTTGGATAACATTTTGGACTCTCTGGACAAAAAGGTGATTATGACGGTTCCTTTAAGATTGCGTAATAAATCGCAGTGCGTTATTTGAAACTATAGTATGACCCACTGAAAACAAGTCTTTTTTTTTTTTTTTAAATAAGATTAGGTTAGAATTATATGCAAAAAGCATGTTATGTAAAATTAAATAGGATGCAATAATTTAAGAAATTTGTAATTCTTATTTAAATAATGTTAATTTCCCTTTTATATTATAGAATTAATACAGTAGTGTATATATATATCTCACGATAGGATTCTAGATCTATAAATAAAATATTAATATAGAATACATTGAGCTCCGCGGAAGAAATCTGTTATTTGTTATGTTTAATATCATTCTTTTGACCACTCTCCAGTTAGTCTTTCTTGCCTTCCCTTTTCCTTATTCTCATACTGTACATGCACAGACTTCACAATTTAAAATAGGACTTACATTTTTTCCCCTTCAGAATAATTTTTCTATTGCGTTATCAAAAACAAGAATAAAGGTTGATAAAAATAACTGGAGAGGTTAATAACTCATTTTTCTGAAAGCACTTAATCACTGTTCATCAGCCGCCTTCAGGGCTCTGCTGGAGGGGAGAATTGTACTACTTAGAGTCTTGGGTAAAAAGCAGGAGACCAAGTATAATTTATCCAGGCCTTTTTGTTTTTGTTTTTGTTTTTCTCTTTTGGCTGAATAAAATGAGAAGGAGTCGAACAAAAGGAGACTGGGTTTTGTGTTTAAATACAATAAATATAATATATATACTATATTATTTTAATAAAAATTAGGAGTAGTTACATATGATATATAAATGTCCTTGTCCTGGGCAATGTTGTGACCTGTACGTAGGTTCATCAGTTGGGCTGTGAAGCAGTTACGTTACTGCTGGAGTTGAACCCGGACCAGAGCAACCTGATGTACTGGGCTGTGGATCGATGTTACACTGGTTCCAAGAGAGTGGCAGCCGGCTGCTTTAAAGCCATAGCTAACGTATTCCAGAACAGGTACCCGAGATACTGTTTTCCGTATTTTATTTAGGTTGGTTTTTTTTTTTTGGTTTTTTGGTTTTTTGTTTTTGTTTTTTGTTTTAAGAAAACATTCCCTTTTGAATTCAGAAATACTAAGAAGCCAGTATTTTCTTTCCTTGAGCTCTAATGAAATGTAACCAGATTAAGAACAATGACCACCAAACATGTGTTGTGTACCTTTTGCCTTAAAAAAAAAATTCAAAAAACAAAAGAACACCTAGTCGTAGGCTTAACACTTGATGTCTGCAGCCTTGCCCTTTGTATATCATATTTGTTAATGGTGTGAGAGCCTCTAAAATGTCTCTAACATGTAAAATTTGTCCCTAGGGATTATCAGTGTGACACAGTGATGCTCCTAAATCTGATACTGTTCAAAGCAGCTGATTCTTCTCGAAGTATCTATGAAGTGGCTATGCAACTGCTACAGGTTTGTAAGCACGTGTTAGTTAAAATATTACTGACAGTTTAATGAAGCATATAAATATTTAGTTTTTTTTAAGATTTATTTATTTATTGCACGAGGTGGGGAGGGGCAAAGGGAGAGGGAGAGAGAAACTCCAGCCAACTCTCTGCTCGGTGCGAAGGCGGTGTGGGACTTGATCTCATGACCCTGAGATCACAATCTGAGCCGGAACCAAGAGTCCGAGGCTCAACTGACTGCCCCACCCAGGAGCCCCTGGGCTTTATTTTTAATAGAGAGGCATGGTGTCAATTCCCGATTGTCATTATAAATAGAAGACAAAGATAAGGGGCGCCTGGGTGGCTCAGTCAGTTAAGCGTCTGCCTTCAGCTCAGGTCATGATCCCAGGGTCCTGGGATTGAGCTCCTCATCAGGCTCCCTGCTCAGTGGGGAATCTGCTTCTTTCTCTCCCTCAGCCTGCTGCTCCCCCTGCTTGTGCTCTCTCTGTGTCTCTGTCGAATGAATGAATGAATGAATGAATGAATGAATGAATGAATAAACAAACAACAAAGATAATATGGGTCACTTAAGTCTACAAATAATAGACTACTCAGAAGTGTATTACAGAGGGGTTATGTGTATACTCCCACATACACACCTGTATGCGCCTGTGTGTGTACAAATACAAAGGGAGTGGTCAGGACTTAGTGTGCATGGAACTGTTTCTGTCCAGCAGAGAAGAATAATGTGAGCCAAATGTTTTTTTGAGAACCAAGTAAAAAGTAATTAGCCCTTTTATGATGTGCTTGTATAATTTTCCTTTATTAGACCAAGAAAAATAACCTAGAAAGTTAACTTACCAAGCATGGAGATAGCATTATTATACAGTATCTCACTAATTGATAATAGGATGGGGTTCTTCACTCTTAACCAAGTTAAGAATGAGATTCAAGTAGATGCTGATTTTTCCAGAGGCTTTGACATGGTACTGATGCTGGTAGTGGCCATCTTGGGAATTATACCCTCTTGTCTTTATTAATTAAGAAGAAACTTAAGTGCTGTATCTTTACCTAGTCTAATGTTAAAATAATTTTAGCTCATATTCCATATTTAATCTGTATTTAAACAAGAGCTATTTGAGGATTTTTTTTCACCTATACGTGTTTTATATAATCCTGTTTTTGAACTAGAAAGTGGTAAATCTTCTTCAAGTAATTGTAAGTTGCTAAAGTCATTTTCAGACTATGCTACTGACCCAGACCATTGGCATTAGGCACAACGAGTCTAAAGCCTTCTAAACAGTTACAGATCTTTTGCAAACATTCTTGGGAATTAGAAATTAACATCTGAAATACTTGACAGTATGCATAACGCTATGATTTTTAGCTGTCTTAGGAGAAGATTTTATTTTTCAATTATAGCTGAAATTTAGAGGACTCATAAAATCTTAACATCTGAAATACTTGACAGTATGCATAACGCTATGATTTTTAGCTGTCTTAGGAGAAGATTTTATTTTTCAATTATAGCTGAAATTTAGAGGACTCATAAAATCTTGACTACATTCCTGCAGATCCTGGAACCGAAGATGTTTCGCTATGCTCACAAATTGGAGGTTCAGAGAACAGACGGAGTACTCAGCCAGCTGTCTCCTCTGCCTCATCTGTATTCTGTTTCATATTACCAGCTGTCCGAGGAATTAGCAAGGGCCTATCCTGAGCTAACTCTCGCCATCTTCTCAGGTATGATCGTGGAACTGTCAGTGGGTTTTCTTTAGCAATCATTTCTAAAAAACTACATTTAGGAAATTTTAAATATAAGAGATCTGAGGTTGATTCAAAACAGAACATGTCTTTATGTAAGACACTTTTTCCTTTAGTAAGAACATTTAATACTAATCTATACTAATTGACTAATAAGAAATGGATTTCTTATTAATGTGGCCTTTCTAAGGCTTCTCACTTTGCCTTCCCTTCTCCGCCCCGGGGAGGGGGTAGGAGGAGAGGGCTTTACATGCAATTTAAAGATGTTTCTTTGGTAGACATAGAACTTCCTAAATATTCTAGTACATATTTTATCTTGTGTGTGGGTCTGTCTTTAATAATAAAAGCAGGCAGGGATAAAGATACAGGTTTCTTTCTGTGAGTAACACCTCTAATCATAGAGAAAGGTCCTGCACTGCCTTGAGCAAAACTGCTAGGATCCCACATTGCTTTCTGTTCCCATTTCCTTTCCTTGGGCCAATGACAGTTCCTTCCAGGGGTTTCTAAAACAGAGGGACTATGTGTCAGGCAAGATGTCCTCACTATCTGCATCTTCCAGGACTCAGATTTAGGACAATTTTTGTTTAAAATCTAGTTTAACTTTCCGATTGATGATACACCATTGCAAGTGTTCCTAGAGTACTTTATCCTTTTTCTGAAGACTTTATTTTCACACAGAACACTTAGGTAGTTTTTCTGCCTCTCACTTGGAGCGAGATGTTATTTTATTTTATTTTTTTTAAAGATTTTATTTATTTATTTGACAGAGACAGCAAGAGAGGGAACACAAGCAGGGGGAGTGGGAGAGGAAGAAGCAGGCTTCCCGCTGAGCAGGGAGCCTGATGCGGGGCTCAATCCGAGGACCCCGGGATCATGACCTGAGCCGAAGGCAGACACTTAATGACTGAGCCACCCAGGCACCCTGAGAGTTGTTATTTTAGTGTGAGAATTAGACATGCACCAAAATGGGCATCCAGGAGATGACCCTTTCTTTCATTGACCTCAAGATTTAGTGACATTTGCCTTCATGGAACATCTTTCCAGAGCACCCATTTCAGCAGTAGAAATAGTTTCCCATCCCTCAGTGACCTGAATAAGGAAAAATCTATTTAAATTCCTCTAACGTTTAGTTCTTAAAGCAGTTTACCTGTTTGGTTTTCACTGGTAGACGGCAGTGGTCATGCCCCTTCGCTTTGCGTAACTCCCACAGTCCCGACAGCCCTTTCGGGATCAGTATGGATGGTCATCAGCACAAAGCAGTGGCTGACCAGATCACTGATTCTGCTGCCGGGCTTGTCAGGGCTCCCACACAGAAAGCAGAGCAGTCCAGCTGGGTCTCAGAGCTCACGAAGTTGGTGGGGATGGCAGCTGCTGGTACATGTGTAGACATGCCCACAGCCCAATCGCCTTGTCCTTCACTTCTGTCACTCTTGTCTTTAGGATCTGCTAATTATAACTTCTTTGCTTAAAATGGTCTATTCTAAACCAAACTATAGCCTGTAAACCTGCTCAGTGCAGTTTTCACTTGTACTGTTTCCAAGACAAAATGAGCAGCGTGTTTGTTAGGGAATGTATGGGACAGCTTGTCAATAGAAACTTTGAAATTTGAGGGTCCTGCTCCTTCCTTTCTCTGGGACTAATTGCGGTAATCTTTGAATGTTTCCAGCTCCCTGGCTCTTCCCGTCCTTTCCCTCCTTCACACCCACTCCTGACCCATCCCCCACCCCTTTACCTGCCTTGAGTGTCCACATTCACTTTTTCCATGTTCTCAGCCCTCTTGCATCTTCATAAATGGCCTTCAGACTCCATTAGTGTGAGTTTTCTCTCTGTAAAGTTGCTGAAGACTTTCTAACTGCTAAGTCTAATCATCAGCTTTTGGTCTTCAATCTGTTTGCTACGTTGCCAAGCAATTAATGTCAGTCACCTTACATTTCTTTAAATCCTGAGCTCTCCTGATTTCTAGAAATTTAATATTTCCTGGTTTTCTTTCTACTGTGAGCTATTCCCCTTCTGTCACTTTTGGTGGATTCTTTTCTTTCATCTCAAATATTCGTGTTCCTAGGGCTCCTTCTGAAGAGACCCTGTCTCCCTGAGGGAGGTTATTGCCTTTGCTGGGACCCCAGTGCCCCCCCACACCACCTCTCCCCTGGTCAGGATCTCTTCATTCAAGGACTTTCAGAGCTCCAGGGCTTTCCTTTCTTACCAGAGGTAATTACACATCAAAGGAAGTGGAAGTGATACCGTTGTTCCCTCTTGGGCTTGTTTTTCATTCCAGAGATAAGCCAGAGAATTCAGACGGCGCAGCCTGCGGGGAGGCAGGTCATGCTGCACTATCTCCTACCCTGGATGAACAACATCGAGTTGGTGGATCTGAAACCTTTGCCCACGGCGAGGCGACACGATGAAGACGAAGACGACGCCTTAAAAGACCGAGAACTTATGGTGACCAGCAGGCGCTGGTTGCGAGGAGAAGGCTGGGGATCTCCACAAGCCACGGCGATGGTTTTGAACAATCTAATGTACATGACCGCGAAGGTACATTGCGTTTGTGTTCACAGCTGCCGCACAGAATTAAGGAGTCAGAAAGGTTAGAAATAGACGAAGAGATCAGATCATCCTGTGATAAGCGAACAGATGTTGGTTTGAAAAGAACCAAATTCCTTCCCTTAAAACACTTCTCATTAGATATAAAATAAGTTCTTGGGGGAGGAGATAAAATCATATGTGATTAGTGATATTTATGTTTAGATTTGTTGAAAGAATTGGTTATTCCTCTAGAGTATGGAAAAGATTAAGGCTGTCTCTAAAAACACGATTTTCTAATATTTCATGGTGTGACAAGTTGGGTATTTAATAAGCAATCGTCACTGACGTATGCGTTGTGTGTCGTGCGTCTAGTATGGGGATGAGCTGGCCTGGTCGGAGGTGGAGAACGTGTGGACCACGCTTGCAGACGGCTGGCCGAAAAACCTGAAAATCATTTTGCACTTTCTGATCAGCATTTGTGGAGTGAATAGTGAACCGAGCCTCTTGCCTTACGTATGTATTCAGGTTCATTTAATTTTTTTTTTTTTTTTTTTTTAAGTAATAGTTACCTGGTTTCTTGTAGTGGCAGAGTATGGGCAGCAGGAGAGCGGCAGAGGCGAAGCAAGGGCCACAGTGAGGACCCCGCCAGGACATAACACATGCCTTTGGTCGTGGCTTCATTCAACCAGTGTCATCTGGCCTTCATCACAGGCCAGGTGCTCTTCTAGGTTCTGGGCATTTTAGTCGTCTGGGTGATGGAGATTTTATTCTTTGAACCTTCACCTGATTTATTTACTGAATAAATCAGTAAGTCAATAAAGTACAGTCTTGATAAGGTCTACAGAGGACAGTTGCAGAGTACTGAGCGTGAATAACCGAGGAACCACCGCTCCCTGGGAGGGTTGGAGATGAGCCTCGAGAGGAACTGATATAGAAGTGAGACCACAGGGGCGCCTGGGTGGCTCAGTCGTTAAGCATCTGCCTTTGGCTCAGGGTGTGATCCCGGCGTTCTGGGATCGAGCCCCACGTCAGGCTCTTCTGCTGGGAGCCTGCTTCTTTCTCTCCCACTCCCCCTGCTTGTGTTCCCTCTCTCGCTGGCTGTCTCTCTCTGTTAAATAAATAAATAAAATCTTTAAAAAAAAAAAAAAAAGAAGTGAGACCACAAAATTGAAAATGCTTATGCTTTCTGCTAGGCAGGAGCTGGATACTCGAGCAGGATAGTGCGTGAGAGAACCTAGTGCCTGTAGAATTGTGCCGACAGCTTCCCGAAGCCAGGGGAAGCATAGGAAGAGATGTGCAATGAAGAATGTCAGTCTTTACCTTCTAGAGGGGAAAGCAATACTTGCATCTGCTCAAGTGGAGAATAACATGAGACTATGAAACATGAGGGTTCATCTGGATCTACACAGGCACACAGATGCACACGCGTGTGCGCAGACATCGATGCCAGCCCCATGGTAGCGTCTCCTGAGTTCCGCAGAAGAATAGCTCTGCAGAATGTTGCTGTATAAGTTCTTACAGGTCCTCCTTTAAACAAACCAGTTAACAGCCTTGCCCGACATAGCATTGCCGGAGTTACCTTGATTTCTGAAAGCATTGTTCTGAAGGCATGCCAAGGATTGCCACTCACTGAGAAGCTATTAGAGAAAGTCGGGTGTGGTGGGAAGCCACAAAGTCCCACCTCACCTCTCTGAGCTCAACTCCTCATGTTCTCCCTCAGGCCCCCTACCCGAGGCCCTGCAGATGCCCTTGCTGCCCTGCTCTGTGGCATTTCCCACCTTGGGGCCTTCACAGTCTCCCTGTCTTTGCCTAAATAGCCACTTTGCTCCCCCCCTTCCCTCCTTCAGGTCTTTCCTCAAATGTCCTTCTCACTGAGACCTTTGCTGGCCATCCTATCGGGGACTGACGATGCCCTGTCCCAACACGTACTCTCTTTTTTCCTTTCCCGGCTTTGTTGATTTTCCCAGCACCTCTTTGCCTCATTGCTCTTGCTTCGGTCAGTGTGGTAGATTGTACTCCTCGAGAGCAGGAAGTTTGTCTGTTTGGTTCATTGCTATCTTGCCAGAGCCTGGAATAGTGCCTGGCGCAGAGAAGGGACCTATTAATTGAATGGATGGATGAATGCACGTGAGTTGGCCTGGAAGGAGAAACAGGCACCAAGAAGCCAAGATGAAATTCAGGGTTCCCATTTGCCAGGAACTTAAAAAAGGAGCTATTTTTAATGACAATCGTAATTTCTTAATCACTTATTATAGGCCAGCTGTGGTATAAGCACCTCATCTGCATTGTTTCAGTGAATTCTCAGATCTGAGTGTGTGAAGATTTCAGCAGTTTTACGATGAGTAAAACAGGGCAGAGAGAAGAGTGACTTAGCTCCGTCACTTAGTGAATTCCCACTTTGTGGAGAAGGTAGTGCGGCTGGGGCAGGGCTGGGGCTTGAAGACTTAACAGGATTAGAGTTGGGGGTGGGGAGGGTCCCTCACCATCAGACAGATGAAAGGCACAGAGGTGGGAAGGCACCTGGCAGGGTCAGCGGTGACTGAATGTGAGAACAGAGAAATAGCAAATAGAGCAGGTTGGATAGATGCAGAGCTGTGTGTAGGCCCATCATCCATGGGTAATCATTATAAGATTTCTGGTATGATATAATAAAGCATATTTTAAGATTTGCCCAGGGGTGGGGCATCGGTTAAGCAGCCGATTTTTTATTTCAACTCGGGTCATAATCTCAGGGTCCTGGGATGGTGCCCCGAGTTGGACACTGCACTCAGTGGGGAATCTGCTTGAGATTCTTTCTCTTTCTCTCCCACTGGCCTGCCCCCATCTCTCTAAAAATCAATCAATCTTTAAAAAAAAAAGAAAAAGGAAAAAAGATTTGCGCAGGGGTCACTGAAGCAGAGTTGCTCAGTTGTCTTTGTGCGGGTGAGTCACCAGGGCATCTGGTTCTGGCTCTGGGGGGTGGGGGTGGGGCCTGAGAGTCTGTGTTTCTAGCAGCTCCTGGTGATGATGCCTGTGCTGGCAGGATCACATTTTTTGGGTTGCAAGGATTAAGTACAAAGAAAAAAAGATCGGCTGATTAGTTAGTAAGCGATCCATTAATACATATTACTGAGACACAGAATGCGTACTACTGAAATGTGTTTTCTGCTTATTTAACTCATACTTTGTACTAGGCATGTTTAAAGTGCTTTATTAAGTCTTATTTAATCCTAAGAACTGTATGAAGTATGTGCTGTTGTCCCCATTTTGCAGAAGAGAAAAGCAGGAGTAACTGTCCAGTCGCATAGCTTCTAAGTGTCTACACTGCAATCCAGGCTGTGTGGTTTGGGTTCCAGTTTAGTTCTAGTTCCTTGCTTTTAATCACTACTCTGCACCTACTGGGTTAAATATAGAGTATTACTAGGGGAAGCAGAATAAAAAATCCTTTGTTTGAAGTCTTATAGGAAATTTGGGATGATATTTTAATTGAAATCTCTCCATTAAAAGACACTGATTTATAAGAAAGCAATTAATTATCTTTTACTTTTCTAAAAAAAAAAAAAGACAAAATAGTAAAGAAGTAGATAATGTGGAAACCATTAAACAGTCAAGTCATCCCATTTAAAGATAATGCTGAGAGCCAGAGGGAAGACCAGATGTATAAAGCCAATTAATGTCTTATTGCTGATCGATGTTCAGCTTTAAGTTGTGCTTAATTCATCTGCCATTTCAAATTGATCTTATCTGATAAAATCCGCTTCAAGACAAATTTATGAAATAAAAATTGTGCTTTTTCTTTCCTGAACAATGTCTTTTGTGACAGGTGAAGAAAGTCATCGTCTATTTAGGTAGAGACAAAACAGTGCAGTTGCTGGAAGAGCTGGTGAGTGAGCTGCAGCTGACCGATCCTGTCAGTTCCGGGGTCACTCACATGGATAACCCCCCGTACTACCGCATCACTTCCAGCTGTAAAATCCCTTCTGTCACCTCAGGTAAGAAGTTACTTAAAACTGGTAACTTTGTCTCAAGAGAGAAGCTTTATATAACTGTTCATCTTAGCAAGCATTTGCTTTGAACAGCATCAGAACACGAAAGCAAACGTGAGTCCCATGTGGTACTTTGTAAATCCTCACAGGAGTAGAGAGGTTTGACAGTGTAAGGTTCTTAGTACGGAGGGAAACATACTTACATATGTGTTTGGAACTGAAATATAGATTTATAAATCCTTCTACAACAAGCATTTTTTAATAAATATAATTAGTGTGTTAAATATAGAAAAGGCTTACTGGGGCGCCTGAGTGGCGCAGTCATTAAGCGTCTGCCTTTGGCTCAGGGCGTGATCCCACGGCGTTCCGGGATCGAGCCCCACATCAGGCTCCTCCGCTAGGAACCTGCTTCTTCCTCTCCCACTCCCCCCGCTTGTGTTCCCTCTCTCGCTGGCTGTCTCTGTCAAATAAATAAATAAAATCTTTTAAAAAAACAAAAAAACAAAAAAGAAAAGGCTTACTGACTTACTCTGTAATTTCATATTATAATTATTTGGGCATATATGATACATAACATCTGGTCATGTGACTGTTATATGTATATACAGATATAATTATTGTAGTATTTTCAACGGAAGAAACTATATCCCTGAAGGAATAATTTCCATTGAAAATCAGTATAATATCAGGACTAGTTTTGATTACATATCCATGAAATTCTTTGTCACTCAGTTTATATTGAATGTTTCTGTCATGTTAATAACATCTGTATAATTGGAAATCTTTTATAACTTATTTTTTGTCATATATTTTCATCTCTTTCATCTCCTTTTGTTCTTCTTTCTAAGGGATTTCTAATAACACTTCCATTGAGTTTTTCATATCTGCCAGAATGTCAATTCCAAGGAGTTTATTTTTTAATTAATTTTTTTTAGGAGCCCCTTATTCATGTTTCATGGTTGGACTATCTTCTATATCTGACTTTCTTCTCCTGGCAGAAGAGCCTATTTTCTCCATATTGCTCCGTTTTGATTTGTCTTAGAAAGAGCTTTCTTCAAAAGCCTGACAATTTTAGATCTGTTTTTTGATAAAAACTGGAATATTGAAAAGTTGATTGGATGTTTTGTAGGGATATATGGAGCTTGTTGATTTTGTCATTTGTTGTATGGTGATTTCATTGATGAAAGTGTCTCTAGGTCTCTTCTCTTGGACTAATCCAGTTCCCCAGACAAAACTCTACTAGTCATCTACCCAAAGTAGAGGGTGTAGGGCTGTGTGTATGTACAAATACTTAGAGTAAACAAATACATAGAACCCGTAGATGGACACGTACACACAACGTAGTCTTCAAGCCTTCTGGTAGTCCCATGGGCTAAGCGGCTTTCAAGGGGATATAATCTCAAATTTTAGTGTGTGTATTTTCACTCAATCCCCCTATTCTCAATAAATTTCTTCCTCCTTCAATTGTAAATAATGTGCCCTAAGATTCCTGGGGGTGCCTGGCTGGCTCAGTTGGAAGAACATGCAACTCTTGATCTCGGGGTCATGAGTTCAAGGCCCATGTTGGGTGTAGAAATTACTTAAATGAGTAAACTTGAAAAGAGAAAAGATTTCTGAAAGTAGAGACAGCCACCCAGATACAAGGGAGAGGGGCATAGATCTTGGGGGCCAACTCTCTCTAAAATAGATTTTCAACCAAGCCTGCCATTTGAGTAACACTTTCAACCCCTGCTCCCAGAGGTACTTAGTGGTGCTAATTCCTGAGTCTTTTGGAGGTTCATCAATATAGATGTGGAAGCTTCTTGGTTCCCCCCCACTGTCAGCTTAAGATTCAGCCTTCTCAAAGCTGAATTACTTCTTGTCTGTTTGTTTTCAAGCATCTAAAATTTTGTTGCTGTTGTCTCCTTTCCCTCTTGGTCATTATGAGTGCATTCCTTTTTAAAAATCACCTTGCTCTTTTATTTTAGTGGCGTTTTAACATCTGTAATTTTGAAATCTTTTGTTCTTACTGAGTTATCCCAGGCTCTAAGTTCACAGAGATCGTTTTAATTTTGACCGCAGGAAGTACTTCCAGTAGCAATACAATGGTAGCCCCCATAGACGGCAATCCTGATAATAAGCCCATAAAAGAGAATATTGAAGAGAGGTAAGTACTTCTCTGTTCTTCACTAGCCTTTCAATTTGACAGGTACTATTATCAGAATAAATGATCATTTCTGCATTGCAACATATATTTCATTGAATGTGTATTTCAAAATTCTAGTGAAGAAATATATTTCCATTTTGGAAATTTTCCACATTAACGGTTTCGTCATCAGAATGCTGACATGCTAGATTTTTTTTACGTGCTCTGATGGATGAAGAGATTATGTTCAGTCCCTGTTTGTGTCATTTACATTTTTAGACTTTTCTAAATGTGTTCACTCTGCCTGTTGTTTATAAGCTAGGTTTCACCAGAACATTATTACCACAACAACTTAAGAAAAATCTTCGGGTAGAAATTGACTTAAAAGCTTAAGTTTTTGAACTATAAGGTGGAAATTAAGATATATCCTGGGAAGCTTTTGTTAATATTTTATGTACTGTGTTCTTTTTTAAACGTAGAAAGTGAAACTGAAAGTACAAATGCCACCTTACCATGAACTGTGACTAACTACCACGATCCTTCCCGTAGCTATGTGCACCTAGACGTCTACGGTGGACTAAGCAGTCACTTAAATCGTCAGCATCACAGACTAGAGTCTCGATACAGTAGCAGCTCTGGAGGATCTTATGAAGAAGAAAAAAGTAATAAATTCCACATGTTTTTTTATAACTAAAATGGCGAGGTGTATTGTTAATTATAGTGACGTCAGTGAATCTATTTTTCTGATAACTTGTTGTTAAGAAGAGTATTTAACTGCCACTGGTGGTGTTCCAACATAATCCGAAATGTCCTGATTTTAAGAAGCAGCATGAATGGGGGAAATTTGTTTTCAAAGCACAGGTTCCGTATAGATAAATCAAAAGGAACGTAAGAATTGGTTCTTGAGAAGCATCATAGACACTGGCTACAGCCTGCTTTTTTTAACAGGTTTGCTCTTTTTCTGTGGATTCACATTTTCCTGAAAAGTTCTCCCTTGCAATTGCAAAGTGAATGTCTATCCAAGTCTCACTCTAACGCTGAGGTAGGGTGGAATAGAAGCACCAGCCTTCAGACTGGGAAGGGACCCTGAAGATGATCTGGTCCAATCTCCTCACTTTGCACATGATGGAACTGAGGTCCAGAGAGGTTAAGTGACTTACCCATGTCACACAGAATTCACATTTCCTGATGTCATTTTTTACTGCACCCTGCAGCCCCTCTGCGGTAGAGCAGATTTCCTGTTAAGATGGGTTTGTGTTGGCCCTATCTCAGGAAATTTAGAATGGAGTAACTTACCAGAAGGCCCTTGTTGCAAGGCAGCTTCACCTATGATGTGGTTTCATGGCTTGGACATTGATTTTGGAATCTAATGGAGTGCGAATGTAGTTTTGCTTTAATATAAACGATGGAACCTGAATTGATAGCTCTTTCTCCCTCTGATTTGCTTGACTTGATAATATTTGTACCCAGGTCTTCCTAGCAAACCTATGTCAAAAGAGTGGGAAGTTATTCTTTTTTATCACTTTCCAATGCTATAAATAGTTGGTGTCTTACTAGAGTTTGCTTATGTCGGCAGAAAATAGATGGTGTAGAAAATGAGATCATTTTATTTTGATAGGTGATTCAATGCCACTTTATTCTAATTGGCGACTGAAAGTGATGGAGCATAATCAAGGAGAGCCACTACCCTTCCCACCAGCTGGAGGCTGCTGGTCACCACTGGTGGATTACTTGCCTGAAACGTCATCACCTGGATTACCTCTTCACAGGTGGACTACAGCGTCATTCCTATTTCATATGAGCCAAGTTGCTGCTTAACACTTTCAGCTTTCTGTATGCTATCTGACAACAGGGAATAAAAGCCATTTCTTTCTTTTGATACTGCAACAAATGAGATCCATGTGTTGAGAGTTCAAGAAATCTACAAACTCAGAATTCTGTTTACAATTAATATTATTAAATCTCCTTCTGCTGCTGCTTTTCTGGGTGTCTGGCATAGTTACTTGACCTTTCTGGGACCCAGTTACTACATCTGAAAAATATTTTATGGTACTAGGCACTATTATTTTGAATTGTGTTAAACTGAATTCTACTTAGCAAAATCACAATAGAACAGTTACGCAGTCTTTCAAAATTTGTTAATGTACCAAACACATACTGAACACCTACTATGTGGCAAGCAGTGTGCTAGGTGTCAGGGTCGAAGATGAAGAAATTATGGCCCTTGACTTTGGGGAGCCCTTAGCAGGTAATGTTTTTTCTAAAATTATCACTTAATGGTTTCTTCAGCTATATTTCTTTTCTTCTTTTTTTCTTGAGAAGTTGTATTTTTCCATAAAATACAATATTAAAGTCTTCAAGTAACTGGCATAAGGTTTTCTCCAGGTTTACTCTGATAGAACATTAATAGCACTCTCATTCGTCACAGGTGTAACATAGCCGTGATCCTTTTGACTGATCTGATCATTGATCACAGTGTGAAGGTGGAATGGGGAAGCTACCTCCATCTTCTTCTTCATGCAATTTTTATAGGTAATAAACATTGCTTCTAACTCAATGTCACATTATATTTCTGTGATAACTTAAAGACAGTCTGGTTTTTCGGTGTTTCCATTATCATTTCTTTGTGTATCATTCCCATGATGCTTTTCACAGTGATTCTCATGGGCCAGTAGGGAGTTAGTCCTCACCTGTCTCTTAACCACAAACAGGTCTTCATCCTCGTTCCCATTCCTGTCCTGCAGCCCTTCCACTGCTCACAAATACACTTAACCTCTAGCAGGAAAAATTCAGTAGCTGTAGCAAGAGTAAAGTTAATTTACCTCTGACACTGGAAACTTTCAGTGTAAATGAAAATTAAAATGGGTTCTAAGTGTTTCACGAAAGAATGGGATTTTGGACAGTCTGATTATCACAGCTGAAACTCCACTGGGCCCTCGGTAACAGAAATGTGGGATTCATTACATGAGCAGCACTTTTCATGCTCATAGAATTGACTTTCTGAAGCAGGTCCAGGTAGTCATCATCTCCGACGTTTTCCTGATCTGCACACTTACTATAAACGTATTCGTTTCTTCTACTGACTTTCCATCATACACTAGCACAAAATATGCTTGCCTTTATGAAATTCATTTACATTAAGTGTTATGTAATGGAGTAATATTTTTTTTTCTTTCTAAGAGAGGGAGACAAGGGGTGGGGAGGGGCAGAGGGAGAGAGAGAGCATCCCAAGCAGGCTCCATGCCCCGCGCAGAGCCTGATGTGGGACTCAGTCTCACAACCCTGAGACCATGACCTGAGCCAAAATTAAGAGTTGGACGTTCAACCGATTGAGCCACCCAACTGATTACACCCAGAGTAATTATCTCTTATAAATTACTGAATTTTAGACAAAAAACACATTGAAAACTTGTCTTGAATCTCCCTGCTACTCTAAGACAATAGGCTATTGTAAAAGGGTATAAGAATTCCAGGCCAATAAATATTTTTGTGTAGTACATATCTTCTACAAAATATTTTCTGTAATCTCTGTTTATGTGTTAGGAACCAAGAGTGCTCACTATTTCTCTTTATTGATGATATTTTCTACTGTCCTTTCTAGGGTTTGACCACTGCCACCCTGAGGTGTACGAGCATTGTAAACGCCTGCTTCTGCACTTGCTGATAGTAATGGGATCCAACAGTAACATCCGCACTGTTGCTTCTGTCCTTCTCAGGAACAAGGAGTTTAATGAGCCCAGGGTGCTTACAGTCAAACAGATTGCACACTTAGATTACACTTTCACAGGTATTTGCTCCAAATGCCCAATTTGATTGACAGTGGAATCGTGCTTTGTTAATTTGAAATCTGCAGTGGAGAAAGTCAACTAAATAAAAGTTGAAATGCTTTTTTTTTAAATGTCGTTTTATTAAAGTGCCATTTACATTATTTATTAACTAGTAAAAGAAGGAATTAAGCTTGGAGGGTTTGAGTCTGTATTGCCTTTTAAGGGTCTTTGGTCATAAAAATATGAAGTTCTCAACATTAGAAGTTGCAGATCAGTGAAAGAGTGCTTAGCTGATTGAGCAGTTATGAAAAAGATGTTGAACTTGTATTGGATTCCTCGTACTCTCAAGATCTGAAAAATGGACATTTAAAGTTTTTTATTCACTTGATTAGATTTACTGTATGTATGTATTTATTTTAAAAAGATTTATTTATTTGAGAGAGGGAGAGCACGCATGTGAGCAGGGGCAGGGGCAGAGAGAGAATCTCAAGCACGCTCCACACTGAGCACAGAGCCCAGTGTGGGGCTCGATCTCACGACACCGAGATCACGACTTGAGCTGAAACCAAGAGTCAGATGCTTAATTGACTGAGCCGCTCGGGTGCCCCTATATTTACTGTATTTAAAATGTTATGTATTTTTAAGTCTAGTGAGTTCCAAATTATACATTTTGAAGTAATGAGGTCCAAATTATTGACTTTAATATAATAGTTATATCATTGTTGGTATGAATTTTTTTACTTTGCAAGTTATATTTTTTTCATTCCTGGTAGTCCTAACTTATTCATTTGTCTGTGTCATCAGGTCAGTAATAGATGATCTAGAAAATAATTGTTTTTAAAAAATGACATAAAATTACATTTTTTACTAGTCATGTAATGTCAGATACAGGGTTAAGTCTACTTAGTTAAAAACCCGTTTTGTTGTTGTTTTGGGGGGGGGGGTTTGTTTGTTTTTAAAGATTTTATTTATTTGACAGAGATAGACAGCAAGAGAGGGAACACAAGCAAGGGGAGTGTGAGAGGGAGAAGCAGACCTCCCTCCCGCCGAGCTGGGAGCCCGATGTGGGGCTGGATCCCAGGACCCTGGGATCATGACCTGAGCCGAAGGCAGACCCTTAACGGCTGAGCCACCCAGGCGCCCCTAAAAACCTGTTGTAGTTAGTAAGAAAACAATTAGGAAATATTTCACCTTTTAAAATGTGATTAAAAGATCAATAGAATAAAGTTTATGCCTTTTTTATGTTAAAGCATGTTTATTTAAAATTCTGTCATTTGTTTTTGTTATTTAAGGCTCCTTTTGCTATTTTGTGAAGCTAGGCATTAGTAATAACCGGTAAGAGAATTTAATAATTGACATAAATATTACAAAGACTTGAAAATTATCTTTCTTCAAGTAAAATGAAGCGGAAAGTATAGAACCCTTTCCATAAGAAAAATCCGTTCACGTTGTGGAAATGCTGGACTCCACACCTGTTGAGGCCGCAAACTTGCCAAAATATTAGGAGAGTGCCACTCTCAATTTTGCTCAGCAGATGGCAGCAGCGGACTTCACAGTAAATCCAACTAGTTGAGTGTGAATAGTGGGCTGTGGACGACACCATTGGCTCACACAGGCGGAGTGGGGCGTGTGTCAGCTGGTACTAACAGATTCCCACATGTGTCCCATAGAACCTGTAAGGAAGGAGAGTTTAACTCTTTGAATAGCGCGTGAGGTCCTTTTCTGTCCAGGTATTCACCGCCATCTTTCTCTTTCAGCGGGCGTCAGTGATTTTATACCTGATTACCAGCCCTCCCCCATGACTGACTCAGGGCTTAGCTCCAGTTCTACCTCTTCTAGTATCAGCTTAGGAAATAACAGCGCTGCCATTTCCCATCTGCACACCACTATCCTCAATGAGGTCGACATCTCAGGAGAGCAGGATGGAAAAGTCAAAACCCTCATGGAATTCATTACCTCAAGGTAACGTTACAGCTCTCACCCTTCCGGCAGCATGGCTGTGGTAAAGTGAACCGTGTTTTTCATTTCTGGTTGGCCGTTGATTTGGAATACACAGGTGTGTAATCGCGTCTGGCTACCAAGTGGCCCAGAGAGAGTAAATACAGTGTTATCTGACTACATATTCTGCTTTCGTTGGCTACATTCTCAGTCAGTCATCAAATTTTTATTTAGGGCCTACTCTTTGCAAGGTACCATAAGTAAGGAGGAAACGTAGATGGGGACAAGGGGGTTGGTGTTCCGCAGCACAAGCAGGATCGTCAGGGGCATGAGAAATAACCTGTGTTTGGAAATGGTGAGTAATCCAGTCTGACTGTAATGCTGAAGGATGTGTTCCTAGACGAGAAAACTTTGTAGGGAGAATTCAGACTGGAGGGCCAGGAAGCCCAGGCCACAGGCTACAGATCTTTCATCTTTCCAGAAAACAGAAATCATTGAAAATCCTTGAGCTGGATGGGAAGGGTGGGAGGCACAATTAAGTAGGTTGAGAACAATTAGTCTCATGGCAAGGAACAGGAGGAATTAAAGGTGTTGGGGACTGGTAGCTGTGTGACCACGTAAAAGGTTTTCAGGGCACTTTGCGCCTGACATGGTAAGGAGTTTAACCCTTACTAACCAAAGTGGCAGCCTTGAGAATGCAAAGATATTTTAAAGAATGAGTCCACAGGAAACCGTTCTGTCTTACACATTCCCTGTATTTTTAGCTACTGAATTATTTTCTTTGCATTACAACCTAAATACAGTCTAGCCTGTCCACATTAGAATGTTGTGACCTATAACACAGACGCAGTAACCAGTAGTCCTCTCACTTGGCAGAACTGGTCATCTTTTCCTCCCATCTCTGAGAGAATGTCACTGTAACGATGGAAGCCTGAAATTACGTGTAACCTGGATCTTCCTCTCGTTGACATAGACCATTACACATTCAAGTACATCAACAGTCATGGACTCTGTGCGTGCTATCGGATTTCTTCCACTACTGTCCTTTCTAGTGGGAAAGGGACATTTTAGGTGACTGTGAGTGAAACTGTTCATGTAAGTTTAAAACCAAGGGAATTATGTCTGTTCTCTGTTTTCAGAAAAAGAGGGCCCCTTTGGAACCATGAGGACGTTTCTGCCAAGAATCCTAGCATAAAGAGTGCTGAGCAGTTAACTACATTTTTGAAACATGTGGTTTCTGTTTTTAAGCAGTCAAGCTCAGGTATCTTTTATTAAATATTTCAGATAATACTTTCAATGAGATATTTTCATGTGATGTGAAAATTTCTGATAATGCGTAGCAAAGAGTTGACAGTTGACATGTCTACGTTAAAAAGTTTGAGACAGGTTTTCTTTTTTCTTAAGATTTTATTTGAGAGAGAGAAAGGGCGCATGTGGGGGGAGGGGCAGGGGCAGGGGTGAGGCTGGTGCTTGAGGCTGGATCCCAGGACCCTGGGACCAGGACCTGAGCAGAAGGCAGACGCTTAACCAACTGAGCCACCTAGGCGGCCCTAGACAGGTTTTCTTTTTTAACTCATTTGTGATAAACTGATTTGTTTTGGTTCAAGAAGAATTTAGTTACTCCTTAAAAAATAAGAAAGTCGCTTGTGGCATTCTGCGGTTCTTCATTTCATATATGGTGGCATAAAGTTACAATGCGGTTATGTGTTAGGAAACAATCACATTAAAGGAACACAGGTGGAGATGACACACTTGAATTCTGTTTTACACTGTCACAGGCTTCTAGATCTAAAATTAACACATTCTGAAAATTACAGTAAAAACGTATCTGTTGAAGCACTGGTTCTCAACCAGGGGTGATTCTGACCCTCAGGACATGTGGCACTGTCCGGAGACATTTTTGTCACACCCGGGGGGTGGGGGGCAAGGGACAACTGGTTACAATTGGTATCCAGTTGTGGGGAGGCCAGCCTGCTGCTAAACAAATAGGCCTCAAGGGCACCTTCACAACCAAGGCTTGTCTGGCCACGGTGGCAACAGCGCTGACGTTGAGAGACCCTGTTCTCAAAGATCACTTCCCTGGAGGTTAGAGTAAAATGCACATGGAGTTTAATGAACAGAAAAGGCACTGACTTCTAAACTCTGAGCGCCTGCGCAGTTTGCCAGGCAGTGTGCTGGGCACTGGGTTTAGAACGGTTAGCCTCTGATGCTAATGCTGCTTTCCAGGCATGAGAAGCACTCCCTTGTGTCCTTTGTCTTCGCAGAAGGAGCGCACTTGGAACATCACCTCAGTGAAGTTGCTCTGCAAACGGCACTTTCTTGTTCTTCTCGACACTATGCTGGGAGATCCTTCCAGATTTTCAGGGCCCTAAAGCAGCCTCTTTCTGCAACTACACTTTCTGATGTTCTCTCCAGACTCGTAGAAACTGTGGGGGACCCCGGGGAAGATGCACAGGTATTGCATTTACTTCTTGCAGCAGCCGTTGAGCAGTTACTCGTGGTCAAGGACTCGTTTGCCAAGTACAGAGCAGAGCGCGGCAGGTCTAACGGTTCCGGAGAATTGGTGTCAAATGCAGACAGGCAGGCAAAGAATTATGAAACAAAGTTTTGCAAATGATATTTGATGACATACTAACTGAATCAAATATTTGGTGCCTATCAGAGAAAGCTTTACAATCACACACACACACACACTCTCTCTCGCTCTCTCTCAGATATTATCCTGGGATGACTACAAGGTAAAAGAGATAGGATGTTAAATTTAAATGTAGAGTGCTGAATTTTTAAGATAAATGAAGTGAAATAATTCAGTTGAGAACTTAAGTCTAAACAGACTAGTGATTTTATTAACACTGTTCTAGACACTGGGGATATAGTAGTGAACAAGAGGAAGTTCCTGGCATTCTGGAGCTCACATTCTATTGGAAAAATAAGCCTCTAATCCACCGATAATATGTAACATGATTTTATTTAGTAATTAATGCTGTGAAAATAACCAGGTAGAGTAACAGGTTAAAGAGTGGCAGGGGAGAGGGAGTTGTTTTTATATATGATCATCTGAGAAGGTGAGTTTTAAACACATACGTAAATGAAGTGAGGCCTGTGATAATCTGGAAGAACATGTCAGACAGAGAAATAGGACTAACAAGTGCAAAGGCCCTGAGGCAGAAGCAATGGGCCTTTCTTTGAGGAACATGAAGCAAACCAGTATGGCTAGGGTATTGGATGGGGGTGTCTAGTGTCAGGAGGTTGACGTCGGCAGGTGCAGATTATGTGAGGTCTGGTAGACCCTGGTGTGAGTTGGGCTTTTACTTTGAATTGATGGCAAATAGTACTCCTAGGCTTTGAGAGGAAAGTGATGCATATAATTGGCTATTTAGGAAACTCCAGAGTCTACGCAGAGTTCTTAGGAGGGCAGTAGGAGTCAATCAACAGGCTTATTGTAAAGGTCGGCACTGAAATGGTGGCAGTTTAGATTAAGGGAAGCTGTGGAGGTATAGAGAGGGGTTCAGATTTCGGATATATTTTAAGAGTAATATTTTCAAGACTTGCCAATGGGTTTAATTTAGATGTGAAAGAAACAGAAATGACTCCGATTTTTGGCCTGAGCAATTTTGGGTGAATTGTGCCATCATAACCATTAGTTTGATGAGTTTTCATCAATCAGCAAGATCACATTGCTCAAGAGTTTAATCATTTGTAATATTAATGTTGAGTTTGTTCTAATTTTAAATCTCATCAGGAAGTCCATTGCAATTTCTTTTTTTTCCAGAGCATAATTAATGAAAATCTGCCCTTTTTCCCCCCCTAGGGATTTGTGATTGAGCTTCTTCTCACATTGGAATCTGCAATTGATACTTTGGCTGAAACCATGAAGCATTATGATCTTCTTTCTGCCCTTTCTCAGTAAGAATTTAAGCCAGACAAACTGTAGATTTGTACATAGAACTCCAGTAGCTAAGTATACATAACTGTCACATTATATTATTCTCATATTGGTAGTGAGATTAATACCAAACAATTCAGATGGATTGCCAGTGGGAACCGGAGCCTCCGACAGGGAGGCCGTGTGAAAAGTCTTAACAGAGCTGTAAGTGGCATGTTGTTCTTCTAAGGTCCTGGTCAGAGATCTTCCTGCTGCACGACGGGGCCTCAGCGTCACTGACCAGCTCCATTCCTGCCACCCCCAACATCCCATTCATTGCCCCGCAGCGGACCAGGCCCCTCCCGACCCAAATTGTTCATCTCCTCCTACTTGCTCTTCCTTGCACATCCTGAATTGGCTTATCCTTCAAGACCCATCTCAGATATCACCACCTGGCTAAGCATTTACTCCCTGAGGGCGGTGCGAATTATTCCATTTTGGGGGTTCTCACACGGTTTTCTTCAGAGTTTAATAACAGTAATTAACAAGCTATAAATTTTTACGTCTCCATCTCTCCCAACAGACTTCAGTATTCCGAGCACTTTGCATACTGCTGGCACCTACAGGCAGCATTCTGTCATTACTTTTAAATCAGTGATAATTGGATGTGAGGGAAAAGGAGAAATCAAAAATAAGTTTTTGAGCTTGATTTTTTTGGGGGGGGAAGAGTGTGCATTGACAGAAATAAGGACATGGGTACCATCAAGTTTGGGAATATGACAGATGAGGTCTGCTTTGGACATAATGTTTACTAAATCCTAGAGCTGAAAGTTGCCGGTGATAACCGTGACAGAATTTTCACTTAAAATCAGACATCCTCCAGCTCACGGGAAACGGTTGGCCACAGTAGGAAAGACATTGTTGTACATTTTGCCTTAACATGGAGGAAAGAACTGAAATTTGATTAAGCGAAGTCAGACTCAAACATAATTTTTCCTGGTTACAGTGTTTTTTCAGTGTTTTCAAGAGTAAAATTAATACAGCAAAAGATGTGATTATACGTGCATTTATCTTTTCTTTCTCTTTCTTTTTTTTTTTTTTGTAAAGAACCTCATACCATGATCCTATAATGGGAAATAAGTATGCAGCTAACAGGAAAAGCACTGGACAACTCAATCTAAGCACAAGTCCCATTAATAGTAGCGGTTACTTGGGATATAACAGTAATGCAAGAAGTAACTCTCTGAGATTAAGTTTAGTTGGTGACCGGAGAGGTGACCGGCGGCGGAGTAACACACTGGATATAATGGATGGACGGATAAACCATAGCAATAGTTTAGCAAGGACTAGAAGCCTTTCCTCTCTGAGAGAGAAGGGAATGTACGATGTGCAGTCCACTACTGAGCCTACCAACTTGATGGCCGCCATTTTTTGGATAGCAGCATCTTTATTAGAATCCGATTATGAATATGAATACCTCCTGGCTCTCAGGCTTCTCAACAAACTGCTTATCCATTTGCCTTTGGATAAATCGGAGAGTCGAGAGAAGATTGAAAATGTACAAAGCAAATTGAAGTGGAATAACTTTCCAGGCCTTCAGCAGCTCTTCCTTAAGGGTTTTACCTCAGTCTCTACACAAGAAATGACCGTGCGCCTCCTCAGTAAACTCATTGCTGTCTCCAAACACACGCTGGTGGATCCTTCCCAGCTGTCAGGTGACGTTAACAGAATTGCACCAACTCTGCTTTTTAATGTAGTGAAATGTAAACTAATTTGTTTGGAAGTCTGCTAATTTCTGCTTTTCCACAAGTAGTCATGGGTTGGTTGGTTGGTTGGTTTGAATATGTGAGATAGCTTAAATTCCTTGGTCAAAGCAAAAAAAAAAAAAAAAAAAAAAAAAGAATGTAGAAGATCAGGTGCTCCAAGACATAAAAAGAAAATGGTCTCTGAATCATTTAAAAAAAACATTTAGTTTTTAAAATAATGTGCAATAAAATTGGTTATTGTTTGCTTTTTTTTTTGATAGGCTTTCCTCTTAACATCCTTTGCTTATTGCCTCACTTAATCCAGCATTTTGACAGCCCAACTCAGTTTTGCAAAGAAACAGCTAGTCGAATAGCAAAGGTAAGCAAATGTTATGCTGACAGATAACGCTAAAGGGAAATTTTTCTGGAGTTTATCTTAAAGGGGGGAATCTCTTAAATCTTTTTACTGTCACTTCCTCTGTGAATTTCACATCTAAATTTTTATTCTTTTCATGCATATAAAGGAGTTTTACAGTGATGATGTAAGCTACCACTGTTGAAATAACAGTGAATAAAATTATTTGTTTAGCGTAATGACCCTCCGAGTCTGAGTCTTTTTCTGCTCTGTTTCCCTACTTTGTCTTCTACCTCTCTGTCCGTCTCCAGTTCATTCATTTGTGTACTACCGAATATTTGCTGAGCACTGGGTTGGGTGCCAGAAATGCAGTGATAATCAAAGGAGACAGAACACTTGCCCCTGTGGGCCTTACAGTCGGGGTGCAAGCAAGTAAGTAGGCAATCGCCATAGAGTCTGATAAGTGTGCAATGAAAGGACAGGACTCCAGGGGTACAGAGAGCAAAAGTCTGCCTAGACACTGAAGGCTGAACAGGAATAACCAAAATAAGATCCCTGGATGGGAAACAAGGAGCAGGGCGAGGTTAGGTTTCCAGGCGGGAGAAATTGCATGTGCAAAGGCCCTGAGAAGAGGGCATAATACATTCTGTGACTCCAAAAGTTGTCTCTCCCTTTACTTTGGCCTTTTTCCTTTTAACATTTTCTTCATCTCTCTTTGCTGGCTTCATTCTTTTCTCTTCCTTATTTTCTTTCCTCCCGAAGGTTTCTGAAACGAATGTACTGATTTTTAAATCATCTGTTAACATTTGTTTGAAAGTGTTAGAGCTCTTAATCATAATTTTTAAAAAGAGTATGCTTTTTTAATAATTTCCTCTCAAAAACAACAAAACACCCAGATACCTTGCCTTCTGCTTAAACTTAATTCTTAATTTTTTTTTTCTGTCAATTATTGAGTCTTGGAAAAAGGCCTTTACAGACTGAAAATATAAACAGTTACAAGAAGGAGTTCTATAAATTTACAAGTCATGTACATACAACAGGAAGTTAGGTGACCCGGGGGAGATGAGTGAGTGGCAGTAGAAAGCAGCTAAAGCAGGGGGAGAAAAATCAGAGCAGTTTCCAACAGAAGGGAATAAGCGAGTGAAATTCTCTGGAAGAGCTTTTATATGAGCAGCCTTCTAAAAGCCGTGGGTCATTTAACAAGTAGCACAGCAGTCAATGGAAAGGGCGAGCGTGCCGACAGCCAAAGAGAACACCGCTTCTCCAGGGCCGGGATCCCAGCGTGGGCAAGTGCTGATCTCTGAGCTATGCCAGCCCCATGAATCCCGTTAACAGCCACACACGTAGAATCCTTTTTGCTATCTTGAGAGATACTATTTAATAAATGACAAGTTAATATTTAGTAAAGTACGCTGTTGAGTCCCTCCCTGATTAAGTCGCTAAATAAATTAGATGTGGAAAGATTTTTAGCATAATTCTTTGAAAAACCACGTATTTAAAAAGAGCCATTATTACAGTTAGTGGAAACATATCTTAATTTTGAAAATGATTGCCCAAAAGAAAACCCAACAACATGTATCTGCTTTAATGAGGTCTAAAAGTGATATAATTTATTAACATATCTTTCATTTTCATATTCTAATGACCTATCATTAGAAAAATGTGAACAAGTAATTTTTTTTCATGAGAGGTAAGGAAGAACATATAAAGGGGAAAAACGTATATTGGCTTACTTTGGGATTTCAAGACGTAAAAAGCACGAGTCCTTTAATAAGGGAAGTGGGAGCACTTAGGGTGGCAGGAGACCCTGCCGGAGAACCTCCTGCTGAGTGCTGGCCCGACGGGAGCCCAGCCCTGCCGGCCCAAAGGATGTAGAAGCCCCAGTCGGGCTCAAGCCTCCGCTGCTTGACCAAGGCAGAGCGCGGGAAACTCCCAGATACCTTTTTGTTTTCAAAAAACCAAATACGGCTTTTTAGGAGTCATAAATTGTTTTTAAGTCTGTTTTCTTCCTGTTGAGCGGGGCACAAAGGTTCCCTCTGTCTGCTTTCAGCAACCTGCAGGATATGAATTAAATTGATTCCTTAATTATCCTCTCACTTAAAACTGTTGAAAGTAATTTTCTGCCATTATGTGCTTCCTCATTATGCAAATATCCCTAGTTCTGTTTGTGCCCTTGGAGAGCACAGACCTTCAAAGTGAGGCAACACTTAGGACAAATATTGTCCTTTTAAGCTATTCATATGGCAAAAATAGTATGCTAAAAATGTTTGCTTATAAGACATACTCTTTTGGGGTCATACTTTAACCTGGTCATTCAAAAATTTCAAAATTAAACCTAAGCCATTGTCTTTACTATAAAATTACACAGCATCTATTCCTAGGAATTTTCTTCCTCTTCAACAACAGGTTTCTAAAAACCATGCTTTAAAAAAAAGATTTTTTAAAGACATAAGAGTTCTATAAGAATGATTTATTTTTCAGGAAAACAATACTTTAAAATTTTAAAGAACTTTAAATTTTAAAATGATTCCTAAAAAATAACAAGTTGTGAAATTATAAAATTATGTGATTTTTAAAGAATAGTATGATTAATTACTATGTTTTGAAATACGAATAAGCATCAGCAAAAAAAAATTTTTCCCCCTACCACCTGTTTTATGGGCAAAAAGGTAATGCATGAAACTAGCCGCTTTTAACAGTTTTATAAAATAACTTCCAAGGTACTGCTAATCGTCTGCAGAGTCTTGCCTGCCCTCCTATTTCAGGCCTATCCAGTGATAATGTCCACATGATGAATCAAAGTAACAGATTCATCTGAAAGTTGAAAAGTACATATATTGTAAAAGGTAATATCCTGCAGTTGACCTTGAACAACACAGGGGTTGGGGGCGCCACCCTGTTGGCGACACCGTTGAAGACTGCGTATGACTTTTGCCTCTCCCAAAACGTGATTACTAATATCCTACTGTTGACTATAAGCCCTACCGATGACGTAAACAGGTCGGTTCACACATATGTTATATACTACATGTGTCGTGTGCTGTATTCTACAATAAAGTAAGCTAGAGCAAAGAAAATGTTACTACAGAAATCAGAAGGAAGAGAAGATACACGTCCAGTACTATCCTGTATTTATCAAAAGGAATCTGCAGATAAGTGGCCCTCACGGTTGAACCCCGTGTTGTTTCGGGGGTCAACGGTACTTTCTTTACGAAACGCTCTAGGCAGTTTGGGAAAATACAGACAAAACATCAGTAAGACGGTAGAATAAGTGAGGAAAAGGAAAAAAGGGAAACCAGACGAAATTTCAGTGCCAGCCCTGTGATCGGCAGGGATGAAAGACTAGTGTGTCCCCTTCCCAGTTGTGCGCTGTCCACGTGTCCCCCGGAGCAAGCTAAGGACAATCCTCACCAACAACTCAGGGAACAGACAAGGGGCACGTGGGCAGCAAGATCCTCCCAGACATCAGGTCCCACAATACTGGATCAGACACGCTCTAGGAACTCAGTACATTTCGAAGTGACCTTAACTTACTGGCCAAGGGCCTTAGGAGCTCATGGTGATTTGGGGTCCATCCTGCAGGCTGACGTACACGGTGTCATCCTGCGTCCTGGAGAGGCAGGACTCCATTTTATCAGAGCTCCAAGGAAGTCCTTTGACTATGTCACGCATGTGAGCGTCTCTGCACCCGACTGCCCTGCTCTGAGAAGCAGGGGGGCTGGAGACGAAAGCATTTCTGCCCTGGCATAGCATCTCTGCACCTCGCAGGGCGGCCTGTTCAGTTACTGTGCACCGAGCCATGTAGCGATTTTACAAAACAACACTCTTTACAAAGCAGTTACAAATGATAACGTAGCATTCACAAAACCACGTGTGGATTTTTCCAGAGGCCGCTTTACAAAGCATCAGACTGACAAAAGTCCTGCTATTTAGCACCCGTGGAAGTTCTCGACCTATTAATCATCTTTCCATGTTACCCATTAAGTTATTCTCTTAAGAAGGCCTTGGGCTTTTTTTTCTCTCTTATTTGACTTTTCTACCGTATTGAAATAAAATGCATTTAAAGCTTCAACATCCTCCTCTAAATTATTGAATACATGCATATAGTATAAAATCAAGTTTAAAGTTTGAATTGTCTTTATTTTAGGTAAGTGGAATTATTTTCCGTGTGTTCTAGGTCTGTGCGGAAGAGAAGTGCCCAGCGCTCGTCAACCTGGCTCATATGATGAGCTTGTACAGTGCACACGCCTACTCCAGAGACTGTGCTAACTGGATCAACGTCGTGTGTAGATATCTACATGACTCTTTCTCAGATACCACATTTAATCTTGTGACTTATCTTGCAGAGGTAAGTCTACCAAAAGAAAAAAAGTACTTTTTAACTATTTTTAAGTAGACTTATTTCTAGAAGCAGTACTGATACTAATCTTCAGATTGTCTTTGAAAGTGAATATTAGATTAACACCCTTTTTTAAAGGAAAATATGGGTAATTCCTTTTAAGTATAAAGAAAGTATAAAGTATACTTTCGAGTATAAAGGGCTTTTTTTTCTTCATTTTCATTTTCAGTGTTTCTCATTCACTGTCCTTACAGGACATAAAATTCAAAATAATGTAATTTTCGCCTTTATTTCAAATAAAAAATGGGTTTCCAGTGGTCTTGATCCTAGAGAATTGTTATAATTTTTGCTTCTAAAAAATTTAGTTCTTGAGTTTGAAATCCATTCTAGAATAATACAGCATGCGAAGACGTTTCTGCTGGGTACGTTCTTATTTTGAAGATACATTTGCTTCCTGATCTAAAATAAGATTTGGGTGGCTAAAGATGGAATTATAAAAACACTAGCCCTACAACAGCATAGAAAGTTAATATTTATTTGTTGAGGCACTAACTTCATGCCTAAAAAAGTAAATTATTGACTAGATACCCACAAACTCTCAAAAGGAAAAACCCCTAGTCACTAAAAAGGTTTGTCAGTTTATAATACAGTGATACCTTCCTTTTTAAAGATTGGCCTCTAAAAATTAAACCTAAAACACTGTATAAGCTTAAAAGAAATTATTCATAACTCAATAAACATTTTAAATTTTGTTCATAACGCTGTTTGACCTAGCTGTGTCACTGATGTTGACTTTCACAAAATGCTTTAGGACTGGTGTGCATTTTTAAGGTGTTGCTTTTGATAGGTTTGCTCCCATCAACCTTAGATTTAGGAGAGCTGATGATGGGGGGGCTCCACTGGCTCAGTCAGTGGAGCGTGCGACTCCTGATCTCAGGGTTGTGAGTTCAAGCCCTACGTTGGGTGCAGAGAGTACTTATAAAAAATTTAAAAATCTTTAAAAAAATAGAGCTGACACTGGGAACTATCTGCGTAGCAGCTTCTTCACCTGAATAAATGCAAGTCTCCAGGTTTATCTTACACCTAAACCTTTGGGACAAGAGCCAACATAAAACCAAGGCTAACTTCTTGAGCCTATTCCTTAACTGGCTTTGAAGTCAAGTTCCTTAGACCAGCTTCACGCTGGTGCCGCCGCCCAGCTCCCCGCTAAGGTAGCACTGGTTCCCTCATCCTGGGGTCACACAGTCTGGAACTGGCACAGGACAGCCTGGGTGTACCACATATGGTGACTGTTTTTCACTCTGTTGAGAGAATGGTTTGCCCCAAATGTTACCCTTGGTACTATAAGTTACCCTTGTTTTATTATTATTGTTAATTCTGAAGTTATTACTAACAGCATACTAAAACCAGTTACGTATGTTTAGAAGTACATATATTTAACTTAATTGTCCTGCAAACAATATGAAGTTTAGATAGTATGATTACTTTTTTCTTTTTAAGATTTTATTTATTTGAGAGAGAGCATGAGTGGGGGTGAGGGGCAGAGGCAGAGGGAGAAGCAGACTCCCCCACTGAGCAGGGAGCCCAATATGGGACTCGATCCCAGGAGCCTGAGATCATGACCTGAGGCGAAGGCAGACGCTTAACTGACTGAGCCACCCAGGCGCCTCATGATTACTTTATTATTTTTAAAAAATCATGGCTCAGAGGTTAAGAAACTTGTCCAAGATCACGTAGCTAGTAGGTACCTGGTATGAATGGTTTGGGGGTAGTTATTCTTTGGTGATGGTGGTAGAGTGGTTTTTTCCTTAACCTAGAATAAATGGTGGTCAATTTAAATTAGTTAAGGAAATGAAAGAAAAAAGTTAAGATTAAAATGAAAAGTAATTATTGATCCTTTCTGAACCAAGGACGAGTAACAGTAATAGACATTATCTTTTACCTTTATTATTTATTAGTCTCTGAATTTCTAATTATCTAACCATAAAATCATAGATTAAATCTATTATGTTTTTCAACATCGTAAGTATAAATATTGAATTTTCCTTAACCTGATGAAAGTATACTTTTTAATATTATTTTAGCTGTTAGAGAAAGGACTGTCCAGCATGCAGCAGTCATTACTACAGATCATCTATAGTCTTTTGAGTCACATTGACCTCTCTGCTGCCCCAGTCAAGCAATTTAATCTGGAGATCATAAAGATTATTGGCAAATATGTACAGGTGAGTGACCACAAAATTTATGTATGATTTATTCATTGCGAAATAATTTATAATCATAAATACTTGGAAGGTCCAAGATAGGGAAGAAGTTAGCCTGTAAGTCATGTTTTCAGGAATATTTACAACATGGAAAAAATCTTCTTAATGTAAGTGACAAAAAGCAAAATCTGAATAGTAGGATTGGCATGACTCCTAATTTAGATTAATCATTACATCTGTGAATATACATTTCAGTAATGACTGGAAAGAACGTACATAGATGGCAGCTGTCTTCACCTCTGTGCTACTAACCAGATTCTACATAATGAACAAACATCACTTTTAGAAACAGAGAGCTCTTTGTAGAGTCTGTGTTTTAGACTTGCCTTCTGTGTCTGATAAAAGGAGCCCAGATATTTAGAAAGTAGAAAATCAAACTTGGTTTTATGTAAATGATGACAAGTTAATCTGGTCTGTGCTGAATTTCACCTTTGAATTATCTGTTAAGAAAGGCCTTGCTGAGCAAACAGATCACTATTGTGGATACAACTTATCACAGAGAACAAACTCTTTGAGAGCCTTAACAGATTAATATTTTGTTTCTACTCCAGTTATATTTGCATTCACTAAAGCAAAACCTACAAATGGAAATACTTGGCTAGCAATGAGTCTGTGTCTTGGCTTATATCTGAAAGTAATAAAACTGTGTTGGTTTCCATTATTCTGTTAGGTAATCCAGATTCTTTTTATATTCCCTTGAAAGTCGGTGAGTGCAAATGTTCAAAAAATGTAAGATTCTTTGGTGACCCCGTTTATCTTCTCTGTCTTCTCTCTCAATGACTAAGGCTTCACCAAATAACAATTATACATTTTCTTCTAGAGCACATTTCTCTTTTCTTCTTAAGGTTTAAGGAAGTTAATTCATTAAATATTTGCTGGATCTCCCAGAGAGACACGTACCGCATTGAACTACTAATTTATAAAATTTAGATGCATTTTTTTATATTCAGAACCACAAGCTCACTTGTCCACTGGGCAAGCAAGTGATCATAAAAGGGCATAGATTTCTGACTAAGTGAATGGCACATTCCCCATCTAAAAGGAACAGCACAACTTAGGTTTCCCAAGTGGCCATGTTGGAGGACAGATCAGTGTGGCAAGAACTTACAACTTTTGAAGAGAAGCTAGAAATTTGGGTTTTTCTCTAAAATCTCCTAATTGCAAAATATTGACCCAAAATATTTTAAGATTTTATTTATTTATTTGAGAGAGAATGAGAGAGGGGGGAGAGAGAGCGTGCACACATGAGATGGGGGAAGGCAGGGGGAGAAGCAGACTCCCCACTGAGCAGGGAGCCTGATGCAGGACTTGATCCCAGGACTCCAGGATTATGACCCGAGCTGAAGGGAGATGCCCAACCGACTGAGCCACCCAGGCGCCTGACCCAAATTTCTTAAATACTGTATGAACTGAAGTTATATTTAGCTGATGGGTCATCATAGTGAGTTCTGCTTTATTCAAACATTAAACATTTCACAGAATTGAACTCCTCCTGATAATCTTTTATATTTCAAGCACAACTACAACTACCAGTACAGTTTACAGAAACATCCCTGGAGAAGTTTTAACTTTTTACAACGTCCAGAGCTTCTAATTATTTCTGTCAGAAAAAAAATGTCAAAACTTTGTTAAATATAAACTACTTTTTTTTTCTATGATGTATGTGCGCAAGATGTCACAATATCTACGTGGCCATTTTTATAATTATTAAATATTTTGTGCTTTAGGTGTCCTCTTATCAAGATGTTATTAAATAAATTGGATAACTCAGTTCTGCCAAAGATTTTTCACTTGCTCTTTGTCGTTGTTTTAGTGGCATTTTCCCCCCTCAGAATGGTCAGCTGTGACACAGTACGTGGAACACAAGGTTGGGATGGGATTTTGTTACCATAAGTCAGAAAAAAACAAAGCAGTTGTTGAAGTGTGTGCTTTTCAATAGATGCTTAAAAAAAATATATTGTAAATTCTTTATTAGAAATTGATTCTTCTTTGGGCACCTGGGTGACTCAGTTGGTTAAGGGTCTGACTCTGAGAGCAAGCTCTGTGTGGGGCTCCATCCTGGGTGTGGAGCCTGCTTGAGATTCTCTCTCTCCCTCTGCCCCCACCCCAACCACTTGCACACACACATTCTCTCTGAAAAAAAAAGAGAGAGAGAAGTTGATTTTTCTACTTCTCTGTAAGTATCTGTCATGGTCATGTAAATCATTTTTAAATTATGTTGGTAGAAATACACAAAACTAAAAGCAGAAAAATAACTGAAAGACCTCAATAACTCAAATGACCGCCATGGGCCAATCAGAGGGCGACATAGCCACATATGTAGGGGAAATAACTCACCCTCTACAACTCAGTAACCACAGAGAACATCACTTTAGTTGTATGGTTAATCAAAATTAGGAGTCATACCAATCCTACCATTCAGATTTGGGCTTGGGTCATCAAGAAAAATCTAAATTTTTTTAGTTTTTAAAAATATCTTTATGTCTGAAAAAGAAAATATGCATTAAAAATTGTCTCCAAGGCTTAAAATATTTGAAGTTTGGAGTCTTAAAGCCATAACTTCATTCCTCTAGAAAGTTCACATGTATACAACCCCTTTGTTTACCACCACGACGAGATTACTATATTAGACTTTCTAAATGAATATTTACAAAGCACTTATTGGGAGAAATGCAAGGCATTCTGAGCTGGTAGCATTATTGTTTATATGATGTCTCATAAATCTGACAGTAGAAAAATAATTTTCTTAGCTGTCGTAACTCAGACCCTCTGTTAAGGACCTTAAAGTAAAACTGAATGATTTACAAAAGTTTTTGTAGAAACAATATTTTCATTGTTCACAGTGTACACTAAATTTTTGTTCTTAACTAAAGATATGTTTGTAACTTTTATATGTCTGTTATTTTTTTAAACCAGAGTCCTTATTGGAAGGAAGCCCTTAACATATTAAAACTGGTGGTGTCTCGCTCTGCAAGTCTTGTTGTACCCAATGACATACCCAAGACCTATGTCGGAGATCTAGGTTCTCCTGAAATATCCTTCACCAAGATTTTTAATAATGTCTCTAAGGAGTTGCCCGGGAAGACCTTAGATTTTCATTTTGATATATCTGAGGTAAGGTGCTCTGTGAGAAATTTTCATTTGTTCGTTTATTCATTCTCTCATTCAGCAAGTGTTGATTAAGCTCATACTCAGTAGGGAATGTGCTAGATGCTGTGAAAATGGGGTGGGGGTGGGGAAGAGCCCTATCTTTAGGGGAAGCTTACAGACTCTTGGGGAAATGGGTACATAAACCTTGTGATAAGTGCTTTGGTTGGAAGTCAGTTAGAAGTGCTATAGGAAGACAAGGCATGTACATCTATCCTGATCTGAGTGTCGAAAGATAAAGTAGCCCTAGACAGGCATGTATGAGGTTTGGGGAGGGAAGATTAATGCAAGAAAAAACAGCATGTATGAATGAAGCCTTGTAAGTATGAGAAAGCATGGTGTTCTGGAAATTTCCAATTTCTAATATGCCTTGAGCACAGGCTGTCGAGAATGGAGGAATAGAGTAGGAGAGGAGAGGAAGCTGAAGACACAGGAAGGGGCAAGATCAAAAGGATCTTGGATGCATCGTAACAAGGTGGTTTTGTCTTGAAGCAGTAGAAGCTCTTAAAGAATTTTTAACTGGAGAGAAAATAGTAGGATTTGCATTTTGGGATGTTTCTTCTGGCAACAGGATGGAAAAATAGACCAGAGTGGAGGAGAGGGAAGTCAATAAGGAATCTGTTAGAATAATTGAAAGATAATGTTGGACTGTCTTTCAGCAATTGCAGAGGAAATGAAGGACCCAAGGAAGTCATAGGATTTCTTGGGAAGGAGAGGAGGTACTAAGTGAGAAAGAGGCATCAAGGAGTGTTGCTTTGAGAGCTAGATGAATGTTGGTACCTTTCGGAGAGAATGAGAAGGCAAGGAGAACAGGTCCTAGCAGGAAGGGGAGGGCGACGAGGTCAGTCCGGGTGTACTCACTCTGACACTAAGACTCATACCAGTGGAGCGGCCTAGGAGGCAATTAGAGTTTAAGATCTGAAGTTTTAGAGGAAAACGTGGGTGGAAGTAACAATGTGAGGTCTTTAGTGTTTTGTAAATGGACAGTTAAAATTGTGAAAGGAAAAATAAAACCAAAATAAACTAAGACTTGAGAAGCCCAGTACTTTAAAGAGAGACGCAGGGCCCCAGTGCAGAAGGGAACTTGGCCCTTTATTATGTCACATATTTAACACAAATCTCACATAAAAATTTTTGACCCTTGTTGGGAACCTGCAATTTTTTTTTTCCGGCACCTGAACCCATTCTTATTGGCCTTGGTGCCATTAAAATCATCTTTTAGAAGCCAAAGAAGGAATTTTTCAAGAAGGCAGTTACTGAACAAGTAGTGTAAGGAAGTTGAGAACCATAAATATGGAAGATCTGATCACTTGTGTATCGATCAAGGTCACATAGATTAAAAAACTTTTTTGCTGCTTAGCCTTGGTATCAGAATTTATCCCGAGCTTTATGGGTTATGTTTTTTAGATAGAATGAAACTATGTTTATTGCTAATTTTTAGTTAATACCAGAATTCTGTCACGGAGTACATAGCATAGGATATGATGGAGAAACCGGGCTTTCCTGTTCCTAATTATCATGTCTAAAGCAGTGGAAAGAATTCTCAAAACACTTGATATGCTTAATTTCAATTCGTCTCATCCAGAATTCCTAAGTACCTGCTATGTGTAGGCAGTGGAGATAGAGTGAAGGAGCAGAGATGAATCACACAGGCTCCAGGGGCTCACATGTAATAGGGAAGACAGCCACATAAACAGAACACCAACACCTGGCAAATGTCCACGTAGAATTACCCAGGTGTGTGGTATCAGGGAAGGCCTCCTTGGAAGTCTGGAGTCCCCATTACAAGATGATCATGGGTTTGGTTGGCTGGTGAATATTCCATGCAAAGAGGGCAGCACGTGCCAGACTACGGGTCCATAAGAACGTACTGTGTTTGGAACACAATAGCAAGTTCACTTTTGCTGGAGCGTGAAGTTGAAGTTCAGGCGGAAGTTGTTGATGTCAGGGAGATAAGCAGGAACCACGTCATAAAGGGACTTGTATGACATGCAAAGACCTTAAGTGTTATTTTCAAATGTAAATTCAAGACACTTCACAAAGCCAGAATGAATAATGAGTTTTCGATAATCATAGAATTTTTACTGATGTAAATTTGGAAATGTTATACACCCGGTTTGTAGTAAAAAGCTACATAGATATCTTCCTCTTTGGAGTTGTTGCTTAGCTTGAATATTTGCAAAAGCACATTATTGAAGCACATATAACAATACGCATGGAAAAAACACCAAAATGTTAATAGATGTTAAATCTGAGTGATAAGATTACAGGTGATTTTTTAAAAATCATTTTGATATTTTCTGAGCTTTCAAAGAGGATATATTCTATAATCATGGGGGAGATGTGGAGGTGGTGATTTTTAAAGAAAGCAGATCTCTATTTAAAATAGGAATAAGTTCTCAGATAATCTTCTCAGAGAGTCATTTTCAATAAAATGAAGTCTCCTGATTTAAAAAAAAAAAAAAAAAAAGACATCAAGGGGCACCTGGGTGGCTCAGTTGGTTAAGCATCTGCTTTTGGCTCAGTCGTGATCCCTGGGTCCTGGGATGGAGCCCTGTGTCGGGCTCCCTGCTCAGCCGAGAGTCTGCTTCTCCCTCTCTCTTTGCCCCTCCCCCTGCTCATGCTCACTGTCTCTCACTTGTTCTAAGTAAATAAATCCAATATTTTATAAAATAAAAATTTTTTAAAAGACATCATAGGTGGCCTGGCTGGATCAGTCAGAGAAGCATGCAGCTCTTTGTCTCGGGGCCATGATTTTTGAGCCCCACGTTGGGTGTAGAGATGACTTAAATAAATAAACTTTAAAAAATTAAAAATTAAAAAAAGACATTACCTTTGATTTTTGTAACCTCTACTTCATGCTAAGTAATCTTTCACCTTTTACTGTTTTTGGTTGTTTATAAAAAGAAAATGTCCTCATAGATACACTACTAATCCTTTCATGCTGAAATATCTGAGTCAGACACTGTCATTTTTGTTTCTATGCAGACACCAATTATTGGAAATAAATATGGTGATCAGCATAGCGCCACTGGGAGAAATGGGAAACCGAAAGTTATTGCCGTGACTAGGAGTACTTCCTCCACTTCTTCTGGTTCTAATTCTAATGCCTTGGTTCCTGTTAGTTGGAAAAGGCCACAGTTATCACAGGTACATAAAAAAAAAAAACACCAAAAGTGAATATTTATAGAAGAGTCAATTTTGTTGTATATATGACAGCTTGAGACTTTGTCTTATGTATCGGCAATCCTAACATTTGAATTTTGTTTTCCTTAGCGAAGAACAAGAGAAAAGCTAATGAATGTGCTTTCCCTCTGTGGTCCAGAATCTGGCCTTCCAAAGAATCCATCAGTGAGTAATCATGACGGCATGTGTAAAAATCCTATTGTTCCATGAAGAAATGGAAATTACTCTGTCTCCTTGCTTGCCTTTTCTAACTTGCTTTACTTTACAGCATTAACAGAGAATGAAAAAGATATTACTTGTCTCTGGCACCTGGCAGTTATGGGAATTAAGTATTCAGCCAGGTAGACATTAGCATGAAAACCAGATTAAAGCTCTGAATTCATTGAGGAGGCCTTTGGTGGCTTCTCGGGCAACCAATGCCTCAGACGCAGTGACAAAGCTGATGGTGGCTTTTTTTTTTTTTTTTTTTTTTTTGGCCGGGTGTCAGGTTGTATTTTCTTCTAATGAGGATTTGGAAGTCGGTGACCAACAGACCAGTCTAATTTCTGCAACAGAAGACATAATTCAGGAGGAAGAGGTAGCCGTGGAAGATAACAGCAGTGAACAACAGTTTGGCGTTTTTAAGGATTTTGACTTTTTAGATGTTGAATTGGAAGATGCAGAGGTAAGGATGTGGGCTCTCTGTTATCATATTTATAGTTTACAGTTGCAAGTGTATGAGAATTAAGGATTTGACCATAGGATCTTTACTTGTTAAGGTCAATGAAAGGTCAAGAAGGTAAAAATCCAGTTAAACAGGTGATGGGGATTAAGGAGGGCACTTGTGATGAGCACTGGGTATGGTATGGAAGTGATGACTCACTAAATTCTACTCCTGAAACTAATATTACACCATATGTTAACTAACTAGAATTTAAATAAAAACTTGAATACATATATACGTACATACATAATATTAGAAAGTAAAAATCTAAATTGAAACAAACATAACTAGTACAATTAGCAGCAGAAGTAGTCTAAAACAAAAGAGGAAAGAGGAAACCTAATCCTTAATTTTTCTCCAGAAAATAAAAAGTGAAAAATGGGTTTCTTCCAAAGTAGGTCTTTAATTTAGGGCATGCTTAGACAGAAATGTTTTGTATGAGCCAAACAAGTTAATATGCAGCAAAATGGTTAAAAAAAAAAAATTAAAATTTATCAAACACCATTTTAAAGTGTAAGTACAAACTCTTACACTAAATTGAGTCAAATTAAATGGGCTTCCATGATTACGAAGCCTTCAGCTCTCTACCTGTGACAGCCTCACCATTTCCTTCATGATGTTGCAGCTCCCATTTTTAAATGACTCATTTTATTTAGCACCAGAGGGCTTTCTCCTCTAAATTGATTCAGTTGCGATTAAATTGATAGTTGTGTGTCAGGTCAGGTGATTTCGAAATGGAAAATCTGACTCAGAAGGTGGATTTATTAGCTTACAGAACTGAGACAGTCCAGAGTTAGAGCATATTTGCACGCGGCTCAGTGAGGTCTCTGATTATTCTCTGCGAGTCTCTGCCAGACGGTTATGTCCACATGTGGCAGTGTCCAAAGCAAGTGAGGGTCACTTCAGAGATGCCCTTGTACTGAAGAAGCCAAGTGAAGAAGTTGCTCTCCTGAACGGTTTTAGCACACTTCCCGTCCTATTATTGGTCCACGCTGGGACATTTGCCAATTTCTGAAACGATCGCTGTGGCAAAGAGAATAGGATTGCCCCAATCGTGTTAAGCTAGTTAGGGACCTATTCCTGTAGCTCAGTCCCCTAAACTTGCAACTCCGAAACCTGAAACGTTTATGTCACATAGGTTTAAAAAAATGTGCATTCTAAAATTTCAAGAAGCCCAGAATGCCTTGTCGTCTAGTATCCATACATGTCAGTTGAGATATCTTTCTCCAAAGAATTTATAGTCACTCATATAACTTGTATGCATTCCTTAACCCTCTTGAAGGGATGTTTCCTTTGGCTCTAACAGGTGAGGGGGAATGAAACGCAGTGGCCTGTGCCATGTCACACCTTTAGCTGCTGAGAGGAGACCAGTTTAGGGAGGTCCTCCTCTGTGCTTCAGCCTCCCCTGCGTGGAGGAGGATATGCACATGGTGGCTCGGGGTCAAACCAGATGCCTTTGCACTAGCTTGGAGGCTGTACAGGCTCCCGTGGAGTGGCTCACCATTGCCATATTTCCAAAGACCCAGGTTCACGGGAGCCCCAAACAGGTATTATTCAGCACCTCGTAGGGCGGCGGCTTTTGAACCTTTTTTTTTTTTTTAACTGTAATCCATAGTTAAAGTATCTAAATACACATACCTTTAAAATTAAAGTTTCGGGGCGCTGGGGTGGCTCAGTCAGTTAAGCCTCCGACTCTTGGTTTTGGCTCAGGTCATGATCTGATGGGTCCTGGGATGGAGCTCCCTTTGAGGCTCCACACTCAGTGGGGAGTCTGCTTGCAGATTCTCTCCCTCCACCCTTCCTCCTGCTCGAGCGTGCACTCTCTCTCTTTCTGTCTCTCAAATAAAATAAATAAATCTTTAAAAAATTTTAAAGTTTCAAGAAATTCAGCTTTGGGCACCTGGCTGACTCAGTCAGTGGAGTGTGCAGCTCGACCTTGGGGTCATGAGTTTGGGCCCCACACTGGGCATAGAGCTTACTTTAAAAAAAAAGAATACGCTGCCTCATTCTATTATGCACACTGATATTTCCTATCCTCTTTAGTTTTTTTTCCACAATGGCAGGTCATCACCCTCTAAAATCCCCAATTTGAAAAACATGTTGTAGGAAATAGGACTGGCTTGAATAATCAGGCAGGAAAGTGTGGTGGATTCCGGAGGCCTGCTGTCCTGCGTGAAGGGCATGAGAAACTTCTCAGTTCTTTTGTAGTTACTGGCTTTTCTCCTTTGAGTTTAAAATTTCTAAAGGCAAACAGGCTCTTGACACGTTTGTAATGCTAAGGTTATTTATTTTGTTTGCTTTTAAAGAACTCTATAAATGCTTTCAAGTTTATCCCATACCCTAACATGTCAGTAGTAATACATATGACTTTTTTTTTTTTTTTTTTTTTTTGAGAGGGAGAGTGGGGGGGGGGGGAGGAGAGAGAGAATCCTAAGCAAGCTCCACACCCAGCACGGAGCCCAACGCAGGCTTGATCTTATAGTCCTAAGGCCATGGCCTGAGCCGAAGTCAAGAGCCTGATCCTTAACCAACTGCGCCACCCAGGCACCCCAATAAATATGGCTTTTGAATAGAACCTTAGTCAAATTAAAGATGCTTAATGTAGGTTTTTCTTTAATTCAAGTCAGTGATTTGGGGAGGGTGGTGTTAATTTACACCTCATAATCAGGCAAATCAAATAATAGAGTTTTTTTTAAAACTTAAATATAATCTTTGGACGCCTGGGTAGCTCAGTCGGTTAAGAGTCTGCCTTCGGCTTATGTCATGATCCCAGGGTTGTGGGATCGAGTCCCGTGTCAGGCTCCCTACTCAGCAGGGAGCCTGTTTCTCCCTCTGCCTGCCACTCCCCCTGCTTGTGCACGCTCGCTGTTCTGACAAATAAATAAAATCTTAATTAAAAAAAAAAAACCCTAATATAGTCTTGCTTAAAACGTGGTCATAGGAAACACTTTGCAACAAAACAAATGGAACAGTTAATTAAACTTCTAAAATAGCCCCCAACCTTGAAAGTTCTCCATGAATATTCATTCATTCATTCAGACAACAACCCCAGTAGGGGGTTGCCATTACTCTGTGCTCTGAAATCTCTTGTAGGAAGATAGCTTTTCAGACTTTGACCTGCAGGGCTTCTAATAGCCTAAGAAACAGGGAGAGATCTCAGGACCAAATGGGCAGAACTCCTGGCTACCTTTTTTCAACCAAAACAGCTTGGGTTTTGTTCATCAGTTTTGCACAGCTGACTTCCATTTTAAATCTCATTTGAAATAAGTATTCCTTTGCTTTATTAAAAAAAAAAATTGAAAACCTCTACTCTGGACAGTCCCTCTTGAGTAAAGGAACACAAATCCTGTTTTGCAGGCCAGCTCATTGTAATTTGTCATATCAGGGCTTAAGAGAGAATATAAGAATTATATCCTTGCAAAAGGAGGGTCAGTTTAGAGTAACAGAAACATAACTTACATAAATCCTAAGTGGCGTGAAATTGAAATCTACCCTATTTCCTCTTGACCTTTTGAAGTTGTCAAAGGTTATGTTTTGATAGCTTTGATCTCGACTTTACACTGTTTTATAGCAAAAATGGGTTTAGCCAGAACCATCCTGCAGGCTAAAATAATTGTGACCCTGTATGTTGTCAACTGAATGTGGGTATTTTAAGTCAGTTTTACATCGTATCAAGTACTAAATCCATGTAAATTTTGAAGATTTTCTTAAAGTTCGTGTTGCCAAAGTGTATCTTAGAAATGTTGTTTTAAGTGTCTGTCTCCGACTTCTTCATAATACATCTTGCATAAAACAGTAATTTGAATCACATGTTGGCTTCCTAATCAGAGCTTAATCCAGAGCTTGAATCAGTCTTTGGGTTTGAGAAATCACAGAGTTTTCCCCCAAAGTGTAGTGTATATTTAAATGTTTGTCTTCGTTCTTTCTAATTCTGTGTGTTTTCCTTTTTGCTAACCAGGAACTGCAGGTAAGTTGCAGCCTGGTGTTGTGGACTGTTCAATGTGTTGTCATTTGTGATGTATTTGTCTTCTTCGTGGTCTCATTTGTGTTTGTGCGTTACAATAGAAATGGCCTAGATAGTAGGTTTAGTTGGTCCCCAGTCATACAAGATAGAAAGTTAAGAAAACTATTCAGTTAAAACAGGATCAACCAACTCTTTTGATCTCTTTAAGTATAAATATTTAATGATGTTTTAAAAGTTTCAAGAAATTGAAGGGCTGATTGAAACTCTGCTTATGATGATGCATTAAGTATTGTTCATCTTGGTATATGTTTTCCTGGTGTATTATGTTTACCATATACACATGTATCTGAGGGCTTAGAAATCATGTCTTACTTTTCCAGGGTGAAAGTATGGACAATTTCAACTGGGGAGTCCGCAGGCGCTCACTGGACAGTATTGACAAAGGGGACACTCCCTCCCTCCAGGAGTACCAGTGCTCCAGCAGCACCCCCAGCCTGAACCTGACCAACCAGGAGGATACGGACGAGTCTTCAGAAGAAGAAGCCGCGCTCACAGCAAGCCAGATACTCTCACGCACGCAGATGGTAAACAGTTACCTTCCTAGACAGCGACAGTTGGTCTCGCTTTCCTCTTAACTTCCAACTTAGTAATTACTGTTTCTTGATTTTTCCGATTTTCTCATTTCACTTTGGGTAAAACACACGCACTGAAATGAAAATGCAAAATTGCATTGCTAACGGAGTGTTCCGTTTACGTGGCCGCTGCGCACCCCTTAGCAGCTCAGGCTGTTTCCTCCTAGACTCCCAGTGATGGCGAGGCCACCTCTGAAACTAATAATACAGTATATGTTAATTTAAAAAATAAAATATATGGCTAAAAATATGAGTCTCCGTTCAGGATGAACACAGTTACGTGGCGCTCCTCCACGTTGGTAGTTTTTGTTCGGTGAAATTGAACCTGTATGGACGGATGCTGTCGAGCTGGGGTAGCTGCTTGTATCAACAGCGCCGACTCCGTGGTGGACAGAATGGGGGGCAAAGGTCGTTTTAGGAAGTCAAAGAAACTCTAACGAAGCTCCCAGAATATCTGATGACATAGAATCTGTTTCTTGTGGCCTTTGTGACCATCACTGACTCATGAATGAATTCCGTACTTTACTCTTTCTCCTCTTAGTTGAATAGTGATGGCCCTGCGGACGAAACGATGCCGGACCATCCCGATCTACTTCTTCAGTCTCAAGATTCCATGGGCAGCGTCTCAACAGAAGAAGTGCTTCAAATCAGAGATGAGACCCCAAGTTTGGAGGCTTCTCTAGACAATGCTAGCAGCCAGCTGCCTGAGGTGGGGAGAAACGCGGGCTGGTGCATGGCCAATCTGGGCTCTTTTTAGCTCTCCGTTACATCCCTCGCTTTTCTTCCGGAAGAGTTTTCATCTGATACATTAATTATTTGATTTGTTGCCAGTATTTTTAACCTGTTGTGTTGTTTTAAATGAAATTGTCAAATCTGCTTATTAAAAAAAAAAGTTGCTGGATTAAGGAAATGACCTACAGGTTAAAAATAGTCTTGAGTGTTTCGAATGAGCATTTTGTGTTGCAGAGTGTGATTTCGGTCGATGTACAGACGCTTCTCTGGGGATGGCGAGCATCTTCTCTGGCGCTGTCTCTTCTTTGAAGGACCGCTTTTGTTTTTCCTTCTCTTTTTGCTTTGTGTTTGGGTTAATGTGATTGGTGCTATGATTGGGATTAAAACCTCAGGCCAGCTGTGTTAGCAGTTGGTTACGTGAAACCTTTTAAAAAGACGTTGGAACTACTAGTATTATGACTTTTGGAAAGGCCTGTGAGAAGTAAGCCAGATTCCAAGCTAATGACTGACCAAAAATAAGTAAGTATTAGTTTTCTTGATGTTTTTTTTTCCTTAAGATTATTATACTTTTTTTTTTTAAACTATAATTGCTATAGTTCTGTCATATGTGCTTTAATGCTTTGGTAAGTATTAGGAAAATATTTTTTTCACGGTTAACCAAGTGAATGTTACTAGATCTCATTATTTTAGTTAGTTGAATTCTCATGTTCTTATGAAGTTGACAGTGTATTTTTTACATTTTTAACAGTAACCAGAGTTTGAGATGAAGGCATTTTGGCATTTTTTTAAATGTATGGCTAGTATGGCTTAAGTTTAGATAATTCAACAAATATTGAGATTTTCCTACGTGCCAGGCATTGAGTTAGGTGCTTGAAAGATGAATAAGGCATGGTGATCCCGACTCTCAGGGAGTGTATTGTCTATTAAGGAAGACAGAGAAGGTAAAAAAAAAAAAAAAAAAAAAAAGGCATTACATTTCCATGTGAGAAGCTTCATAACAGCCATGTCCGGGGCTTTGTGAAAACTCAGGAGAGACTGATCAACTGTACGTTGAGGTTGTGGTGGTAAAGGACAGGCTTCGTGGCAACTGGGACATTGCGGGGAGAAGGACAGCATGTGGAAAGACATGGCAACGTGAAATAACATGGTACATTCAGGTAACAGCAGGAAATGGAGTATTTCTAGAGAATGAAATGGGAGGAGGAGGAGGAAAAGTAGAGATGGATAGGGTCTAAGACAAGAAGGGTCCTACATGCCACACCGAAGACTTAGACTTGATCTCAGGATGGTCAAAAGTCATGAATTTTCATTGTTTCAAGAGATGCCAGTTCCATGACAAGCCCCGTACCAGATACCTAGATGGGAATACAGGGCGTGCAGTAATCAGTGATTTAACCAGTATTTACTGGGCCCCTACTGCCTGCTGGTCGCTGTTCTGGGCACTGGGCATACGGTACTATGTGAAACAAAGGCTCCTGGTTTTATGGAGCTTAACTGTAGTAAAAGAAATGAACAGGTAAGACAAAATATAAATAATATATCAGAAGCGATCATCCTCTTAGTCACACTAAGAAAATCTAGCAGTAATGTCGAATTGGTGAGGAAGAAAGTTAGGGTGGCATTTGAGGTGAAACCTGAGTGACAAGAAGATGTGGAGGGAGGGTGTCCCAGGCTGGGGAGGCGGCAGTCACGAAGGCCCCGGTGGAGCTGGAGAGCAGGCCGGCCAGTGGGGCTGGAGCACAGTGAACGGGGGGGCTGGATGAAGGAGGAGTTGGGGGGCTGGTCCTAGAGCTGCACAGCAGAAGAGGATTCTAGGCAGAAGAGGGACATGATCTGATTTTGTTCTTTAAACTCTCTTTGTGTGTGTGGAAAAAGGAAAGTGGGTTCTAGTACCCGTCACCTGGAGCTTGCGGTCTAGGCGCCTGTCACCAGGGGAAGGCATGGTCTGGCTTGTGTTGTAGTGAAGTCCCTCTGTCGGAGGTGCGGAGGGTGGGCAGGAGGAGGCTGAGGTGGGGAGATACACCAGAGGAATATTGGCAAGCGATAACGGGGCCTGAAGGATGAGCGCGCGAAATGAGGGGTGTTTGCAGGAGAGAACTGACCGATTTAGAGGTGCACCTGGAGTACACCGTAGTCCTTTCAGTTGTTGGGAGGCTTGTTATGTGAGTGTTAATTCCTAGTTAATAATCTGTCGACTGTGTCGGGTTTGGATCATAGCGTGTAAAAAAGATCTCATTAGAAATACTGGAAAACAGACCGATAGGGGAAATACCTTCTTAACAAAAGCAGGAAGGTTAATGGTTGTGTGTTCTCATTTCGTTTACTTGACAAATGGGAAGTCTTCTATTTTTGGTTATTAAAATGGCTATACTCACAATAAACTTCTGATAGAAATCACTCCTATTTATTGGAAATAAATTAGAGATTCACATATATTTCCACACATATTGGAAACTGTGTTATTTCAGATAGGACAGCCATTCATCCAACAGGACTGTATTTGATGGCTTGTTTCCAAGGCACTATAAAGTTCCTGATGGTATTTTTTTTCCTAAAGGAAAAACACTTCACTTTACTAGGTTTATTTCCTTTTCCAGTTGTGGGTTTCATTTTCACTATAAGCTTTGTGACACAGGTGAATGTGGATGGAGATATTCATAAACCATAGTATTTCATTTAAAAATAGTTCTTTTGGGGCGCCTGGGTGGCTCAGTCGTTAAGCATCTGCCTTCTGCGCAGGGCGTGATCCCGGCGTTCTGGGATCGAGCCCCACATCGGGCTCCTCCGCTGGGAGCCTGCTTCTTCCTCTCCCACTCCCCCTGCTTGTGTTCCCTCTCTCGCTGGCTGTCTCTGTCAAATAAATAGATAAAATCTTTAAAAAAAAAAAAAAAGTTCTTTTGACTTTCAAGTTATCACCAAAAGAATGGCTAACCACAGGAGAATATTAGGTATTTTAGTCTAATTTGATTTTCCCTGGTATCCCAAATAGTGACAAATGACCTCAAATTGCCCTTTTTAAAAAAGCATGAAAACACCAAGATAATGAAATAAAACCATAATTCCGTTTTTAAAAGCAACTTCTTAAGAAGAGGAATTAATTTTAATAGGTGAAATACTTCATGAGTTAAAGGAAGAATACATTCTTAGAATTGTTTGAGTATCAGGAAGATAAAACAGAATAGGCTGAAGCATTTCATGTCATGACAGAAACTTCAGAGCCGTTTGCTCCTTTCTTCCCTGTAATATAGAAAATTACTCTCTGAGCTGTTAAGGGATTAAATTCTTCATTTGCATTTACTAGAGAAACCTTCACAGAGGAATTTTTTCTAGTATTTATAATAGTTTAGGTAACTATTTATGGATGGCAGAAATTATTCCTTACAGGAAATGACTCTTTGAATGTCGTGGGGGGGGTGTGCACATACACACATCACTGTGTAATAGGATAAGTTCAAGAAAATTTGATTCTCATAATGTACACGTAACAGTGGAATCCATTCCATTAGCCCAAACCACTCTCTTCATGAAACCTAGATGTTCCTAGTGTCAGCATGTAGCATATGTTAATAATTACAGATAAAATATCCATTTTCTAATTATTATTCAGTAACAAATGTCAACCGAATACTTCAAGTATAAACTAATGAGAAGTGAGGACATTAAACTAAGAAGTCTGGTGGGTTATTCCAACATGGTATCTTCAAACTGATGTAGAAGGAAAGACTAATGCTAATGAAATCTCTAGGTGTGGAAATACCTCTAGCTCTATCACATGAACTGTCTTTCCAAATAACCAATGCTTACCGCTTTAATGGCCAAATCTTTTTTAAAAATTTCAGATGCAAACAGTGCATTGAATATAAGTTTTTGGAATGATTAAGGAATGATTGTCCTATATTATTTAAAAAGTGCTGTTCTGTACAGAGTCAGAATTTGCTTCTTTCCCTCCTTCACTAACTCCAGGCCAGTGTTCCCGTAATATCCTTCGTGTTTTCCTGCCATGTTTCTGTGCCATTCTCATCTTCTAAATCCTCTTCCCTGAAATGCTGTCTTGGTCCGCTTGGGCTGCTATTAAAAAATACCAGAAACTGGGTAGCTTATCAACAATAGAGATTTACTTCCTAGAGTTCTAGAGGCCAAGGAGTCCAAGATCAAGGTGCCAGCTGATTCACTGTGGGGAAGCCTCTCTTCCTGGTAGCCCTTCTTGCTGTGTCCTCACGTGGGAGAAAAAAGAACTAGCTGGCTCTCTGGCCTCTTCTTGTAAGGGCGCTTATCCCGTTCCTGAGAACCTCATCACTGCCCGAAGGTCCCACTGGGGGCTAGGGTTTCAACATCCGCATTCTGAGGGGATAAAAGCATTCAGTCCATGACACTATCACTCACCATCTTTGTCAAAACCCAAGAGACCAGTCTCCATGCCTCAAGCAGATGTGACCTTTCCCATCTTTGAGTACCAGTAATCCTCTGTATTTTGCTCATAATATTTACCTTACGCTTAATATACTCCAGAGGATGATTATTTGCATATTAGACTAACCCTATTATTAGGTTGTAAACTAATTGTAGCTAGTTATTGATTTATCCCAGAGCACCCAGCCCAGAATCTGGTCAAAATCCTTCATTCATTTTATGTTATAGATGAATTTTACAAACGTATAAACTGAGGCCCAGACTGGTCTAAGGTCAGGGGCTGTTTCACTTACTTTTCATGTTTTGGAAAAAAATTCTACTTTGACCCAAGAAGAAAAGAAACTACTGTGCAACCAAGTAGTAACTTAGGATTAAGCACCTTTGAAAAGGAGCTGATCTTTACTCCTAAAACTGAGACGATTAGTGCTTATTTTCAAACCGATTAAACTAATATCCATGCACATTAAAATTAGTGTTAACGACGGAATAGGAGAAGACATTGGCAAATGACAAATCTGTTAAAGGATTAATATCCAAAATCTGTAAAGAACTTAGCAAACTCCCATCCAAGTACTAACCAGGCCCGACCCTGCTTAGCTTCCGAGATCAGACGAGATCGGGCGCGTTCAGGGTGGTATGGCCATAGACAGAACTTAGCAAACGCAACACCTAAAAAATAAATAATCCAGTTAAGAAATGGGCAGAAGACATGAACAGACATTTTTCCAAAGAAGATATACAGATGGCCAACAGACACATGCAAAGATGCTCGACATCACTCATTTTCAGGGAAATACAAATCAAAACCACAATGAGATACCACCTCACACCTGTCAGAATGGCTAAAATTAACAACTCAAGAAACAACAGATGTTGGTGAGGATGTGGAGAAAGGGGAACCCTCTTGCACTGTTGTGGGAATGCAAGCTGGTGCAGCCACAGTATGGAAAACAGTATGGGGATTCCTCAAAAGTTAAAAATAGAACTACCCTATGACCCAGCAATTACACCACTAGGTATTTACCCAAAGGATACAAAAATACAGATTCACAGGGGTACATGCACCCCGATGTTTATAGCAGCATTATCAGCAATAGCCAAACTATGGAGAGAGCCCAAATGCCCATTGAGTGATGAATGGATAAAGACGATGTGGTATATATACAATGGACGATTAATCAGCCATCTAACAGAATGAAGTGTTGCCATTTGCAGTATGTGAATGGAGCTAGAATGTATAATGCTAAGCGAAATAAGTCCGAGAAAGATAAATACCTTATGATTTCATTCATATGTGGAATTTAAGAAACAAAACAGAGGAACATAGGGAAAGGGGGAAAAGAGGGAAGCAAACCATAATAGACTCGACTACGGAGAACAAACTGAGGGTTGATGGAGGGGAGGTGGGGGGAGGAGGGGCTAAATGGGTGACGGGGATTAAGGAGGGCACTTGTTATGATGAGCATTGGGTGTTATATGTGAGTGATGAATCACTAAATTCTACACCTGAAGCCAATTTTACCATGTATGTTAACTAGAATTATTTTTAAAACTTGAAATAAAATTTTTTAAATTTTCTGATGTTTTTAAACTTGATAATGTGATTGTTTTACAGGATACAAGTTCAGTATTAAAGGAGGAACAGGTTATTACAGCCTTTGAAGATGAAGGTTCATACATAATTCAGGAACAGCAGGATTCTCTTGTGTGCCGGGGGATTCTGGACTTAGAAGACACTGACATGCCGGAGCCTCTCGCTCCAGAAAGCTACCCTGAGTCCATCTGTGAGGAAGATGTTACCTTGGCTTTGAAAGAACTAGATGAACGATGTGAAGAAGAAGAAGCTGACTTCTCTGGACTGTCTAGGTGAGAATATGGTATCCCAAACACTAGAATGAGGTGATATTTTCTGAGCCCCTCCCAAATATGACCCTCTATGCCAGTGTACTTACTTTTGTTTCTGTGTTTTAGCCTAGAATCATACTGCCTTCGTTTTAAAAGATAAAGTGACTGTGATGGGTTTATTTGCTGTTGTTGACCTTCAGTTTGGTTAAAGAAAAACACAGCATAGTGAGCAACATTGTACACCGAATACCTATTTTGGCAAAATGCCAAATGGCCAGTTGTTAAAATCAGTATTGGGCTATGGCCAGAGCCAAGTATCAAGATCATGGGATGAACTTCTGTGATACTAAAATAAATCTGAGATATATCCAAAAACTTATAGTTTCCTTATCAGTGGTCAGAGTTGTAAAGTTTGACATATAATGGGCAGAAGTGATCATTTCTTGGTAGATTACTAGATTACTCCTTGTAAAATGTTCTTGTTCCATACATTCAAAATATATTATCACAAAGTATGAAGAATTCCCAGAGAGGGCATTTCCTTACTCATGGGCTAACAAAATTGAATAATCAATTACTGTATATAGTTCTTAGAGGTAATCTTGGTGGCAGTGATGAAACGTGTAAACCAAACAGTTCTATAATGATTAGAATTATGATATAATCTAATATCTACTATTTTTCTTTAAGTTTTATAAGTATTTGTTGCTCAAAATGTTCTTTATAAAGGTATCTAGCTTCATGCACTATCTGTGTATCTATTTCCCCATTCAGTAATTTCAAGCTTCTTGATATTTATTTTTTTACAAATATTAATATTTAGTAATCATCAAATATTTCAGAGTTTCACTCTTAAAATAAAAACCATTCATTTGTATTTCAAGTGATAATAGGGGTGCGTGTGTGTGTGTTGTGCGTGTGTGTTTTAAAGTAAGCTCTACACCCAACGTGGGGCTTGAACTCACAGCCCCGAGATCGAGAGTTGCGGGCTCCTCCAGCTGAGCCAGTCAGGTGCCCCCTCAAGTGATAATAGAGTTTTAACATACACAACACAGAAGGAAATTTTCTCTCCTCAGTATCTAGAATATTTTCCTGTGTTTGAAAGTGCAATTTCAGGTATTAACCACCTTGGCGACACACCTTGTTGATATGACCGATTTGGACAGCAGAAACCTCTGCAATCACTCCTTCGTTCACCGTACACAAAGCCAGGGATGCCAGAAATGATGTGGAGGCAGATAGTCAACTATTGGGCTTTCTAGAAGGTTGAAGCCAAATAATGGACTTCGGCCAAATATGGAAGATGAACTAGAGTAGTGCATCCCTACTAAGTACAGAGGGATAGCCACCCAAGCTAACAGGAAATACATTTTGTTAAAATCAATCACCACAGTGACATTGTAAAAATACACTTTTTTGAGGTATAGCAAAGTTTTCACTTCAGATGTCTGTTTTATTTTGATCTTTTCCGCCATCTTTACTCAGATCCGTTCCGTATGAATTGCTCCATAATTTCTGTAAAGCCTTATAGAGCTACTTTGTCACATGAAACACGCAATTAGGCCTTGAGTAACACTTTCTTTATGGAGTGTCTGACTCAAACACCTCTTCATCTTTACGACCCAGAGTTACACATTTCTTTATAGAATGTCTACCCCAGACAGATCTTCCTCTCTTTTCATTGTTGTTTTTGTTTATATTACCTGACTTGCTGGGATTATAATTCCTCAGAAGAGATGGCCAACTCTTATTTTTCTTTGAGTCCATGATCTGTTACACACCGCAAGGCATATAGCATATACTCATGAAATAGCTGAACTGCCAGTGTGTGTTGAGGCTTATAACCTTGGATGTGGACCCATAGTCTTGGGTTCAAATTCTGCCTGCATTTCCTACCCAATAACCTAGGCACAGTATTTAATGTCACTGAACTTTTTGTTCCTTCAAGGTAAACTGAGGTCATATGAGCCTAACCTTCAGAGTTGCTGTGAAGATGGACTGAAACAGTCCTATAAAGCAGCTAAGCTAGCCCCTGACCCAAAAGTCAATAGCCAGAACGCTTGACATGTTATCATCATCTACTTGGACCTGTTCAATTTAATAGCCTCCAAAATTGATCATTAAAAATGAAAGCATTCTAATCTGAGTTATTCTCAGAAGTTGCTGAAATTATTGCATGGCACTGGCATATTATAGGACTTGGCTTGTTTTAAGGTGGTTGCTTGAAAGTAAATTTCTAATTCCAAAGATGCTAAGTAGAAAGAACACAGAAATCTGCTTATTTGTACTTTGTTATAAAGTTTAGGTTGTTGTACGCTTTCTAAATCAATGAGTAAATTTGAATAAAAATATGTTGGACGACTATTTTAAGATAGCATTATGATTACTGTGATATTTGTATTAACAGTCAGGATGAAGAAGAGCAAGATGGCTTCCCGGAAGTCCAGACGTCACCTCTACCATCACCATTTCTTTCTGCCATCATAGCTGCTTTTCAGCCAGTAGCGTGTGACGACGAGGAAGAAGCCTGGCGCTGCCATGTCAACCAGATGCTGTCTGACACTGACGGGTCCTGTGCGGTGTTTACTTTCCATGTGTTTTCCAGGCTGTTTCAGGTCCGTGAGGTTTAAAGTGTTCTGAATTTATATTAACAGTTACCTGCTAAAGTTATGGGCTTTTTTTTTAATCTAAAATTAGTATCTCACATTCTATTTTCTTTCATTTTTTTTCAAATTATATTTTCTATTTTTATTTTTCTTAGTGTCTCAAATTTTAATCTTTCCCCTGATGTTCTTTAAATTTCTTTTTCCTCCTGGGGCTGCTGGGTGGCGAAGTCCGTTGAGCGTCCAGCTCTTGGTTTCGGCTCAAGTTATGGTGTTAGAGTCGTGAGATCAAGCCCCATGTTGGACTCCACACTCAGAGCTGAGTCTGCCTTGGGTTTCTCTCTCCCTCTCCCTCCCTTTTAGAGGGAACCCCTCTTCCCCCACTCTCTAAAATAAATAAATCTTTTAAAAAAATTTCCCAAAGATAGTGATATTATTTAAATTTATATTGTGACACTGTAGTACAGCTGATAATTTATGCAATGACTAGTACAGTTATCTCCCTTCAGACAACTAAAAACATGAAAACAACATCTGATAATTTTCTGAAGTAGGGTGGGCACCATCCAGGATGCCAAACAAATATAAAGCATGGTCCCTGCCTTCAAAAGGTTTACAGTCACTATCATAAAACAGTTTATAATTTGGTACTAAATTAATTGGCTGTGTCTCCGCACACCTCAAAAATTTTAGCTGAGATTGCTTCCAGTGGTAGAAATAATAATATGAGCTCACCTGTATTGAGTGCTCACTACAGGCATTGTGCTTAAATGCTTTACATTATTTAATTCCTAGAACAGACCTATGAAATGTAGATGTATTTCTGGCATTCTGTGGCCAGGGAAGCTAAGGCACAGAGAAATGCCAGTTCGGTCTTTATGCTCTGAACTACCTACCACTTTTCCTCTCGACCTCAGCAGATGCTGTCCATCTTGGAAGACTGAGCTAAGTACATATCCTCAGTGGAGCTTTTCCAGCCCCTCCAACCCCCAGTCTCTTCCTCCTGGAAGTTGTTTAGCGCTCGTGAACCACAGCATTCCTTTCTTTTATTCTGTACGTTTGCACTGCCACTTGGTTTCCTTTTTAGGTGCTTTATTCTTTCCAATGGTATTTTGTTTCCTGATGCTTGAGACTGTAGCTCATGCTTTTATTATTATTAAATCATAATGATACCCAACAGTGCTACACATACACATGTGGGAACCCATTAACTATTTGTGTAATTATACTATTGATAATTAGTCTAAGTCATTGAGTGCTCATTATGGGTGAGGCACTATCTACTTTATGTTAATGAGTATTCTTGAGTTTTGAGAAGATAGTACCCTTAATGCATTTTTATGACTTTAATTAAATCAGATGGCAGCCCATAGCCAAGCACAGTAAACTGCATTTACTGCAAGTTTCTTTCTGGTAGAACTTCAGAGGAGCTAATTCTTCAGACATACAAGGACTTTATTTCCAGTGATGTACAGCATGTATTCCTTCTAGCTCTCTTAATGAAAAAATCTCAGGAATGGGGAGATGAATGGCATGAATCAGTATTTTTTTAGTAGTACAATTTTGTAAATTTCTGATCATTTTTTTTAAATTAACATTTCCTAAAGAAGCGCCTAAAAACATGGATTTATAGACCAGTTATTAGAATTCTATATATCACTACAATAATAATTTTAAAAGCAAAGTTTGCCCTAATTATAAATTATGTTTCTTAAAGATGAAAAGAGGCCTCCTTATGAAACACTAAAAATTTTTAATGCTTTCTCCATAGACAATTCAAAGAAGGTTTGGAGATATAACTAATGAGGCAGTCAGCTTTCTTGGTGAGAGTCTGCAGCGCATTGGTACCAAATTTAAAAGTTCACTGGAAGTGATGATGATGTGTTCAGAATGCCCAACAGTCTTTGTGGATGCTGAAACAGTAAGTGTTTTGTGAAGGCTTATTATAAAGACTAAATTTGAATGGCACCAATCAGTAAATGGTCTTTTTTTTTTTAAGGCAGTTTGGAATTTTGAAATGTAAAGGTTTATATTTTCAATTTGACTAAAAATATCCAGCAAAATATAATTCCAGTGTATTATATGCAGTGACTTGTGACTGTTTCTGATTCTGAGCCCTCACTGTCCCTACCCTTCACAGAGTCCTAGATGGGGAAGCTAGAGGGTCCTACTCTGGTCATGGGTACTTCTTTCCTGATTCTTGAATAAAAGTGGGTAGGAGAGGGCTAGACCTACCCCCATGAAGAACCCAGAGCTCAGTCTTCCCATTTTGTTTCCAAACATACTCATAGATTATGTATTAAGATATTTAGAGAGGGGCGCCTGGATGGGTCAGTCGGTTAAACATCTGACTCTTGATTCCAGCTCAGGTCATGATCTCTCAGGGTGGTGAGATCAAGCCCCGCCTTGGACTCCACACTGGACATGGAGCCTGCTGAAGATTATCTCCCTCTTCCTCTCTCAAGAAAAAAAAAAAAAAAAAAGATATTTAGAAAATTAAGGTTTAAGTAACTTCAAGGGTGTTACTTTAAGGTATATACTAGTCTGCATGCCATTTCTCACCTAAGGCAGTTCTTGAAAGCATTTGAAGGCACGCTTGTCCTTGCTGGCGTCCCTGAAATCCCACTGCATTCATACTCTGTTTCAGTGAAAGGTCAACCCTTAGTATGGGACAGAGTGCAGTAGAGGGACGCTGGCACTAGGTTGGGCCAAAAACCAACTAACAGAAATTCCAGGACCCAAAAGTTGCCAGCCTCATGACTGTGATCAGAAATGATTACCTGGGGATACCTGGCTGGCTCCATCAGTTGGGCTCAGGTCGTGACCCTGGGGTCCTGGGATCGAGCCCCACATCGGGCTCCCTGCTCAGCAGGGAGGCTGCTTCTCCCTCTCCCCCCACCCCCCGTTCTTGCGCGTGCTCTCTCACACTCTCTCTCTCACTCTCTCTCAAATAAATAAAATATTTAAAAAAAATGATAACCTGATCAATGTTTCTGATTTGACAGCTGATGTCATGTGGTTTGCTGGAAACACTCAAGTTCAGCGTTTTGGAGTTGCAAGAACACCTGGATACATACAATGCCAAGCGGGAAGCGGCTGAGCAGGTCAGTCTCGTTTTACCATGTGAAAAAAACAGCTTGCTTTTGGCACTAGAAATGTTAACTTGGCAGCAGAATCGCCAAGAGAGAAAAGAGGACCTCTTCGCACTTGGCTCAGGGTTTTCCTGAGAAACGCGGGGCCTCCTCTGAACTCTGTCCAGTGAATGCCTATCTTTGGCTTTTAGAAGTCAGTCCTCTAAGAGCTTAAGAACACCTTGGAAAGCCGTAGCTTTATACAGTCTACGCAGCTGTCACCGGCGCACATGGGGAGATAAGAGCGTCGGTTCTCCCAGGAGGCACGGCGCTGACGTGATCTAGAAAGTGTGTGACCTGTGACGACGCCCGGACCTCTTCCCTGGGATGTGTATGTGGGCAAAGGGAGGGAGGGACATGTCGCTGGTGGACTGTACTTGCGAGGAAATGCTCCTTCGGCTCCCACCTGGCGCTGCAAAGCAACACTAGTCCCGCTCCCGGAGAGGAAAGGCTTTCAATGAGCAGGGGCAGAAAAACTGAAAAATGTTTTCTCCTTTTCACACAAGTGATGTATAGTAGGCATTTTTTTCTCCTAGAATAGACGGAGCTTTCACTGCTTAGTGTTAAATATCTGCCATGTCGTGCTCGCTCCGGCACTCTTCTACTAAAATTGGAATAGAGAGGAGATTAGCTTGGGCCCTGCGCAAGGATGACACGAAAATTCGTGAAGCGTTCCATAATTTTTGGAATATTCCTCAGCCATCAAAAAGAATGAAATCCTGCCATTTGCAACGACAGCTGGAACTAGAGGGTATGACGCTAACCAAAATCAGTCAGAGAAAGAAAGATACCATACGATTTCATTCATACGTGGAATGCAAGAAACAAAACAAATGAACATAGGGCAAACCAAGAAACAGACTCCTAATTATAGAGAACAAACTGAGGGTTGCTGGGGGGGAGGGGAGGTGGGGCTAAACAGGTGATGGGGATTAAGGAGTGCCCTTGTTGTGATGAGCACCAGGTGTTGTAAGTCAGTGATGAATCACTAAATTCTACACCTGAAACTAATTTTATATACTTTAAAAAAAAATTTTATCACACGTAAAGGCCTATCAAAAGTATAAAATCTGGCTCCTACTCCCTTAATATACTAGGTAAGAATATAAAGCATAAACACTGTATATGAATAATTAGTAACAAAAGTAAAGTGTCAGTTTATAGCTATAAATGAAAGTCCTGGCAGTGGAAGAGACTTCACAAAACTGTACCGGTCTAATAGACCTGATGCTATATACTGTGATTTCCAAAGAGAGGTCACGCTGGGCTATTAGGAAAACCTCATGGACTGGAGATCAGACGTTAGGCCTTGACAGATGGTAATTTTAGATTGGGGGATTCCTTCAGGGAAAGAATATGGTATGAGAAAATACATTAAGGCTTTCTCCTTTTCTGTGGGAGGAGGGGATCTTACATTTGGGCGGAAAGAATAATGACAGATTGGTAAAGAGGGAAGAGCATTGGGAAAGTATCGGGCAGGATCTGGTCATCTTACAAATACAGTCGTCCCCCTTATCTGGGGGGGATACATTGCAAGAGCCCCAGTGGGTGCCCGCAACCATAGATAGTACCAGAACCCTATTTATACTGTGTTTTTTCCTGTCCATGAGGAAGTTTATAAAGTAGGCTCAGTAAAAGATTAGCAATAATAATAAAATGGAACAATTGTAACAATAGGCTGTAACAGAGGTTATGTGAAGGTGGTCTCTTTTTCTCTCAAAATATGTTATTGTACTGGACTCTCCCTTCTTGTGATGATGTGGGGTGATACAGTGACTTCAGGAAGAGATGGAGAGGTGAATGATGTAGCCTTGTGACGCAGCGTCAGGCTACTGTTGACCTTCTAACGATCGGTCAAAGGAGGATCACTGCTTCCGGGCTGCCATTGACTTTGGGTGACTGACACCACACTGCCATGGACATTCTTGTGCGTGTCTTTATGTACCTGTGCTCACGTATCTGTTGAGTATCTAGGAGTAGAATTGCTGGGTCATGGGGTGTGCATATGTTCAACTCTAGTAGATTCTGCCATGAACTTCTCTAAAAGATGCTCTATCAGTTTATAATCCCTGCAGAAGTGTGTACAAGAGTTACTGTTGCTTCATATCTTTGCCACCACTTGGTATTTCCAGCTTTTAAAATTTTAGTCATTCTGGTGTGTGTGCAATATTTTATGATATTGTGCATTTCCCCTGAGGACTTGTTTGAGTACCTACTCAAATAGATATTTTCATTTAGGTATTTTTTGAACTGTGCCTTCAAGTATCTTGCCCATTTTTATAAATGGGTTATTTATGGCTCTCTTATTGGTTTGTAGGAGTTCTTTATTTTAAACACAAGCCTTTTACTGGGTATATGTATTATAAATTTTTTCCCTTCTCTGTGGCTAGCATTTTCACTATCTTAATAGCACCCTTTGATGAACACAAGTTTTTAATTTTAATTAAGTCCAAGTTATCCATCTCTTTTCCATTATGGTTAGTGCCTTTTGTGTCTTCAGAAATATTTGCCTACTGTAGAAGCTGTGATAGATTGCTACAATTAATGACCTTGATAAATCATGGCTCTCTCTGTCCACACCCTTTTATAACTGGGCTTTGCTGTTCCTTCCATCAACGGATGGAGTCTAGTTCCCTATCTCTTAAGTCTGAGGTATCCTTGTCTTTTCCTGACCAATCAAATTCAGAAACAATGCTGTGCAATTTCTGAGTTAGCACGTAGGCCTTTTGCAGCTTCTGCGCTTGGCATCATGCCCGTCCAAGTGTAAATTGGGATAAACTCTGGAAAACTAATTTGACCCTTAGCCTACTGGAGAACTAGAGGCCATGTCGAGGAGAATGGAGGCACCCAGCTGACAGCTAGTATGCCAGGCATTTAAGTGAGGCCAACTTAGAATTTCTAGCCCCTGTCAACTCATCAGATGACTGTGGACTCATGAGTAGGCAAGACTGGAAGAAACTCCCAGGCAACGCAGATTAGTCTTGTTGTTTTAAGCCATTTTTAGAGAGGTTAGTGATACAGCAATAGATACCATTTATAATAGGAAAACACCAAACGCCTACAAGTAAATCTAGTCTAGGATGTGCCGCACCTCCACAAAGAAAACTTCGAATATTACTGAGAGAAATTAAATGCCATCTCAACAAATTAAAGACTGTACCTTGTTCATGAGTCAGGAGACTCAAAATCTCAGAGTGACTATTCATAGACATTGGCAGCTAACTCTGCAATATATATGGACATACAAATAGCTAATTATAGGGCAAACGACCTGCTTGAACACAGGTCAGCAAACGACAGCCCGTAGGTCATATCTGGCCCACTGCATGTTTTTGTAAATAAAGGTTTTTTTGGAACATAGTAATCATATTTGTTTACATAGTCTATGGCTATTTTTTGCACTGCAACATAGTTAAAATAGTTGAAACAGAGAATAAATGGTTTGCAGTGCCTAAAATCTTTACTCTGTCCTTCACAGAAATAGCCTTCCAAACCTTGTCAATGAAGAACAACAAAGTCTCAACAACAGTGTTAAACTTCCAGCCAGTGAGACTTATTAAAAAATTCAAGAGTATATTGGCTTAAGAATAGAAAAATAGACCAATGTAATATAATAGAAAATCCAATGACATATATATGTCATATATATACATATGCATGTATATATACATATACATATGTGTATATATATGACATATATATGTATGTAATTTATAGCAAATGTGCTATTGTAATGCAGTGGTTCTTTTCAGTAAGTTGTATTGAATCAATTAAATATTTGTATGGGGGAGAAAAACGATTCTTTCTGAGCTACCGTCTTACTATTGTCCCATCTGTTCTTTGTTGTTGTTGTTGTTTTTTTTAAAGACTTTATTTGACTGAGAGAGAGAGCGCGCGCACACAAGCAGGGGGGAGCAGCAGGCAGAGAGAGAAGCAGGCTTCCACTGAGTGGGGAGCCCAAGGCAGGGCTCGATCCCAGGACCCTGGGATCATGACCTGAGCCGAAGGCAGACGCTTAACCAGTTGAGCCACCCAGGCGCTCCCCATCCATTCTTTGTTACTTTTTTTTCTCCTTTCTTGTCTTGGTCTGTGAACCAAGTATTTCTTGTTATTCAGTTTTTCCCTCTGATAGCTTTTACTATTATAGTATTATAGTTAAGACATTCTTCTGTTATTCCTTGAGTCTCCTGAGTGTCATGAGTGAAAGCCTGGGGTATGCATCAGGACCCCTGCCACCCTTGCAGGAAATGAAGAGTTCTTCTTTTCAACACCAGGAGACCAGAAATCTCTGCTTATGTTTTTAGTGTCCCAGATGCTGCTGCTCGGTTTTCTAGCCTCTCCTCCGGCCCGGGTTAAAGGCTGGAGCGGCAGTGTCCCGAGGGAACCTGCATGCAGTTGGGTCTCTTCCTTGTAGTCCCCTTTCCTCCAGCAGCCTGGCCCTCGATACCTGCCCTACCTTTGATGACCCTGTTTTTCCAGCTCAGTGATACTGTGGGCCACACCCCCAGGCCACCGCTATCTGTTCAGCTTCTCTGCCTGAGGAACAATCAAAGCTTTGAGTAAGCAGATCCCCTGGAGTAAACACTGGGATCTACACGGGGCTCCCTTTCAGTGCTTTGGTCTAACTCCCTCAGTCCTGGGGGACGGTATTCAGCTTCTGTAGTTGTCCTTGGAGGACTGGCATCATACAAGCTGCTCCGTCATGCCTGGAAGCTGAACCTCTCCCGTTCAATTTTAACCTTCACTTGATCCTTGAGCAAAGAAACAGTAATGGCAGGGAGACTGGTTGTGAACTGGAAGACATTCTATACACAAACCACTGTGTCTTGTATACACTGGCTGGAGTAGTGTGGACCTGTACCGTTCAGGTCAGTATGCAGCCATGGGACTAGAGGCTTGGGACTTGTCTTTTAACAGAGTTTAAAAAAAAAAAAAATCGTAAATAATTTATTGAATAAAGCTCCCAAAATGCTGTATCACTGGGCATAGAGTAGAAAAAATATTCAATTTTTTCTAATTTATTAGTATACTTGGACAAATTGGACTGGATTAGTGAGGATGATTAGGTGTATACACATTTTAACATTCTGTATGAATAAATGCTAACACATGCATTCCACAGTAGATTTCAGCCGAATGTTGCCGACATAAAGAAATCTGCTGGATGGCTTTTGACAATGGCTGCCAGCAGCTGTAGCTCACCAGGAAAGCTTAACATGTTTCCTCGGAGATGCTGTCAAGCAAAAGCCTAAGGGTCTCTACGGTCTAAGGGACTGGAATAAAAGCAACATAAGGTCAAAGAATTGTTTTGAAATAACTGAGATGCCTAATTTTCATTCTTTGCATGTAGAACGTTAAGCTCCAGTTGAATGTTTTAAATGCCTAGTAGTACTGAGATATTTTCAGAGAGTATACTTCATGTAGCAAGTAGTTTTTCTCAAAGTCTTAATGATTTCCTATATATATTAGTTTTATTTAATCTAGCACACACATAAAGAACTAGGAAGTAAAAAGAACAGACATTAACATCAAACTGTCGAAACCTAGGTGCTTCCCTTGCGGGCTCTTAGCTTTTACTTCAACTCGGACATTCCAGGACTCCCAACATTTTTCCCCACTAAACTACAATACTGTTATTTTATTTTTATTTGGCCAAAGAAAAGATACCTTAAATAAATACCCAACTTTGGGACTAGCCCGTGGATAAGGGGAAAAAAACACATGTGGCTTCTATATCCAATATTCTTTGAAGATAACATGTTTGTCATTCATTACTGTCCAAAAGGAAGTAAAAGGAAAAGAAGTAAAAACAAGATTTAAAATGGATTTTGGTTTCTGTTTCACTAATTAAAACGGACACCAGTCTTCTGAGAATTGCACTTCTGATAAGCACACAGAGCTGGCTAATTTGAAGTTGCCTTTATTAAATTGTGCTTCCAGAGGGAAGCACATCTTTTATTTCCCCATCTTACATTAGCCAAAGGTCAGGTATAGGTTGTGAAGATTTCCAATAAAATCTGCAAAAGCAAGAACACTCTTGACTGAAACGGAGCACCGCAAGTCTCTAGACGGGCCGACTGTTTGTTGTGTCTGTGAGTCTAAAGCGTTACGGCGTGAGCGTCTCATTGTATTGACAGGATCCCCCTGCTCTGGTTTGGTGCGTATAAATAATTAGGGTCAAGTGGAGATTGAAGCCAACTTTTAAAGTGATTTTATACACACAGGCTGTTTTATTACGTTTCATTGTGCATTGTACAATCGCTATGTTACAATTTACGGTTACTTATTTCTTTAGTGGTTAGACAACTGTAAGAGGACATTTGGTGCCAAAGAAGACCTGTATAGAATAAACACAGATGCACAGGTAAGTCTCCTCGTCTTAGTTTTGCTATATTTCTAGATCAGGTAAAATGATGTGTGTGTTCAAATGTCCCTGTTTGATAATCCTAGAAATAAAATTTATAACACTTTTCATTTTTGTTATCAGAACAATCTTTGTCAAAGTTAGGTTCAATGAAATATTGGCTTAGTAATGAAAAATCCACTTTAATAAAAATGAACGACCAGCTTGTGACTGAAGCTTAATAACATTCAGCAGATAAGCGTGATGGATATCTGGACAGTCCAAGTTAGACTGTACTTGCTGCATATGCCTCTTCGAGAAATTTTTCTTCTGCCTTAGCATTCTGTGGATAAATTGTCTGGCTAGGAAAGCAAACCTAAGAGTCACGTTATAGACATTCATGTTAGCCTTTCTAAAGGTGCAACTCTGGATAAATTCTAACTTTTTTATAGTCTAAAAGTCAGTGAAAATAAGAGTAACATATACATGTATATAACACATTAAATGAGGATAAATTAAGCCCTACAGATTATTCTAATAGGAATATATCTTCCTATGGGGAAGATGCAGTTATCAATTAAAATTAACAACTTCTGCATTGACATCAGAATTCTAGTCTTTTCCAACATTGGTTATACTGTTAAGCATTTCTAGTCACTATAAAAGTTACTGTACTACTATAATAAAAATAAGTTTAAAAAAAACTGAAATGTTGAGAAAATAACAGTATGCATTCACATTCGTATCTCTGTCCTTACAACTATGTCTAATAGATGCTATTATTATCCCCATTTTGCAGATGAGGAAGCTGAGGCTCAGAGAAGCCAATGAGTCTAAAATCAGTGAGAAAAGAGTTAGAATTAAGATTCAAATCTGGGCAGGCTGACTCCAAGTCCTGCACTGTGTTTCAAGGAAATGGTCAAATCACCTGTGTAAAGAAAGAAACAAGGGGAAAAAAGGAATTAACCCTCAACTAGATTTGGAGCCTCTGGTTTTATCTTTGCCATTATGTAACTGCATGGCTTGAGCATGTAATATAAACTGCTTTTTTTCTACATAAATTAGTAGGTGATGATTAGACGAAGTGATTTCTTACATCCCTCTGCCTTGAAGAAAGCGAGTTCCACCCCCAAGAGTCTAAGTCAGTTAATACAGCTCAAGGCCTTCTACTAAGTGAAAACTGAAAACTGTACGCTTAAGAATTTCATTTATATCTTGCTCTCCTTTTATATTCTGCTCCTTGAGATTGGGGACACTTGTTATACAACATGACTAGTATCTGTCCCTATGTACCAGAATTCTTTTGCCTAATAATTATTTTTAAATAAATGAAAAAAATACACCTGCCAATTTCAATATACTTAAAAATCAAGAACTTTAAATCTGGAAAGTTGGCATATTTACAGTAATTTCTGGTAATTCAGAGCAACACAATTAATTACATTTGTGTTATCTCCTACAGTTGTGATCATAAAGATTTGAGAGAGAGAGTGAGCAGGGGAAGGGGAGAGGGAGAGAGACTCTTAAGCAGACTCCCTGCACAGCGTGGAGCCCAACGCAGGGCTTGATCTCACGACCCTGAGATCATGACCTCAACTGAAATCAAGAGTCAGATGCTCAACTGACTGAGCCACCCAGGCGCCCCGTCATTTCTTTTCTGTTACATCCCAAAGTAGACGCTGTGAGTGTATGCGGATAGAGCCAGTTCCATTATTTATGCTAATAGAAGTGAGAAAAAGTATTTGAAACTCAAATGGTTGTTAGTTTCCGTATAAAACTGTAAAAAGTAGAACCTCAAATTTAGATATGCTAATATGTTTGACATTGGATTATGCTCAACCAATATTCACTGAATGACTACCCACGTAATTTATAAGGAACCAGAATGGAGCTAAAGTTCACCTTTGCTTAGCAAATCCCTTCTAAATTGATAGGAATAAATGTTATATAAACAGTTCTTCAGAGGACACTATTTAGAAAATCAGACTTCAAAGGGACTTTTAGAAGCAATATTTACGTATAGCAATTGCTATTTTAATTAGAAATCATTCTTCTCTAGAATGGACTAGAGACTAGGTCCAAGTGGCTATAGATATTTTAATGTAATAATTTTTAAATAGTCCTTAAACTAGATGTTTTGCTATGTATTTTACATACATATCTCATTTGACTCAAACCTAGTTGGGCTGAACTTCTGAAGCTCACTAAATTGCATTTTTGGAATGCATTTTAAAGCACACATCTGCTTTTGATATTTTATGTTCTGACTCAGCACCAATTATGGCAACATAGGACCTAATTAGTAAGGGTAGGAAGCCAAGACCCACACCAAAGATAATCTTCTCATGGGTATTTATAAGAGTATAAGCCAGTTCGTTTCTAAAAACAGTAATTCATTTCTTATTTTCTAATCAGAAATTTTCCACCTTACTGATGGAAATTTTATGACATTTGCTTTTTTTCTTAGAAGATCACTTATACTAGCCAAGTTTCCCTAGATCACATTAGTTCAGTTTTGTCCTGTGTAGCTTTCACACAGGAAAGAAATTATAGCCTAAATGTAATTTTGTTATTTGGCAAAGAGTTTAAAACACCCCGATTGTTACAGTAAGTGTATAAAAAGTTTTATTCTGGAAATATCAAATTTTTCTTTTGGATGCAATTAAATGTTCTTCAGTTTGCCTGGGACATCTGTGACCCTAGTTAAAATGATTTCTTACACTAATTCTTGGTCTTTTTCTTCCTTTGTATTTTTGTGACCCGATCACCTTCTTGCTTAGCAAATGGAAATTCTAGCAGTAAGTGACCTGTCTTAATTTATAGACTTATCCATGTCAGACAAACTGATCTTCATTTGCCATTTGTGACCTAGCAATGTTTTGTCATGGACTACTTGAAGAGTGTGCTTCAGTCCGCATAGCCCTAATCCATGAAATGTTGGTCCTCTAAAGAGGAGATTTTCTGATATGTACAACTAGCAGTCACCTTTTTTTTTATAAACTAACATTTTAAACTTAATTTTAAAAATCAAAAGTGCATATGTTAATTTCGTGGTCTCATTTCAATGAGATTACAACGTTTTGGGGTTTTTTTTTAGAAAAATGAACTCATTTTTAGGTAAGAGGTAATCCAATTTGACTTTGCTTTATCAAACATTTGTTGATAAATGCAGCGAGATATACATCTCAATGGGGGCAAAAGTATACGCATTTGTACATTTTTTTCCATTATGAATTTTAAGTTAAAGTGAATCCTTTTTAAAGCATTCTATATATTGCCTGCCGAAAAATTGTCTGTGAAAATGTGCCTCTCACTAAATGAATTATGTAACCAACAATCTTTAAATTTGTATTTTAATCCCAGTCTTCAAAGCATCTTTCATCGGCTTCACACTATATTAACTTGCTTACTGCAGAGAAATAAATGCCAATTTTTAACATAATTACTTATAAATTTTTATTGGAAATGTACTGTCTAATCAGACATCACGGACGAGGGGCATCTGAATTTAACGCAGTGTTATTTACTTACTTCTAGGAACTGGAGCTCTGCCGAAGGTTATACAAACTGCATTTTCAGTTGCTGCTTCTGTTCCAAGCCTACTGCAAACTGATCAGCCAAGTCAATACAATAAAAAATGAAGCAGAGGTAAATATTCAGTTCGAGTAGGAATCACTGATTCTGGAATATTAAAATATAATACATATATTCCTTGCAGGAGAGCTTTTGTCAAAAGTCACTTAATCCTTTTTTTCCAGAATTGTCTGTCTTTTTAGAAACGATGTGCTATTTCGGGACCTGTCAGTAAATAAAACAGCAGATAGCCAGTGGTCTTGAAAGGTTCAAGACCTTAAAGGTCACAGCAGCAGCAACAGATCATCTGTAACATCAGCTGAATAAAGACACAGTTAAATTATGAAACCCCCTAACATCTTGTCCATATATTTTTGTAGTTCTAGTGACGCACGCAAGAATCAACATGTCAAAAACACTTTGAATGTTGGAAATCATGTAATGAATAGGTTCAAAGGTAGTGACTTTAGTCTTTTTACCCCCTTGTCAAAGCTGGTACTGAAACAGGAAATGCTTTCACTTTTGTTAAATGGCTAAATCAATTTAAAAAATACATACTGGTTTATATAAAAAGTGCTAGGTCAATAATCTTTTAAAATATAAAGACTTTCCTTTGCTGTCAAAAAAAATTCATGACCACCCCCATAACAGTGAATGATTTTTACTATCCAAGATGTAATATCACTTGTTAAAACCAATATAAACATTGGTTGCAACCAGTTTTATTACATCTGTCATAACATTTTATTATAACTTATTTTTTTTCTTAAGTAACCTCTGTGCCCAATGTGGGGCTCAAACTCACTACCCCGAGATCAAGAGTGACATGCTCCACGAACTGAGTCACCCAGGCGCCCCTATCACCTGTTACCTTATCAAGTGTATTTAAACACGACTGTTTGGTAGTCTACTGAATCCAGAACTTGAAATACTAACTGCCAAGTTTAACATTTGCAAATCTTTAAGAGAAGCTACTCCTATCATCGGATATATCTTTACAGCCAATTAAATGCCCTTTTTGTTACTTAATATACAAATAGATCCTTTTAAAGTATTTTTGTTTTAGGTCATCAACATGTCTGAGGAACTTGCCCAACTGGAAAATATCCTCAAAGAAGCAGAGTCTGCGTCAGAAAATGAAGAAATTGACATTTCCAAAGCTGCACAAACTACTATAGAAACTGCCATTCATTCTTTAATTGAAACTTTGAAAAATAAGGAATTTATATCAGCTGTCGCACAAGTAAAAGCTTTCAGGTAAAATGTGAAGGGATTTCAAACCCTGTCCACCTAGACTGGGATTTTACAATGACTGGGTTTGGGCTTTTGATTTCATGTTTCAGTATCATGTCTTCATGAAAGCATGACTTTGGTATTTTCTACAGTTATCACTGAAATGACAGCAATTTTAGACTTTGTTCACCCCAATACTTTGGGTAATCTATTTGCTCAAATATTAAAACAGATCCTCGATGATTCGCAAGGACATTTTGTTAAAGGTATTCATTTAAAATGTAGCTAGTTTTAATAATTACTTGAGTCTCAGGACTTAAAAATATTGTGTATTTCAGATCTCTCTGGCCCAATGATATCTTCGGCAGTTGCGAAGATGACCCTGTGCAGACGCTGTTACACATATATTTCCATCATCAGACACTGGGCCAGACAGGAAGCTTCGCAGTTATAGGCTCTGACCTGGACATGTCGGAAGCCAACTACAAGCTGATGGAACTTAATCTAGAAATAAGAGAATCTCTACGCGTGGTGCAGTCATACCAACTTTTAGCACAGGCCAAACCAATGGGAAATTTGGTGAGCACTGGATTCTGAGAAACTTCAGGCCTTTAGGGAAGAAACACAAGTGAGGATGACAAAGATTATTAACAGGCACCTTTTATGAACCCTTGCAGTTCCTGGGTAACTTCCCCTGGCAGCATCCACAACTCGAGTGTAACTCACGTCCAACTTCTATCAAGATAAAGAACATCAAAATCAAAGATCTGAAAAGAAATCTACCAGCTGCCAGTACCTCCCACAATTAACTGTATGAAGAAGGAATTTTTTTAATTAACCTATGTGAAAAGAAAAGGGCTAAAAGTGATGCATACGAAGCCATTACTTTCTGGAGAAAGAAGAGAATTCTCAGACTTTGCAATAATGGCCTCTAATACTGAGACATTGGAAAGCAGGTGACATGAGGCTAAAATCCAGGCTCGTTCATTTTAGCTGAAGACCTGCAAAGCTGCGTGGATTTCCAGCACCCACAACATACTCTGGAGTTGATGCTTAATCATCTACATGAAGAACCTTCAGTCGGATAGATATACAGACTTGTTTGCAAAAACCATTGATTTTTTTCAACACGTGGGATAAGGGCGTGGGTGTTTTGTTTTTTAGTCTGTGTAAGGGATCATGTGTGCGTGAGCTGGGATGTGTGAGTATGTGATAGTCCTATTTTCAAGGTATGGATGTTTGGTGATAACGTGTCAGAGCATGCCTCAAAGAGCACTGCAAGATTATTTTTGAAGAAATTTTATTTTATTAGATCTAACTCTTCATAGTGTGTAAATGTTAGAACATTTTAATAATATTTTAAAGCTGGGCTTTCCCGGTATTTTGAAAAGAAATAATATATCTGTTAATGTTATTGGAATGCTGCTCAGTTCTCTGATCAGTGCTTACGTGACGATTGTTGATAACTAACCAAAGTAGACGCCTGCAGAGACTTTAAAATGTAAAATAAAGATGTATGCTGCCCGTCAGCTATTCTCATTAGAAAAGTTAACTTATTTTACTCCATAATTATTTTACAAACTGTATAGATTAAAACCAGTATTGTATATTGGTGCAATGCACTGTTAGACAAGAACAGGTGCACAAAGCTAAAGAAAAGAGTGTGGTCACTGATGGTAGAGTACATGACCTGCGGGCTCCAAGGTCTGCAGAAAATTCAAGAGGAGAGATGCAAACACATTTTCCCATGTGTATTCAGGACTCACGTGGTTCACCCAAAAGGAACCTGGGGCTATGGGGGAAAATGAAAGCAAGCCTGAAGACTGACTACCAAAACATGCAATATACTGACTCCTGTCGAAGTCTGTAGCATAACATGAACTGGATTCTCTGTCCTTTTTTAAATAGCATTTTGTAAAAGAAATGAATGTAGTCCCACAATTCCTCTGATTTGAAAGGAACACCTTGTATTTTTTATAGGCATCTCTTATCCACTGTGACTTTCTTTCAAACTGGGCTCTGTCATTCCAGAGTTTAGAATGTAGAAATGAAATGCTTAGCTTTGCCTTTTCTTGGGGGTGTGGACCCTGCCAGAAATGTAATTATGCTCAAGTGCATTAATTGAAGGCACTGTGCACGCCGTTGGACTGCTGACTAGAGTTATGTTACCTGTAAAATCCATAACTGGTCACGGCACATTCATAATCACTGTATTTTCTGACCCTGATAAAACACACACACACACGATTATTTTAATGGTGTTCTGGTACTGTAAATGGTGTCCTTTAAATTATTTAATAACTTTTGGGTGTGGGGCAGGAAGAAAGGGATGGTGTCCAGAGACACCCCACACTTTACATCCTATCTTACCGTCCCCTATTTTCTCACCCTCCTTATATCCTTTTTGTTAAAATAAAAAGCATTGTAGCTGTTGGTTTGTGTTGTATTTTAAGGATGAATGATTATAGTGTGCATCACGCAAATACATTTCAAATATTATCCTCATTCTGAAACATACTTTCCCGAAAAGGGGGAGAACAGTTGAGAACAGATTAGGTTGACTAATTACCCAAACCAAATCTTTGAACAGTTGAAATTTCCTTTGCATGTTTATATAGCTAAGTTGATTAATAAAGTAATAAGATGAATACACCTATAGAAAGTAAAAGGCAAACAGTCATTAGGATTATCCTTTTGCAACTGAGTTTTCCTAAAACCTACACTAGTTTGCTCCTCTGAATCCAAAGTTTGCATTTAACAAAATATACCAGATGCTTAATTTATTAAGCACCCTGTGTAGTTCCAAACAGAGCTATTTGTGCTCATACCTTTTTCTTTTGCCCACTAAGTTGATCGTTTTGTAAATAGTAAGCTTGTAAAATAACACCGAGAAGGGAGATCTCGCAGTTTTTTCATTCTGCTTCTAGAACTGGAAGCCAAAAGTTGTTTTGTTTTTTTCCACAATTTAGAAAATATTTTCTACTTTTAGTTATATAAAATAGAGGGTGTACAACCCACAAACTACCATAAACATTCTCTTGGAACAAACTCACCAAAGCCAGAGTAAGGTTTCCTCATTTAGGTCTAAGAGAGCTGCTCGTACACCATGCCAGCATAATCTAAATGAAAAGAAGATATTAGAATCAATCAACGTAATTATAATTTTACTTCATGGCATTTAAAAATTTTTTCAAAGTAATCCACTGTCACCTTAGCAAATGTAGGAAATGTAAAGAAAACTAGAATTACTGGACACCCAGAGATAACAGTATCATGGGGTATTTCCTTCTAGTCCAGGTCTCTCTTGTTAAATATATAGATACACACACACACACATACATTGTACACAGTTTTTGACAGTGCGAATTGCTAGAATGTTATCACAACTTTATAACAAAGATGTTTTTGTGCCACTGTGTCCAACGCACACTAAGTAAAACCTGCTTTGATCCTTGCTTTCCTCAACTGTAAGATAGGTTAGCTGCTCTCTTAGGAATAGGAATGGCAAGCTCTTAAGTTTAAAGAATGATCTAACTACCCATATTAATAGACTTAGGACTCCCTAACAGTATGTTTCTATTGTTCCCTCACTCAAGTGTTTACTGAGTGCACTCGCACGCCATGAGTCAAATAAGTTTCCTTTCCCTGTCCCTACCTTCAACCAAACCCGTAGGAACAGGTGTTTGTTAGAACATCACCTTCCCCCCCACCTCGAGTTGTCATTCATCTCTTTGGTCCTTACCACCATCTTATCTGATCTTTGCACATCTCCTTACTGGTTTATAGACATCCACAGTGATTATTTCTTTTTGAAGATAAATCTGTTAGTGTCCTACCATAGCTTTAAAACCTTTCAGTGAATTCAGATAAGACCAGTCCTGAGAAAAGTCTAAGTAGTCCTCCCAGCCTAGGCCTACCAGTGTCATTTGCCATCATGCCCATTGCTGTCCTCCAGAGTTCAACTACTTTGGTTTCCTTCTGGTTTGCTCTACCACTGGGCCTTTGCACATGCTACCTTGGGTCTGAAAAGTTTTCCCTTCCCCTCTTCACCTAATTCAGTTCACCCACACTTCAGGTCAGCCCAAGTGTCATTTTTCAGGCAAGACTTCCCTGACCTCCCTAAATCTGATCCCCTATTATAGGCACCTAAGAAGCTCTTTCATACTACATGACAAACTCCACGTTACCTTTTTCTAATGCAGAAAATAATGGCCATCTACCCACCACACTGGAAGCTCCAGAAGGGTGGAGGCCACATCTGTGTTTCCGAAGTGCAACTGACTCAAGTGGTAGTTTTCCACACCTCCATTCCATAAGCAACACCCAGGGTGCTTGTTAAAATGTTTCTCCCCCGGACAGTGATTCCAAAGGGGTAGGGGCCTCGGAATCTGTTTCTGCAAGCACCTTCCCTGGTTCATGTGGATGCAGAGGGGACTTCCCCTGGCTCTGAGCATTCTGGAGACCTCAAGTTCATTTTAGTTTCTTTATTCCTTACATTTGTCTACACCCATGCATCCAAGATGTTAAAACGGACCTCTCTGTATACTACCCTAAGGTTGTAAGGGTTAAGTGGGAGGATTAGAAAACTGGAAGGAGGCATAATCAGCACCTGCTTCCAGTTGTGACGTTTCTGTAGCCATTAAACCAATACCCCTCAGCTGATACCATTAAAGTCCCGAGGCTCTAGACAACATGCCACCCCAACCAGGAGTGCTCTGGGAGCAGGGCCTTGGTATTTTCCTGGCAATCATGCAGGAAGCGAGGAGGCGCAGATGGGATGAGAATTCCTATGTCAGTTTGCAGTTATAGAACTACAAGACAAAAACCCAGCCTAAAGCAGTCTGTTAACGAACTTGAAATCTTTAAGTGCGGTTAGGAGGCCTATTTTTAATTAGCACCTGAAGTCCAGTTGATGAAGTTAACAGCTTAAAGAAGCTGCCCTTAGCCACCCTGTTCCAGTCCCCACCTGCACCCCGTCCCCAGCCGCCAGCCACAGCTCGCCAGCCGCCGCGGGCAACCCAGAGGCGGAACCCTAACTCCCCTCGTACATCAAGGCTGGGTTCTGCCTCCAATTCGCCCAAAAGAATGTTCTTCTAATGGTTAGGTGGCTTTTCATTCAATCCCTATCTTGCTTAGAAGCCTCAGCCCCGGAGCCACACGTGAGCAGCAAACCGCATACTTGTGAGGCCCCCTAACCAAGTGACAAGTGCAGACTGTTAGCAGAGAAGCGCTCCTAAACTTAAAAAAAATCTTATGCAATTTAATTGTTTTTGCAATACTTTTATTTGAAGGCTTTGTCAAAATACAGCCTTTCCTGCAGTATATTGAGAAGGGAGAGGCAGAAAGGAGCATGAAAGAAAGCTAACTTGTCTGCTGCATTAGCTCACGTTCAAGTAGGACTGTGGTTTTTGGGGTTTTGTTTTACATTTATTTAAATGATATATTTGAAGCTGAAAGTGCTGTCACAGGACAGGCGTTTGCCTTTGCATCTCCCACACAAATCTTGACGATGGGGCCTTGTGGGGTCAACGTGGCGGAGTTTTACACTGCAGGAGCATCTAGTCTGCTTACAACTCTGAAAAACCAAAGTGAGAAGCACACACAAGATAAGCCTGTGGGGACTGCCTCCAACTTCGAAGTTCTTTTTCTAGTCCATTCCAAGACTTACTGAGTGCACTCAAGCAAGGCTCCGTGCTAACCTTGCTGCACCCCTTCCAGCAAGGACGGGCTAGGAATAGAGGGTGCTTAACCAGGCAGCCACTGTTGCACGAGATTCCGTTCAGACTTGGGAAGTTTCTTTTGAAACAATTAGAAGAACATCTCTTTCTGCACTTGAAGGGTGGAGAAGAAACCCGCGGGGGAGAGGAGTCGGACAAGGAAAGCTAAGGGTGAGGCTGGCTACAAGGCACACGCTGTGGCTCCCGCTAGCGTCGCTGGCTGACCTGCCTCCCTGCACACGCACCTGCCGCAAAGGACCTGAAGCTCACCCCAAAAGCAAAGCAGCAACCCCTGAGCTGGGAGCGGGGGAGGGTTGGGGGAGGCATCCGACTTTAGAACCTGACCCTACTCTGCCCTCACCTAAGGGAGTCGGAACTGTTTTCCACACTTGGGTTCTCTCTTCCTACCCTAGCGGGAAAGGCTCCCAACATCCGACTTGAGGGAAGTTCAGGGATTAGGCTGGGTCAACGGACACATCAGGCTCCACTACAGTGTGCTAACAGTCACGATCTCAGGGTCCTGGGATGAACCCCACAACCAGCTCCCTGCTGTGCGGGATGTCTGCTTCTCCCTCTGCCTCCCCTCCCCCTACCGCTCATGCTCTCCCACACTCTCAAATAAAATCTTTTAAAAAATAAGACCTACAGACCATTTAGCTCTTAAGTTTAGTCACCTCTTTCCTTAGACTATCTAACCCCCTTAGCACAGTGCAGTGCTTAGTTAAAAGTAAACCAGCAATGTTACTCATTATCCCCATAAAGGTGGGCAGCTTAAATTTACTGTAAAACAAATCACCCTCCCTTCGCGAGCATTCAGGCAAGACTGAACTTTCCAACCCCACGCTTATACTAGTATCTTGACTGCGGGATGTGCTCCATATAAAGCATTCCCTTGGGTAAAACAGGCAGCCTCAGGGCAGTAGAAAGTTCTTCTGGGTTTTTGACTTGCTTTCTCACATTAGACTGAGCACCAGGTAAGACAAACATTCGTCCACGTTGCAGGAGAGGGGACAGCGTCTGAAGAGGTTAACATGACCAAGCCTCGCAAGGACAGAAGAAAACGAAACCCCTAAGGCCCTATTTCCTGGTTGCCTACTACTTCCACAATCCCCAGTGAAAAGCTGTCAAAACCCAGGTCACTAGGCACCTAGCCTCTCCCAGGATACATTCAAGACCCTCTCCCAGCTACCCAGTTCAGACACAAAAATGTGAGTACTTACCTGACAGGTGATATCCTCCACTCGGTAAGGGTTATAAGACTTCTGACAAGTTCTGCAAAACTGCTTGAAGTAAACCTGTGAGGAGAGAGGAGAGAGCAAAGAAGCAAAGAGAGCAAAACCCTCTTGACACTTAGGTCAAAAAGATGCCCCTTCCACGGTGTTTCTTACCTTGTTGGTGCCCTGCACACACCACACGTAGGCACTTTCCCACCGGATGTTGCAGTCCTTGCAGTGATAGTAGCCATACTTCTGCTCTAAGAACTGAACGAAAAGACACCAGGGTTTAACTCACAGGATATTTGAATTAGCCTCCATTTCACAAGCTGGGAAGGACCGATTTGCTACTTAAAATTGCAACCTCATTCCAGATCATGGAGGAAAGTGGGCTCAAGGTTTGCCCATTAGTCTTCACAATGTCGTAATTAGGTGACCTAATGGTTTAGTCAAGCATGTAAGGAAGTGGAACCTAAAAAGTTTATGTTCCAGATTCGCTGGGTTCTTCAATCTCCAACAGTGCTAGGAACCTAAGTTGCCGATAAACCAGAATTTATCTTTAACATGAACTAAAGTAAACTCTCTCATTCTTAAACTTCTCTTCTCCCCCTCCGCGTGAGAAACAGGTGTTTGGAGTTAGGCCTTTAAGTGCTCTCCAGAGTTCCTGCCAATTCTAGAGCAATCGCGTAGGTGAGCAAACATAGGTCCGGGAAAGTTAGGAGGTAAGATCACACACATGGTTTAAATTACACATAGCCTCTGTCGAACTTGTCTCCCTCCCCCTCTCTCCCCCTGCCCCCCACAGCCCTGGGCTGACTGTGGGAGAAACCCCAAAGGAGGCCTCCAGTGCTCCTACTACCTCTGCCTTTCCAGTTCCCTGCCTTACCACTGCCCCGCGCCACTCCAGCCCCTTAGACTCGCCTGGTGTGGCCCGGCCCACCACGCCTGCCGCGCTCAGGCAGCAAGATACAACGGCCCCAATGTTGTAGCAATGTTCAGTTTCCGAATAAGGGTACTTTCTAGGAGCGAGGAAAGATCCCAAGGGAGGCACGTGAAGAGCTCTAGCTTCCAGGAGGAGCTTGGGAAATTCGGGCATGAATCAGGGGAGAGCGGCCCAGGACCCCAGTAACTGACGGTTAGGGCTTCTTGCCACACTGAATTCAGTTAAGTGAGTGGGGCCCTCGGGAAACGACTCTCCTGCCACCAAGTTCCGCTTAGGATGTTCTGCTCGGTACCCCTCGTAGAGCATCCAAATGAGGACTCAACACCCGACTACGCGTCCACAGTCAGGGTTTTTGTTTGTTTTAAACAGTAAATACGCTCGGGAGAGCAGTGTTATCAGGGTGCCCGCCCCCCGCCAACCTGTGGGGCCGGTTTTACAATCGCCGCCAACGAGGCTGCACTCGCTGAACTCCGCTGTGCGGAAAGGACGACGCCCTGCCGCTGTCACCGGCTGCGAAGAGGCACCCAGACGCGGCCCGCCTCTAGGCAAGCCGGCGCCTCCACGCGTGCCGCGCGGCCACGGGGCAGGGGCGAGGGGCGCAAGGCGAGCACACGCCCGGGGCTCCCCCGCGCCCGTCCGGTCCCGTGACCGCCTGGGCCTCACCTGGAAGCGCGGCCGCTCCTTGGCCTGCTCGGGGCTCCGGGGCGACGACCTCGCTGCCGCGGCGTCCTCGGTCCGCCCCACCGGCGGGGGCTGCTCCGGGCTCCTGGGCGCGCGCCGCCGGGCTCCCTCGCCCGCCCCTGTGTCCCGCGGCGGCAACCCCGGCCCGGGGACCGGCGGCTCCCGGCTCGTCCGCACCGCGGCCTGGGCCTCGTCTTCGTCCCCCTCCTCCTCCTCGGACCGCGGCCGTTGGGGCGCCTTCGTCAGCGACCCCTCTCCCTCCTCGGGGCCTCGGGGCCTCGGAGGCGGCGGCCTTCGCTCTCCTTCCGGCACCGCGGGCCTCGGCCCCCCCGCCGGGCCGTCGGCCCCTTCCAGGAAGGTGGTGAGGCGGCGGGAGGCCACGGGCGAGTACACGGCGACCGTGCGCGGAAAGCGCACGGGCCGCGGGGCGCCGCTCGGGGGGCTGCCCTGCTCGGGGCCCCGGCGCGCCGGCTGCGGGGACGCCGAGCCGCCGCCGCCCGCACCCGCCGCTCCCTCGAGGCCAGGGCCGGCCAGGGGAGCGGAGTCGCGGGCCCGGCGCAGCAGCGTGCGCCGCCCCAGCGAGCACTGCACCGAGGCGTCGCGGCGCGGGTTCACCTGCACCGCCACGTCCCGGCTGCTGGCCCTGCGGGGCCGCGGGCCCAGGCCCGGGCTCACTTGCGACAGGAGGGCCATGAGCTGCGCCCGCTGGTAGCTGTCGAAGTACTCGGCGGCCGTCAGCTGCCCGCAGCCCGGGAAAGACGACGCGGCCGCCCCGGCAGAGGACGACGACGAGGATGAGGACGCGGGAGCGTAGCCCCCGCCCCGGTGCCGCCAGCCACCCCCGCCCGCCGCGCCCTTGCTCTTGGCGGCGGGCGGGTAGGGGTACGGGTACGAGTAGGGGACGCACGCCGGGTACATGTAACCGTCCAGCACCTCATCCCCCAGGGCAGCCATAAGCGCAGCCCCGGTCGCTCCCGCAGCCGCCCTGCCCTAAATAGGCAGCCCTGCGGAGGCAGCCGGCCGCCGACCCCACCGCGGCTCCCGGCACTGCGCGGCCCCCCGCACCCTGCGCGTCACCGGCTCGGGGCCCGGAGTGCCCGCCTGGGTGGCCTGTCCCTGACCTTCTCTGTGCGAGACTTCCACACCTGCAGGTCGGCACAAATACCCGTAGGCGATCGGGAAGACTGTTTTCTTTGGGATGCAAGAACTGATTTGTAAGTGAGCTCGCCAGGGGTGAGGAGGATACCAACAAAGGAGTGCAATCACCGGGATTAGCTGAGCCAGGTGGTCCCCATGCCTCGATTATTCCAGGTGTCTGCGCGGCCCGAGAAGCTGAGGCGAAGCTGGGTGCCTCTGCCTGGCTAGTGGGCAAAAATGCAAAAGTTTGGGGGACCTGCTTTGGGTCTGTTACCTATGATCTCAGATTCTAGTTTAATTATCTCAGAACTGCTCTGAAAAGTCCACCCCTGGCACCCTTTCGGGAACCCCATAGGGAAAGCACTCCAAGGCATCCACACCCAGGCTAATTGTTTGCTCCCCTGGAGCACGTCCTCCCCTCCCCCCAACCCCTCACCTCAAGTGAGTACCGCGAGGTACTGATGTCTATTGGGGTGGACAGTACTACAAATTGTCCTAACCAAATTATCCCTCCAAAAGATAATTGATTTGCCATGTGTCTACATAAATGCAGAAACCAAATCAGTCCCCAACTGAGAAGAAAATGCCTTGTTCCCTGGAAAAATGTTAGCTGTTCATTACTAATAGATACCAGATATATATTAATGTATTTTTTGTGTTGATTTGATACAGGTTTCACAATAAAATACTGTATTTCATTGTTTAGTTGACCTGCTTGGGGATTTTTTTTTAAATACAGGTCAAAATTCAACACCGTCAGGTATTCATAAATTGAGCAAGCACTTTGTTTTTTACAATTACATTAAACTCAATTATGCTTTACAAATTGCTTTACAAATTATGCTTTACCGAAAAAATAAACTAAAAGCTTGTTTTTACTCATATAAGATAGTGCACCAAAATGCTACATTTCCAAGACCCTGTTTTCTAAGAGTTTACATATTTGAAATAGTCATAGATCCTGGTAATGATAAAAACCAAAGAGCACATTTAACATGTTCAGGCTTTACTTTAGCAGTCCCAGGTGCAAGTTATATTATGACATTGAATTGTAATTTGTGAAAACGCTTGGTTAATACACCAATGCGACCTTACAATGGGAAGATCATAATTGTGACACGTGTGATAATGTGAACCATTTGTTATCCTTTATGTAAACCACATTCACTACCACAGACCGTAACTATGAAGTAATATTTCATCAAGATAGAAGCTCCTCTGTATCTCCATGGTTAGAGAGAAGTCTGAGCGGTTTCCATCATAATTAAATTATCAGCTTTCACTGTGCCATAGGAAGTGTCTGCCATTTCCTCTTCTTTTAGTTTCTTATAAGAAATATCTGTATCTTCATCTTCTTCTAGAGGGTCTCGCTTGTGCAATATTTCGCTTCCGTACACTTTATATATTAAAACCAAAATCCCTGCTTCTGCAGACTGGAAAAGGGCATAAAGCAAGGGAAACATGTACATACTTCCTATGAATTGTGGTGGGAAGGCCAGTTTCAGAATGGCAGTACAGAGCTGCACATTCTGACTACCCGTTTCCAGGCAGACAGTCCTCTTGCAGTTGGGTGGAAGATGGAAGAGAGTAGCTAAGCCATAGCCTGAGGCATAGCCTGCCAAAGGCATAAAAATTGCTATCATGTAAACACTTGCAGGAATGCTCGACAGCAGTTCAGGTCCTAACATAGTGCCAGTCATTATGAAAAGGACCACCAGCGTCACTAGCAGAGACCACAGGGAAACCTAGTAATAGAAAATGAATAGACAAACCATCAAAAATAGGATAGTTGAAAAGGAATTCAGGCAAGCGAATCCTAGGCTCTTGGAAGAAGTCTCACCTCTCACATAATGGAGATCTTTGCCATAAGCTCTCTTTGACAAAGTTCTCCTGAGGATGGATGGATCACCTCTTCAGGATGAATGTGGGTCCTTGCTGGACAGTTCTAATTGTTTGGAGGCCTGTCCTTACCACGAGTGACAATCTGCCTTCCCTCACAACTAGCCATTCTCTTGGATAGACCCCTCAAGACCAGCATAGACCAGACTCTTGTTTAAAAAACAGGAGGGGAGAGGTGCCTGAGTGGCTCAGTCAGTTAAGCACCTCCTTCAGCTCAGGTCATGATCCAGGATTCTGGGAGCAAGTCCCACATCGGGCTCCTTGGTCATGGAGGAGACTGCTTCTCCCACTGCCCGTACCCTCTGCTCGTCATTCCCTCTCCTGCTCTCTCTCAAATAAATAAAATCTTTAAAAAATTAATAAAAAATAAACAGGAGGGGAGAGGGGCCTGGTGGCTCAGTCAGTTGAGCATTGACTCTTGATTTCAGCTCAGGTCATGCTCTCAGGGATCAAGGCCAGCAACAGGCTCCTCGATGAGCTTGGTGCCTGCTTGGGATTCTCCCTCCCTCTCTGCCCATCCCCTCTTTTTCTCTTCCTCTCTCTCTCTAAAACAAAAAAACAAAAACAGGAGGGGAAGGCTACTCTTCTTCAGGCAGATTGTCTCCAGACTTTCATAAAACTCCGTGGTGGGAGTCCTGACTGTTCTGAACATGTGTTTAATTTGTGAGTGTACCTCTTAAAAACAGCAGTCAGAGTGGAGCCCAACACACCAGGGATGGTCTGCTGAACAGAGTGGGCAAATGAACATTACCTTCCCTGAACAGGACCCCCTGTTTTCCATAAGAAATTAATTCTGGTTTTACACGTGAGATAAAAAGCTATTAAAATTTATGAAACATGTGATATTTTCAAACTTCAAAATACTTCGTATTTCAGAGAAATAATAGCAATATTGAAACAATTACCAGCTCTTGGATTATGTAAGTGAAAAATGTAAACAGAGGATGTGAGGAATTCTCTAATTCTGAACACTGTTGTTTTTTCATCTGTTCATAAGAAACCTCCCACCTGTAAATCTCTAATGATGCCTAAAAATTGTTACATATAATAGATGGATTTTAGATAAAGTACAACTGACTCTGTATAAGACATTGCACTGTCTTGATGTCTGACTGGTACATCTCACTCATTCAAGTAAGACAAGCTATGAAAATAGTAAGGTGGAAACCTAAGAACTCCTCTCCTAGTTCTCCCTCATGTTAGTAGTTAGCTAGGGTTTTATTATTATTATTATTATTTTTAAAATTTTTAATGGGGTTGGGGGGTGGGAAGTGTCTGTGAAGGAAACCAGAGATCCAGAAGAAGAGTTTAAGTGCTGCTTCTGGTTTGCTAGCTATCTGGGGGAAACCCCTTTGGAGTCTCTGGGATTGGCATATACTTTATACTCTTTTTAAAATTATTTAAAATTTATCTGGGCTAGTAAAAAAGTCTATGCTAGAGGATGCTGTAATTACAACATAAAGTACCCATGCTACAAAGGTACGACGGGCAGAAACCAAACTATTAGAAATCAAAACTTTTTTTAGGTACTCTACACCCAACATGGGGCTCGAACTCATGACCCAGAAATCAGGAATTGCCTGCTCTACTGACTGAGCCAGCCAGGCACCCCTGAAGCTTGTCTTATATGAAGTGTTATGAAGCATGCTTTATGAGTGTTCTGGTAAAGGAGCAGGAATAGGTTCACCTTAAATTCAAAATTAGCCAATCTTATCGAACTATTACTTAAATATATTTATCTGTTTTCAGTATGGGAATAGCTTATTTGATTGACTTTCTCTTAGAATTCCTAAGGTTTTACAGTATTAGCTTAATAGTATTAGCTTAATGATTAAGCTTAATAAGTGCTCAATGCATTTCAAGATTATTTGTAGGTATATTACCTATGTAATATATAAATATATGTATATTTACATGTATGTATAAATTTGTTACATTCAAAATATATATTTTTATTATAGAGCACATTTTTTTTTACTCAAGACTGGATATATGTGTATAAAAGAACACTTTATTTTTCATATTAATACAAGTTAGCTTCTCTGAATAATCAGATTTTAGATTCATTTATTATTTATTTAAAATAAACTTATTTAATTAAGTAAAACACAAAAGATATGTCTTCTTAAATCTACATAACTGAAATATTGGAGAAACTATTTTCACTTAATTAAATGAATTTGCCTGCGCATTAACAGTAATTACTTATGTAATTTGAGTAACTTCCTAAAATGAGAGTCCTATTCAAGGCTTACTCTTACTTAAGATTTTTGAGTTTTCAAAGAAAGCTTAGTTGACAAATATTTAATTTTTTCTCCAGTCCACTATTACAAAATTTCTACTCCTCCAAAAGCACCAGTTGTTTTTTTTTTTTTTAAATAAAGCAATACTGGAAATAGTACACAAAATAATAGGAATTCTCATCCTTTCACTGGTTTAGAAACCATATGCAATACTGCAATGGGGAAGGAAAAACACACAGATTGACTAATGGTAATATATTCCTCATTATTTATCCAGCAACCAATCTTATTTTGTGCTTTAAAGCCAATATTTTGTGTATTCTATTGCCTCAATGTGATTTTTAAATTACTTTTGGTCTTATTAGTGTCAACTTATTTTTAGAAAAGTAATAAAACATTTTAAAGGAAACTTCTACAGAGTTTCTTAGAATTAGAGTTCCACTTACTGGACAAATTCAATTCATATAATTTTATTTCACCTGCTTTGATTTTTAGTACTGCACGATTTGTTAGTGGAAAATATGTTGCCAATTAATGGCATTGATATCTCTTTGCCCGTGATATGTTTCCTCCCGTTAATACTAATAGTTCTGTTATGCTGTTTTTAATTAAGCTGTGTCTTAATTAAAGCTGTGAGTTTTGAAATTCCAAAAGATAGCAGGTATCTTTGTGGCACAAACTTTTTTTTTTTTAAGTTTATCCATGCAAGGGCTTCCAAGGTTTCTTCCTTATCCCTCTTTTCCAAACTTCTTAGCATTTCGGCCAGGGGTCAGAGACCAAGGACTCTGTAAATACATAAAGTACATAAAAGGAAGAGTGGCCTTACCTTCACAATGTAGTCCGCCACCCGGTTGTATTTGTACCGAATGAAGACCCCCAAGCCGATGGGGATGAGAGTGCCGCAGAGGGTCAGGGTCACTGCCCCCAGCGGTAGTAACTGCACCAGGGGGGTGTCGATCCACGCCCGGCTATAGATCCACAGGCACAGGGGCATCAAGACTAGGGCCAGAAGCGTAGAGGAGATGGTCATGATGATGCTGCAGAAAAGGGAACGAACAGAATTCAGAACGGGCTCTGGGCCAAGAGTCTCCCTTGCACGTTGGGTAACCTCTCTCCTGCACATTGGGTAGAGAGGAAAGAGACTGCAAGTCTGGAGCCTGAAGGGTGGGAGAACCCACTTCATCTGAGGAGAGTGCCAAGAGAACAGCACCTCTAGACCCAACTGAAACATGAACCCCAGGATGGGGGGCGGGGAATCTGAGGACTGTTGCCTGGGCTTTATAAAGCCTACTGAGCTTGCTACAGTCTGGATGAGTCTGAGGGCAAGGAACATCTTTCTTTCTTTTTTAATCCTAATCCTCCAAAGGACCCTGTTAGACATGGTAAAGCTGCTGAACACTACTTGTTGGACTGAACTCAATTATATTGTCCTCTATATGAGATCACTTTCTTTATTGGGGCCAAGAGCCCTATTTTGTTCTGCATTTCCGGCGAGACCTAGCTTCAGGCTTCCCAGATCCCTTTGTCTTTCAGAGGCCAAAGACCTCCGCTGATAGCCCAACCCTGGGGAGGATGGTCAGAGCGCCGTCAGAGCAGCTCTGTCCCCGTCTAGATCTTTCCCCCTACAGCACTACCTCTTCACATCTGCCTTCACTTCTAAAGCCCGGGCGTCAACCTCTCCCTCCACTGTCTTCTTCCCTCTTTCACGCCTCTCTCTCTCCAGCCGCCTCTCCTTCCTTTCTCCTCCGTCTCGAACCCACGGCTAAGCGCAGCTGCTTGGAACGGGAGAGACGCCCAAGGAACAGACAGCTCCGTACCTGAGGTTCATGTCGCCGTCAACCAGCAGGGACATGAGGTTGGAGAGATTCCCACCGGGACAGCAGCCGCACAGGAGCACCGCCACGGCGGCCACCTCGTTGAGCGAGAAGGCCAGGGCCAGCAGGAAGGCCAGCAGCGGCAGCAAGCCGAACTGGCAGAGCGCGGCCAGCAGCGCGCCCACTGGCCGGCGGACGTGCTCCCCGAAGTGGTTCACGTCCACGGTGCAGCCCAGGCCCAGCATGGTGATGCACAGGGCGGCGCCCACGAACACGTTCAGCCCGTGGTTCAGCGGCGTGTCCCAGAACGGGGTCTGGGGGTGCGCCCAGGGGTGGGGGAACAGGGACGGGCCCAGGCTGGCCGGGCCGCCCGCCGAGCTGCCGGCCGTCGGCTCGGGGGTGGGCGTGGGGCCGGGGCTGAAACCGACGCCCGGGCTGGGCGCGAGACTGAGCCCGGGGCTGGGGCCGGCGCTGGAGGTAGGGGCGACGGGCAGGTCCGAGCCGGGGCGCAGGCTGCTGGCATTGGGCGACAGCGTGTAGTTGTTCGGCTGCAGCGAGGACGGGGCGAAGAGCAGCGTCGCGTTGTCGGGGCCGTCCATGGCGCGGAGGCCGGAGGCTGCGGGTCTGCTGTTCCCTGTCCCCGCGCGCCGCTCCCCGTCCGGCGGTCGCCGCCGCCGTCCGCCCGTGGGTCCGTCGGTCCGTCGGTCCGCAGCGGCAGACGAAGCTCGGTCCCCAGCCCCGGCTGCGCGGCGCTGACGTCTCCGCGGCGTCGGGCGCGGCGTGGGGGCTGGGGGGTGGGGTGGTCCTCCGCGGGCGGCACCGAGAGCGCAGCCCCCCGGGGTGAACCCAATCGCTGCGCCCCCGCGCCGGGCAGGCCCCGCCCCGCCGCCGAGGCCCTCCTTTTAATCACCAGTAAGTGGTTCTGTGAGAGTGTAGCCAGGGGCGGAACAAAGACCTGACAAAGGACAAGAAGAGGAAAAACCGTGCCTGGCTGCCGATCAAGTTCTCTGATGGGCTCTGCCTCTTTCATAATGAAATCTGGAGGGAGAGAGAGGGGAAGGGAGAGAGCGAGCGAGCTTATCCAAGCACGCACAGAAAGTGCATACGCTGTTCAAAGAGCCTGCGACCCTGAACATTGAGAGGGGTCCCTGACTTAGCACGAGCGGTTCTCTGGTAGCGAGACACAGTATTTGCCTTTAATTTGGTAACAGGCTTTTTAATTCTTTAAAAAAAATTTTAAGTCAAATAAATAATTTGCTCACAGTTTTTAAATAATACCGGTGGGTTTGGCAGGTGCGCGGGCATTATTTCATTTGATTCCCACAGCGGAGCCTTGAGAGATGCTGTTAACTCAGTGCTTACACATGGGGGATCCGAGGCACCGGGAAATCTCAGCCGCACCAGCCAGACCCACAGGCAGACCTGGCTGAATGGGCACCGTGGTGCGTCGTTAGGACAGTGAAGAGCTCGGCTAAGGAAAGGCTCCGTGAAAAATGTGTTTTGGAAATTGTTAGATGGGGAGAGGATGTTTGTCAGCGGCCATAAATTTATGAAGTGTTACGAGTACAGCCCTGGCATTAGGATTAAAGGGCTGAAAAGAAATAAAGTGGTGGGATTCGCTGCTTCAGACAGGTTTATCCCCAAACAAACCAAATTCAGAGTTCACGGCACTGTTGACTCAACAACTTTCAGTCAGTCCTCAGAGGCACCTACAAAGGAGAGGGACCTCTCTGCACACCAAGGAGGTGGAACCATTTGGAAAGGCATCTATCCGTCATGAAGCCACAGCCCACGGTGAGTTGTGAAAGCCAGCAGGAGGATTTTCTAGGCAGATGTCTTAGCTCAGGGTTAGTTTGAGGGGAGCCAAGACCCTAGAGTGAATTCTTCCTCCTGGGGGCTTGTCCTCCCCCCACTTTTTTAAAAAAGATTTTTATTATATTTATTTGTCAGAGAGAGACTAAGCACAAGCAGAAGGAGCGCAGGCAGAGGGAGAAGCAGGCTCCCCGCTGAGCAAGGAGCCCAGAACCCTGGGATCACGTCCTGAGCTGAAGGCAGACGCTTAACCGACTGAGCCACCCAGGCGTCCCTTTCCCCCCTTTTCTGACGCTAGAGGCGAATGGGTGACTTTCATTTCCCAGTGGTGGACTGAGCTCCTGTGTTTCATCTTTTCTCCTCCCCAAATCTCATGAAAATGACAGAGACTATGAAAAATAAGATTAAATTCACAGCATACTGCATTCATAATCATAGATAATTTGTTTTTTCTTCATTAGACCATAGATTCCATGGGGGCAGAGCTGCTGCAAGCATTTAGGAAAATAATGTGCCATCATACTTTCCCAAAACACTAAAACCAAGAAAACCATGCAGTGACTTCTATTGAGCTTTGAAGGAAGTGGAATGTGACCAAAACTAATCTGTTTTCCTTTAGGCTTATGTAAGCAAAACAAAGATACTCAGATATACAAGGAACAAGCTCCCCAGATACTTTCATTAGACAGGTCTATCCTGGGGAGCTGGGAAGGACAAGACAAGGAGGAGGCCCTGCTGAGCCTTTACTTTCTTCCAACCACAGGATGAGATAAGCCCAGAACACAGACGCAGAGGGTGAGGGGAAGCCTCACTCTGCAGACACCGCCCCCGTTACCCCTCCTCGTTGCCCCTCCTTGTGTTAATGATATTAAAAATCCACAATCAAATTCAATAAGCAGTAATTAGAGGCAGACCAACTCACCCAACTAGCTCCTCTGTTGGTTTGGGGAGGGATTGGGGAGGTGATTAATACGATGGGTGAAGAGCAAAAAGCAGAAGGCGATGGATCTGTTTCGTCAATCAGCAGGCTCACAGTAAACCTGCCCTTTGGGGGCTGCTTGGGGCCTGCAGACCTGTCGTCTCCCTGCTGATGTGGTTATTGTCAATGGAAAGAAAGCAGATGTTCCTGCCTCCCCTCTTCCTTCTGATCTCCTTCACTATTTAGGAGACAACCCCAGGAGTAGAAAACAGAGGTCATAATCCAGGTGTGGTAGTCGCATGGGTCAATTAGCCTCCGCAATTACCTTCCTCTTACTCTCGCTGCCACCACGGAGGGTGTGGCCCACCTGCAGGAGAGGGAATGCATAGAAGAGAGAGACAATAACACAGCACTTGGAAAATATGCTATAGAGGGTGGGGGAGGTGACAATAAATTTAGAACCTTGTTGCACACCACACCAAAAATAATCCCACATAGATTAAAGGGTTAACTCTAGGGCGCCTGGGTGGCTCAGTGGGTTAAGTGTCTGCCTTGGGCTCAGGTCATGGTCTCAGGGTCCTGGGATCAAGCCCCGCATCAGGCTCCCTGCTCAGTGGGGAGTCTGCTTCTCCCTCTCCTTCTGCCCCTCCCCTCTGCTCCTGCTCTCTCTGTCACTCACTCGCTCTCTCAAAATTAATAAAATCTTTAAAAAAATAAAGGGTTAACTATAATAGTAATGATGATGCAAAAAAATATTGGAGAAAAACATTGGCTAATATTTATCTCATCTTTGGATAAGGAAAATCACCCTAAGCAAAAAAGCAACAGAAGAAACCCTAATGGGAAGCTCACTAGATACGGCCACATAGAGGTTTTAAACACAGCAGTAAAAACAGCATTGAAAAAAATTAAATGCAAATGTACAAAATGAAAAAAAATATTTGAAACATACCTAAAATCAAGAGCTAATGTCATTAATTTATGAAATGGGTTTTACCAATTAATGAGAACAAACTACACAATAGGAAAAAAGGCAAATGATATGAATAGACACACAGATGACAGAAAGGAGTGCAAATCACCAGTATACTTATAAAAAAAATCACACTCACTAAGTAACCAAAGAAATTAAAGCAACTAGGGGCATCTGGGGGGCTCAGTCGGTTAAGCATCTGCCTTAGGCTCGGGTCATGATCCCAAGGTCCCAGGATCGAGCCCCGAGCCCCTATCGGGCTCCCTGCTCAGTGGGGAGTCTCCTTCTCCCGCTCCCTCTGCCCCCGTTTCCCCCCCTTGCACACGCACTCTCTCGCTCTCTCTCAAGTAAATAAATAAAATCTTTAATATAATATATGTAAGGGAACAATAGGAACTTTCCCCCCCAATGATTTTATTTATTTATTTGACAGAGAGCACAAGCCGGGGGAGTGGCCTGCAGGGAAAAGGAGAAGCAGACTCCCCGCTGAGCAGGGAGCCCGATGTGGCACTCGCACAATCCTGGGATCATGACCTGAGCCGAGGGCAAATGCTTAACCGAGTGAGCTACCCAGGCGCCCCAAGAACATTTTCTTTAAAGTGAGAGCTACACTGAGTGCTTACTATATACAGAGAATCTTCTAAGCCTTTACATGGTCCATCTCCTTTAACTCTTACAATAGGCTTAATCGGGTTAGAAATTTGCCAGGTCCAAGAAACAACAATTGTTGGAGAGGATGTGGAGAAAGGGGATCCCTCCTACATTGTTGGTGGGAATGCAAGTTGGTACAGCCACTCTGGAAAACCGTGTGGAGATCCCTTAAAAAGTTAAAAATTGAGCTACCCTATGATCCAGCCATTGCACTACTGGGTGTTTACCCCAAAGATACAGACGTAGTGAAGAGAAGGGCCATATGCACCCCAATGTTCATAGCAGCAATGTCCACAATAGCTAAATCGTGGAAGGAGCCGAGATGCCCTGCAACAGATGACTGGATTAAGAAGTTGTGGTCCATATATACAATGGAATATTACTCAGCAATCAGAAAGAATGAGTTCTCAACATTTGCTACAACATGGACGGCACTGGAGGAGATAATGCTTAGTGAAATAAGTCAAGCAGAGAAAGACAACTATCATATGATTTCTCTCATCTATGGAACATAAGAACTAGAATGATCAGTAGGGGAAGAAAGGGATAAAGAAAGGGGGGGGTAATCAGAAGGGGGAATGAAACATGAGAGACTATGGACTATGAGAAACAAACTGAGGGCTACAGAGGGGAGGGGGGTGGGGGAATGGGATAGACCGGTGATGGGTAGTAAGGAGGGCACATATTGCATGGTGCACTGGGTGTTATACACAACTAATGAATCATCGAGCCTTACATCGAAAACCGGGGGTGTACTGTATGGTGACTAACATAATATAATAAAAAATCATTATTAAAAAAAAAAAAAAAAGAAATTTGCCAGGTCACTTCCTAGCAGGGAGAGAGTCAGGATTGGAACCCACACTTGTGGATCCCAAAGTCTGCTCTCCGAAGCCCGATGCGGTGTGGTTAAATAAGCGAGAGCACCGACACAGGAGACCGCTGTGCAGATGCCAAGCATCATGTTCATAACCACAGCTCTTATTCTGGACTTCACAGATGAATCCCAGCAGCTCCTGAAATGAGCTATGAACTTGTCTGTAGATGTACATATTTTTTTCCCGGAAAAGTGAGTCCTTGACTTTTCTCAGGTTCCTAAAAGAGTCCCAAGACCTATTTAGAGGAATAATAAGGGAGAAATTCCTGTGATAAAATCTTAAGTGATAAAACAAGTTAAAAAGCTATCAACACACACACACACACACACACACTCATATTCTAGTAAATATATAAATATATATAAATTTAGAGGGAATTTCTCCAACGTATAGTATATCAGAGTGGTAGTATTAAAAGTGATCTTTAGGGGCACCTGGGTGACTTTGTCAGTTAAGTATCCAACTCTCGGTTTTGGTTCAGGTCATGATCTCAGGGTCCTGAGATCCAGCCCCCCACCCTCATCGGGCTCTGTGTTCAGCTGGGAGTCGGCTTGTGATTCTCTCTTTGCTCTCCCCCCTGCTCTTGCACATGTGCGCTTTTCTCTCTGTCTCTCTCTAATAAATTTTTTTATTTTGTTTTTTTATCTTAAATATTTTATTTATTTGGGAGAGAGAGAGAAAGAAAGAGAGAGCATGAGCTGAGGGGGAGGGGCAGAGGGAGAGGGAGAGGGAGAGGGAGAGGGAGAGGGAGAAGCAGACTTCCGCTGAGCAGGGAGCCGGGTTCAGGGCTCGATCCCAGGACCCTGGGATCATGATCTGAGCTAAGGCAGATGCTTAACCCACTGAGCCACCCAGGTGCCCCTCAAATAAATAAATCTTTTCTCCTGTTTTTTTTTTAAATCTTTACTGTGTTTCTGAATTTCTGCCAGAATAGTATTTTATAATCAGAAAAATATGTTATTTTTTAAAGTATCAAATCCAGAGGAAAAATAAATTCCACCAGTGTCAAAGGGCAAACCGCTTTAATCAATCTTCAGCCCATAGGTTGATGGAGAAAACTAGGCAAAAGACACAATTTACAATAGAAAAAGCATACGCTATTTATTAAATAGAAATAGTTTTATTTCACTAGTAGTTATATAAATATAAAAGTTAAAATCGGATAGACAAAGAATCTCAAAGCAGCAACAGTTAACGCTGCAATGCAACGGAAGGAGCCCTCGAACCCCCGGATGGTGGTGAAGGACTTGACATAGCTTCTGGGGAATGCAATTGCATAATACAATTCTGCTTCTGGAAATTTTTTTAATTAGAATTATTTCAAGTGAAGTGCCAGAAACCCTAACTCACAACCGTTTAAGGCCAAAAAGGGAACTTATTGACTCATGAAAATGAAAAATCTCCAGGTATGGCTGACTCCCAAGTTAAAATCAGGACTCAGTCTCTCTTCATTTCCCAGCTCTGCATTCCTCTATTGTTATCTTCATTGTCGTGTATACTTTCTCCATAGGGAGGCTCAGCAATTTCACATACAGGTTTCCCCTGATATCTGAAAGTAGAGCATTCCTTTGAAACCTTCCTAAGCTGGGATACCATCAGGGAAGACGCCATTACCATTCATCTATGCAGAAAAAGTTTTGAGCATTCCTAGACCCCAAAGTAGCCTTGGGGCACCTACGTGGCTCAGTTGGTTAAGGGTCTGCTTTCGGCTCAGGTCATGATCTCAGGGTCCTGGGATCAAGCCCCTCGTTGGGGTCCCTGCTCAGTGGGGTTTCTGCTTCTCCCTCTCCCTACCCCGCCCCCCGTGCTCTCTCTCTCTCCCTCAAATAAAGAAATAAAATCTCTTAAAACAACAACAACAACAAAGTAGCCTCTCTTACGCTTTTCTGATACCCCAGGACACATCCTGCTGACAGATGCACATTATAAATGGAGAAAAAACAGATGCTCACAGACACAGTTCAAAGCTGTGGAGTCTTGCTTGCTGAGATGCTAAGCCTGGTTCTCTGGGAAGGAGCTTGGCAGGGCTGCTCTCACTGCTGGGGAGAATGGCTTCTATCACAACTCATTGTGAAACAAACTCTGCATATGATTTTCGCCTTCGCCTTTCATTGTAGAAGGGAACATCCTCTTCAGATTTCTTTTGAAACAGGTGCTAATGTAGGTCTCTCATAAAAGTGAAGAGGCCGAATACAAACTTTCCAAAGGCAAGGGATACCCGTATATCCTACCGCTTTCAACCACCTACGAAAAGAGAATGTCTACTTCCCAATAATTCCCAGAACAATCTTGGGACAAATCTGGCCGTGAGCTTCCGCAGCTATCCTGTTTTTTTCTGATAACACATCAGATCTGTCATCTTTGTAAAAGTACCCATGTCCTTGCTCCTGAGTCACGTGATTCAATTGCACACTGCCTAGTTGCTACCAAAAAGCCATCAGGAGAGATTTGATTTAATCCAGATTCTCCTTTTTGCATTATCTCAAAATCTGTACCCGAGAAGCCCTCAGCTTTCCACTCATCCCTTCAATGACTTAAAAAAATTTCCTTTACATGGAAAGATTTGCTTTTTTCTTTTTTTCTGCTCATCATCTGTTCTTTAACCAGTTCCATTCTTGTTTTTATATCTTCTTTAACTTTCCCAGCACTGCCAGCTAACCAGAAAGGTGAGAGGTCTGTTGCTTTCTTGAAGTTGCAACATCTCAACATATTTTGGATGCATGGACATCCCATAACGACCTTTGTATGGCATAAGGCTTGTATCAGGAGGCATTTGTCATCTGATAAACTGAAAAGGAAGAAACAGTATCTACAAAGCTCTAACAGGATATTAAACTGAGAATTTATTTGATCGAAACATGAAAAAAAAATCCAGATGTTTTTCAAGTCTCCCAACTGAAAAATTACCTCTTGTTAAGTTACCAAGCAATACAATAAATACAAAAAATGGTTTAAAAAAAAAGAATATTTGTTTTTAAAAAAGAAGTTTTGGGGCAGTTGGGTGCCTCAGTCGGTTAAGCGTCTGCCTTCAGCTCTGGTCATGATCCCAGGGTCCTGAGATCAAGCCCCTCATCAGGCTCCCTGCTTAGTGGGGAGTCTGCTTCTCCCTCTGCCCCTCCCGCTGCTTGTGTTCTCTCTCTCTCAAATAAATAAATAAATCTTTTTTTAAAAAGTTTTATTAAAATTAGTCTCCACTAATTGGTTTGGATTTGTGGGGTTTTTTTTCATTTTGTTTTGTTTTTTAAGATTTTACTTATTTGTCAGAGAGACACAGAGAGAGAGAGAGAGAGAGAGCACAAGCAGGGGGAGTGGCAGGTAGAGGGAGAAGCAGGCTCCCCACTGAGCAAAGAGCCTGATGCAGGACTCCATCCCACCTGGGATCGTGTCCTGTGCTGAAGGCAGACACTTAGCCTACTGAGCCACCCAGGTGTCCCTGGGTGGTTTTTTTAAATTTCCATCACCCCACACAAGGTAGATAAAGCATTAACACTTTTAATTGAAGAAATGTTATTTTGAAACATTCTTTAAAGGTGGATTTCTCTTGGAATAATTTAAAACTCCTTGCCCATTGAAAGGAAGGAAAAATAAAATAAAAGAGAGGGAGGCAAGCCATAAGAGACCCTTAACTATAGGGAACAAACTAAGAGTTGCTGGAGGGGAGGGAGTGGGGGGATGGGACAATTGGGTGATGGGCATTAAGGAGGGCACTTGATGTTATGAGCACTGGGTGTTATATGCAGCTGATGAATCACTAAATTCTGAACCTAAAATACACTATATGTTAACTGAACTTAAAAATACACTATATGTTAACTAAATTGAATTTAAATTAAAACAAAAATTTCTTGCCCATTACACAAGAAGCAAAGAATACAAACCACCACTTGCTCACTCCTTTAACCTTAGTAATATGTGTTAGAGAATAGTAATGAATTCTGGTTTCATATGATCCTAAGAAAGACTGTAGTTTGTTAATTTTATATTTCATATATTTCATTCTTTTCTTACTTTCAATATTGAATTAGTCTTGCCGTTCAGCAGATCTGAGAATGATGACCCATGGCTGCTGCTTACTAGTGTCTGTCATGCTATCCCCTGCCCTGCTTTGTCTAGAATACTGATTGGGAGAGAGTGGATACAGTCACTGCTTTCCCCCCATCACTTCTGCAAAATCATGCTGAGAACTTCATGGAAGCTGGAGAGGGGGGGATTGAAAATTGGTACTAGTGTTTTTCAAGTGCTTAGACTTTCTTTTAACTGGCCAAATACTTTTCCCCAAAAACGGGTATTTCAGAATATCTATGATACATATATGTATATATGCAAAATGTGCACATATATACTTTCTTCTATTTCTCTAGACCCTTCAGAGTTGTCTGTAATTAGTAGACACGGATCCCTAAAAAATTTCAGAGATTTTGTAATATTGTGTTATAACAACTCAATTCAAGCGCCGTGTATTAATCTCCCAACGCTTTGCTAGATAGGACAGAGGTGAATACGTTTCCTGTTCTCAAGGATCTTGCTGCTCCATCCAAGTGCACAGCTCAGTGTACAAATGCAAAGCATATTGTAATGGACTTTATTCAGGTTCACATGAGATGAGACAGGTGAATACTGGCTGTGGAGTCCAAGCCTAATTAACCAGTGAGTACTACTCTCAACGTGCAAAGGGATGCAAAGGGTATTCCAGGGAAGGAGAACAGCGTGAACGAAGTCACGGGAGCACATTACTTCCCCTGGGAGCACAGGGGGAACAGAGTGTGTATACACAGTGACAAGGGTGGGAAACAAGATGGGGCAAGGTGGGTAGTGAAGGCAAATTTTTTAAGGTCTTTACTACCACATAAAGAACTCGATTCTGTGACAACAGAAAGTTAGCTAAGTTTTCCATGCAGGAAAGTGACATATCCAGATTCAAGTCTCAGAAAGACCATTCCAGAAGGTCTGGGTAAATGGGTAGGAACAGCATAAAGAATAGGGAGAGAGTCAAGTAGGAGGCTGACTATGGCCATGGAAAATGACGGCAACTTATAGTACAGAATAAATATGGAAACTGAGAGGAGAAGATGCATTGGTGGTGAAGGACAGATGACTCAAGCTAAGTTAGGCTCTCATTTGGAAGACTGGGTGGACGGGAACGATATTAACTGAGATGTAACACACCAGCAAAGCAGCAAGTTTGAGATCCAAGCAGCGAGGTCTCAGATGTGTTGGGTATCGGATGTTTGGAATGTCTAGCTGGAGTTTAACAAGCAGATGAACTTCAGTTCTGAAGCACGGCAGAGATCTGGGGAACAGACACAAACGGTCAGACTTACAGCAATTGTTATGCCTCCACTCGCTGGTAATACGTGTGACGTGGTAAACTAGAAACGCTTCTTTTACAGAATATACCCAGATATGCTGCGTAAAGTCTAACAAACATCTTTTTAAAGGCACGGGCAAATCCACAACACAGTCAATGGAGACCCTCCATGTACATCTAATGGGCGTTCCAGAAGGAAAGAAGGTACAAAACCAATATTTTTAAATGTAATAGGAATTTTCTAGACTTGAAGAAAGACACGAATCCAGATCCAGGCAGTGTAATGAGTCCTAAGAAGGATAAAAAGAAATAAATTTCTAACATAAACTGGATAATCTGAATGACTGTTGGGTACTAGGGATGCAAAACCGGGGAAGGTAAGGTTTCTGTGAAATGGTGCCTACCGTCGACCACACACTTCTATTTTGGACTCTTTCTATACCCTTTTTCACACTCTTTGTGTTCCTTTACTGTGGTCATATCCTTAAATATCGTTCTTCTATAATGTAGGCTCTTTTTTCTTCTCACTGCACATTCTTAGGCGATATCATTAACTTACCTGCTTTAGCTATGAGCTCTAGACACTGACCCATGAATTTATTTATTTTTTTAAGATTTTATTTATTTGAGAGACAGAGTGAATGAGAGAGAGAGCACAGGGGCAGAGGGAGAGGGAGAACTGACAGGTAGCCTGACAGGACACACACGACATGGGGCTCCATCCCAGGACCCTGGGATCATGACCGGAGCCGAAGGCAGACACCTAACTGACTGAGCCGGGCGCCCCTGACTCATGAATTTCTATTTCTAGCCCCAAATCTCATCAGAGCCCTAAATCCACCACAGATCCTGCGTACATGACCTAAAGCAGAATTCATTCCATCCATCCCAATCCTGGATCTCCTCTTCTTTGCCTTAGTTAATGGCACTGCTCTCAGCAGTCTCTCGCCTTTCTACACATGTTTCTTTGGCTGGGAAATACATCCAACCCCCTTTCCTTCCTCCAGAAATATCCAGTCTGTCCCTTAAAATTTACTTCAAATCTCACTTCCCCTATAAGCCCCTTTAACTTGTCTTCTGTTTCCCTGTTCGAGTCCGGTGCTGTCTTCTTGGCTTCCCGGGGCAGCATTTCGGGCCTCACCCAGAGCTGAAAGCATCTTTTGGAAGTCCAGCTTCTGCGGGAGACTCCGGGTCTGTCAGTAGCAGGAGCTGCGTGAGTGCTGTTCTGTGTCCTAGGCCTTGCCCCACCTCCCTCCTGTCCTTAAGAACAGGCCCGATTTGCATGTAGGTGAATGAATGGGCAGAAGGATTAATGAATGGGTGTGGTCTTAGCCAACCAGCACAGAGGGACTCAAGGGTGTGGCTTTAGCGTCACAGTGTCATCTGGGGACCACCTTCACTTCTGTGAAGCCGGCTCTGATGGGAAGTCTGTAATTACTGCACAGAGCACGGCAGCTGGCCTCGCGGGCTGTGTGCCAGCAGCAGGGTGTTGCCATCATTGTCATAAAGCCGTCTCAACAGCCCCGCTCCCGACGACCTGACGGGAAACTGTCTGGCCGCGGGGCGGAATATTAAGTGACATCGTGTTTCTGCAGCTAGCTGAGCTGCTTGAGTCACGGCCGCGGGAAAGCATTTTCACACAATTAAAATCTCTGTGGAGGAGGGAAAGCGGAGAATAAACAAGGTCGGGCCGAACGCAGGCCTGGAAGCAAAGGCAAGAGACAGAGACGTCGGTGTGGCCGGCATCCTCCATCCCGAGGTCGGAGGGGAGCAGAGATGAAGGCTGAGCGGTCCACACATGCGATTTCAAATAGTCTAAAATGTGCTCCCCAGCGAGTTGGGGGAAAAAAATAATAAAATAAAAAATTTCTAGAAAATACATACAGTAAATTGAACAGGGCCATGGGGCAAATGCATAAAAGCTCTCTCCCGTGAGAACAAACTGAAATAGATCAAGTACGTCTTGTCACTTCCTATTTCCAAACGAATGAATTACTTTTTAAAAAGCCCTTGCGCTGCTGGGTTTGGCACGAGGAAGGAAATTCCTGATGTGTATCTCACGCGAATGGAAAACGATCGGGGTGATAAAGTCCTGCTGCTTCTTCAGGGAATCGACATAAATAATTCTTGTTAATATAGGAAAACTAGAACTTGAAAAATCTTTCTGGTAGGTTAGAGCTCTGAGGAGCACACTGTATTTTACTTTTACTCAAAGGAGTATTTCCAGTGTCACCTTGAGCAAGGAGGGAAAAAAGGGGACCTAAAAACCCTAAAATGTAAGATAACTTTCTTGGGTTGGCTCCATTAAGAAAGGAAGGATTAACTTGCCTCACTGCCTTCCAGATCCTGCGGGTACAGAGGTGAGAAAGAGGAGATCTCTACATCTCACCGACAAATGTGGAAGGACCAGGGAGAGCCCAACATCAGGGTATCAAAGAGCCCAAAGGCATGAAGAACAGCTGGATGCCAGGAGGGATTAGAGGCAGGCACTGAAGGTTAAGAATCTGCTTTTCCCTCCTTTTCTTTTCCTACTTCCACAGCAGAGGAACAGGACCTGTGCAGACACAGAATCGTGGAAGGTCTGCTATGTTTAGCTATGAGGGGACTGGGTCTTGGAGTCCTGGAGGAGTTAAGGAAGGAATCATAAGAGCTGGGGTGCCTGGCTGGCCCAGCTGGTAGAGCACATGACTCTTGATCTCAGGGTCATGACAGGGCTGTGAGTCTGAGCCCCATGTTGGGTGTTGAGATTACTTAAAAAAATAAAAATTAAAAAAAATGAATGACAAGAGGTGAGAGAGATAAACAGGCATTAGCAGATTGGTCTTAATTCTGTAGGCCTTGGAGGGATGAGCTGATAAGTAAAGAAGGTGATATTTTTAAGGAAATTCTCTCTGGCGGCAACATGGAGGCCAACCCAAATCCATGACTCTTGGCCTTTTTCCACCATGACATCCATGTTTGTGTCCTCCCATTTCCCATGTGTAACTAATACAGGGGTTTCCATCCTCAAGAACGCAGAATGAAATGCCAGTGAGAGCATGACTTGAATCCACTCCAAGTTATTTTAAACTAAATTTATCACAAACTTTGGTACTTCAGTTATTACTAAATTATGTGCAGTGCCCCTCATAACTGATCATGGAAGAGTCATGATGCCATGCTTGAGAACTACTGGAGCGAAGATAGTCATCTGTGCTCCACAGATACCCGGGGGTTCACAGGAGGTATCTGGGGGACTGGGGAGAAGCTAAGAGGACAGAACTCTGACACCTCCCCAAACCCACATTTCAACCAGAAAAAATGTATTTTTATCTTATTATTATAGGCCTTTCATCAAAATTTTGTTTCAATAAGATATTCCGCTACTGGGATGCCTGGGTGGCTGAGTCGGTTAAGCGTCTGCCTTCGGCTCAGGTCATGATCCCAGGGTCCTGGGATGGAGCCCTGCATCGGGCTCCCTGCTCAGTGGAGAGCCTGCTTCTCCCTCTGCCTGCTGCTCCCCCTGCTTGTGCTCTCTTTCTCTCTCTTTCTCTGACAAATAAATAAAATCTTAAAAAAATATATATTCCGCTACTTGAAAAGGATGGCTTGCAAAAATGCCTATCTGGAGCCCGCATCAAAATCTGTTCAAGCAGAAACTCCAAGGGAGGATGGGCATTCTTACCCGACCCCTTTGTACACTAGAGCTGAAGGACCACTGCTGGAAGCTACGTGCACGTGTGGTAGCATGGTCAAACCACCTCTGAAGAACGTTTATTTAGCATGCAGAGCCAAACCTTGGCTCACACCATGACCTGGCTTCCTGCAGCAGGTGGAAAGAGAAGGCAGTGTGGTCACTGGGCAATAGAGATGATAACATTTTTAGAATTGAAGACGACATCTATGTTCTGCTTCACTATATTCTTTATCTGGTAAGAAGCTCATGTCCCGGGACAAAAAAATGCCATCTTGAGCCTCTCTCCTTCCCAAAATGTCATGCAGGTTTCTTGCCAAGATAAGAGGAACTGCATCTTTTCAGACCAATTCTGGGCACAGCTGACCCTGGACTGAATATCAAAGTTGGTCCAAGTTATTTATTTCTGAGACTTTTCTACTTTGTTTCCTACCACCCCCACCCCCCCACATCCTACTTTTTAGGCTTACCCTCTCTTCTAAGCCCCTGGTGCCCTGTGCCACCTAGCTCTTCCAAATCCCTACTGCAGGGTCTTCTCCCTCATCTATAATCTCCTGCTTCCTTCCTACCAAGCAAACTACTTTGGCAGAAGTATAGGGATAAGTAGGGGGGGAAGATGGGCATCCTTTAGAAGAAAATGTTGGGCTGAACTGAAGTCCCATCTGGAAGGAAGACCAAGGCCAGCACTACCTACAGACAAAGCCAGGACTTTATTTAGGAAGCAAGGTTAAATCTGCTCTCACCCATGATTACATCACCATTGGGGTCCCCAGAATTACAGAGTATAACTTAGATAACTTTAGCCCTAGAAAAAGATAGATATGACTAGTGGTCTGCCATAGGCAAATCTCAAAAGTGGTCCTCAGGAATATCCATTTTTGATCAAATGAACTTTTCAATGAACCTGTGAGGACCAATTATTCATTTTCTAAAATCTCTTGCACCTGTACATCTTAGGCAGTTGGTCAACACATTACTTACTGGCTATCTCTCACGTGGCAGGCTTAGTTTAGTTTCTGGGGATGCCACCACATAGACTGCATTTATATGTTTATTTTTTAAACACACAAATTAATTTTAGGTGATTATAGAATCATATGCTGTAAAACATGCTATGAAGAAGAGAAAACAGAACAATGTGGCACGTGGGCGGGGTGGTCAGGGAGCCCTCTCCCTGAAAGTACCATTCAAGTCGAGAGGTACATAAGGGGAAGACGGTAGTCATGTAAACATCCAGAGGGCAGCATTCCAAGTAGGACAGTAATGCAAAGATCCAGGGATAAGAAAACCTTGGCGTGTTTTCAGAGACCGAATGAAGGCACCAATACATGTTTACATTAAATATGTGGACCTCGAAGGGGCACCTGGGTGGCACCGTTGGTTGAGCGTCTGACTCTGGGTTTAGACTCAGGTCATGATCTCAGGGTTGTGAGATCAAGCCCCAGGTCAGGCTCTGCACTCAGCTTGGTGTCTGCTTGTCCCTCTTGTTCCTCCCTGCCTCTCCCCCTCCCCCATTCCCCCCCCCCCGACTGCACTCATGTGTGCTCTCTCTCTCTCCCCCCTAAATTAAACAAAACCTTCTTTTTTTAAGTAAAGGCTTTTTTTAAAGTAAGTTTCTTTCTTTCTTTATTTTTTTAAGGGTTTTATTTATTTATTTGAGACAGAGAGATACAGAGAGAGAGCATGAGCAGGGGGAGAGGAAGAGGGAGAAGCAGACGCCCCACTGAGCCAAGAGCCCAATGTGGGGCTCGATCCCAGGATGCTGGGAACATGACCTGAGCTGAAGGCAGACACTTAACCATCTGAGCCACTCAGGTGCCCCAAAGTCTTCTTTAAATAGATAGATAGATAGATAGATAGATAGATAGAAAGATATATAAGTATATACACATCAAACATCTAACAGACATGATTGGGAGCCTCAGAATTTGAACTATGACATCAGCACATTATCAATTAGTTTTCTTTTTTTCCCAAAGATTTATTTTTTTATTTGAGAGAGAGAGAGAGAGAGAGAGCGCGCGAGCGAGCATGTGAGCAGGGGGAGGGGCAGAAGAAGAGGAAGAGAAGCAGATTCCCTGCTGAGCAGGGAGCCTGATGTGGGGCTGGATCCCATAAACCTGAGACCATGACCTGAGCCGAAACTAAGTCAGATGCTCAACTGACTGAGCCACCCAGGCGCCCTTCAATTACTTTTCTTTTTTTCTTTTCTTTTTTTCTTTTTTCTTTCTCTTCTCTTTCTTTCTTTCTTTCTTTTTTTTTTTTTAAGATTTATTTATTTGAGAGAGAGAGTGTGGGGCGGTGGGGGGGGCAGAGGGAGAGACAGAATCTCAAGCAGACTCCCAGCCGAGCATGGAGCCCAACACGGGGCTCCCTCTCACAACCCTGAGATCCTGACCCAAGCTGAAATCAAGAGCTGGATGCTTAACCAACTGAGCCACCCAGGTGTCCCTCAATGACTTTTCTTTTAATCCAATAAGTATTAAATACCTCCCCCGTCCTCCAGCTGGCAGGCTTTCTGCTAGATGCAGAAGATAAGAGGTGCATCTGAAAGTGCCTGGGTAGTTCCGAAGGGTGGTGGAGACAGATGCGTAAGTACACAGTTAAAGCCAGCTTCCCAGTGAGTTACAGCAGTGGAGCAGGTGTGCCAAGAGGGGCTGTGGAGGCTTAGAGGAAGAAGGTCTCACTCCTCCAGAAGTATGAAAAGCTTTTACATGAGAGGTGACCTTTAAGTTGAGCCCTTCGAGATGAATAGGATTTAATAAGATGAATTGTTCCAAGCAATACCGTGGACTAGATATTCTGAAAAATCCTCCAGTTACAAAACACTGAACTGCTGAATTAAATACAGTAAATATCCTTTGAAAGCCAGGAATGTCTAATGGTGAACTAGTGCCAAAGCTCTGTGTTGTCCTGAGGGCATCTGTCAGTACCAGGAACCCACAGTCCTGGGGAGGTTGGGGTGGGGGCATTGGGGGACAGGACATAAGAGACAGAGACTCAGGCACCGACAGATAGTTGGGACACTGGAAAGGAGATCCCCCACAAGAAGTCAGGAATCTTGAAGAGCCACACCCTCTTCAGAAAGGCAGGAGAGAAAGCTATCTGGCCCTTAGCAAGGGCAAAGCATGTCAAGTGTAGGTGCTGGGGACAGAAAAGATATGTCTCCTGAGGGAACTAATTACCACAGCTGACTCTTCTCTCATTCAAATTGGGGTCTGATTACACTGCTGACTCCATTTCCACCACAGAACCCCCAAGGCTCAAGAATGGGTGGCATCATGTTCTTCAGGAAGATGGTGTAAAGGACGGGCTAAAATGAAGATTGTTTAAGGAGCAGTTAGGTCCACCCTGAAAGGCTATACATTTCTCAGTATGTAAGTTATATTTTAATAAAGACTTATTTTTTTTTTCCAAAGGAGAAAAGGAAGAGCAGGATGAAGAGAAGGAGGAGGAGGAGTTAAACGTCCAGATCTACTCCCTAGTTTATGTCTCTTGATAATCTCCCCAGACTACAGTCTGGAGAGGGTAAAAGATTCTCTGTACTAGGGAACCCAGACATTGTTGAGGGTACAAATACAATAAGCAAAAATAATAGGTGAATGTGTGCCCATGGGATACTGTGACTGGTTACCCTAGCCTTCTTCCCCCTACTTGGTTCCTACTTGGCAGCTAGCGTAAAAAAAGAACACTGGGGTCTCCCTAATAAAATGGCTGGTCCCAGATCACCCTAAAGGGTGTTCAGAGCTTCCAGTCAGCAGTTTAGTGTCCCTCTCTCACATAACCAGGGGGGCCTGGGTGGCTCAGTGAGTTGAGTGTCTGACTCTTGATCTCAGCTCAGGTATTGATCTCAGGGTGGTGGGTTCGAGCCCCTCATTGGGCTCCATACTGGGTGTAGAGCCTACTTAAAAAAAAAAAAAAAAAGAATGAACACACAACCAAAGATTACTAGACATCTATGGAAAACTTCCACTGTGGAAGATAAAGACCCATACAAACAAAAAAGGAAACAAACAAGCAACCTACAAAAATAGAGACCAAGCACGGGAAACAAATTTTAAGTTAAAAAAGACCCTTTCAGGGGCGCCTGGGTGGCTCAGTCGTTGAGCGTCCGCCTTGGGCTCAGGGTGTGATCCTGGAGTCCTGAGATTGAGCCCCACATCAGGCTCCTCCGCTGGGAGCCTGCTTCTTCCTCTCCCACTCTCCATGCCTGTGTTCCCTCTCTCACTGGCTGTGTCTCTCTCTGTCAAATAAATAAATAAAATCTTTAAAAAAAAAAAAAAAGACCATTTCAGACATGGGTGTTGCAATTGCAAAATAAGAACAGGATGCCACAAAAAGGAACATTTAAAAAACAACAAAAAGAAGACGTCTTAAAATTTTAAATATGAAAGCAGAAATGAAATACTCAATCCCAGAGTTGGAACATAAAGTTAACATTTTCTATAAAATAAAGCAAAATGACAGAGGCAGAACATAGGAAAGATTACAGAAATTAAAGGGCATCTTAATTAGTTCAGGAACAACAACAACAAAAAAGGTACCATAGACGGATGGCTTTTAAACAACAGAAATGTGTCTCTCACAGTTCCAGAAGCTGGAAGTCTGAGCTGATGGTACCAGCACGGTCAGCTTCGAAGAGCTCTCTTCAGGGTTGCAGACTTGTAGCTATATCCTCACAGGGAGTGAAGAGAGCAAGCTAGCTCTCTGGCCTCTTCTTATAAGGGCACTAATCCCATTCATGAAGGCCCCACCCTCATGTTAGAATTACCTTCCAAAGGCCCCAATCTCCTAACATTGCATTAGATTAGATTGGGTTTTAGCCTATGACTTTTGGGGGGACACAAACATTCAGTCCCTAACAGAAGGCTAGTCCTCAAGATACAATATTTAATATGTGCTCCTGGAAGGACAGAGAAAACTGAGCAAAGTAAATCTTCAGTGCAGGTTTTCAAGTACATTTCTCAGAATCTAAGGGTGGGATTTGTAGATTGGAAGGACATACTGATAAAGCCCAGCACAATGGATAAAACAGATCCACACTGAAGCACACCATTATGAAATTTCACCAAGCTAGCATCAAAGTTTATTAGCTTTCAGAGAAAGAGAAAGTAAAAAAACAACAACCCTGATCATATATAAAGGATCAGGCATCCAGATGGTTTCAGACTTAACAGTAATACTAGAAGCAAGATATCAACAAAACACTTAGTTTCCAGTAAAGAAAGTGAGGAAAGTTAGCAATCCCCTTGCTGAAAACAGTGAAAAACACTAGATAAAATATATTTTTGAAGATAAAAATACCTCAAAAGCATTAAAGACACAGACAGCTGGGAACTCTCAGGACTAGAGCCTATAACCAGAGAGGCAAGCAGAACATCAGAGCAATAATGGCAAACCCGAGCTAGACCTGCCCTCCTTCCCCTGCACCACAGGGAACTGTGGGGAGGACCACTTCGGTGCTGCCTTGGGGAGCAGGAAGGGAAAAAAAGGGAAAGAAGCTGATCTGGGGAGGTCATGCCCACAGATGGTCCTCACATGACATTGTACTCAGAGTGTACATAACCTGGGTGGGCCAGGAACTCTCAAACCTTGATGTGGTTCTTCCTGACAGTGCCCTTAGGCACCTGGAAGAAACAATTGGGACCTCAGAGAACCACCACAATAATTTTTCTAGGGTAATATCTAGTAGTCAGCAGAAGTTACCAGAAAATAAAACCTGAATCTGAATGAAAACAGAAATTGGAATAATCAGTCATAAACTTTAAACAACTAGGTCTACCAAGTTTAAAGAACTAAAGAAAAATTAAAAATATCTTTAGGAAACAAGGAATTCTGAGAATGACAAGGCAGTTTTGAAAAAGAACTAAAGATCATTTCCGAAATAAAAAAATACATGAAATTAAAAAAAAAAAAAGACAGTACAGTAATGCCTTCACAGTTCAGAAGGAAAATGATCACTGATCTGAAATTCTATACCCTGCTAAACTATTAATACATTACCAGGTTAGGGTAAAGAGACTGTTGATAGGCAATCTTTCAAAAACCTTACCTCCCATGTACCCTTTCTGATGAAGGTACTGTAGGATGTGGTCCATTAAAATCAAACAGCAAACCAAGAAGACGTGGAAAACAGAAGATGCAACATAGACAAAGGGAATTTCAAGGAAGAAAGTGCAAAGAGGTAGCACACTGTTGCTGTGGCACAAACAGTGGGGAAAGCGGTCTACAGGGAGCAAGAGGACTCAAGGACACACTGAGACCTGTCATCGCCAAAATACCTGCCATCATTCTAGTCTCCCCCACCTTTTTTTTTTTTTACCTGAAGACAAAATGCCTGCTCATATTCTAATATGTAACTGACTTTTCTTAAGTGTTGCTACAAAAATTTCTGTTTTCCCTTCCATGTCCTGTTGCTTGGATCATCTAAGAAGCTCATTTATTCCAAGATATTTTGACATACTACTAAAAGCTGAAGTTTAGGTCATATGATTTTAAAGATTTTATTTAGTTATCTGAGAGACAGAGAGAGCAAGCATGTGCGTGCACAGGTGGGGGGAGGGGCAGAGAGAGAGGGAGAAGCAGGCTCCCCACTGAGCAGTGAGCCCAATGCGGGGCTTGATCCCAGGGCCCTGAGATCATGACTTGAGCTGAAGGCAGACGCTTAACCAGCTGAGCCACCCCGGTCCCCTAGGTCATATGGTTTTAGAAGCAAGAAATACAGGACTTTCAACTCCCTTTGACACTATTGTTGATGACAATCTGTATGCTCCACCCAGCAGCCCTGCCAGATGCTCTGGCTGCGGTCAATCAGCCGTCTGTTTTCCAGAACTCATTCTTTTCCTAAAAGTTCCCAGAACTCCATCAATTTCCCAACGTCAAACTTAGTGAAACACCTACACACTTACACATAAGTAACAACTCCCACATTAGGATGCACAGCGATTAAAGTACCACTTCCGGGTACCTTATAATGAATCAGGCTGTTACAAATGGTTGACTTATGACTCCAGCAACCCCGAAGCCTGCGCACTTGCTGACCCTCTCAAACTATCCTCTCGTCATGCTGACGTCTCCTAATCGGTTTTGGAAGTAATCTGAGGCTTGACCTATGTATCACTTTGTTTACAATGTTGGATTTGGGGATATAAATAAAAAATTGTTCTCTATAAACTTCAGTTGGAAAATGTATAAGAGGCTGCACTGTGGGAAGTTGGGGGATTAAAGCCAAGGGGTCTTATAACAAGAGGATATTAGAAACATTCTGCTAGTTGCCCCGTAGCCTGGAAATCTTTGAGTGATGTCACCCCTGAGCTGCACGCCAAGTGAGCCACAGAAGCACTACTGTCAACTTTCGTCCCGAGAATTTCCACCATCCAAACTGAGGGAGAGAATTTTTTTAACAAAAAATTCAGGAATTCATCAGTTGTTGAAAAACATACCTTGAAGGGATGGTTTCCCCCTCTTGTCTGATTGGTCACTTAGAATTTGATGATTCAAATAGTTCCAGGAAGTAAGACTCATGACGTCAGTCTGTGCTAACATTTGTCTCACCAATTCCATTCTCTCCTGATAACGGCACTCAGCAGTGTGACAAAGCCAGGTGGAGTCAATTACAGCATCAATTTCACTAGATATTTCTTTAGAGCCCATACCATTAGAAGACATTCTGCCAAGAAATTTTACTGCGGTCTTAAATGAATTAATATGACCCTGACACATGCAATTTACTCACCATTATTATGCTTCAGGTTGGGAGTTTGCCAAGAAAACAGTCAGCAGTTTATCTGTTTGTTATCTATACTTTCAAGGGTTAAAGTGATTATGCAACTGAATTGAATCATTACTGCTAATTGATACCAAGTTATTTTAAAGGACTGAAATGGTTGGTCTATTATTTCAGGCTTTTTAATTTGAAACAAAGTAAAATGTCTCTTATTGATGTTTTTCTGAAAGTCATTTATTAAAATTATGAAACATTCACTTTGCTATTTAACAAAACCCGCGATAATCTTTTCCTAAAGCACGATCAACAACTCTAAGGTCACGATGCTGATCACCAGCTCGGGGTGGGGGGGGGGGGGTTCCCGCACCACCAAGCAATTCTCCAACACCAGCTGGGTGTTCCCCAATTCCACTCAATTCTGACGCTATCCACCTGCAAATAGCCTCAAAGTCCTCAGATTAAGGGCTCAGTCCTATGAGACTGCACCCCCGCTTTTCCCCCACCTCAGGGCCAATCTTAAGTCCCAGTTGTCACCTGGGCTTCCGACAACTTTCTATAGATTGGAGGTTCCAATGACCCCCTCTTCAGGTTTCATTACTTTGCTAGAGCAGCTCACAGAACTCAAAAAAACATTTTACTTACTAACTAGATGACCGGCTTATTAGAAATGGATATAACTCAGAAGCAGCCAGACGAAGAGGGGCGTAAGGTGAGGTGTGGGGAATGGGCGCAGAGTTTCCAAGCCCCCTACACACGCGCCACTCGCCCAGGATCTCCGCGTGTTTACCAACCAGGAAGCTCCCCTAACCCCTCCCCTCGTGGTCCTACGCAGGCTTCATTACCGAGGCACGTTTGATTAAATCATTGGCCTCTGGTGGTGAAGTTCACCTCCGCCCCCTCTTCCCTCCTCAGAGGTTAGGGGGTGGGACTGAAAGTCCCAAACCTCTAATCGTGTCTTTGGTTCTCCTGGCAACCAGCCCTCAACCTTAGGGGACCAGAGCGGTCCAAAAGTCATCTCATTAATATAACAAAAGACACCCATCCCTGTCACTATCAGTTCCAACAGTTTTAAGAGCTCTTTGCCAGAAACAGGAGAGACCCAATATATATTTCTTATAATAATATCACATAAGATATATAACTTAAATGATTATGTCCTTGGTTAGAGTTTAGGTTGAAGTTCTTGGTAGAGAAGAGATGTTTTGGAGTGTGGTTTGCAGTTTCTCTAAAGGCAATATGTAAGTTAGCAGAGGCTAATTGCTTTAACAAACCGTCCCCAGATCTCAGCGTTTTGATTAGTGGAAGTTTACTGCTCAGCCGTGTCAAGTCCCAGGGCAGAGGTTCCTAAACACTGAAGGAATTGCTCCTCGAAGAAGGAACTCAAGAAGGGATCCTCCTTCCATCCTATAGTTTCACCATCTTCCTCAGAAAGGCCACCAAGCTGTGGGAGAGGGAGATAGTTCAAGTGGAAACAGCCCTGGGCACACAATTCCTTGCCTGTTAAGTGACACGTCACTTCTCTCATTCCATGGGCAAGAGCTCACCGCCATCCCAGTGGTATGCTGGAACCATCTGGTCTCAGCTTCTGAGCGTTCTTCTGTGCGTATTTTCCCAATGCCACATTCAATGGTATCCTGTTGGTGGCTTGAAATAGGCCTTCGTGGAAATATGGACACCACGGAAATAGGCAAATACTACTGATGAAGCCTTTTTCCATCTGAAGGGCCAAGTGTTAAACATGGACCAGCACACCACAGAGTCACAGGGTTCGACCAAATAGATGCAAAAAGGCTGGGAAAGGGGCTGGCTTTGTGTCCAAGAGGAATGAACAGGTTTGGGGAGTATCTAGCCGCTTTCTGTCACATGAAACAAATTGAAAAAAGATAGTGTTTTGACTTTGGAAATGATCTTCTTATGACTGTTCTTTAAAAAGAAACATTACGAGGGGCACCTGGGTGGCTTAGTTGGTTAAGCCTCTGACTCTTGATTTTGGCTCAGGTCATGATCTCAGGGTCGTGAGATCAATCCCCACATTGGGCTCTGCTCTGGGCATGGAGCCTGCTTAAGATTCTCTCTCTCTCCCTCTGCCCCTCCCCCTGCTCTCTAAATAAATAAATAAATAAATAAAATCCAAAAAAAAAGAAGAAACATTATTCTGGTTTTGGTTTTCTGTTATATCTGTATGTTATTTACATATTCTAATCTCAAAAAAATTGTTTATGAACAGCCTAACTCAAAATATATTACTGTTAGGTGAGTAGATGCCATCTTGTCTGTAGGATTTTCTCCACGGGAAGCTCCCTTCCCTTTCAAGTGAGGTTTCTGTTCTTCTCCTTCTTAGTCAAAATACTGCATACGTAATACCATCCTTTAAAAATATTTATGGGCATTTCTTTCTGATTTTGTAGTGAGTTGAAGTGTATGTGACTAGTCTTTTGCAGTCATAAATGGTCAAATAGCAGCAGTTTTATGTGGCCCGACCTATAGTAAGCATAGTTGTGTTGTTTTTTTTCAAGTCCCATTGGGGAGTTACCCTCATCTTTTGTTTTATTTGAGGAAGTTAACTGGATCACCTATAGGACCACTTACTAGCAATATAAATGATCAGAAATGAAAGATTAATGAACTTTCCTCCACCGTTCAAACTCCTATAGCTCTTTGACCCTTCCAAGGGGATTGGCTTCATAGTCTCTTTGACAATTCCTGCGATGATGCTCTTCTTGGAGAGAGAGCCTTTTTTTTTTCTTTTGCCACGAAGGCTTCTGGCCATGCATAACACTATTTTCTCCTTCAGTTCAGGAACCTGCTTTTTTCTGTGGCCCCCTCTACTTCTACTGCTATGACAAAGAGAACTTGTAGAATTCTTGAGAAGTGTGCTGGGACTTCTTGCAAAGCAGTAAGGGATATACAAAAATTAGGACTCACTGTCACAGTTGCAACAGCAATGTTGTCTGCTTTCTCAGGGTAATGGCACTGGGGCCAGGACAGAAGCTGGATGGGATACCCGTGGCAGGTTTCCTACTGAGACCTGGGCTGGGCTGGGAGTGACCCAAGAATTGACACAAACTCCCCATGACTCCTGCTTACCTTGGGGCTGCCTTTCTCTCTCTGGTCACCCTTCCATACTCTCGGCGCCTCTCATTTCTTTTGCACAATGTATAGGACTTCTTTTTCACCTTCTTCCAACTCTTCGGTCTGCCCTTCTGGAGTCTGTAAACTCTCAGGGACAAGATAGGACTACGGGTAAGGAGAAAGACATGGACATACAAATGCCAACTTGACCCAGGGCCCTATTTTGTCTGTTTCCAAGGACCTCTCAAATCGACATTAGAGATCTATATTGTTGTTTTTTTCAAAATTCTATTGGGAATAACCTCTGATGTTTTATACTCTGCACCTGTTTCTTATTTGGACTTGAGACATGTTTGTGGTCCATTGTGTTATTTACACAGAGTCATTGTCATGTCAACGACTTCATGTGATAGCACAATCATTTTGCGAGGTAAATAGAACAAGTAGTATCCTTTGAAAGTGTGTGAAATGGGCAGTAAGAAAATTTAGGCCTTTCCCATGGTCCACAGCTAAATAACGCTGGTAAGTGGTGGTTGGAGGTAAGAAGGGGAAGACTCGAACCCAAGTCCGAGGGCTCCTAACTTCAAGTCTAGGGTGCATTCCATTACGGGATTTTTTTGTCTTGTGCGGCACGAAGACATTTAGCCAGAGCAGTACCATTAGTTTCTATTTGCCACTGTTTGATACCACATGTTTGTCCTTATCTTTATCCAGAACACATCTCGGCAAAGCACATCTGAGAGACCTATAATGTCACAGTATTTCTGTCTTCCTGGTGCTTTGTTCTCTTTTGTGACTGTTTTTTTTTCTAATAATGTGGTGTAAATTCTCCGTGTGAGAAGTCCTGAGGTTTTCTTTTTTTTTTTTATCGTGATTTGTTTTGGTCATAATAACTTATTTCTCTCATGAAATATAATCGTTATTCCCTCCCCACTTAAACATCGTTACTAAAATGTCTTCATCATTTTTCAATCACATAAACATGAGTGCTCATTGGCCTATTGGAAACTTCCGACAGAATTTGAAAGTGATCAAAAATCTGCCGCCAAGATAGACCCTTTGTCCATTTCTCCTTGTAATGTCCCCACGTTTGTTTTATGTATTTTGAGGTTATATTCTCAGGTGTGTAAAAAATTAAAATTTTCATATTTTTATGATGACCTGAGTTTCTTTGTCGTTATGAAGTGACCAGGATTTCTTGTGTCTGATACTAGTATAGCCACCCCAGCATTCTTCTGATTAATACCGGCTTTTTATCCTTTTCCTTCCATCTTTTAATATCTTTATATTTTAGATGTGTCTCTTGCAAAGCTACACATTTTTTTTCTCAGTCAAAAATTTTACTTTTGCCTTTTTATTAGAGTATTTTGTGTCTCCCTCTACGTAATACAGTTATTAACATTGTTGGGTTTAAATCTGTCGTCTTATCTTGTGCCTGATCTGCTCTGGTTCCGTACCCATCCGTTCTGTTTTTTTTTTTTTCTTTTCCATTTTCCTGCCTTCCTTTGAATGAATTTTCTGTCATTCACTTCCCATAGTTTGGAAGTAGATATTCCATTTCTTTTCTTACTGTGTTTAGTTATTCTGCTTGTTTCAGATTTGTTAGTGCAGAACTCACATTTCCATCTGGGATCATTTTCCTTTTGCCCAAAATACATCCTTTAGAAATTCTGTTAGTGATGCAATGCTACTGATGAATTGTTTCTGTTTATCTAAAAGTATCTTTGTTTGGCTCTCACTCATTTTTTTAAATCTATTTTTTTAAGTAAACTCTACCCCCACTGTGAGGCTGGAACGATCGACCTCGAGACCAAGAGTCGCACGCTCCACAGACCGAGGCAGCCAGGCCCTTCTGCTTGTTTCTCGTCCTTGAAAGATATTTCTACTGGGTACAAAATCCCAGGTTTGCAGTTGTGGTATTCTTTGGATGTGCCCATCTGTCTAGTTCACAGTTATTGAATCAAACTCTAATCTAGGGGTTGCTGTGAAGGTGTTTTGTAGATGGGCTTAACCTCCATAGTCAGTTGATGTTAAGTAAGGAACAGACTCCTACGACCTGAGTGGGCCCGATCCAACAATTTGAAAAGCCCTAAAAAATACAGCTGAGGCTTCACAGAAGGAAACAGAAATCCTGCTTGTGGACTGTGACTCCAGCCTGTGCCTGAATTCCGGTCTGTCCTCTGGACTTCGGACTTGCTTTGCCAGCCCCCAAATGTCTTAGCTGATTTTCTGCAACAAGTCTCTTGCTACGCATCTCTTCCTGGTGCTGCTTCTCTGCTTCAACTCTGACTGATGCACACACTTCTTTTCTTTCCACTCGTTTAAGACATCCCCACATCGTCTTCCAGCTTCCACTGCTGAGAACTCAGCTGTGTGTCTAGCTGCTCTCGCTTTGAAGATGCTCTCTTCCCCTCTCCCTCTGACTGCATTTTAGGACTCTGCCTTTGTCTGTTTTTCTGAAGTTTCACTATGATGTATTTAGGTGTGAAAAGTCTAAGCAACACGAATACAGAGATATTCCTCTGGAATCTGTGGATTGGTGTCTTTCATATTTTTCCGAAAAAATGCTCTGCTGTTCTCTCTGCAGACATTGTGTCTGCTCCATCCTCTCTCTCCTCTCCTGTTGGGATTCCAGTTCCAGGACTTTCTCAGCCTGTCTTTCAAGTCTCCTACCTGCCCTATATTTCCTATCCTCTCCTATGTCACACATTCAGAGTCATTTCTTTCCATCCATCTTTCAGCTCACTGATTCTTCTGTTACCAGATGTATCTTTCAAGTTTCCACTTTGGTTGTTGTAGTATTCATTTCTAGAATTTCTATTTTGTTCTTTCCCAAATCTGCTATGTTATTTTTCATGGTTTTCTACAGATATTTTTAAGCCTGTCATTTATATATTTTGTGCCTGATATTTCTAATATCTGAAATTTAGATGTGTCTGTTTCAGCTTTTTCTTTTTTTTTTCTACTGGTTTTCATACTTCCTGCCTTGCTTTCTTGTGTATTTTTGCTTACTGATTATTGCCCTTAGGGAAAGTCTGGTGGGTTCCCTGGTGCCTAGGATAAATGAGCCCTATTTCATAGAGGTTTTACATTTGGGTCTGCCAAGTGCAAGGAGATACCAGTTGTCAACCAGCTCACCCTGAGGTTCTCTGGTTCACCCAGGCTATGCTTCTCTAAGGGTACAAACACTTTTAAGGACAAATCTATGGCCATAACTTCTTAGAGACTTTCCTCCCCTTACCTTCCCATTTTTGTTTGCTTGTTTTCTCCTGTTCTGTTACTACAAGTAGGGGTAGTTTAGTCCTGGTTTACCATTTCTAGGTTCAAGCCTTTCCCCCAAATTTAGCATGGCAGGTCCCACTATCTTTCTCATTCTTTATTGTTTTTAATGTGATTTTAAATATGTTTTATCCAGCATTTTTCATTTTCGAGGAAAGGTTGGTCCTTATTATCTAGCCCGTCATTAATGGAAACTGGATTTCTGTTTATATAGAATGTTACAGGACACACACCATCTTTCTACTTCTAACACTCTAGCCAGCCAATGTGCCGGTGGAGATTCTCAGACCTGCATGCTAGATGTAGACTTCATCACTATCTCATCCAACAGGCAACGCATCTTCTAAAATTAGTTCCCAGGTGCCCAAACCTGGAGCATTAAAATAAACAAATTCAATTGTGAGCTCATCTGCAAGCATGTTCTGGCAGGAAGACACCACACAGGATGGGAGTTCCCTGAGAGCTGCACTCTGAGATGCTGTGCAGCCTGCAGACAAATTCAAAGGGGGAGAAGCAGAGATAGGGCCTTGGGCTGAGGGTCAAAGCAGGTGGTCTGGCTGGTGAAACAGGCAGTCAAAGGGGGCTTAGGTATCAAGGGGTTGGAGAAGTTAGCTAACTTCAGCCAGAATTAAGGATATTGGTTCAAGCTAGGCTTACCACTCAGGGGACTTGAGCCTTCTTAGACAAGAAACAAGACCTGGTGGAAAGTGGGGGCAGAGGAAGGGGTGTGGGCAAGCGTAAGGTTGAGCCTGTAAGAAATACTTGTTAATGGCAGGGGTGGAATATTGGGGGCTATTTGGGGGAGTGTGTAGCAGTGTGTAATGTTTTCAGGAGCAGAGGGCCTGGGAACAAGGGTCTCAGTAGCTGAAGGAGACTGAGGGTTTGATGGGTCAGAACTGTCCACCTACATTTCTCTTCTGGGAACTTTTCTTACCTGTCCACAGATTTCCTCTCTCCCATTTATGTTTCCTGCCCATGTACGTCTCCTTATCTCTGTTTCTTTGATCCAGAAAGAGGTGAGTTTTGATGGCCGACCCTGTAATTAGCATGCTCTAGTACCATGCTTCTCAAAGAATATGCAGAATTCCGATGGAGGTACAGAAAGCCATAGGTAAGGGAATATCTTCCTCAAGTTTTACTTGTGTGTGGAAGATTTAGGACCCACAGTTTTTTTCTTTTTCAACGGAATCATTTCCTTTACAGGTTCTGCTGCCCTTTCTTTTCTTGTCTTTCTCCATTTCACAGAGAAAGGAGCTCCATTTCATGACTATGGAGGACGTCACTTACCAAATATAGACCCTTACACCCTGGTCTATACTTATAGCCCTGATGTCTTTCTTGGATCCCAGGCTCCTACATCCAACTTATACCTCAAGATGTGCGTGTCTAAAACTCAGCTCAGTATCTTTCCCCCAAGCATACATGACCTTCTGCATGCGTTCACTCATTCATTCGCTCCTTCAAGTAGTTCTGGGGTTCCAGACACTCTACTACACTAAGCCCCATAAATGAACCAGAAACAAGATATTTATGGGCCTGCCTTCACAAAGCTTCTAGTCCAACAAAGTATACTCATCAGTGAAGAAGAAAATTTCCCAGAATTGAAGAGCATGAATCTCCGTGCTGGGCCCAGAACAACACATTTTTAAGGCCTTAACCAATTAAAAAAAAGAATAAAATATTAAAATACTTGGGACAAAGAAAGTACCTTTTTTAAGAGAGAAGTGGAAAAAGTCCACATTCAAAGGAACAAAAGTAGAATGAAATTAAGACTCTCAGTACCAACCCTAGTTATTTGAAGACCATAGAATACCTCAAACATTTTGAGGAACGATTGTCTTCAGAATACTGTACCTTTCAAGCTATCAATTATATATGAATGTTTTAGCCAGCTTCTCCAGGGAAACAGAACCAATAGGATGTGTATCTATAGAAAAATATTTATTTTAAGGAATTGGTTCATCCGATTATGAATTCTGGCAAGTTCAAAATCTGCAGGGTGGGCTGGCAACCAGAGACCCTGTGAAGAGTCAGTGTTGCAGTTCTAATCCAAGAGCCATCTGCTAGCAGAATTCTCTCTTGCTTGGGGGAAGTGAATCTTTGGTTCTGTTTTGGCCTTCAACTGATTGCATGAGGCTCACCACATTATGGAGAGATGGAACGTCATCTGCTTTATTCAAAGCCAACTGTAGTGTAAATGCCTGGCATTAAGCTTTTGATTACTGAGACATCCATGTCAAAAACATCTATCTCGAATAAATGTATTGCCAGCTCTACGACATAGCTACTAGTAAAACAACTAGATGAGAAACCAGGCCACCCCACCCATGAAGCCCTCCTTTTAGAAAGCCTTGGGTAACCTAGATAACTGACCAGTTGAGTGATCCTGCTTTTCTCTTCCTGTACCCTTCCTGCTCTCGCATTTTAAGTTCACCAGTAAGGAGTGCTGCATCGTATGGCAGGTGACTAGCTCTTGGGGTTCTAGGGTTGAGCCCCAGGTTGAGTGTAGATATTACTTAAAAATAAAATATTTAAAATAAATAAAGTCACCAGTTAGAAGTGAGCTTAACCACCTCACTCTCAGACCCCATAAAAGCTGAGCCCCAAGTCCGTGCTTCGTTGCCGTCTGTCTACCCTCCACTTTGCTGTGTGGCCTCTAGAATTTGTAAGTAATAAATCCTGTTCTTCAAAGTTCTCCAACGGTTTTCCACTTAGCTGCATCTTCTGATCATAATAATGTTGACAGCCTGTCCAGCCACAGCAGGCACTCCAGCCATCGGAATGTCTGTGGGGTTTGTCAGCAGTACAGGCCCAGGAGAGTGCCTTCGGCATTCCCAGCCAAGAGCATCACCATCAATAGGCTGAGACCAACAGAACATCCACCTCTCTGAATGTTAATCTCACGGCAAGACTCTCATAGAAACATCCAGAATGATGTTTGACACATACCTGGACATGGTGGCTCAACCAGGTAGACACATAAAATTAACCATCACAACGAGGGAAAAGAATAAGATATTTTCAAAAATTCAAGGCCTCCAGAAGTTAACCTCCTACAGACCCTTTCTTGGGAGTGTCTTAGAAAGCTTCAGCAGGACGAGAGAGTGGACTAAGAAAGAAAAGCCTCAGATCCAGGAGAAGGCTCCTACACAGGCCAATCGAGGGACAACAGCTATGCAGCAGGTGGAGGAAAGCACCTGGGCCTGTGGGAGCAGCAGGATGGCACTGTTCAGGGGAAAGGAAAGGAAAATGTTTTCTGGACTGTTTCTCTGGGCATCTCTAAGGGTGGTTATTAAGGGCACCGACACTGGAGCCATACTTTCTGGGTTTAAATCCTGGCTTCCTCCTTAGTACCAGGTGATATTAATCTCCCAGTGCTTCAGTTTCTTCACACTAAATGGGGAAGATTATAGTACCTTTTGCTTGGAGGGACGGTGAATGGTCAGGGCCAGCAACGCCACGTTGCTCAAAAACCCCAACGTCTCAGTGGCTTACAACCACAAAGATATTTTCCTTTCTTATGTTGTATGTCCCCAACCATTGGCTGGGGCCTCCACATTGTCTTCACTTAAGTGTGCAAGCTGAGGGAGCCCCCATCTCCAGGAATGACAGTGTTTTCTGTGGAGGGAAGAAGAAAACGTGGGGAGTTACATAGCAGCTCTTACAGGCTGGTATGTTCCATTGGCTGAAGCAAGGGAATGGCAATTCTACCTTATGCCCAAGTGGACACCCTCACACCTACCACAGAGCCCCAAGCCTCCCATTAGGAGTGGAGGAGTGGAGCCCCCTGAGCAGTAGAGCCACCTGAAGGGAGGAACAAATGGGTCCTCAAGGAAGGAATAAAACATCCAGAGAAGGGAAGGGGAGTCCAAGGACTGTCGGTTTGAATTTTGAGAGAGAGAAGAGAAATGAGAGAGCTCTTGTAAGGAGTAGAATCTTAGCATGAGAGAGGTCTCAGGAGCTCTTGGGAAGTGGTGTGCCAATAAAAACACATATCAGAGAAGAGCTCTCTGATAGCTCCTCCAGAAAGTTTAGCAGACTTTTGTTACGTTTCTTGGAGATGGAACACTGGGCTAAGATGGGCTCAAGGGAGCCCATGCATGGGAGTTGGCAAGAGAACCCAAGAATTTCCCAGACGCTTGGTACTTGAAGCAGGCTTCGCTGCACTTGTCCTAGGAGCCTCTCCTCTTTCACCTCTGCTGGGGTAGGGCTACTTTGGCAGGAGTTTGCAAAGCTCAGATAACAATTTTTTTTTTTTATATTTCAGTATTTTAAATGTATCCAATCCTATTTAATTATATCTTCGTATACTTAAAACTCATTAGCAAAGTTCTTCTTTCTAATATTCAAGTTATCCTGCAAATATATTGTTTTAAAATTATTTTCCATGGTTCCATAAAGAAAAAGAATGGAAATTATGCTCTGGACTCACTTTTTAAATGAATTTTTTAAATAAAAAATAATTTTATTTTTATTTTGGCAGTTTAGACTTCTAGAAAACTTGCAAAGATGGTAAGTACAGAGCTCCCTCATACCCTCTGCCCAGTTCCCCCTCTTGTTAACATCTTACATAAGTATGCTATATTTGTCACAATTGACAAAGCAATATTGATACATTATTATTAACTAATATCCATGCTTTATTCAGATTTCCTTAATTTTTGCCTGATGTCCTTTTTCTGTCCCAGGATTCTGCCCCAGATACCACATTACATTTAGTCATCATGTCTCCTCATTATATTTTGATAAATATGAAAATCTCACACTGATTCACTCCCGCTGAAACTAAAGTAAATGAACCCAGAGCTTGTCGAGGGAGAATTGGGATTTTAAGAAAACAAGATTTCCCCCTAGTGCTCAGAATAGAAAATAGCATCTTGACTTTCCAAGGTAGTGCTAAGGCGGAAGGACGCACCTTCCTGAGAAAGTTCTTTGTGGAAAGGCTAATAAATACCGAAGTTTAAATATCAAAAGAAAAGGAAGATACTATCAATAACTAACAAGTATGGCAAACAACCTCAACAATAAAATGTCCTTGAAGACAGACAGAGCCTCCGCCGTGGCAGGAGGTAACGTCAAAAGCCTGGGACGTTGGCGAGCAGAGGAATCTAAAAGGCAAGGCATTCAATGCGTGTGCATAATATTACTGCCCCTCTGCTTCACTAGCCTCGATGCGCACTGTATTTTGCAGCACTTTTCCCCACTCCCTCCTGCCCCCTCCTTAATTACGGGATAGTCAACCATTTGAACATAGTGAAAAATCAGGAAGCATTACTTGCCCAAAGAGGCTGTGAAATAGCTATCCCACAGACAGATAAACAGAAAGTAGGTATCCATATAGAAATAGACACAGTTTGGGGCGCCTGGGTGACTCAGTCGTTAAGCGTCTGCCTTCTGCTCAGGGCGTGATCCCGGCATTCTGGGATCGAGCCCCACATCAGGCTCCTCTGCTGGGAGCCTGCTTCTTCCTCTCTCACTCCCCCTGCTTGTGTTCCCTCTCTCGCTGGTTGTCTCTCTCTGTCAAATAAATAAATAAAATCTTTAAAAAATCTTAAAAAAAAAAAAGAAATAGATACAGTTAAGAACTTAAAACTGGCTATTTTAATATGTAATTCTAATAATTTGGATTATTTTATTTGTGTTAGCAGAAAAAAAGACACCCCATTTTGTCAGGATGGCTTCAAAGTTGGCTTTCTGGCAGTAAGATTGACAGCTGGTAGCCAGAGAAAAGCAAATCTACCGAACACAGAATATATAGCATTGACTTTACCACTGAGCTTTAATCATTAAACAACATTCACTTCATAATCAACATCTTCTGTTTATGAAAACATCAGAAAAAGATTTTCTTTAAAAATGACTAAAATTTAAAAAGATTTTTGGAACTTAGCAAAGTTTCTAATATTTATAAAATTCATGTATTTGTGGCAAACCCTGTTAGTTACTAAGCCAGCATTCACTCCCCCTCTTTTTCCAGTAATGGAATTCATTTATTTGGGAAGCAATGTACTCAGCTAAATACTCACTTTCCAAGCTTCCTTAGCTAGGAGTTGCTTTGTGACACAGTTTTGGCTGACAAGAAACAAGCAGAAATTGTTGGGCCTTTGAGAAAGCTGTTGCTTTCTTGATGAAAGGGAAAGGACAACCCTGGCACTGTCCCTTCCCCCCATATTCCCGCCATGAGTAAAAATGTGATGGCTGGATCTGCAGCAGTCATGTAGAACCATGAGGCAGTAAGAATGAAGACAAAATTCAATTCTAAGGATGGTGGGGCATGAAGTTAGAAAGAACCCAGATCTCTGAAACTGTTGTTGCATACAGAACCAACGTCACAAATAACCTAATTTGGATTTCTTGCATACTTATATATGTTCCTGAAAAGCAAATTTTCTGTTACTTGAAGCCAAATTTATTATATACTGACCAATTAATATTCTTCTAAATACTGTTTTTCAGTATTAATAATTAAAATAATCAATGTTTACTGACGCCCGTTAATATGTGAAGCTCTTTACATGCTTTGTCTCTTTTAATCTGCACAGCAAGTTCATGGTATAGATCTTAGGATCAAGTGCCTTTTGTAAGGGCTGGAGGGACATTCTGAAATTTAATGAAGTTAAGTGGCCCCCTAAGGGTCACACAGCTACTAAGTGGTAGAGCAAGGACTCCAAGATACACATATCTCAGCCATAAAAAAACAAGGAAATCCTACCTTTTGTGACAACATGGATGGACCTTGAAGGCATTATGCTAATTGAAGTAAGTCAGACAGAGAAAGATAAACACTGTGTGATCCCACGTATATGTGGAGTCTAACAAACAAACAAAAACCAAACTTACAGAAAAAGAGGTTAGGCTTGTGGTTACCAGAGGTGGAGGGCTGAGAGAGGGGGAATTAGAGGAAGCTGGCCAGAAGGTCTGAGCTTCCAGTTATAAGTAAGCACTAGGGATGTAACCGACAACATGAAGACCACAGCCAACACTGCTGTATGACGTATAGGAAAGTTGTTAAGAGAGTAAATCCCGAGGGCTCACCACGAGGAGAGAATGTTTTCTCTTTATTTCTTTTTTCCTTTCTTTTTATTTTATCTGTATGAGAAGATGGATGTTGTTGAACCTATTATGGTAATCATTTCATAATCTATGTAAATCAAGCCATCATGCTGTACACCTTAAACTTATACGGTGATGTATGTCAGTTATTTCTTAATAAAACTGGAAAAAGCCTAATATTTATAACTTGATCATAAAATTATATTTTCAGAACTGATTTTTTTTTCTCAGCCCGCAAGTTAGGGTTGTGCACAGTAAGTTAAATCTACAGCAGCTTTTCTTGCTTGCTGAAGAATGAAAATAAGTAGAAAATTTTAATGTTGGGATTAAAAATGCAAATGTGGATTCTTCACTTATGTTCACTTTAAGAGAATATTTATTTCATAAAATAATACAATCTGGGCTCTGGAAAGGAAGAGGAAGCAAATACAAGGTTTCTTGGATTCTCTTGAGCTTCACAATGTTTTCCTATCTAATGAAAAACTTCTTGTATTTGTGTAAAGCACCTTAAATTTTATTTACTAATTTTTAAAGATTTTATTTATTTATTTATTTATTTATTTGAGAGAGAGAATGTGCATGAGTGGGGGGAGGGGCAGGAAGAGGGGAAGGATCCTAAGCAGACTCAGTGCTGAGTATGGAGCCCCTGTGATCATGACCTGAGCCAAAACCAAGAGTCATACATTCACCCAACTGAGCTACCCAGGTGCCCCTAAATTTTTTTTTATATCAAGGCAGGTTATAAAGAAATAAATTCAGTTACTACAATTGAGGAGCATATATAGATTTAAACTTTCTGGCAGCAGGGACAATAATGCAAACATGATAAAGCACATAGGACTTGTACCCAAGACAGGAAGCCCCAGTTCCTCAAGAGAGATAATGATTTTCCAGGTACTGCATTCTAGAATAAAGCTCTCATATGGACCCATATTTAGGGAATGTTGAACAGCATAATGAACAGTGCTCTTGATAATTTTACATCAGCGACAAAAGCAGTGTTTTTAAAAAAACATAACAAAGTATAACATTAAAGTAAAATTTATGAAAATGCTTTTTGTGGCCCAAATATATAAATTTAAGATGACATAAATGAGAAGACTAAAGCAATAAAGGGTATGTCCCACAGACCAGATTCTACTTATTTAACTAAGTCAGATAGGTTTGGGGGGAGGGTAGTTAGGAGAAGAATTAATTTGCTCTAAAAGAAAAACCAGTGGGTATACATATGCACATCGTAAAGAATTCAAACAGTACCAAAAAAATTAGTGGGTAAAAGAAGTCTTCTTGGGGCGCCTGGGTGGCTCAGTCATTAAGCATCTGCCTTCGGCTCAGGGCGTGATCCCAGCATTCTGGGATCGAGCCCCACACCAGGCTCCTCCGCTGGGAGCCCGCTTCTTCCTCTCCCACTCCCCCTGCCTGTGTTCTCTCTCTCGCTGGCTGTCTCTCTCTCTCTGTCAAACAAATAAATAAAATCTTAAAAAAAAAAAAAAAGATGGTGGTTTAAAAAAAAAAAAAGAAGTCTTCTTATCATTGTTAACCTCGTCCCCAATTCCTCTTTCCACAGGTAATCAGTCACCAGTTTCTTTTATATTCCTCTAGAGGTAGTCATTGCTAATCAAATACCACACACAAACCTTTTTATTCCACACATGGTGTTGTTTGGCACCTTGTTTTTGCTTTTAACAAGGTACCAAGTGTCATTCTACATCATTACTTATAAAACTACTGTATCTGTTTGTTTTTTTTTAAGTAGGCTCCATGTTGAGCATGGGGCTTGAACTCACAACCCTGAAATGAAGACCCAAACAACTGAGCCACCCAGGTGCCCCAAAACTATTGTGTCTTGATCTTCCCTATGGCTACATATTTTAGTGAATAATGTATCATAATTTAACCAGTTTCCTATTGATTGTCACGTAAGTTCAGACTTTGCCACAAATAATACTGTAATATATATCCTTGGAGGGCAAGGCTGGGAAGATGGTGGAGTAGGAAGACCCTAAGCTTGCCTCATCCCACGGATGCACCTAGATAACAGACATTTCAGTCCAACCAACCCAGGAAACAAAAGGAAGACTGGCAGAACAGACTTTTCACAGTTAATTGTAGAGAGGAGGCCACAATGAAAACAGTAGGAGGGGCAAAGATATGGTCGGAAACCCAGCTCCCTGGTAGACCACAAGCATGGAGAAGGAAGAGAAGCCAATCCCACACCAGCCACCCCAGATACAAGGAAACTGCGCGGGGGAAGATAGGTCCTGTAACATTTGGCTTTGAAAACCAGTGGGACTTAAGTATGTGAATTTTTCTTATAACCAGTGGGGCTTAATTCCAGGTATGTTAAAAATCATCAGACTTGGCTCTGGAAAGGCCAGAAGGCAATAGGAAACTGAATCCTGGCCCTTAAAGAGACAGCATAACAAACAACCCTCAGGAACTAGAGCATAGAAGCATCAGTTTGAAATGCACTTGGGGTATACATGAAAAGGATTTATTTACTAATCTTAGACTGCATGCTGGAGAAGCAGGGATCTTTAGGAGACTTCTTTAAGAACAAAAGAGCTTGCATGCACATCTCTCCCTCTATCCCTTCCCTTCCCCTCAACAGCTGGACACCTGCAGGAACCAGCACCCTCTGCCTACCTTGCTAACACCATGCATCCCACCCTTGCATTTGCACATGAATCCAGCCCATCCCACTGAGCAGGAATACCTTCAAAGTGGCTCCTGCCTTATTTAAGTTTGTAAGCAGCCTTGGCAGGGACCAGGGGAATCCAAAGTGACTCTACCTGGGGAGAAGGGAGGATAACCACACACACCAGTTCAACTGCAGTCCAGCAGCTGAAATTTATAACTAATAGTGCAGGGAGAGTGCCCCGCCGATCAGTGCATCTGCAAGTGGGGGCAGATATCTGGTCTGACTCCTGGCCCCACCCACCAACAAAAACTTCTCAGGGGCAGCACAGGAAGAGAGCCCTGCAGTTCAGGGTCACTGCATCCCTGGCAGATGGACTGGGGGAAGGCACCTGGTCTGATTGCCAGCTCCACCTATCAACAAAAGCCTCTAAAGGGACAATGCAGGGAGAGCACCCTGTATTTCAGTAAGTGAACCTAGGGCAGGCATCTGGTCAGACTGCTGACACTACCCAAGTACAAGCCCATGGCAGCCCAGACTGGCCCCTTAACAGCATAGGATCCAAACCCTGCCCACAATAGCCAAGTAGGCCATTGAAGCCAACTGGACTGAAGGAAAATGAAGCTTAGCCACAACAGTAGGGCAAATATAACCTACGGAGGAGACAACCCTGAAGCACCTGGCTCTGGTGAATGGGGAATGATGCACTATAGGGCACCACAGGAACTCTTCTTCATAAGACTACTACTTTCAAGATCAGGAGATGAAACTCACTTTCCTAATACATAAAATCACACATAGAGAGTTAGATAAGACAGAGGAATATGTCCCAAAGGAAAGACCAGGACAAAACCACAGGGAAAAAAACTAAATGAAATGACGATAAGCAGAATTCCTGATAGAGAATTAAAAGTTATGATCATAAAGATACTTACTGTACTTGAGAAAAGAGTGAAGGATGTCAGTGAGACCTTCAACAAAGAGATAGAAAATATGAAAAAGAACCAATCAGAGATGATGAACTTGATAGCTGAAATTAAAAATACACCAGAGAAAATCAATAGTAGTTTAGAGGAGGCAGAAGAATGGGTCAGCAATCTGGAAGACAGAGTAATGGAAAACAACCAAGCAGAAGAACAACAACAACAAAGGATAGTAAAAAATCAGAACAGATTAAGAGAATTTAGCAACATCATCAAGTGTAATAACATTCACATCAAAAGGATCACAGAAGAAGAGAAAGAAAGGGGAGCGGAAAATTTTTGAAGAAATAATTGCTGAAAGCTTCCCTAACCTGGGGAAGGAAACAGACATCCAGATCCAGGAGGCAGAGAGAGGCCCCAACATAATCAACCCAAGGAGGTCCATATCTAGACATATAATTATTAAAATGGCAAAAAGTAGTGACAAAGAGAGAATTTTAAAAGCAGCAATAGAAAAGAAAACAGTTACATACAAGGAAAACCTCATAAGGCTATCCGCTGATTTTTCAGCAGGAACTTTGCAGGGCAGAAGAAGGTGGCATGATATATTCAAAGTGCTGAAAGAAAAAAAACTTGCAACCAAGAATATTCTACCCAGCAAGTCTATCATTTAAAATAGAAGGAGAGAAAATTAAAATAAAATAGAGATAAAGAGTTTCCCAAGCAAACAAAAGTTTAAAAAGATCATCACCACTAACTTACAAGAAACATTAAAGGGAATTCTTTGAGTGGAAAGAAAAGGTCATAATCAGGAGTAAGAAAAATGCTGAAAGAAAAAAAAATTCACAGATAAATACAAGCATAATAAAATTGGTAGATTAATCACTTATAAAACTGATATGGAGGTTAAATCACAAAAGTAGTAAAATCAATTATATCTATAAAAATCAGTCCAGGATTCACAAAATAAAAGACTGTTAATTATGGCCCCATATTCCTATAATGTGGGGGAAGGGGAGTAAAAATATAGTGCTTTTAGAATGGTTCAAACTTGTGACCACCAATTTAATATTGATTGCTATATGCATAAGATGTTACATACGAGCCTAATGGTAACCAGAAATCAAAACCTTGTAACAGATATGCAAAAAACAAAGAGAAGAGAATCCAAAACATATCACTAAAGAAAGCCATAAAACCACAAGGGAAGAGAGCAAGAAAAGAAAGGAACAGAAAAGAACTACAAGACAACTGGAAAACAAGTAACAAATTGTTACAAGTAACAAACTTAATGTTGCCATTAAGTACATACCTATTACTTTAAAAAAAAAAGATTTTATTCATTTATTTGAGACAGAGAGCACAAGTGGTGGAGGGGAGGGAAAGGGAGAATCAGAAGCAGACTCCCAGCTGAGCAAGGGGCCTGATGTGGGGCTCAATCCCAGGACCCTAGGACTATGACTTGAGTTGAAGGCAGACACTCAACTGAGCCACCCAGATGCCCCTCAATAATTACTTCAAATGTAAATGGACTAATCGATCTAGTCAAAAGATATGGGGTGACTGAATGGATATAAAAGCAAGACCCATCTATATGCTGCCTATAAGAGAGTCACATTAGCCCTAAAAACACATGCAGATTGAAAGTGAAAAGATGGAAAAACATTTACCATGACAATGGAAGTGAAAAGAAAGCAGGAAAAGAAAACCATATCCTGCATCTTTTTCAACCACAATGGTATAAAACCAGAAATCAATCACAAGAAAAAATATGGAAGGAACACAAATACATGGACACTAAATAACATGCTACTAAACAGTGAATGGGTCAACTACAAAATCAAAGAGGAAATAAAAAAATACATGGAGACAAATGAAAATGAAAACACAATTGTCCAAAATCTTTGGGCTACAGCTGTAGATGTTCTAAGCTGTGCTAAGAATATTATAGCAATACAAGTCTACCTTATGAAGCAAGAAAAATCTCAAATAAACAACTTAACCTCACTCCTAGAGGAGTTATAAAAAGAGGAACGAAGACAAAAGCCATTAGAAAGAAGGAAATAATATTAAGATTAGAGCAGAAATAAATGAAATAGAGACTAAAAAAAAAAAATCAATAGAACAGATCAATGAAACCAGGAACTGGTTCTTTGAAAAGATCAACAAAATTGATAAACTTTTAGCCAGACTCATAAAAAAAAAAAAAAAAAAAAAGAGGGGGGGAGACTCAAATAAATAAAATCAGAAATGAAGGAAGAGAAAGAACAACTGATGCCACAGAAATACAAAGGATTATAAGAGAATATTATTAAAAATTATATGCCAACAAATTGGACAACCTACAAGAAATGGATACGTTCCTGGAAGCATATAACCTTCCAAAAATGAATCAGGAAGAAATAAAAAAAAAATTTGAATGCACTGATAACTAGCAATGAAATTGCTAGTTAACTAGCAATGAAATTGAATCAGTAATAAAAATTCCCAACAAACAAAACTTCCAGGACCAGATGGCTTCACAGATGAATTCTACCAAAAATGTAAAGAAGAGTTAATACCCATTCTCCTCAAACTATTCCCAAAAATACAAGAGGAAGGAAAACCTCCAAATTCATTCTATGAGGCCAGCATTACCCTGCTACCAAAACCAGATAAAGACACTACTAAAAAAGAAAACTACAGGACAATATTTCTAATGAATATAGATGCAAAAATCCTTAACAAAATATTACCAGAGTCCAATACATTAAAGAATATTCAAGGCGATCAAGTGGAATTTATTCCAGGGATACAAGTGTGGTTCAATATTTACAAATCAATGTTGTACATCACAAAATAAAAGATAAAAATGGTATGATCATCTCCAAAGATACAGGAAAAGCATCTGACAAAGTATAATGTCCATTCATGATAAAAACTCCCAACAAAATATGTTTACAGGAAGCATAGCTCAACATAATAAAGGCTATATATGAAAAATCTACAGCTAACATCATACTCAATGGTGAAAAAAACTGAGAGCTTTTTCTCTAATATCAGAAACAAGACAAGAATATCCAATCTCATCACTTTTATCCAACATAGTACTGGAAGTTCTAGCCAGTACAAGACGAGAACAAGAAATAAAAAACATCCACAGGGGTGCCTGGGTGGCTCAGTCCAATAAGCATCCAATTCTTGATTTTGGCTCAAGTAATGATCTCAGTGTCCTGGGATTGAGCCCAGTTCTGCACTCAGTGGGGTGTCTGTTTGGGGATTCTCTCCCTGTCCCTCTATCCCTCACCCATTTCACATGCTCTCCCTTTCTAAAATTAAAAAAAAAATTTTTTTTAAATGCATCCACATTGGTAAGGAAGAGGTAAAATTTTCACTATTTGTAGAAGACATGATACTAAATATGGAAAATCCTGAAGATTCCACCAAAAAGCTACTGGAACTGATAGATGAATTCAATAAAGTCACAGGAAACAAAATTAATATACAGAAATCCATTGTATTTTTATACACTAATAATGAAGTAGCACCAATAGGAGAAATTAAGAAAACAATCCCATTTATAAATGCACTGAAAATAATAAAATACATAGGAATAAACTTAACCAAGGAGAAGAAAGATTTGTACTCCAAAAACTACAAAACATTGATGAAAGAGATTGAGGATGACCAAGGAAATGGAAAGATATTCTGTGTTCATGGATTGGAAGAATTAGTATTGTTAAAAAGTCCATACTACCCAAAGCAATCTAAACATTTAATGGAATCCCCATCAAAATACCATCAACATTTTTCACAGAGCTGGAACAAATAATCCTAATATCCATCAACCAATGAATGGATAAAGAACATGAGCTATACATAAACTATGGAATATTACTTGGACATAAACAAGAATGTGCAACATGCAACAATGTGGATGGACCTAAAGGGGATAATGTTAAGTGAAATAAGACAGAGAAAGACAAATACCATATGATTTCACTCAAGTGGAATATAAGAAACAGAAGAAACAAAGAAAGAAAGAAAAAAAAGAGACAAAAAGACAGTCTTAAATACAGAGAACGAACTGGTAGTTGCCAGAAGGGAGGTGGGCAGGGGGATGGGTGAAATAGATAAAGAAGATTAAGGTTACACTTACCATGATGGACACTGAAAAATGTAGAGAATTGTTAAATCATATAGTGCCCATGAAACTAATATAACACTGTATGTTAATTATACTTGAATAAAAAAATAAAGATTTGAGGAACTGGAAAAAAACCACTAAATAATAGTGTAATAAATATCCTTATATTCACATCTACACTAGCAAATGTGCAGGTGTATCTGTAAGATAAATTCTTAGAAGTGGAATAACTGAATCTAAAGGTACATTTTAAATTTTGTTGTTAGAAATGCTTTTATTCAATATGTGAGTGCCTATGATGTGTCAGGTGCTGTTCTAGGCACTTAAGACATAATGATAAGTAAACCAAAAATCTCTGCTCCTGTGAAGCTTATAGTGTGTGTGTGTGTGAGAGAGAGAGAGAGAGACAGACAGACAGAGAGACAGAGAGACAGAGATAGAGATGGGGGTGTGGGGAGGAAAGGGAGAGTCATCAAGAATGACTTTGTTTTCAAGTTTGTTTTCAGCCTGTTGCCATCAGCCAAGAAAGATGAAACAGTTTTGCAAGTTCAAAAGTTTGGTTTTGCACATGTATGCCCTGAGATGTCCATGGATATCCAAGTAAAGATGCTAAATCAGCAGTTGCATATGTAAATCTGGAGTTCAGGAGATGGGTCTGCATTCTACATATATAGTAGATGAATTCTAAGTCATGAACCATGAGTGAGTATAGACAAAGAAGTAGGCCAAGGACTGGACCCTGGGACACATCAAACTAATAGCTGCAAGGATTAAGAAATTCCTAGTGAAACTGATTAAAACTCATTAAAAAGATAAGGATCATGAAAAACTACTAAAAACTGTGTATACTTACTTATTCAGGATACACACAGAACTACAAATCAGTAAGAGGAGGAGACAACTCGATTAGAAAATCAGGCAAGCTATTCGAACAGACTTCAACAAGAGAATATCCATTTGTCAGTAAGATATAAAAATGTAGTCAACCATCACAAGTTATCAAGGAAATGAAAATTAAATCCACAAAGATACCACAACATACTCAGAATGACTAAAATAGAAAGGACTGCCAATACAAAACATTGGCAAGGACATGGAGCAATCGGAATATTCATGCACTGAAGTAGAAATGTGAACTGGCACAACCACTTTGGAAAACAGTTTAGGAAACATTTGCAGATGTTGAACATACACACATCATGTTACCTGGCAATTCCACTTTTACGTGATACCCAGCGGAGATGCATACACATGTACCAGAAAGTTCAGAGTAGCATTACTTTGACCTCACTGATTTCATGCTGTTTCTGTTTTCAGTTGCACTGATTTCTACTCTTTATTCTTTCCTTCTACTTCTTTCCTTTTTCTAGTTTCTTACGGCAGAAGCTCAGATCATTGATTTGAACATTTTTGTTTAGTAGTTTCCTACTGCTGTTGCCACAGACTGCCACAAACTTAGTGGCTTAAAACATGAATGTATCATCTCACAGTTCTGTAGGCCAGAAGTCTGAAATTTTCTCAGCCAGCTAAAACCAAGGCATCAGGCAGGGCTTTATTCCTTCTGGAACATTTGCAGAGAATCCATTTCCTTGCCTTTCCCGGCTGGAGACGGCCTACAGCCCATGGTTCACGGCCATTTTCCTCCAGCAATGTTAGGCTAAGTCCTTCTCATGCTGCCATCTCTCTGCTTCTCCCTCTTTTGCCTCCCTCCCCCTGGAATAAGGACCCTTGTGTTTTCATTGGATACCTCTGGATGACCTACCTCAAAGTCAGCTGATTAGCAAACTGACTTCCTTCTGCAACTTTAAATCTCTTTTGCCATGTAACTAAACATATACACAGGTTCCAGGGATTAGGATGTGGACATCTTTGGTGGGCTTTTATTCTGCCAACCACATTTTTTTCTAATACAAGCACTTAATACTATAAATCTCCTTCTAGTAACTTGAGCTGTTTCCCCCAGATTTCAATGTTTTTACCTTCATTTTCATTCAACTAAAAATACTTTCTAATTTCTAATGAAGATTTAAAAATCTCCAAATTGTTGTGTTTTCCAGATACCTATCTTGCTGTAATTGATTTCTGCTTTAACTTTCATTCAGTGAATAAAATTTGTTAAAAGAAAATTTGTTCTTTTTATAACCCAGCATATAATGCTTTGGTGAATATTCCATGTGTACTTAAAAAGAATGTGTTTTATACTGTTATTGGATTGAGTTTTCTTTAAATGTCAATTTAGTCAAGTTGGTTTATAGTGCTGTTCAAGTTTTCCATATCTTAATTTTGTCTACTTGTTCTACCAATTGCAATTGTGGATTTGTCTTTCTCCTCCTTTCAGCTCTACCAGTTTTTGCCTCATGAATTTGAAGAACTGTTATTAGGAGCATACATTTTTTAGGACTGTTACATCTTCTTGGTGAATTGACCTTTTATCATTATGTAATTTCCCTTTTTATTCTTAGGGGGTGCCTGGGTGGCTCAGTTGTTAAGCGTCTGCCTTCGGCTCAGGGTGTGATCCCAGCATTCTGGGATCGAGCCCCACATCAGGCTCCTCCACTGGGAGCCTGCTTCTTCCTCTCCCACTCCCGCTGCTTGTGTTCCCTCTCTCGCTGCCTGTCTCTCTGTCAAATAAATAAAATCTTAAATAAAAAAAGTTTTTTTCCCTTTTTATTCTTAGTACTTTCCTTGTTCATAAATCTATGATAATATTGTAACTAGTTTTTTTTTTAAGATTTGAGGTGGGGGGAGAGGGAAAACCAGACTCCCTGCTGAGTGTGGAGCCTTACACAGGGCTTGATCTTATGACCTTGACATCACGACCTGAGCCAAAACCAAAAATCTGATGCTTAACTGACTCAGCCACACAGGTGCCCTAATCACTAGTTTTCTTTTGATTGATGTTTGCATTGTATGTGTTTTTTCATCCTTTTACTTTTAACCTATATCTTCATATTTATATATAGCATATAGTTATAATAGCATACAGTTGGATATCTTTTTTTTTTTAATGCAACCTATCTCTTTTAATTTGGTGTGTTTAGGTCATTTTTTACATTTCATGAAATTATTGGTATGGCTGGATTTAGATCTTCCATTTTAATATTTGCTTTCTGTCTGTCCTCTGTTTTTGTTCTATTATTCCACCTTTCCTGCCTTCTTTTGGATTATTTGAACAGATTTATAACTTATCTATTCTTTCTTTCAATTGCAGTTTCAATATACACATACTAGGAATTACAATATATATACTTAACATCTTAGTCTCTTTAGAGTTAGTATTTTACCACTGCAAGTAAAATATAGAAGCCTCACAACTATATATACATCTCTTTATTCTACTTGTAGTCATATGTATTGTTCCTAAAGGCACTGAAAACTCTTGACAATGTTTTAGTTTTTGCTTTCAACAGTTGTAATATTTTATTATTTTTTAAAAAGATACTATTTATTTATTCAGAGAGAGACAGAATATGAGCAGGGGGAGGGGCAGAGGGAGAGGAGAGAGAATCTTAAGCAGACTTCCTACGGAGCACAGAGTCCAACGCAGGGCTCAATCTCACAACTTGACCCAAAACCAAGAGTCCAATGCTCAACCGAGTCACCCAGGTGCCCCACAGTCATAACAGTTTAAAGAACTTAGAAAAATTGTCTTTTCTATTTACCCAACAGTTAACATTTATGTTGTTTTCCCTTCATTCTTACAGTTCTAAATTTCACTCTAGCATTATTTCCTTTAAACAAGTCTGCGGACACCAAATTCTTAGTTTTCCTCCACCTGAAATGTCTTTATTTTGCCTTGATACTAGAAGAAAATTTTCAGTAGATAGAAAATTGAGTTGATAATTCTTATTTTCTGGCACTTTAAAAAGACTGTTCATCATCTTCTTGACTCCAGAGTTTCTGATCAGAAATCTGATCAACTGAATGGTTGTTCCACTATATATAATGTGTTTTTATCTTGATGCTTTTAACATTTATTTTTTTTTTAAAGATTTTTTATTTATTTATGTGACAGAGAGACAGCCAGCGAGAGAGGGAACACAAGCAGGGGGAGTGGGAGAGGAAGAAGCAGGCTCCTAGCCGAGGAGCCTGATGTGGGACTCAATCCCGGAACGCCGGGATCACGCCCTGACCGGAAGGCAGACGCTTAACGACTGCGCTACCCAGGCGCCCCTTAATATTTATTTTAATTGCTGGTTTTAGCAGTTTGATTAACTTCTGACTGGGTATGTGTTTGAGTTTATCCTGTTTTCTCGAGTTAAGCAGTTTGCTGCTGTTGTTGTTTTTTTGAAGATTTTATTTATTTGAGAGTGAGAGAGAGTGTGAAAGAGAGCGAGATCATGAGCGGGGGAGAGGGGTAGAGGGAGAAGCAGATTCCCCACTGAGCAGGGAGCCTGATGCAGGACTCAATCTCAGGACTCTGAGATCGTGACCTGTGCCAAAGGCAGACGCTTAACTGACTGAGCCATCCAGGTGCCGTTGAATTAAGCAGTTTCTTTCTTTCTTTCTTTTTTTTAAAGATTTTATCTTTAAGTAATCTCTACACCCAACATGGGGCTCAAATTTACAACCCCAAGATCAAGAGTCACATTCTCCACCGAATGAGCCATCCAGGAACCCCTGAGTTAAATAGTTTAATTATGTTGGGTCTGGGTGTGGTTTTCTTTGAGTTTATCTGGTTATCAATACAGATAGGTTTGGGGCACCGAGATTCTTGAATCTGTAAATTTATGCCTATCAAATTTGGGAATTTTAACCATTATTTTTTCAAATAATTTTTCTGTGCTCTTTTTTTCTCCTCTTTTTCTGGGACCAACATTGGTGCGCTGAAACCAGCTTGCTGTTTCTGCAGATCTCTTTCCAACTCCACATTCAGTGACGTCATGTTGATAGCTTGAAAACGGCCATGGTGGGAATATGTACACCTGGACATAGGAAAACATTACAAATAAGGCCTTTTTTTTTTTTGAGAGCCAGTTTACTACTGGACTCAATGACACAAATATTAGATCTTTTGATATCAGTTTTCAGGTTCCTAAGGCTCTGATCATTTTTTTTGGTCTTTTGTTACTCTGTCTTCAATTGGACAAATTCTGATTCCTCTTCAACATCATTGACTTCCATCATCTTCAGCCAGCTATTGAACCCACCTAGCAAATTATTAAAATTTCAGATATCTTTTCAGTTCTAAACTTTGTTTGGTTCTTAAAAAAAAACAAAAACCTCTCTTGAGAACTTTAAGATTTATTTTTTAGAGAGAGAGAGCGAGAGCATGCAAGCACACATGCATAGCCAGGAAGGGGTATAGGGAGAGGGAGAAAATCTCAAGCAGACACCCCACTGAGCCCAGAGTCCCATGCAGGGCTAAATCTCATGACTCTGATGTCATGGCCTGAGCTGAAATCAAGAGTTGAACGCTTTAACGACTGAGCCACCCAGGTGCTCCCCTCTTGAGAACTTCTATAGTTCCATTCATCTCACGTTTTCCTTTATCTTACAACAGCTGCCTTAAAATCTGTGAAGTTCTAACATCTGGATCATCTTGGTATTTGTTGTCCTCCTTGAGAATTGATCACAATTTCCTGGTTCTTTATATGTCGAATAACTTTAGATTATAAGCTGAACATTTTTAATATTATAGACTCCATATCCTGTTAAATTATTCTGGGCAATGTTGATTTTTGTTTAACCACCAACGCAGATAGCATCAGACCACAAGTTCTGCTTCATCTTCTACAGGCTGTGGTTCTAACGTCAGTTCAGTTTACAAAGGCTTTGTTATGCTACATTGGACTGATCTCACACACGCACTACTCAGTAGTTAGTCTGTGTCATATTCAGTGCTCTAAACTGTAGTTCAGTTCTCAAAGACCTTGCTGTGCTGCTTTGGGCCTGAGTATGTGCAGCTCAGAATTAAGTTTAGTGGTTGTGCTAATTACAACAAAATAAGGGGAGTCCCTTCTCTAGCTCTCTTCTCTTCTGGTATCCCCCCGCTTGCCACACAGGGCCCCTTTGCCCTGTCCTTTGACCAGATAAATGGGGGTCCTCTTGGAACGTTAGCTTCACCATTATTACTGTGCAGTTCCCAAAGCACAAACCATCTTCAGGACAAAGAGAAAAAATGAGGATTATCCTCACATTCTTCAGACTGTAAGTGTTCTCTTCCCATTTCTTCTGTCCATAAAGACAGAGTTTCCATCAATTTTACCTGTTGGCACAGCTTGTTGTCGGGGCTTACCTGGGGGCTTACCAGTGACATGCCATAAGAGAAAAGAGAAAAGAAAAAACCCTCAACATGCTCTAGCTTCCAGGAGCTCATTTTTCTGGTGTTCTGAAATTTTTCTTTCATAGGTTTATCCTCAGAGTTTCCTCTGATTTAACCTATCGGAGGAACCACTATGACAGCTCCACTAGGGGCACCCTCTTAACTTGGGGACAAGAGAGAAAAAGGGGGGGGGGGATGAAAACTCACCCTTGTATGGATCTCTTCTCCGGGTTTGACTCTACTGCCATTCCATCTGCTTTTGTGTACTTTTCAGTGTCCTCAGGTAGTTGCCTTTTGCGTTTTTAGTTTTAAGTGGGAGAGAGGCTTTTGAGGGTTTACTCCATCTTGACTATGCCTGAAATCCAAAACTGCATTATTTTTAAGAGACCCAAACTGGAAACAACCCCACTGTCCTTCAACACTAGAATGGACAAATTGTGATATATTTATACAATGGCATATAATATGGCAACGAGAATGAACTACAGTGACATCAGCAACATGGATGAATCCCACATTATTTTTGTTAAGTGCCTGAGTCTGAGAGAAACCCCATTTTTTGCCTTTAATCAAAATAAGATAGGGAGAAAAAAATTACATAATGTATGGTTCCATTTATATAAAGCTCAAAAATAGGCAAAACTAAATTATAATGTTAGAAGTCAGGATAGTTGTTATCCTGAAGAGAAGGAAATAGTGATTGGCAGGTGGCATCAGAAGAGCTTTTGGGAGGTATTTCTTGCCCACATGGTTACACATGTAATCACTTAGTAATTCACTAAGCTGAACATTTTGTACTTTTCTGTACATATTGTGCATATCAACTTCAAAAAACATTTGAAAAATTAATTCTTCCTTCTCTGGGGAATGGAAGAATCTTAGCTTAAATTGACCTATGTACCAAAGGGAATTTACAATGACTGAGGTACTTCACGGAATTCAAGTACAGGAATGATCCTGGGCCTCAAGGACAACTGAGCCAAAGGCTCAAATACTGTTAGAGCCTTCCCTCACTACAGATGTTCCCTCTAGGAAAATATGACCACTGGCATGAAACATTTTATATGATACACACTGAGACATTTGTGGTACAGACTAGGCCCACTTACTGGGGATAGCACCACATTCAGGGAAAATAGTCTTCCCTCATTCCATCCATGTTTTCATAGGAGCTGCATGGCTTTTAATTAACCCTGACTACCTGACCACAGTCAACTAGTCCAGAAATGAGCACTTGACTGTGTTGAGGAATCCTATTCCTAGAAGTTTTGTTCTCAGGATCGGAATTTTATTTTTGAATAGGCATGCTGGTATGGGGCACAGAAATGTGTTTTAACAGCCAATCAGCTGACCCTAAAGATTGAGAACTCTAATCTAGACTATCTCAATTCCTTATTTGGTTGTGCCTATTATTTCTTAAAAGGTATTTTGTTTTAAAACTGGAATTGTATTCAACCAATACTGTCAATTCAATCTGGTAGACTGTTGGGGGGGGGGGTGGCAGTTCAAGTGTCAATAACAGATACTATATGAAGAACTATGATAATACTGGTCTGGTGAAGTTTTGGAATTAGTATTTGTATACTCTTTCTGGAACTCCTCCCCCAGCAGAATGCATCTAAATGATAGCAGTGACATCGGAGTTAAGAAAAAGTTACGGTGTCAACCATGAATATGACCCCGATTTCATAAGAAAAAAACAAAAAACAACATCCTCAAATTTAAGTGGTTGATTACCTATGGAATTCAGTGCCTTGTCTTTTACCATTTAACTACTTCTCTAGTTTTAGATAGTAAACATTTTTCATAAGAAAAACCAACTAATGTCATAAAGATACAAACAATATAAATGACAGATTTTTTAAAAATAACATCAAGGAATATCTGCACTCAGGAATGCAGAAATGTGGGTCAAGCTTTCAGTATCAGTTAATGTACACCTCTATTCAAAAGCAAATTCATGTTAAAATATTTTCTCATCCTAAACAGAAAGACTTTCTACCCTTCCATTTAGCATTTTATAAGAATGTTAGGTCAGCACTTAAATATTTACTTCTGGATGGTGGGATTGCAGGACCCCTAAATGTAGGATCATTTATATTAATATTTTCAGTTTTTGAAGTAATGAGTCTCTATTACTTTCAAAATCAAATAAAGATTTTGTTTTTGTAAAAGAGAAAACATTAAGTTTAGCCAGTTTAGATAAAGAATTGGTTTGAAATTGGCATGTAGTTAATATAGTTTTAAACTGAGTTGTATTAAGTAAGGTCCATGAGTGAAATCTGTTCCATTTTCAGACTAGTAACCAGAGGACCACTTAGTCCACTCAGACTTATATTTAGGATCATTAAAAATATATTAGGGGTTGCTAAGTTTGGCTTCATGCTCATGTGAACATCCTGCCTCAAAGTAAGTTTCTCTATTATTTATTCTGCTTTTGTAACTTAAAGCCAAACTTTGATACAGCAAATATCTCATAAGAACCTCCATATGGGTTTTCCATTGTACTGGATATATAAGAAATTTAAGAAAACTTCTCATTGATTTACAAGTACATTGATATTTAACTTTAAATGGTTCTTAGAAGTTTTTGGGTTGGCTTGAGGGAAAATTCAAACATATCATTTCCCTATGCTGTATTAATGAGACTAATTGTAACATAAAGGACAGTAAAAACTTCCTAAGGAATGTGGGGAACTAATTAACAGTGTATAATTCTGGATTTTTTCCATTTATCCATAAGAGAAAAATGCACAATTAACTAAATAAATATACTTGGTTTAAAAATGTATTAATTTTCCCTTTTGGAAACTCATATATAATGGTTTTTTGCTTGTTTTATATCTGCTGGCTTTTTAAAAGTAGGTATATCAATTCACAGCAGGTGACAAAGTTCCAAGAACATACCAGTTTTGAGTAAACTATAAATATACTCCAAATAATTCAAATATGAAATAACTAGGACAAGGAGAATATAACATGATATATTTCAACTCATGAAGATCAAGTCTGAAAGGGCAATATGACTTGGGTCTGTGTGCTTAAAAAAAAAAATCAACTGAGAAATTTATTAAAACCAACTGTAGGCAACTTGGGTTGGGGAATCTTATATCCAGAAATTCATAAAACACTTGAAAAAACAAATATTAATTTAATAATAAACATTATGGTCAGGCTGTTTTATTAAGGAGGCAACCACACATACAAGTTCAGCTATAGAAATGTTTGCAAATCAAACTTCATGTGATCTAAAAGGACCATGCGTAATGTCAAAAATGGATGTCTGTACATTCAATAAAAATTCAAACATACATAGTCTAGATCATACTAGAGTTATACAAATGTCTGGGGACACATGTATCTAATTTCCTTTCAAAAAAACTCTTTTATAAAAGTGATGTATTGAGATAATTTTAAAAAGTCTGACAATTATGAATGGTCCCCAGTTGTACAAAATGTGATTTCCAGGGCATGAAAACTGAAAAAAGTCAACTCTTCAGAGTGTTTTATATTATACAAACAGGTTCTGTAGAAAAATGATCCAGCAAATGCTTGAGTTAAGAATATTTATATTTTTTCCAATTTTTACACTTTTATTAACACACTTACAAAAAAATAACATTCAAACACTGAGAAAATTAAATAACTTTGGAAGCAGAGCTCATAGCTTTCTGCTTACATATAAGTGACAATTCTGGGCTGTTGGCACAGAAAAATAATCAACATTCATTAAAACCCTTACTACTATATATCAAACATAAGTTAAAATCATAGGCACTAGTTTATCAAATCCACATTTCTTCTGTAAGACTAACCACAGTGAATCCTTAGATTTTCCCAAACAGAAAAATTGGCAATACACAAAGGCCTTCTAGTAAAAAGGCAATTTTTCTCTTTAGGAACCTAAAAGCCAATAGTCTGTGGTAGTATAACAGCAGGTAAAATAATGCTTTACCCAACTCAGATCCAAATACGTTTTTAACAAGTGATGAAGTATTTTAATTAAAAAAAAAATAGACATTTTTTTTCTGATGCAGCCATTTAAAAACAAAGTTAAATAACCTGAATACTCCTTTTGAAACAGATAATCTAACTTAATGTAATGGGTGTTTCAAATAGAGTTAAAATTCCTTGTAATTATTAGATTGCAGCATATTTTTCTTTTGCAACGTTGCACTGAAACTGAGACCTATTTTGTTTTGTGTACATATGGTTTTAAAAAGAGACAGTGGCTAGTTCTTTTATTTAGATTTTTACATGAGATACCCCCCACCCAAAGCAGATGCTTTATCTTCCTCTGAAAAGCAACATTTTTTAGTTCATCATCATGTCGAATTCTGACGCCACCCTTCCCTGACCCACACTCATCATCCTCAAATTCAAGGATGAAATTTCTTCCTTGCATTATACATCAAAATACATTAGCACTGGCAGTTTAAATCTCCAGCTGGATGTGCTAACTGAATGACTCCCTACTGGTCAAGCTAATAAAAGATACCATGGTTGTCACGGCAGAATGGGGGTCTTGGTTTTAAAATTTTTATCGTTCTCTCAACCTATCAACTTCGATGCTATCCTGAATATCAAAGTCTTTCATTTGTCTCTCAATTTCTTTTGCCAACTTACAGAATGTCTTTGACTAACAGGAAATGAACTTACGTTCAAATCTCTTAAAATCCTTTAGGTAACCTGATTGCCAATATTTCAAAGCCATTCAAATTAAGTATTTTAAAACAGACCTCACCATGAAAAATGAGAAGCCCACTGAAGAAAGTTTTAGTCTGGTAATTGTCTAATAAAACCGAAAAAAAGTGATTTCCAGGATATACACAAGGGCCACTAGAGAGCAAGTATTTAACAGGTTAGAGTCATATGTAGTGGGTTTCATTTTTTTACCAAAAATGTAAAAATTAACGTAAGGCAGAATCCAAGTCAAAAGGGACAGTATTTTCAAAGGAGGTTTTACACAGTTACCTAGTTTAAAGTGGATCAACTTAAGTAGGATTCAGCAGGCTATATCTTCCTACCACATAATAGACTGTTGTGTCAATTAATAATAACAATACAACTGTCATTACCAGAGATTTTGTAAGTTAAGTGCATAGATTTTTCCCCCCCTCTCTCTCATGGCATGGTTTTGTTCCAGGTTGTAAGCACTGAGGCGGTGTTAGTTATACCAAGAATAAAGACACATACTACTTGCTCTTTCCGATCATGGAAACCTGCTAATAAAAACACCATCTCTTAGTTCTGTAACAGATATAATAGCATGTGAAGAAGGTGGCTTCAATAGCAAAGGCTATCTTTCCTGAGCCAGGAGCTATAAAGTTTAGAAAGATTGTACAACTGATAGTAAGCCCTTTTGGCAATCAAAACAAACATGCAGAAGTCCGATGTGTCAACGCAACACGGTGGACGCACGGTGTAACGTTATCTGGTGGTGGTAACAGGTGAGCTACATCCAAAACTTAAGATTAAACAAAATGACAATTTTTCTGATGAATCTGCAAAAAATAATTTACAGAATTCTCACGAATTTAGGTATCATGTTTGAAATCTCTAGGCTAGATTTCTTTCCATCCCCATCTTCCCTTCCATCTCAATTTAGTTTCTTGGAGTACTAGTGAAACACTAGTGAAACATTTTAGATAATTAGTCAGAATATTAGCTCTCATTAACACAAATATTTATTGATGCTATTTATACAGTAAATTAGGTTGAATGTAAAGTTTTGGATAGCTTGAATTCACCATTTTCTTGTGCACAAAGGTATTCTCTCATTTACAAATGGGCATTTCTCTTTGGCATCTGTTAGTTTTTTGCCCAGATATTGGCCTCTGTCAAATATTAAAAAATCAACTTAGTTTCTATTAAAAAAAACTAAATGTGATTCCACGGAGAGTGATTGTATGATTACCAAACACATCTGATGTTAAATGTCATTAAAGTGCTGCTTGATCATCTCTGTCAGTTTGTGCTAATTAAGACAGAGAGGGCTGGGATCTATAAATCCCAAGAGTCTTATCTGAACAGTCTGCATATAAAAGTTGTCTTTTAGCCTGGTGAAGGGGTATCCATGAAGCTGTGGAACTCTGCATTCTCATCTTTGCTGGTCAATAACAGCCATCTTTCCAACTGTCATCTTTCATGCTACCATAGGTTTTAGGAGCTGGCAAGGATCTGAAATAAAGCAATTTTATAAAGTGATTTGTAAGGCTTATGAAACATTACCATACTATCTCCCACATATATTAATTACTTTGCAGGTGGCATTCTGATCCAATGAAGGCTGTTCCAGGGGACTACTGAGATCAAAGCTCAAAACAGCCTATTAGCACAATTGTTCCACACTTGGCATTTCCAACTTTCCAGGTGACTTCACTAACATCTTTTTGTTAACACAGCTACTATAGTAAAAGAAAGGAAAAGACTGTCTCATCTCTTCCAACAGCATGGATCACCAACATTTTAATTAATTAATCTGAGGGCGGCAGAGTGATGAATGTGACAGCAGAGACTTAATGTCACCATCACTTAGAGAGCAAAATGACGTAGTGCTTAAAGGGACTTTTAAATCAGACATAGAACTGAAAGCCTTGAGTTGTGTAGTCTTAGGCAAATTACTTAACCTCATCAAATTTCAATATTCTCCTCTGAAAAATAGGGATAATAACAGTTTAATGTTTGTTATTATAATGTTTAATGTTACCGTAAAAATTCAATAAGGTACATGTAATAAGTTATTTAGCACAGTGTACAGCAAAAAGCTGTTGTACTCTACTACTGAATTCAGAAATGTAATACATTTATCTTAGAATGAATGATATGGGTAATTCATTTTAAATGCTTATAAGATGAAAGCCATTTTTTCCCATGCAAATAAATATTTAAAGTTTAATTATGTTTGGACTCCTAAGATTTCTGATGGTGATGTAATCACATTCCTGAAAGGCAGATACTACAATTACACAGATGCATGGTTCCCAGCCTGGCTGGCCTCAGAATCACCTGATTCAACAGATAAACAAAATAATTACCGACAGATTTTGGCCTTCATACTAGATCTACTCTCTGGGGGTAAAACTTAGACCTCTACATTTACATAAATTCTACAGAAGATTCTGAATTGTATCAAAGTTTGAAAACCACCCTCCTAGATTATACTCAGATTTGGTAGCTATAAGTTTTATCTTAAATATCACTCTAGGTTCTATCTAATATGCTTCCTTACCTTTACCGAATAACATATTCAAAATGAACAAATATCACAACCAAATGGAGTGGTTCTAACAATTTTTTCTAGGAGTTCTCACAGATGCCTAATCAGGTTAGGCATTAGGAATTTTAGCTGACCAAAGTGGAATGAAACCTAGTGTCTTAAGTGACGATTTCTTTAAAACAACAAAGTAACGTTTTATTCTAATTCTGCTAAGACTCTAATGGGAACCCATTAGGACTCTCTAGGTTTGCTACCACATGCAGTGATGAATGTAATTCCAAAGTACCCACTTTCCGATGCTCAAGATTGTTGAAACAGAACATCTGTCACTTACCTGCGAACAGGCTGTGCAAGTTTGCTGCGAGGCACTGGTATACCCCCAGCAGAAGGGGCACTGGGTCTGGGCAAGCCACTTCTCATTGCGGTTGTCCCTGCAGGTCTGGTTAGAGTAGTGCTGTTGATATTGTTGGGAGGATTTGCTGGGACTGTGTTCTGAACCATGGGAAGCCCAGGTGAGGAGGTGGTCTGTGTGAGCTGTGTTGTTTCTTGGCTACCAGGAGAACCAGAGCCATGGTTACTAAATGCTTTTACTGGTTGCCGGAGAGCCAAAGGAGATGGTGCTGCAGGGGAGCGGAATTTGCCTGGAGAAGGTACTGCAGAATGGCAAAGAAAAATCAATGTTTTTAGTAGTAACTAAGTGTAAGCGAAACAAGTGTTTTATATTACACTAATGACTAGGCCACCAGTACATCTGTATTCACGAAAACTCGCTCTACAGAAATGCAAGGAATAAAGAATATTTTTGGGCTAACGAAACAAAACAAGATAACTGGTAAGTCCTAAATAACCAAGTCCTTATTCAGAGGACTGCAACTATCCTTCATGACAGTGTTTTAACTATGCCAGCTAGGAATCCACAATACCAGAAGAGAAAAGAAGAGAAAAGCATTGCAGGATTCTATTTCACTACAGCCAACTAGCCTGGGCCATATTCTAGAAATGAAAATGGCTGACTACCACATTGTTGACCAGAATTTGAAACATACTCTCCCTTCAAAAAACCATTCACGTAAACACGTATCAAGTATCTGCTGGCTGTACCTCAAAGTCCTATATCACCTACAAGTGTAACTTAAGACTTGGAAAGAAAACATTAAAAACAAAACAGCTTCTCCTGTTGTGCTTCACCAAGTAGAGAAGTTATAAATCTAAGGGCATATCAAGATATGTATGAAAACACAGGTTAAAGATGGTACATTCTTCTGGAATGTCAATTCTGTAAGTTAAAACAGTTATAAAACAAATACTGATACATGAAAGAATAAAACGGAAAATTTACATTAATTTTTAAGCCAAAATAGGACTACAAATGAATTTTATTATTGTGGTTGTTCCTTAACATTTTATTTTTATTTATTTTTAAAAAATATTTTATTTGAGAGAGAGAGACAGCGAGAAAGGGAACACAAGCAAGGCAAGTGTGAGACAAAGAAGCAGGCTTCCCGTGGAGCAGGGAGCCCGATGCAGGGCTCAATACCAGGACCCTGCGATCATGACCTGAGCCATAGGCAGACGCTTAATGGCTGAGCCACCCAGGCACCCCTGTTCCTTAATGTTTTAAGTTCAGATCTCCTAGAGGACACATTCATCATTCCCTGTTTATTTGGTTTGGCTAAGTCACCTCTAAAAGGGCAACAATTTTAGTTTCTTCAAATGTCCATGAATGGCTACACACAATGTAAATAAAAAATATTACGTTGACCTGATTATCTAACAAATAATTCGGGAGGTGAAGAGAATAGAGATGGGGAAGGAAAGAGGGAGAGCTGGATCAGAGGCAGAATCAGGTCACCCTATTCTCTCTCAACCTCCATTAGTTCAGGGAGGACATGACTGAAGGAAAAACCTTGGTCTTAAGACTGCAGAAATGGATTATTCCACATAACTCCATCTTCCTCACGTCTACTAATCTAAATGGTATAGGTAACAATAAGGCCTGCCACAGTAGTGGGTGGGAAAGGAAAAAAATGGATGAGTCTGGCCACTATTTTCTTCTGCTCTATGAGAGAAAGAAGATAGGATACACTTTAGCTTCAAAACTCCCAAACAGGGGAGATTCCTCTCTTACCTTCCTTTCAGTAAGGTTTTTTATACATAGCCTTCTTCCTTCCCAACTCATCTTCCTTGCCTTCTATTTGATCAAAGTCCCAAATGTCAGCATCTCTGTACTTTATATTAGGCCCCAGTACTTGCTGGGCTCAGATGATCTCTGCTTGGCTCCAAAAACTCTATAGAGCCATGGTTCTCAAACTTGTACAACAAAATCCCAAGGAGCTTTTAAAGAAGAATATAGAAACCCAGTACCACCTCCAGAAAATCTAGCCTAGAATGGAACTCAGATATTTATATTAAAACCACCACAGGAGCTTTAAGCCATGATGGCAAAACTGGGAAGGGAGCTACCTTCCTACTTGTAAACACTTATACAACTGGAAAAAATATATACAAAACAGTTTTCAAATATTGGACAACAGGCAGTACAGAATTATAATTCCTGAGAAAAGGAAAATAAATATGATGAGCCCTGTGAGCACACTGGCTTTTTTGCGGGGGGAATGAGATACTTTTCGGAATGTAGAGCAAGGAGGAGGATCCTGAGCAGATCAAAGTTATCCTGCTGAGCTGAGAAGACAAAAGTTGGAATTTGAGAAGCAGAGTACCTTAGAAGAGGGAGCTGCTCCAGAAGACCTCTGTAACTCAGCTGAGCAGTCTGCCTGAATCTTTAGTTAAATATCGTGCTATGCATATACCAAGTGAAGTTCCATGAGACTGAGCAAAGGAAGACTGAAACACTGTAAACTAAGCAAAGCCTATGACTTGAAAATATAATAAGTTAAATTTGCAAAAAAATAAGTGACATATGAAAAATAAGCCAACAATAAAAATAAAATGTAATGTTAAAAGGTACTCAGCTATTCCAGAACAATAAAAGACGAGGGAGAAAACAACAAGGATCTGAAGGGACAGTGAGAAAAACTGAGAGACGGCAGATTTTAAACCAACCATATTGATAACTGCATTAACTATGAATAGTAATCACTCCAATGTAAAGGTAATGATTGCTCATACCCACAAAAAAGAAAGAGCTACATGGTATCTAAAAGAAACATATTTTAAGAGTCTCATGCTCTACCGACTGAGCTTGCTGGATGCTAAAAGAAACACATTTTAGAGAGGACTTTCCAAGATGGCAGAGGAATAGGAGACCTTAGTTTTGTCTGGTCCCAGGAATTCAGATAGGTAGCTACCAAATCATTCTAAACACCTGTGAACTCAACCAGAGATGTAAGAAAAGAATTGCTGCAATTCTACAAACAGAAAAGCGACCACTTCCTGCAAGAATGACAAGACAGAAAAACTCACCTCAAAAATGAGAACAAGAGGCAGCACTGACTGCCAGGGACCTAATCAGTATGGATATAAGTAAGATGTCGGAACTAGAGTTCAGAATAACGATTATAAGGATACTAGCTGGACTTGAAAAAAGCACAGAAGACACTAGAGAATCCCTTTCTGGAGAAATAAAAGAATTAAAATCTAATCAAGTCAAAATCAAAAAGGCTATTAATGAGATACAATTAAAAATGGAGGCCCTAACTGCTAGGATAAAAGAAGTAGAAGAGAGAATTACTGATAGAGAAGACAAAATGATGGAAATAAAGAAGCTGAGAAAAAGAGAAACAACTACTGGATCATGAGGAGAGAATTCAAGAGATAAGTGATACCATAAAGCAAAACAATATTAGGATAATTGGGATCCCAGAAAAAGAGGAAAGAGAGAGAAGGACAGAAGGTATACTAGAGCAAATTATAGCATTGAACTTTCCTAATCTGGGGAAGGAAACAGGCATCCAAGTCCAGGAGGCACAGAGAACCCCTCAAATCAATAAAAATAGCCCAACACCCCAACATGTAATAGTGAAACTTGCAAATCTCAGAGACAAAGAGAAAATCCTGAATGCAGCCTGGGACAAGAGGTCTGTAACCTACAAGGGTAGAAACATAAGATTAGCAGCAGACACCTGGCAGGCCAGAAAGGACCAGCATGATATATTCAGGGTGCTAAATGAGAAAAATATGCAGCCAAAAATACTTTATCCAGCTAGGATGTCATTCAAAATAGGAGTGATAAAAAGCTTCTGGGACAAACAGAAACTGAAAGAATTTGTGATCACCAAACCAGCCCCTACAAGAAATATTAAAAGGGATCCTTTAGGCAAAGAGAGAGCCCAAAAGTAACACAGACCAGAAAGGAACAGAGACAATATACATAAACAGTCACTTTACAGGTAATACAATGACACTAAATTCAGATCTTTCAATAGTTACTCTGAATGTAAATGGGCTAAATGCCCCAATCAAAAGATATAGGTTATCAGGTTGGATAAAAAAGCAAGACCTATCGATATCCTTTCTGCAAGAGACTCATTTAGACCCAAAGACACCTCCAGATTGAAAGTAAGGGGGTTGAAAACCATTTATCATGCTAATGGACACCAAAGAAAGGTAGGGTAGCAATCCTTATATCAGACAAATTCGATTTTAAACCAAAGACTGTAATAAGAGATGAGGAAGGACACTACATCATAATTAAAGGGTCTATACAACAAGATCTTACAACTGAAAATATTTATGCCCCTAACATAGGAGCAGCCAATTATATAAACCAATTAATAACAAAATTTAAGAAACACATCGATAATAATATAATAATAGTAGGGGACTTTAATACCCCATTCACTGCAGTGGACAGATCATCTAAGCAGAATATCAACAAGGAAACAAGGGCTTTGAATGACACAATGACCAGATGGACTTCATAAATATATTCAGAGCATTCCATCCTAAAGCAACAGAATACACATTCTTCTTGAGCACACATGGAACATTCTCCAAAACTGATCACGCACTGGGTCACAAATCAGGTCTCAACTGGTACCAAAAGACTGGGATCATTCCCTGCATATTTTCAGACAACAATGCTTTGAAACTGGAACTCAATCACAAGAGGAAATTTGGAAAGAACTCAAATACATGGAGGCTAAAGAGCATCCTACTAAAGAATGAATGGGTCAACCAGGAAATTAAAGACAAATTAAAAAAAAGTCATGGAAACAAATGAAAATACAACTGTTCAAAACTTTTGGGCTGCAGCAAAGGCAGTCCTAACAGGGAAGTATACAGCAACACAAGCCTTTCTCAAGAAACAAGAAAGGACTCAAATACACAACCTAACCTTACACCTAAAGAAGCTGAAGAAAGAACATCAAATAAAGCCTAAACCCAGCAAGAGAAGAGAATTAGTAAAGATTAGAGCAGAAATCAATGAAACAGAAACCAAAAGAACAGTATAACAGATGAACAAAACTAGGAACTGGTTCTTTGAAAGAATTAATAAGATCGATAAACCTCTGGCCAGAGTTATCAAAAAGAAAAGAGAAAGGGCCCATACAAATAAAACCATGAATGAAAGAGGAGAGATCACAGCCAACACCAAAGAAATACAATTATAAGAACATATTATGAGCAACTATGTGTCAACAAATTAGGCAGTCTGGAAGAAATGGATGCATTCGTAGAGATTCGTAAACTACCAAAACTGAAACAGGAAGAAACAGAAAACCTGAACAGACCCATAACCAGCAAGGAAATTGCAGCAGTAATCAAAAATCTAACAAACAGTCCAGGGACAGATGGCTTCCCAGGGGAATTCTACCAAACATTTCAAGAAGAATTAATACCTATTTTTCTGAAGCTGCTTCAAAAAACAGAAATGGAAGGAAAACTTCCAAACTCTTTCCATGAGGCCAGCATTACCTTGGTCCCCAAACCAGACAATGACCCCACCAAAAAGGAGAATTACAGACCAATATCCCTGAAGAACATGGATGTAAAAATTCTCACCAAAATATTAGCCAATATGGGGACGCCTGGGCGGCTCAGTCTGTTAAGTGGCTGCCTTCAGCTCAGGTCATGATCTCACAGACCTGGGATTGAGTCCTAGGTCGGGTTCCCTGCTGAACAGGGAGTCTGCTTCTCCCTCTCCCTCTGCCTCTCCCCTGCTCATGCTCACTCTCTTGCTCTGTCTCAACTAAATAAATAAAAAATAAATCTTTAAAAAAAAATTAAAAAGTAAAAGAAAGGGCAAGAACGATATGATCCTCTCAATAGATGCAGAAAACACATTTGACAAAGCACAACATCCTTTCTTGATTAAAACCCTTCACAGTGGAGGGATAGAGGGAACATAACTTGGCATCATAAAAGCCATATACAAAAAGCAATGAATATCATTCTCAATGTGGAAAAACTGAGAGCTTTTCCCCTAAGGTCAGGAACATGGCAGGGATGTCCACTATCACCACTGCTGTTCAACATAATACTAGAAGTCCTAGCCTCAGCAATGAGACAACAAAAAGAAATAAAAGACATCCGAATCAGCACTCTTTGCAGACGACATGATAATCTATGTGGAAAACCCAGAAGACTTCACCCCAAAATTGCTAGAATTCATACAGCAATTCAGCAAAGTGGCAGGATATAAAATAACTGCACAGATATCAGTTGCATTTCTATACAATAAGACAGAAGAAAGAGAAATTAAGGAGTCGATCCCATTTACAATTGCAGCCAAAACCATAATAAGATACCTAGGAATAAACCTAACCAAAAAGGCAAAGGATCTGTACTCAGAAAGCTACAGAACACTCATGGAAGAAATTGAGGGAGACACAAAGAAATGGAAAAACGTTCCATGCTCATGGATTGGAAGAACAAATATTGTTGTTGTTGTTGTTTTTTAAAGATTTTATTTATTTTTTTGACAGAGATAGAGACAGCCAGTGAGAGAGGGAACACAAGCAGGGGGAGTGGGAGAGGAAGAAGCAGGCTCATAGCAGAAGAGCCTGATGTGGGGCTCGTTCCCATAATGTCGGGATCACGCCCTGAGCTGAAGGCAGACGCTTAACCGCTGTGCCACCCAGGTGCCCCGGAAGAACAAATATTGTTAAAATGTCTATGCTACCTACAGCAATCTATACATTCAATACAATTCCTATTAAAATACCATCAACTTTTTTCACAGAGCTGGACATGGATGGAACTAGAAGGTATTATGCTAAGCAAAATATGTCAATCAGAGAAAGACAATTATCATATGACCTCACTCATATGTGGAATTTAAGAAACAAAATAGAATATCATAAGGGAAGGGAGGAAAAAATTAAACAAGACGAAACTAGAGAGGGAGACAAACCATAAGAGACTCTTAACTATAGGAAACAACCTGAAGGTTACTGGAGGGGAGATAGGTGGGGGGATGGGGTAACTGGGTGACAGACATTAAGGAGGGCACGTGATGTAATGAGCACTGGGTATAAGACTGATGAATCACTGAACTCTACCTCTGAAACTGATAATATGCTATATGTTAATGAACTGAATTTAAATATAAATACATACATACACACACACATTTTAGACATAAAAACATAGGTTAAGGGGCACCTGGGTGGCTCAGTTGTTAAAGCATCTGCCTTTGGCTCAGGTCATGATCCCAGGATCCTGGGATCCTTCTCCCTCTCCCACTACCTCTGCTTGTGTTTCCTCTCTCACTGTCTCTTTCTGTCAAATAAATAAATAAAATCTTAAAAAAAAACCAAAACCACATAGGTTAAAAGTAAAAGGACAGAAAAAGATACAACACATAAAACCGATCATGAAAGCGCTGGAATGTCTATAACAACATCAGAAAAAAAGATTACCATGAAAGATAGAGTTCAATTTAAGGGGGTTTATTCAGAAGAGAACATAAGAATTCCAACTGTGTATATCCAAAAAGAGATATACAAAACAGATGAAACAAACTGACATAACTGAAAGCTGGGGGAAGAAGTCTACAATTAAATATTTCAACACTACTCCACTCTCAGTAACTGATAAAACAAATAGGTAGAGAATCAGAAAGGACACAGAAGACAAACACCACCATCAATCGAATCGGCTTGACATTTATAGAACACTCTACTCAACCGATCACGGTTCCAACTTTCATCAGCAGGTGAATGAGTAAACAAACTGTGATATATCCGTATAATAAAATACCACTCAACAATAAAAAGGAGTAAACTGCTGATACAATTAGGATGGACTCTAAAAATTATGCTGAGTGAACTAAGTGCCAGATACAAAACAGCACATATTGAAGACTCCGTTTATATTAAGTTCCAGAAAATGCAAATCCAATTTGCAGATCAGATATTTGCTTGAAGTTGGAAAAATTGACTGGGAAGAAATACAAGGAAACTTTTGGGGGTTATGGAAATGTTCTGTGACTTTACTATATTGATGGTTACATAAACACGTGTGTGTGTTTAAAGATTTATTTATTTGAGGGGCGCCTGGGTGGCACAGCGGTTAAGCATCTGCCTTCGGCTCAGGGCGTGATCCTGGCGTTATGGGATCGAGCCCCACATCAGGCTCCTCTGCTGTGAGCCTGCTTCTTCCTCTCCCACTCCCCCTGCTTGTGTTCCCTCTCTCGCTGGCTGTCTCTATCTCTGTCAAATAAATAAATAAAATCTTAAAAAAAAAAAAAAAGATTTATTTATTTGAGGGACAGAGAGCAAGCACGCACAGTGGGGAGGGGCAGAAGGAGAGGAAGAAACTCCAAGCCAACTCTGGAGCACAGAGCCTGATGGGACGCTGGATCTCAAGACTCTGAGATCATAACCTGAGCCAAAACCAAGAGTTGGTCATCCAACTGATGGTGCCACCCAGGTGCCCCATGAATGTGAATTTTTGCTGAAATTCAAATTGTGTTTAAAATTCCACCTGAATACAGCTGACTTTAAGAAAACTCCATAAGGGACTCTATAGTAAAGCCAAGGCTGAGAATAATGGCTTTTGAATCAATCATGTCCCGGTCCCCAACAACTGTTACAGTCTCCTCTGGTAGAAAACTAAAGATGTCCACAGGGCCTGAGTACCCCTGACTTGCAAATTCCACAATCTTCACAGATTTTTTTTTTTTAACCTTACATAATCCCTATTACCCTTTCTATAGGTGACTATAAATATATTTTCTCAACTCCATTGTCTATACCCAGCCTCGTGTCCCTTGCCAGACCAGTCTCTACCCAAGTTGTTTCAGTGGTTTCCTGAAGGCTTACTGGATAACTAAGGCTCCAAGGCTCTAATTCATCTAGCCACTACCTGAGGGTGCGGCCTGGACATCTTCCTTCTAGTACCAACTCCAAAAAGGCCATCTTCAGTCCTAGCTTTTCCCACAGTTGGTAGTCTTTCAGCCAGGGTTTTGTTTTTGTAGGAACACAGGTTTCTGAAAGGAGCAAGAACAGTACAGTTCAGAGGATCCTAAGCTTCAAAGAGTATTCTGGGAAAGTCTAGCGAGTTGAGGAAAGATGGCATGAGGTCAGATTAAGAGATGCACTGAGACACTGTGAATGACAACCTGTTAGATGAGAAGAGTCCTAGGCTTCCTTCTTATGGTGACTGATTTAAAGCCCATGGTGAAATTAGGCACTTATATTAATGAGGCTAAGACTGTTTCTTTTTTTTTTTTTAAAGATTTTATTTATTTATTTGACAGAGATAGAGACAGCCAGAGAGAGAGGGAACACAAGCAGGGGGAGTGGGAGAGGAAGAAGCAGGCTCATAGCGAAGGAGCCTGATGTGGAGCTCCATCCCATAACACCGGGATCACGCCCTAAGCCGAAGGCAGACGCTTAACCGCTGTGCCACCCAGGCGCGCCAAGACTGTTTCATTTCTACATGACAATCTTATACGTACTGGAATGTATCTATAATGCTTTGAATGTCTTACCCAAACCTTATCTTGAAAATGGGCTTTGCAAAAAGCATCTTTTCCTCTGGAAAAACTTCTGACCACTTTTTGAGCGATAATAGTAATACCAGGGAACTGACTGTCTCCTGAAATTTTTTTAAAATGTGAATCTCAGACTTCCACTTGGGAAAATGGGATAGATGTATTTTTTCCCTATTTCTCCCACTTAAATATAATTTAAAACCCTGGGCATGATATATACATCAGACATAAGAAAATTCTGATGTGGAGGGGGAAAAGGAAGACTGCCTAGGGAACTTGTGACCTAAGGGATGACATGATAATGAGTTGCTAGGGTTTTCTTCTTGCTACATATATCTCAAATTGGAGCTGAAGAAGCTGGCAACCTGGAAAAGCCATAAGGTGTGACAGAGAAAAAAAAGCCTGCTTTCTCTAGCCAAAGAACTAGGAAAAAAAACTTTTAGATGATAACTATTCTATTCCAGCCAAACACCACAGAAAAATTGTAACCCTACTCTCACCCACACCAGCAAGGGCTTGTGGGGTATCTGGACTTCTGTTCTTGTGAAGTTTAACAAGGCGCCCCAATATCTTCTCCAGGAAGGTGTCAGAGAAGACAGTAATCAGATGTTCTTTCCTCTGCTCATGGGTTGGTGTCAGAGGAGGTCCAGTAAAGAGTCAGGCCTTTGATGACTGCTCAGTGGTAATAAGATCACCTCCATCACAGCAGGAGTGGAGACCAAGTGGGGAGCCAGAACTCCTACGTCCACCCACCTGGCCCCCTCCCTTGGGTGCCAACAAAGACTGGAGTAGAAAACCTGGGCTTCCAGCCATTGCACTACTGGGTGTTTACCCCAAAGATACAGACGTAGTGAAGAGAAGGGCCATATGCACCCCAATGTTCATAGCAGCATTGTCCACAATAGCTAAATCGTGGAAGGAGCCGAGATGCCCTTCAACAGATGACTGGATTAAGAAGTTGTGGTCCATATATACAATGGAATATTACTCAGCTATCAGAAAGAACGAATTCTCAACATTTGCTGCAACATGGACGGCACTGGAGGAGATAATGCTAAGTGAAATAAGTCAAGCAGAGAAAGACAATTATCATATGATTTCTCTCATCTATAGAACATAAGAACTAGGATGATCGGTAGGGGAAGAAAGGGATAAAGAAAGGGGAGGTAATCAGAAGGGGGAATGAAACATGAGAGACTATGGACTATGAGAAACAAACTGAGGGCCTCAGAGGGGAGGGAGGTGGGGAAATGGGATAGACCGGTGATGGGTAGTAAGGAGGGCACGTATTGCATGGTGCACTGGGTGTTATACACAACTAATGAATCATCGAACTTTACATCAGAAACCAGGGATGTACTGTCTGGTGACTAACATAATAAAAAATCGTTAAAAAAAAAAAAAAGAAAAAGAAAACGAAAACCTGGGCTTCTATTTCCACCTAGCAGTAATGAAATGCCCCCAAGCCTCATCCACCAAATGCCTGAGTGATGTCAGAGAAAGACACATAAAGCCAGAAAAAACAAAACCAGAAACATAGTATCAAAAGAAAACCACACACCATATCTCTCATGAATGCTGATGTAAAACTCCTTAACAAATTACTAGCAAATAGAACTCAGTGATATATGTATCTCTCATATACCATGGTCAAGTGAGGTTTATTCCAGGATGCAAAGTTGGTTCAAAATTTGAAAATCAATCAATGTCATCCACCACAATAACAGGCTAAAGCAAAGTCACATGATCACAACTACTGACGCAAAAAAGCATCTAACAAAATTCAACACATACTCATGATAAAAATTCTGGGAAAAATAGGAATGGGGAAACCTGAACTTGTTAAAGAACATTTATAAAAAATATACATATAATATACTTAATGGTGAAAGACTGCTTCCCCTCTAAGATAGGAACAAAAGCCAAGATACATGCTCTTACCACTCTTATTCATAGTGCTGCAAGTTCTAGCTAGTGCAGTAAGCAAGAAAATAAAAGGCATATAGATGAGAAAGAAACTGTCTTCATGATTGTTAATCAAAAATCCCAAGGAATCCACACACACAAAAAATAGTAACTTCTTAGAAATACTGAGTTCAGTAAAGTCACAGGATAGAAGATTAACATATGACAATTGACTATATTTCTTTATGGCAGTAATGAATGTACAGAAATCAAAATAAAAAATGCAACACTACTTGCATTGCTCCCCAAAAAGAGAAAAGAAATATTTAGATGTAAATCTAATAAAACAAAACTCAGCAAGCAAATTTCAGCAAATATCACAGGGCAGTTGTGAAAATCAAATGAGTAATATTTGTATAAATAGTTGGCAAATGTATAACATTACACAAACTGTAAGGCATACTACGTCTGTGCCTTCCTTATGTAAGGAATACTGGAGCCTTTCAGCCTGTTGCAGATGAGTTCTCTGGGAGGATATTCAACAATGCCCCTCAAGACAGTTGTCTCCTAGGCCATCCTTATAAATTAAAATACAGGGACTAATTAAGCTTTACTGTCCAAGTTAATTATGACGGTACGTTATAATTTCTCTGTACTCATTTTGGATACTGAGAATTGCACTTGAATCAAGGCATAAAAGGAAGCTGTTATCTACTCTGAGAAAGAATTAGAACTCTATTTATAAAACTGACATATGACTAAGAATGCTAACCTTGGTATTTAAGTTAAGTCACCTCTGAAATGAAGTGATGGGTAATATGAGGATCCCTATTTTTAAAACATTCATTTTTTGTCTTTTAATAAGCATTTAATAAAAATGGTAAGCTTTCTAGTTGAGGTTTAGAAAATACAACAGGCACTTTAGAATGGGAGAAACTGAGTAAACTGTATACTGTTTTTAGCTTGATAAATATTCAGAGAATGTTTTATAAACAATATATCTCAAATGTAAATGGCAACATGAAAAAACAAAGATACTCCAAATAGTTGTCTTCACAGTTATGTGTCCAAACTATAAATTCCACTAATTGTATAACTGCTAAAAATATGTAAATATCAAATATATAGTTTACAATAAAAATATACACATTGTCAAATACTGTCCACTATGACTAATGGGGGGAAAAACATTTATTAAAATAGATATGCCATCCAATTATTTAACAAAGATTAAGAACAAAAACACTTGTTAACTCTCCCTTACTATAGTAAGTTACATTATCCCAGTTACTCAGTGGTCTATGCACCATCAAGGATAGTAAGAGGTTACTGACATAATAAAGACTTAAAAATAAGTTCTGGTTATTAAAGACTACAGAGATGACGTAAATATGATTCTCTCATTATGGAGTCAAAGAATCCTTGCTACAAGAGTTGCTAGTGACTATCTGTACCCAACTTTTCACTGTGTAGAGAAGAAAAACTGCCACAACCACAAAGATCAACTGAGCAAATAAACAAGAAAATCAGAAGTTGAACCCACATCTCCTGATTCCCAGATTGGTATTCTTTACTGGGATCTAAAAAAGAAACACCTCTGGGAGTAGAAGTTAAAATGTTATTTTCACCATTTTTATTTTCAACTAGACTCAGAATGTACATTTGTGGGGCTACTAACCTGGGCAGGTTTCATAAGACATGATACCAAGGCCTATTAAATTGGTAAAGGCTTACAAGTAATCACACACACAAAATTAACAAGGCATAGAAGGCTTTGATTTCTTCTTCCATTACTATACATGACTCACCATTATTTTTGTAGGCACACACTTATCATGAGATTTATTAAACATAAGAGGCAGAAGATACCCCTGGGAATGGGTTTCACTATTGTTTTTCTTCCCTACATACAAAAAGATTGAGAGATATGAATAAATAAGCTACTGGCAAATACTTGCAGCATTAGCATTTTCAAAACGGGCAAAAAGTGGAAACAACTCAAATGTTCACAACTGAGAAATGGATAAATGAAATGTAGTATATCCATACACTGAATATGTATCACAATAAAATGGAACAAAGTACTAAGATATGCTGTAATATGATAAACTTCAGAAACCTTATGCTAAACCAGTCACAAAGATCACATATTATAGGATTCCATTTACATGAAATGGCAGAGGCATAGGTAAAACCAGAGACAGAAAGATTAGTGGTTGCCAGGGGCTGGAAGGAGTGGAAAATGGGTATGATATTTCTTATAGGGGTGATGAAAATCTGTAAAGTCAAAATAATTGAGCAGCTCTGTAAATATACTAAGAAACACTGACTTGTACACTTTAAAAGGATGAATTTTATTTATTTATTTTAAAGATTTTATTTATTCATTTGAGAGAGACCGTGAGCAAGTGAGAGAGCACAAGCAGTAGAGGGAGAGGGAGAAGCGGGCTCCCCTGCAAGCAGAGAGCCTGACTTGGGGCTCGATCCCAGGACTCTGAGATCATGACTTAAGCAGAAGGCAGCTGCTTAACTGACTGAGCCATCCAGGTGCCCCAAAAGGTTGAATTTCATACATAGACAAGAGGAACAAAGGTAAAAAATCAGAAAATAAGCAGCCATATTTTTTTAACAGTTTCCCAAAACAAGAGAAGAGGGATCTCTACAGACATAAAATCAGAAAATCTTAACTGACGCTTCTTTCTAAATGTTTAGAAAAACTAATTCCAAAGAAAAATGGGCAACAGAAAAGGACTGAGACCAAATCTCATGTGAAGTTACTATTAAAAAAAGAAAGGAGCGGAGTAACATTTCTACTAATGGTACAACCTTGCCAGAAATTGTGTCCATCATGCACACATACACAAAAGATGAAAATTATAACCTAATATTTTAAATTCTAAGAATATTTAAGAAAATGATAAATGATACAAAAGAACATCATAAATCAGAATGGGAAACATTCAAAAATGAGGTGATGGAACACAGAAAAGAACTGGACATAAATCATACTAAAATGAAGTCCAACATAGAAAGAACTCAAGAGTCACCACACGATAGATAATGCTTTAAGAGAAATAGGTAATGAAAAGAAACTTTTATAGAACAAGAAGAAATGAAGAAAGATGGAAAAGGATTCAAGGGAAGGAAACAGATACAGAAGACAAGCAAAGAACATCCAACATATGTACAACAGGAGTCCCCACAAAAACAAAAGCCAAAGCAAGAGAATACTAAAAACTGTAATTCAAAAGAATTTGTCTGAAATTTTAAAATATGTGCAATTCCATACTGAAAGAACACACCACCTATCTGGGGAAATCAACTCAAAATGACCAACATTAAGATATATTCTCATAAATTATTGAACTTTAGGGGTGCCTCAGTAGCTCAGCTGGTTAAGTGGCTGACTCTTGATTTTGGCTCTGGCCATGACCTTGGGTTCTTGGGATCGTACCCCATGTCAGGCTCCACACTTAGTGGGAAGTCTGCTTCAGGATTCTCTCTCCCTTTGCCTTTCCTTCACTTGCTCGCTCTCTAAAATAAATAAATCTTTTAAAAAAATAAATGATTAAACTTCAAAGGAAAACAAAACATCCTTTGGACATCCAGATAAAAAACCAAATGAATGTAAGAGAAATTAACTTTTTATTTCTGACAAAAATGGAGTAATATATTTAAGACACTCAAGGAAAGAAAATATTAGCCAAAGATTGCATATTTAGCTAATGAATTTCAAATATAAAAAGGGTGGACAAACTGCCATCAAGACACAAAAATGGAGGGAATGGATATTGCTCCTATCACTCCTTTTTAAGGAATCTACTAGAGAATGAGCTTCAAACAAGAAAAATGATTGGTGAGATAATAATGTACAGACTGATGGTAAGCATTAAATATATATTTAAATGTAGAACTAAGACTAAATAAAAGAGTACAAATAACTTCAATCTGATAATGCATATGCAGTGTAACTGCTAAACAAAAAAAGGAGCATATGCAAAAGGTTTTATAGACTATTTTCAGTAATCATATTGTATGGTATGCTATGTTTTCCCCAGATTTTGTGTGTAATATGGGATAAAACAAATTGTTAAATATTTCAATTCTTTCAGTTAGTGAGAGACAGAATTCTCAGAGCAAGACAAAGGAGATATAAATTAAGAGATTAAGTAATTACCCTTAAGCCCTGAATTTGAATAGAAAGTATCAGCATGAATTCATTAAGGCATTCAATCTTAAAAAATACACAGACACCAATCTATACATATATTTACTAGCTCTAGTAACTAAAAAAAACCCTAGGAACAATGACCAACCCAGTAGCAATTAATATGTCTAAAAACTCAGATTTTGGTTTTGAAATACCATTTCCCATCAAAGGAAATCAGGACTTTTGGAGAAATGACTAAATCCAGGTCTGAGGCAGGAAATGTAGAAGATGTGCCTATCCTGTCATACCAGTTAGCAAGAATTTATTAGACTACTACAGTTGTGTCAAAAAGACTTGAGGGCCAACTTGAAGCTTCCACCAAAGCTGGGAAAATATCCAGAATGAATCAAAACACATAAAAAATGTTTGAATCTGTTAAGTTCATAATGATATATATTTAAGAAAAATATGGGTCACCTTTGGAGGATGGTAGACCGTCAATTTATTTTGTAACTGGTAAATAGTGAGAAAGAATAAGCATTTATTCAGAATTTCCTAATGAAAGTATACTGCTGCATGAGCAAAGAATAAGGGAAAGTTTCTCTTTATTTTGACCAAAAAAAAAAAAGGAGTATTAGAATTGAAATAAACCGATTCTGCAATACCCAATAAAGTAAGGATATAGGCATTAAGCATCAATGACTGATAATATCACACACAAGAAAGAGGAAATCTTGCATGAAGCAGTCTCGCCCCAAACAGCAAAACCGAATCCAGTTAAGCACCTAGATCCAATTACCAATTTATGGAAAATACAGAGAAATCTACTAAATGACACCATGGAAAAGATATCAGCAAGATCCACCCTGTGGATCTACATCCTCATGTATACGGCAAATGATCTGGTGGTTTCTTCAAACAAACTTAACAAGGGGGAGTACAGAGCTGGAAGAAAACTATAAATCAAGAGAAACGTAAAAAGACATATGTTAAAGAGGCAGAACTACAGTTTCATTTCTAGGATGGTAAAAATTATACAAAGAAGTAAGGAAGTGATTGCTATAAAAATTCAGAAGAATGGCTACTCTGGGGGAGTGGGTCAAGACAGGATTGTGTTTGGAAGCAGAGAGGTAGTTTCTGAAGTAGCAAGTTATAGTCTTCTGATATGAATGGTGATCACTAAGGGGCTGCCTTATAAAGAATTCGTTAAGCTCTCTATGCATTATATGGTTTTCTGAATTTGTGTTGTATTTTAAAATAACAAAGTTTAACTAAACATTTATAAATTAGAACTCCTTTTAAATTTGTTAATCCTAAATTCTTAGAAAAATGCACTAGAGTTAATATGAAAGGACAAGTCAGAAAGTTCTACAATCTCAGAATATGGAGAGGAATATTTTAACAAGGTTAATGTATAACTTGAGGGGAAAACTAGAAAGTAAAGAAGTGCACTAAGCTACAGATTTACTATTATAAAAAGTGTTTCCTCTAATGGTAGCAGCATTTTTGCCTTATCTATAAACTTGGGGGCTAGGAAAGAAAAAGAATAAAATGAGGTTAATTGAAATTGGGTGATCTTGGAAGGCATTTTAGCTCTAACTGCAATTTTCTAAAACGCAGTCAGTTTTTAATCAGAAAAGTAAAGGCACAAATTTCAGAGAGGAGAAAATTTTGATCTAGGACTTTTTCTGCAAAAGAAATTGATAGATGTAGCCAAGATGTAACTAAAGAAGAAAAATAGATCTTGGAAAATCACAAAGGACTTAACTCTAAATGTAAGTAGAATCTACTCAATTATCATTCCAAAAATAGCACGAAATGGTTAACAGGAATTTGTATGTTTGGAGAGAGCCCTGTGCCCTCTCCTTCCCATTCTCTCAATTTTATATAATAAAATCATGGGAACGGGAGCAACTCCTATCATTTTAACTGTATCTAAAAACCCCATACAGCAGAGACTGGCTTTGACCACAACTATAATAGAAGAAAAAGTAAAGAGGGACTAGACATAGAGGAGGGAAGGGGGAAGGATGTAATGAGTGTATCTTGTTTATGATAAAGATTCAATAAACAGTTGTTAATGAAAAGCAAATATAAGAAATTTTAAATTTTGGATCCAAGGTAATGGCAAAATACCTAGGTTCGCCATTTTCAGATAGTCTGATATCAAACAGCATTTTAAACTCCTACCAATATGGCCTCTTATAAATGTTGTTTATCTCACCTTATATGAATATCCAAAATTCAGTGAATTAAAGCAGTATTGGACAACTACCATCGCTAACTCATCCTAAGTTGCTGCCTCTTTCCTTCCAAAGTATGTTTCTATATTTCAATTTGTCCTGACCTATGCATTTATTTTTTCTAAGTAGTTATTTTTTCCCTTTGACTTGGTGAGGTCTCTACTTTGTTTACCTCCACTTCACTGAGCTCCCAACTAAATAGGAATGAATATCTCTTTGTCAGAGCAGTTTAAGCAGTCACGCCTACGAAGCCTTAACAATACACAATGCATTTTTTTTTCCTTCAAAGAGAGGGATGGGCTGAAGAAACAAAAAAAAACCTTGCAAGAAGAAAATGCAAAGAGGAATGTGTCCAGCCTTGCTTGAGTTAGTGGCATGACTGTGTTCATTCAACAGATGTTTATGGTGTGTCCCTTTGTGCCAGGCAACACAGTTCTTACTTCCCTTCCCATCTTCAAACTCCAGCTACTACTAAATGTAATTAAAATCAAAGTGACTGGGGTGCCCAAGTGGTTAAGCACCTGACTCTTAATTTTGGCTCAGGTCACAATCTCAGGGTCATGAGATCAAGCCCTACTTAGGGCTTCGTGCTGAGCATGGAGCCTGCATTAAGATTTTCTCTCTCGGGGCGCCTGGGTGGCACAGCGGTTAAGCGTCTGCCTTCGGCTCAGGGCGTGATCCCGGCGTTATGGGATCGAGCCCCACATCAGGCTCCTCTGCTGGGAGCCTGCTTCTTCCTCTCCCACTCCCCTTGATTGTGTTCCCTCTCTCGCTGGCTGTCTCTGTCAAATAAATAAATAAAATATTAAAAAAAAACTTTTTTTTTCTCTCTCCCTTACCCCCTCCCACTTACGCATGCACACACTCTAAAAGAATAAAATCATAGTGACTATATTTCAAGTTGTTAAGGGAATGACCTTCTCCCTCTTCCCATGATCCTTTGAGTCCTTAAAATAAGTACGCCAACTTTCTAGAAGATGTTACAGGTTCATCCCCAGGATGGGACAATTGGTTTATGACACAATTTACTACCCAGTCCCATGTTTCTCTAGTCCAGGTTTAAAGTGCCAAAGGTACCTATGAACACATAGTGTTGAATCTCAACTGCCTCACATCCCTAACAAGAATAGAGAATCCCACAGTCCAGTGCAGACCTCTCTTTTTCAAAGTCTAGATATGAGGAGAAATTAGAAAATCCATTTGGCCTTGGATCCAAGACATACTCTCTGATTCATCTTTACCAGTAATTAACCTAATATTTTATTTTTATTTTTTAAAAGTAGGCTCAATGCCAAACATGGGGCTAGGACTCAAGACCCCAAGACTGAGAATCACGTGCTCTACTGACAGAGCCAGTCAGGCACCCCTAACCTAATTATTTAAAATCCTATTGTGTATCTGTGTCCATTTTTCAATTGCTTCAGGTTTTTTTTGGGGGGGGGTTCAGAACTTCTAGTGGTGTAAAATGATCATCTCCAAACCACAACACTGATCAAAAAATATGTCTGGATTAATTTAAATAAGAGATTAAACAAAAAGAAACAAAACAACAACAAAACGCAACACACAAACATACAGAATTCTTTCCCTTTACTACGTCAACTAGACAACTAGAGGTAAGAATTATAAGATTGGGTTTTCCTGTCATCTTATCATGGAGGGGGAGTTTGGTGGCTCAGTCACAAAAATATGTAACTCCCATAGGCAAAAACCCAAGAAGAACCCAAAAACAAAAAACACCAACCAGCCAGAAATTATGATCTTCTTAACCTAATAAACAGCAAAAAAATCCTTAAATAAAAATTTAAAATTATTTAAACCTACCTGATCTCCCCCAAATTATGAAGCAGCTTACATAGGCATATAACAAATAAAATTCATATAAACTTAAAGTCCTATGTTTTATTATGATACAGTAATCTCTTGCCCTGTTTTAGACACCACAATCTTTTCCTGTTCCTGTTTTCATTACCTCTCACCAAGTACTCAAAAATATCCACAAGTCTCAAAAAAGAAGCCTATGATCCTCAAACAGTTTCTATAAGGATCCTTTTCTATAATAATACCTAATAAGTCACCTTCTTCTCTATCAAAAGAACATATACTATCCAGTCTTTTTTTTTTTTTTTTAGGATTTTATGCATTTGAGGTGGGGGAGGAGCAGAGGGAAGGGAAGAAGCAGACTTCCCACTGAGTGGGGAGCCCAAAACAGGGCTCGATCCCAGGACCCCACGTACATGACCAGAGCCAACAGCAGACACTTAACCGACTGAGCAACCAGGCGCCCCTATCCATTCTTATTTCTGACAGTAGCACCAGAAGACATTTGTATTGGAGGGCTACGATCAACTTCTGGTATTCAAAACACAAACATTTACACATCCAGCATTTCCATACTATTCTCTTTCCTTCAGATTCTATGTCTAAAACTATTGCCTTAAATCATATTTAATCCACCAAATCATTACTAAAATATTTACACATTAACAAACTTGCTAAAATATGTATTTCAGTGCTTTTGTACCCATATTAACTAAATCTTTTTCTTCGACAATCAAATCTCAAACCTCCTCTTTCCACATAATGTCCTTTAATTCTTTATCCTCCTCATATATCTTTGTTATTTACTGAGTTCTGAAACTGTCAGGAAATCTACATGTCCTGGATAGGGGAAATATTTTTCCTCATTGCTTATATTTGTTATGTCCCATTTCCTCTGAGGCTTCTATTCATTCTTTTTACTGCTTGTCCTACCCAATTCCATGGTATGTTCCCCAATTCTACTTCTTTCTAGCTGTGCATACATCCAACCTCTTCAAACCAGTATGATAGCTTTGGTGTCCAACCTTCATATACTTCAACTCTCAGTTCTTAAAAAAGCTACCACTCCCTTAAATAGTCCAAACATTACCAGTTAACCACAACAACTTGTGATTTAATATTCATCAACTTCTAATATGTAAGCATTCCCATTTCATCCTACAGATAAGTAAATCCAAAACTCAGAAGAAGAAAAGTCAGAAGAAAAAAATTTACATACAAAATGTCTGGCATTTAGTTCATTTTAAAGCACTTATTAGTTCATCTACATTGTTAAAACAATGACCTTCAGTTTAAGGTTGGTAAGAAAAATGATAAATTCTCTAATAGAAAATGCTACATATCATTTATTCCTTTCAGAAGAGCAATCCAATACATACCTCTGCAGAAAATAAGTTTCTTCTGGATTTATCCAAGTAAGAGAGATGAATCCACATTACTTAATAAAAAAAAAAAAAAAAAGACTAAAATGTGCCCTACAGACATCAATGACTCAGTATACCAAAAGGTATGAGATTTAACTATTAGATCATTTGCTGAAATTTAAAACTTAGTAAGAGGCTGTAGTTACCTCTTTTTGTAGATGAAGTTTGAAGCAACTGTTTGGCTTTGAGGGAAGTACGAGGCAAATTTTTCAGCCTTTGCGAAGCTGTTGAAAAATAAGGAACTGTAATATTTGCCTGGAAGGACAAGATAAAGGCTATAGCTTCTGTAAACTTGAATATTTTAATACATACTTGAAAATTTATCAAGGAACAGAAACCATAAAGTGAAAATATGTTAGAAACCTAGAAGCAGAGGAATCTGAAAGTGATGCTTAGTGCATTAAGTCGGAAAGGAAAAAGGGATGGAAATCTTAGTGCAAAGTGCATACTTTCAGAAACAGTTTCTTACAGATGAGAAAATCTACAATATGTAAACCAATCAAAATATCAAAGAGAAAACAAACCACCAGCAAACATGCTACAGGATGCAAAGAATATAAAGCTAATTAAGTAAAAGTGATGAACACAAGCACACAGTATAGAATAAAATAAAAGTAGGACTTGTTCAATGCAAAAAAGCAGACTTTGGCAAAGCAGTTATTGTTAGATGAACTGCCCTAACATAAAACAGTAATCCCCATACTCAAAAAGGAGAAGAAAACTCAGAACTAGGCAGGTCCTCAAGGGAGTAAAAATCTAATCGACATCATCTTGCTGTAGAATAAAACTAATTTGTACTTTAGACTTTGGGCAGCAACATATCTGGCCTGTGCACATGTTAAATGGGGTGGATGGGGGTGTGTGTGTGTTGGGGGGTGCATAGTGTGTGCTGGGATTGACGGGTTTGGAGCAGTCAGCACCTGCTACTTAAAATGATCAATGAGGAATTCTAAGCTTTCTTCAAAACTCCTAATCTATCAACTGCAACGAAACTTTCAAAACTGGCATGTATGTAGCAGCTCAGAGCTATCCAGAGTTAAAGCTCACTATAGTTTCATTGAACTGAAAAGACCCACAGCTGCCAGTACAGCCACCTATTTAAGTAGTTCTAAAATGTCACTCTACTGATTTAGAAGTTGGACTTTTAGGATATATGCGAGAGAGAGAGAGAGAGAGAGAGAGAGAGAGAGAGAAAGAAAGACAGAGAGATCCCACAGCCATAAATCTGGCCAGCATTTAAACAATCATCGGGTTGACAAAGGAATACTTGATAATATCATCAAAGAGAATTAAGGAGAATTTCTCTTTTGCTCTATTGCTGAACTCAATGCTTTAAAAAAACTATTGTTTCCTCACTGTCTGATAGTAAATATTTTTGAAGAGTAATAAGTGTATTTGACTTCAAATTTTATAGTAATCCACACATTACTTAGCTAAATAATATACCAATTCAGCTTAAATATTGCCAGGAAGACTACTAAAAACTTCTCCAAACTTAAAATCAATTTTATAATTACCTCATATCTATCCCACAGAAATACAGGATCCTATCATCACTGCATATTCTCCATTTGTATATTTATTCATACATGCTTTCAACCATTCATAGTGTCATTCATTTACTCATTCACTGCTGCTTTTTTTCATTCTTTCCAACAGTTAATTATCTACTTTATTTCAGGTACTGTTTTAGGTACAATGGATTTGTTCAGTAGAAAACTAGATGGGTAAAATTCCTGCTTTCATGGAACTAACATTCTGAAAGGAAAGGGGAAATAAAGAGTCAAACAGTCAGACAGTGATAGCTGCTAAGGAGGAAACTAAGTAAAAAGGGAGACAGAAAATGGGAGATTTAAATTGCAATTATAAATAGGGTGATCAGAAAAGATTTCCCTGAGATGACATTTGCGCAAAGATCTGAAGGAAGAAAGCCATATAGATATCTGGGGAAAGCACTGCAGACAGACAGAAAATAAATGATAAAGGACCTGAGGTAAGAGTGTGCCTAGTATATCTGAACAACAGGCAGTAGGCCACTATGATTGGAATAGAGTAAATGAGGACAAAATGTACTGTATGTATGCTGGCAATCCACAATACCTATTAACCATTACAATTTTTTTAGTGAGGACTTAACATCAAAAATCATCTATAATCTGTTTTGGAAAGGTCCTACTTAAATTAATAGCTATAACTCCAATGGACTTTGTCTCTCAAGTTTCATGGGTCACAACGACAGCATCCATAACAAATAAACACAATACAATGGTAATCTGAAGAATCTGACTGCAAATAGAAATAAGAAAACTAAATTTTTATCTGAATTATCACTCTTAATTTGATCAGTCTTCTAAAGGCAAAAATCATTTTTCAAATGGTGAAGTGTAGTAAACGGAAAGTCTCCAAATCTTTCTACAATAATAGAATTCAGTGTTAGCTGTTTAAAAATACTCATTGTTTCCCTGGTTTCTCTCTTAATATTTATAGAATTCCAAATTAGCAAAACCCTTCCAGGAAAAGCAAAGATGGTACAATAAAAATATTATTCTCTCATGCTACCATTATTTAGGTTAGTATCTTCCTCCACAAACCAATTTCAAAAGCCTCTGTATTTTTGTTAAACATATACCACCATTTTCCAAATCATTCTGGCTCAAAGTTTTCTTTAAATCCATTTAGTCATCTCTGCAGTTCTGTTGACCTCTTCCTTTACATTCCTATTGTCTCCTAAATACCTAATTCAGAATTTCATCACCCTATTTTTGGATTACAACAGTGTCCTTTTGGGTTTCCCTACATCCAATCCTTCTACTTTAGTCATGTGCATCATGGAAAGGATAGTGGAAGTGCTGTCCCACCCCCCAACTCCAGTGCAGGTAGGCAGTGAGTGAATGGTCTGTAAGGAATTCAGAACAAAAATAAAACCAGCTTGGTCTATTTTTATAATTATCATCATGTTCCAGATTAATAATCAAGGTTGGTGATAAAATGCTCCTCCCTGAAGAAAACAGTTTGGCAGGTACTGTTGCCTTTTAATAGCATATACGAAAGATTTAAATGAACATATTTTAATACTTATCTTTTAATGTACATTGCATTTCACATGAAAAATAAATAGGAGAACTCCCAGTTATATGGTCTCCCCTAACACAGGTGGATTCAGCTACACATTTCTTTCCAGAGTAGGTTCATAGAGATGTGAAATCAAGCTCACTTAGCACATTATGTGCCTCCAACCCCTGTGGTACAATAATATATTCCTATATTTACACAGCTTAGAAATAAACAATGATGGTACAGTGATTATAAAGTCAATGAAACAGAATGTGAGTTACTTTGACTGTCATTATATGTGATTATTATTTAAATTTTTTCAGCTGTGAAGATATTTAAAAATCATTAAATTTGATCCCCAAAGGAACTAAGATATGGACAAGATGGCAATTTCTGAAATTTACTGTAAAATAGAATTTTATGAATTTCTGCCAAACTTATTATGTTGAATATTTCCTTACTCGTGTAACAGTTGCTTTGTGATTTTAGATTTAAAAATTGAAGACTATTCTTCAGTCAATACGACTGAAGAGAAATTGATAAATCTGGCTATACTGTGTCTTTTTTTTTTTTTTTTAAGATTTTATTTATTTATTTGACAGAGATAGAGACAGCCAGTGAGAGAGGAAACACAAGCAGGGGGAGTGGGAGAGGAAGAAGCAGGCTCACAGCAGAGGAGCCTGATGTGGGGCTCGATCCCATAACGCCGGGATCACGCCCTGAGCCGAAGGCAGACGCTCAACCGCTGTGCCACCCAGGCGCCCCTGGCTATACTGTGTCTTGAGCTTCAATATGTAAAGATAAATTCTGAAGAAGTTATTGACAAATTTCCAGAAACTAAAGCTATAATATTCACTACTGTGACAGACCAATATGTAAAAACATTTTTTATTAAAAAGTGACTTAAAAATGCCTATCTTTTTTGTACTGTAAAATGTTATTTTTTACTGTTATAAAATAATGCTCAATAAAAGAATTATTTCTCATTGTCTGTATTTTCTCCAGCCATTGTTATTATAATTCATTCTATTTCATTATTACTGAACATAATTTTGTCATATGGCAAGATGTTAAAAATAATCTCCAGCTCCCAAATACTAAGTAAGCATACACCACTATAAAAGAATGTTAATTACTGCTAAGTAAAATGGCCCGTTCCCCCCAACTCTGCAATGACATTGTTTTAAAACTTTCATTGATTACAAATTCTCAGAGTCACCTTTCAATCCTCTCTTCCTCTCCACCTCCCATCTTCTCAGTGTTACCAAGTCACATATCTTCTACATCATTTTTAAAAATTCATCCAGATCTCATCACTTCCTGCACTATTGCCTTTGTTCAGATATTCATTTTTTGCCATGATTATACAATAGCTTTCTAAATGGTTTCTAGTCTATCCTGAACTTTAATCCATTCTTCATATTGCTACCAGAATGGATTTTCTAAGAAGTAACACTGATTAAAAGTGTACCATGGCTCTTCACACTTACAGAATGAAATCCAAATTCCTTAATATATTAAAAAATTCCCAATCTGTGCCCAATATATCTCTCTCATCCTTCATTACTGTACCCACTAGCCATCCTGCTGCACCCTACACTCTAGTCATACAAAACCACTACAATCAGGGTGTTACTTTTAAGACTTCATTACTAATCCCACTGTTAGGTAAACCTGTCTTTCCTTTCTTCATGTGGTCTCTTAAGCTCCTCCTGAGTTAGTGGGAAGATTATCTTCTATCTTTCCTGAAAACCTCTTCATACTGCTGAGTTTAATGCCTCTCTTCTGTTCCCGCAGAAGTTCCTGCCAATCACTCCCTGCTATTGAAGGGCACATGCTGTCTCATTTGTATTTATAATCCCAGTGCCTAGAACATAACATATACCCAATAAATATCTGTCAAATAATTAAGGACACATGAGTGACTGATCACTGGATAAAATCCAGAGATCTGAACTAAGCACTCAAGATCCTCCAGAGTAGAGGTCTAATCTAGTGGTTTGCAAACTTGAATTTACCCCAGAATCAGCTGAGACACTTCTAAAAAATATAGATGTTGGGTACTCCTCCCAAATGTATTCAATCAAAATTTACAGAAATGTCAGAAAAACATTTATAAAATCTCTTTGTATTTAGATAATTGACCCATCATTGCACTGCTTATTCTTAAAAAGAAATTCTACACAGATTTATTATGACTTGAGTTTATGTTTCATAATTATGTGAAATTCAAGTGTAATCTTTTAATGTTTGGTTCCAAGCGAAATCTGGATGAGAATTTCTTCCCCATGGACCTCAGGGCAGTTTGATTATGCATAAGCTGACAACTGCCTTGGACACTCCCCCTTCAGTGAGAGGTCCGGAGTATTGACCATATACCTTTTCCCTGGGGGAATACTCTGTAGCCTATGCAAAGATATTCTTCCATTTGACTAAATGTAAGTAAGTGGATAAATATTACACTGGATTATTTTACTCTTTTGTGGTAATTCACAAAGTATTTATAGTTGATGCTCCAATAGAGTCATCCAGGAATATTTCCCAAGACGCCTACTCATCTGCACTTAGGCTAGCATGATGTAATCTAAACAATTTTTGGGAGGAAATCAGGGGACTCAAAGAGGGGTTGGGAGGAGGGAGCAATTTCGTTTGGTTTTGCACTTTTCTAGTTATTATTGCACGTATAATACATATGATCTCTGCTTCCTCTCTATAAAAATAAGAAATGGGTTGTTGTGAGGTTCAAATGAGATAATTCATGTGAAAGTAAACATTTAAAAATACTAACCAGAGTTTGAGCATTTTTTTTTAAAGATTTTATTTATTTATTTGACAGAGATAGAGACAGCCAGCGAGAGAGGGAACACAAGCAGTGCGAGTGGGAGAGGAAGAAGCAGGCTCCCAGTGGAGAAGCCTGATGTGGGGCTCGATCCCATAACACCGGGATCACGCCCTGAGCCGAAGGCAGACGCTTAACGACTATGCCACCCAAGCGCCCCGAGCATTTAATTTTTTTAAACCAGCGGATTGTCTTGGGTTTTTCTCCCTTTTCTTATTTCTGAACCCGTATTTCCTGTATCTTTCTGAAACCTAAATTTCCTACTGAACCTCTACTCTAGTAGTCTTAGGAAGGCACTAGTCTTTTGAAAAACTCTGTCCCTGACAAACATTGCTTCCTTTAAATGGAGAAACTGAGAAAATGCTATATATCCATGACCTCTGCAATGCTCTGGTTTTCTTAAACTTTTTAAGTTACTCACATTTCAAATATAAAAGTTGGAAATTGGTAACAGCTATAAAAATGAAAATATATTAGAACTCTCATAATTTTCATATATGAATGCCAGCATCCACAATAATGCAGCCATAGCAAATAAGCATATAAAAACAGTCATTGGCATAGTACAAGGCAAAAGAAGTGGTCCCGTAAGTGGAAATAACAGCAACCTTGCAAGTTAGGTTCATGCAGACCAGCAAGTAAGAACCAAAGCTTTACCACTTAAGGGCTGGAAAAATAAAAACTTAAAGGAAAACAAAATGCAACATCTATTAAACTAACCGATTTATACAAAAAATAAAAAATATTAATTCATGTTTAAAAATGTATGAGACTTGGTATTATAATATTTATAAATAATTCTATATCAAAATAAAAAGGCTATTATGAAAACTATATATATACACACACTTATAATTAAAAGAACAAATACATACATTACTATCGATCAAGATACATGCAAAATTTTAAGAAAAATAGGTAATACATTACAAAATATATTGTTATTTTTAAACAAAAGGCTTTAAAATATTTTTATAAAATAAAGTTTTAAACTTGATAAAATTCTGGATTTACTGTTTTCCAAAAATATTCTTGTGACTAATGCGATTTTACACTAAAATAAGTGTTTATGGCATTTTAATTGTAAATAAGCTTCACTATAGCTTCAAATATAAAAATAAACAAGTATATGCAATTGAAAAAAAATAAAAGATGGTACCTTGCTTTCCCTTTTGCTTATATACTGTTCAAATATTGAAATATACCACTATGAAACTGCATACATATTTTCTACTTAAAAGTAAATTAGTGATCAGAATCTCATTATTTTTCCCTATATATTTTCCTTAATTATCCATTTCTGGGGAAAACAAAAGAATAATTCACCTACAGTAAAAATTCTAGGGAATCAGCAGGTAATTACAATGGTAATTCTACCAGTAGAGAGGCAAGTAATTATCACAAAGTTTAAGATATGGTCAATATATTTTTCTATTAACATTTTTATCCTAGGTTTTCTTCTATTTTTGTGAAGAATTTTTTTTTTTTTTAATTTCCATACAGCTTTGAGGTGCTAGAACAGTTCAAATAAAGAACATATATGAGGGCATGGGACAACAACCCTGAGTAAAGTGCTGGTACTGAGAATTAACTGAATAAAGCAGAGAGAATATAGATACAGCTGGTTTTAACAAAGAGCAGGGAAGCTGTCTCTGGAGATATAATCATGTAAAGTTTTGAGAAATTCAGAACTTAACAATTCAAACTAAGCATAAAAGCCCAAATACAAATCATGTTTTGGATTATCTGAGCATAAGCTATAAAAGTGTAGCTTATAATATGCAGGATTTTTATTACTTAATCTTCTTAATGATATAAAATTTTCTTTCCTGTTGCATTAACATTGTGCATTGCTTTTTGTTTCAGGCAAATATACCAAGGAAGGAAAAAACCAGAAACACAATGTCCTCAAGAGTCAAATTACTTTAATTTGCAGATTTAAAGGCACAAAAGTTATCATTCACCATTTTGATAGAACTTAAGAGTTCAAATTGTAACTCTTTTTATTTTTAAAGTTTTGTGATTCCCTATTTTACGTACCATTTATGAGTACACCAGATGAGTATCATAATGGCACTCTTACTTACATAGCCTGCAAGACCTGGAATACTAAGTTTAAAATTCAATTTGGTTGAAAAACATGTTATTGCACACATCCAACTGAATAAATGAAGTACACAAATCTCTACATAACAATGTTCCACAGTGCCTTAAATCTGAGGGTCATCTTAGAAAAAACAAATAATATTGCTGGATTATTCTTAAATCTTAGTTCCAAACCATAAATGTGACAAAACTCTCTAGGTGGACTTGGATTCTTGAGCACAATCAACATGGGTGTGAATCCTAACTTGCCACCTATCAGCTATATGATCAAAGATAAGTTATTCAACCTTTCAAAGCTCCTATCTCCAAACTTGCAAAATGTATTAATAATTGTACCTACTTCATAGAACTGTTCTGAGGATTAAACAGGATTATGTATGTACGGTACAGCACAATGTGAGTTTCTGTAATATAAGTAATATCATATACAACTAGAAAATAAGGAAAATTGATCAATGTTAACACAAAAGTCATTTGGGTTCAAATGTATTTTTTCCTGGCCTGTTTATTTTTGAGTCACCAAGTAACAGCAGCTTAACACAAATTACACAAAGTCAGCTAAACACAACAGAGCCAAGGAAGAGTGTAAGGGAATTAAAAAAATAACTGAATGCTTTCAAAGTTGTATTATTCAATAAACAAGTTATATAAGTGAACAATCAATAGTCACATGTTTGTGCTACTTCTTTATAGCTTGAGGAAATGAAGGAACACATCACAGCCACCACTTCAACAGGTGACATAATATGCTACAAAGGAACTGAGTCAATCAGACCACAAGACTGATGTGAGCTATGGGATACAATGGGGTGCATATTGAGCATTTCTTAAATATAGAAATAACTGTGATAGTCTGTTTAAACATGGTTTGATTACATGCTCTTATCTATTGTAGTTAACAAGCAACATTCTTTGGAAAGTGTTCAACTCTTTTTTAATCACCTTGTACATTAAAGTATACAGTATCCATCTATTCCCATATCACTTCTTAGCTCAGTTTGGCTACTTTGTCTTAGAAGTTCTTTCTGCATGATTCTTTCTGATCTTTGTTTATGTTGCATATGTCTCCTTCATTCAACAGACTCAGATCTTCCTTTCCATCAAGTCACTTTCAACTTTTTTCTTTTAAATGAAGTTCTATATTTGCTGGAGTATTTATTTTAGTCATTGAAAATTTAACATGCTTTTGATTATGCTAGTATTTTTTGCAGGATCATTATTGCTTTTTATTAATGTTCTAGTAAGAAAGCTGCTTGGGTTTTAAGTTGTCTGTTCCAGGACTATTTCACACAAAAATCTTGTCATTTTCAATGTGTAGGTTTTTAAGGAATATATCTCTATCTATGTATACAGAGATATAGAAATAAAGATATATAGATATATAAGGTATAGGTTTTTAAGGAATATATATATATATATACACACACACACATATATATATAAAAGTTTTTTTAAAGACATATATATATTTAACCAGTAGACTTTGCTTATTTTAAAAGGAGAGACCAAAGTTCCATATAGATACAAGTACTGATACAAGTGGGTATCTTATAGGAACAAATTTTAAATTTTAATATAGCTATTATCTTAGAGGAACGAATAATCACTACATTTTACAACTGATATGGTTTAATACAGCTATTCAGCACAAAATTACTATCTATAATTTTCATTTTCCTTTAAATAACTGATACATAAAAGGTACTTACTGGCTGAAGCCTGAGGTTGCATGCGAGGTATTCCTCCATTTGGCACTTGAAAATTTGAGTCACTTCTGCTGCTTTTCACTGAGTCAACTTGTGTACTAGATGTTCGGGACAGGTTTGGAAGACTGCGTCTTAGTTTTTCTGTAACAAAAGAATTTAATGAAAAAAAAAATCAAACCATTCTTTTAGATGAAGAAAGAGTTAAAATATTAATTGGCATTTACAAATCAAATTCTTTATTTAAGCATTCAGCATATTTTAGAAGAGTTAACAGGAAGTACAGGTCTTATAAAAATAACTCAACACAGGTTCCATAACTGGGTAGAAGAGAACCTTTAAAAAGAACCATAAATTAATTAAATCAAAATCTACATACAGATTACTTCATGAGTAGGACAAAGCAACACTAACATAATCAAGTAAAATTCACTTTCTTCTTTATTTGTGTATTGATTCACTAGTAATAAAACAGTAAACTGACTAAATTCTTCATCTACTTATCTGAAATACAAAACCTTGGTAAAAATTGTGTTACTTTCGTACTGAAATATGAAGGACAATGGTTTTTCCAGAAACATTCTAATTACCTTCATTTTTAACATTGCTTGTCTGTAAATCTGTGGGATGACCTTGAAGTGAAAGGCGAGGTTGTTGTAAGCGGCTAATCATAGGCTGTGGGGACACTCTACTATATTCTATTCCCCGAGCAGGAGATCGTGAACGAGGTGAATTTCTGGGTGACTGCTTAGGTGATGGTCGAGGTGAATTGCGTGGTGATGGTGAAAACCTGTTAACAGCAGGGTATACTGCATGATGCATATTGTCATCTTCATCATCTAAACTTTGCGCATCAAGTTCCTGATCACTAAAAGTACCCCGTCTTGTAGAATTGCAAGATGAACCAGAACTGCGCCGAGATGTGGTGGCTGCATACTCTTGACGGAGACCTGACAATAATGAATGCATTATTTCATTTCTTTAGGTATCTTTTTAAACATTTAAATATTTTTGAAGCTTAAAAACAAAAGAGTATCATTGAGAAATTCAAACAGGGTATAAAGTGTAAAGGAAAACTCCCTTTCCACTTGAATCATCTTAGACATTCTCCCATATAATGATGCTTAAACATTTAAAAGATTATTTTTAAATAAATAAAATTCTATAAACTTTTGCCCGATCCAACATTTTCTTCTTGAATCTGAAATCTATATTAAAGGTAGAACCATAAACTTAAAAATATTTCTACCCCTAAACGCAATAATTGAAACTTGAGATCACCATTTAAGAAATATTGAGGGAAAACAATTACTGTGCAACTAATGAAAAGAATACACCAGTGGATAAATAACCTCCCCGGATACTTAATTATTCAAATTGATGTTATCAATGAAGGACACTTCTATCCCACCCTCAGGAATTCAATATTTGGACATAAATGAATTTCAACTGCTTCATGTTCCAAGAGACTTCAGTAAAACGAACTTAAATTCTAAGCCATCAAGTACAAATTTTTCAAAGGAGTCCCCTATGTATCCTGATACCTCCAGAAACCCCAAGGAACCTAAGGCCTTCAAACAGTATAAAAACTTCTGGAACAAAAACAAATGTTGATATATATTCAATGAAGAAAAAGATTACTATTCAAGAAAAGCACAGAATTTAGCTAATATTTTGAGCATGTCCTGCCAACTACGGACAATCTAGTTTAAAAGATCTCTACTGTTATAGAGTGGTATTCAAACTTTTAAGATGGGTACTCATACACAGTGCTATCGATATGGTACCCAAAGTAGTGGGTGAGAATCACGCCAGGGTATCTATAAAAACTACAGATTCCTTGGGCCTATCTGGTCCTTCAGTCAAGTTACAAGTTTCAATAGTAACCGACAAGTTACTTAGTGTCTCATTACAGCAAACACCACATTAAAGTCACCCAACAAAAAGACAGCAGACCAGTGAAGAGCACTGTTTTACAAAGAAAAACAAAGATCCCAAAGTAGGCCCTCTAATACTAGGGGGATCTTAAGGAAGCAATGATCTCTATGATTGTGTGTTTCTCATATTAAAAATAAGGGGCTTAATCAGGCAACAGCCAAAATCTGTAATTCTACCTTTCTGTTAAAAAAAAAAAGAACACAAAAAACCTGAAGAAACTATACTTTAAAACAAAAATCATTCACTTAAAAAACAAAACAGGCATTTTGAAGGAGGTATCAGATATATTTTTAGCATCTTTTTTTTTTTATTCACTAGAAAAAAGTATTTGTGCATGTGGATGGCTTATAAAGAATGATTAAAGTAAGGCTAAAATTTCTTTTCCTTGTTACCAAAACACAGTATGAAAGTGACAGCAAAAAGCTGGTTAAATTTCTAACAAAATCCTGGGATATAAAAAGTCAGAGTTCAAAGAAGAAATGAGAGAATTAACTCTAAGTTATAGTGAGGAAGGATTCTTTATTCTTTCACATCCCTGACAAAAACTAGCCCCTCGCTAGCTGACAATACCACAGTCTCAATGAGGAGTTATACATAATTACAGAAGAAAAGGGTACCATATTATTAGTTTCTACGGCTTAAGATAAATAAAGCAAGCACCAAATCTTTCTATTTTTCTGTAGAAGTTGTGTAAAAATGGGAAATGAATCAGCAGAATAACATTCTGTATTCTGCAGTTTAATAAATTTATAGCTTAATAAAACTAAACATTTACATAAAAGGGCCTAAAGCAGAAAGTATTTCAACTAAATTATAGCAATACTCTATTACCCTCGCCAACTGTCAACACTCTGAAACGTGTGGTTCAAGAATCTTTTCATTGTAAAGATTAAAGGGGTCACTTTAGAGAGACTGCTTACTTCACAGTTAAGCTTGTGGTATCTTATGATAAAATGTATAGACAAACCATAATACTTTACTAAATATATAAAACAACCCCATCCTCTCTAAAAGCCTTTTAAAAATTTGTACCATTATCAGTATAATTAAGTGAAGGAACTTCACGTGTTCAAATTTTCCTGTTTCTTCAGGTTAAGAATCCTTTAATGATCTCCTGAGAATAACATTGTGATTTTTTTTAGCCTGATTATTTTCACTTACTCTCTTCATTCCTCATTTTTATGTACTCACATTTTGTGTGCTGAAATATTTTTCAAATATTTTATACAAAAATGTGAAAAGTGCAACAATATAAATAAGAATGAATTGTCATTTGTGTTAAAAAGAAATGTATAGGCAATAATAATGCTCTCACCCCCATCTTACAAAGAGAGCCAGGGCATCCATAGACCCTTAAAATAGTATGAAAAATTTTGTGCACATATGCATTTTGGGGATGGCAAGGGATATAATTTTTATTGGATTCTCAAAGATACCTGTACCTAAAAAGTTGCAAGGACCACTTTGCAGCAAAGCAATATCATATGCTTCACCTCATTTAATATCATAATTCCAATTTTCTAATAAAGGTCTTTTTTTTGTACTCTATATCATATATTCTGAGAGTGGTGATATATGTCCCCAAGGGGGGGATAATTGGGTCTTGGGGTATGAAAAAAATCTTAGGGGCGCCTGGGTGGCTCAGTCATTAAGCGTCTGCCTTCGGCTCAGGGCATGATCCCGGCATTCTGGGATCGAGCCCCACATCAGGCTCCTCTGCTGGGAGCCTGGTTCTTCCTCTCTCACTCCCCCTGCTTGTGTTCCCTCTCTCGCTGTCTCTCTCTGTCAAATAAATAAAATCTTAAAAAAAAAAAATCTTAGATATCATAATAATTTGTGGTCCTCACAGTACATAAAGAGATGCAGGGTGTATCTGTGGTATTAAAATGTCATGGTGGGAGGTGGAAAAAAAAATGTCTGAAAATGCTCTTTGCGGGGGCTAATAATGGAAAAGGGTTGAGAAACACTGGTCTAGAATAAGAAAACACAAAGTAATAGAATAATAACTACTCTAGAGCGTTCCTGTGCAAAGTAACATGCAGGGTATGGTTACCAGTCATTGAAGCAGATCTTTGCTCCTCACACAAAAAGCTGTTCTATGTAAAATGAACTCTGAAAATAAGTTAATGAACAAGTCTATATGTTCAATAAGCCTCTGAAATTTCAACATTTCTATTACTATTCCACAACATCTTAAGACCTATTTAATAACCCCAATAAAATTATACCTCAAGTAGATCTCAACATTAACAATTAAAATACTTACTTTCCTCCTGCATCCGAGCTAGAATCTGCACATCGGTTACATCATTTAGCTTATAATTGGATCCAATTGAATCTTCATCTAATTCTGAAGCACTTAACTCACTGTCTATAGAGGATTGAGGGCTGAGTGGAGGATTTCTGTCTGATGAACTTTTCAAATTACCTTAAAAAAAAATTTGAACTTTGGTGAAACAAAAACTGAATAAACATCTGCTCTAATTAACCTGATAATAAATCTTTGATTCATTTCACCATTATTCTGCCTTTTCTGTTTAAAAAATTCCCAAATATTGAAATTAAAAATTAACCTTATTAAAAATAAAGAGGGATGGGGTGCCTGGCTGGCTCAGTGGTGGAGTGTGTGACTCTTGATCTCAGTGTAAATTCGAGCCCCATGTTGTGTGAAGAGATTACTTAAAAAAATAAAAAATAAAATCTTTAAAAAAAAAAAGAATAAAGAGAACTATAGGGACTCCTTCATATGGTACGGCATAAAAACAAAATATTTTCATTTTAACTATAAATTATCCATCCTCTTATGCAACAATTAAGCTTTTACCACAGCGCCTGGCAAGTAGGTGGTGTCCAAAACATGTGAGAGCATTCCAACTTTTATAAGATAGCCAGTGAAACTTCTCATAAACAGATGAATTTATGATGTGTTTTCTCCTCTCAAATTGTCATTAACAAACACCATCATCTTTTTCCCTGAATAAAAGCATCTACTTTTCCTATGCAAGAAAACTATAATTTGAGGAAAATCAAGATTCCTCAGAGATTTAGGAACAAACCAAAAAAAGAACACTAGGCTCATTCTTCCTGGATTATGCCATGTTTACAAAATGCCTTTGTCAAACTAGTAATGGGGATCCAAAGAGTCCTCTGAAGTTTAGTAGTGAAGCACAAAGATGGAGTAAAGAAAATAACTAGATTTTAAAAAGCATTTAATCACCCCAAACAAAAAGGGGGATAGAAGACAAGTCAGAGGAATAAAGGATATACATACCCAAGAGTCTAACTTATTTCTAAGGAAATACTTTCATCAGATCATCAACTTCTGGTGAAGCATAAAATCCCAACACTGTCACTAATATTTCTAATAGGGATTTATTTGAAATGCTTGTTTCCCAGAATTCTTTACCGTAAAAGTCAGCTTTCACTGAGTGTTATATGTAATTGATAAATTTCTATACCTGAAATCAACTTTACCACATATGTTAACTAACTAGAATTTAAATAAAAACTTGAAAAGAAAAAAGCTCCAACATGAAAGGAATGTAAGAAAAGTGAAATAGTTAATGTTTATATTATCAAGAAGAACACAGTACATATGATAGGAAAAGTACTACAAGGTCATATTTAAATAGTGCCCAAATAAAATTCTTTATATTAAACAAATATTTTTAGTTTGTTATGGGTGAAATAAATAGCGAGTAACAACTTACATACGAAGCAAACAGCAGGGTCAAAAAAGTCATTAGACGAGGGAATACACAGGTCAAAAATTTGAGGTGGTTAACAATAACCCTAATGTTTAAGGAAGCTATAATAATAAGCCGTAACAATAGCAGCAGTAAGAGTTAACCAGTGAGTCAATTCTGAAGAACAGCAAGCTACAGAGTAACATCTCAGCCACAGAACCACAGCAAACATTCCCTGAGCTACAGCAATCTATCCCTACCCCATCATTTAGGGCTCCGCTCTGTTGGCACATTCACATATGGCCATATACTATTAGTTAACTGCAATATCAAAGCTTATTACATAAAACTTAAACTGTTTAACAAAATAAGTGAAAATAAGAGCTGTTATTTTTAGGGATGCCTGGGTAGCTCAGTTGGTTAAGCGTCTGCCTTCGGCTCAGGTCATGATCAGGTCATGATCCCAGGATCTTGGGATTGAGTCCTGCATCGGGCTCCTTACTCAATGGGGAGCCTGCTTCTCCCTCTGCCTGCCACTCCCCCTGCTTGTGCTCTTTCTCTCTGACAAATAAAATCTTTAAAAAATAATAATAAAAGGAAAATGCTATTTAAAAAAAAAAAAGAGCTCTTATTTTAGCTTTTACAACCCAATCAAGCTATTCAGCAAGCATCTATTGGTTAGAAGAATCAAAAGCTTGTTAATCAAATCAAACAAGATGTACAAACTTTTAAGTACATACTAAAGAAAACTTTATGGACATAACCTGGTTTATCTGCATCCCTGGTGCCTAGAATAGTACCTGATGCTACAGATATTTTTTCTAACCACTAAAAAGTTTCATAAATAAAAGAACTTGAACAATTGATGATTATGTTATTTTTTGAGGTAGGGCAGTAAATTCCGTAGTTACTCCATTTTCTCCTTACCTGAATTTCCAGGAAGTATTAGCTGTTTGACTATAGGAGGTCGCACTGGGGTTGAGGATGGAGAATTGAAACCACTGCTGTATGGGCTACTTGCATTTGGACTGTAAGGACTTGTGTAACTCATGGAGTTGAAAGGATTATTATATAAATTCTGCCTCTTGAGAGCTGTGTTAATGAGAAGGGGAGAAATCAAATTTAATAACTGAAAAAGTTAACATTTTACTTAAAAATTTTTCTTACTGGGAAATTCATTAAATCATCATCTCAATTTAAATACAGAAACATTCTTATAGTAGTGGGAGAAAATACATCACATTAAGAATTCCAACAATATATTTCCATTATCTTCAATTGTGCTATGCAAATAAAACAGTGGCCACACCAAACAACAAAAATAATATCACAGGAAGAATATCTTCTCAAACAATTACTAGCTATTAAATTAAATTACTTTTATCTTGTTGGAAAGTTTGTTCCAACTGTACCAACCCTGAATAGCCTTAAAAAATAAAATGAATGAAAAAGTGTATTTGTGTTTTCTCATTTTTCTATAACAAACATGTATTGCAAAGAAAAAGAGGAAAAAAAAAACCCCTATGAAACAAGATTGAAAAACAATCTTTCCAAGGGTGACTGGGTGGCTCAGTCAGTTAAATGTCTGCCTTGAGCTCAGGTCATGATCCCAGGGTCCTGGGATAGAGCCCACATTGGGCTCTCTGCTCAGCGGGGAGCCTGCTTCTCCCTCTCCCTGCTGCACCCCCTGCTTGTGCTCCCCACCTCTCTCTCTCTGACAAATAAATAAAAATCTTTAAAACTAACTAACTAAATAAAAATAAAAAATAAAAACAGTCTTTCCAAAGTTTGGATTTTTGAAAAAAATAAAGCAATACTGACTACTTAGGCCAGGTTAAGGTCAAACGTGAGAATTCTCGTTATAAAGAAAAAAGCCTCCCCCCGACCCCAGTTTTCTGACCCGAGGAGAATACTTCTGCCAAAAGAGGGGGAAAAAAAATTATGCTATGCATATAAAATTACAGAAACAATACAAAAGTAGAACTAAAATCTTGAATGTAATTATACACAAGAAAAATTAATACTTAAAATAGTATTTATTTCCTCTATTCTAAAATCCATAACTTATTCAGTATTTCTGACCATTGGCATAATGATATGTAGAACATACAGACGAATGTGACATGGCACTATTTTCTGAGAGTTTTACAACCAAGTAGTGCAGGCAGGAAAAAAAAAACAACGATTTTGGGGCAAAATGAAACGAGTACTATCATAAAGTGCAAAGGGCTGTGGAACTTCTGAGATAAGAGTAATTCATTACAATTGAGAGGAACTAGGTAAGGCTCTTTGGAATGAGGCACTGGAGTAGCCTTGAGAGGACAAGCAGCCATTCGACAGACCCCTGAAAATGAGGAAAGCCTGTGCTTCCATCTGTGCTTATAATAGGAACGAAAGCAGTGCCTTGAAAATATATAGTATGTTCAGGGAGAAAAAGTGAGTAATATAGAAAGATAAAGCACATAGCTGAGGAACAAAACAGGGAAACATGGCTGGGCTAGGCCATGAAAGTCCTGGAAACTATGCTCAGGAGAATGACCTTTATTCACATCAGTGAATTCTGAGCCAGAGTAATATGATCCAATCAGTTTAGGAAGAAAACTGACGGACATTTTTATGTTGAATAGATTAGACTGAACTAGGCAGTAGAGGTGGAAAAAAAAGGGGGGGGGGGCGCCTAGGTGGCGCAGTCGTTAAGCGTCTGCCTTCAGCTCAGGGCGTGATCCCGGCGTTCTGGGATCGAGTCCCACATCAGGCTCCTCCGCTATGAGCCTGCTTCTTCCTCTCCCACCCTCCCTGCTTGTGTTCCCTCTCTCGCTGGCTGTCTCTGTCTAATAAATAAATAAAGAAATCTTAAAAAAAAAAAAAAAAAGAAGAGGTATTAAAAACTAGAAGGATTACTAAAGGAAACAAAATAAGATGAGTCTAAAGTTTCTGGTTTACCTACTGGGCAGAGTAGTGCTTTGGAAAGAAGGAACATGTGTTTTCTGTTTCGTTTTTCTGTTTAGTTGGATGGTGTAGTATAAGTTGGACAATGTGGTTTTGTCCATATTCACCATGACACAAGACGCCACACTTTAAACATATTTAGTATGCAGTATGTGGCATGATCTCAGAAATGCCAAACTGAGCAGAAACTGGGGTGCTAATTTCTTCCCCTCTACTCTTTCATCTCCTTTTAAGCTTACTCTCTTCTACTTGATTTTATTTAATCACTAGCATTTCAAGTCCTCAGCCCTTTATCTTCTCACTCTCTACCATATTCCTTCTCCCAAGAAATCTCATTTATACCTGACATCAGTTATTATCTGTATTCCCAAAACTCCCCATTATTTATATCTCCAGTCCTAAGTTTTCTTGGACTTCAGTCCCATGTGTGCTGCCCCCTTAATGTCTCCCCTATGGGTATGGCAAACGTACCGCAAAGCCAACATTTCCAATTTCAAACTCATGATTTTCCCACTAACACTGAATTCTCTTCCTGGGTTTATTATCTCAGAAAGACTAATAACCTTCATCCTCTCACACAACCTGGAAACCTAGATCATTGTTGATACTTCTCCCTCATTTCCTCAAATCTGGTTCATTTTTCCTTCCACATCTTTTCATCTCCACTACCATCAACACACACTGCCCAGCTGTCATTATCCACCCCCATCAAAAGCACCCTACATTCATTCAATTTTGGCCCTTTCCAATCTACTCTCCATACTACAGCTAAGCAAGACCTTAACCAAAATGTAAACCTGATCACGTCTTCCTGCCCATACACACCATACCCTTGAACAAAACCCTCCAATATCTTTCTATTGCTTCTAGAATAAAGACCAAAACCTTTAACATAATCTGTAAGGCCTTGCAAAGTCTGGCTCCTACATATTTTTCCGGCCAAACCTCACATCTCTCCCTTCCTTAGTCTTCTCCAGCCACCACCCTGACTTGTTCCAGGTCCTCAAGTATGGGTCATACTCCTCCCACATGCTCCCATAGGCCTCCCACAGAGCCTTTGCACATGCTGTCTTCTCTACTTGAAATACATTACTCTTTCACCTTCCCCCTTAAATCACTCACATTTTTCTGAATCTTGAGGACTCAGGTCAAACATTGCTCCCTAAGGTAAAATTCCTATTTCTCAAAGCTCAAAGCACTAGGTACCATTCTTTCATTACATATCACCAGTTATCAAAATTTGTATTAGTACGTTTCCTCTAGTAGATGACAAACTCATGAGTTCACGTACAGTGTTAATGTTTCCTCATCACATAGCCTCTACCCTTTCCTCAAAGTCTAATACATACCAGGATCTCAGCAAATATTAACTGAATATATAATGAATAAGATTAAGTTGAACAGAGGATCTGGACCATATGAATGGATGAAATAATCAAAACAGAGGGAATCCAGGCAAAGAGACCTGGGTCACCTAAACTTAAAAGGTGGGCAGATGGGGGACGGGAAATGGGAAATTTAATGGATACAAAATTTTAGTATGGGATGATGAAAAAGTTCTGGAGATGGACAGTGCTGATGGATGCCCAGCAAGGTGAATATACTTACTGCCACTGAACTGTATACTTAAAAAAGGATTAAAGTGGGAAATTTATGTTATATAAAATTTACCATAATGAAGATGGACAAAGAAAGAAGAATCTTCAAAGGAGACCCCAAGGAAAACAGCAGGGAGGATAAGACAGGACAAAAAAAAAAATGCACTATCATAAAAAAATAAGAGAAGAACATCTTAGGGACAAGAAGTAGCACAGTGCAGAGAAGCTGAGTGTGACAGAGCAGAAACCATTCTCATAGAATATAGTAGCTATATTTCCAGGGAGCTCTGCCTTATCAAAGGCATACATCTAAAAAATAATCTCCCACCAACCTGGAAAAGGGGGGGGGAATTTAGGACTAAGGTTCAAACTTGCAATAACCAAGTTATTCTTCCTTTAAATATAAATTACATTTATAGCTGTAGCTATTCTGTGTTTGCAGCTATAAAATCTAACCAGTGTTAAACAAATCCAGTACTTGATTAAGAGTAACAGTTTCTCTTACATACTCCTACTATCTTTAATACCTTGTTATATAATAAACCAAAAAGCCATTCCCCAAAATTGCTATTTTTGAGGTGTTATTTTGGTTTTCTCCTTCTAAGTGCAACTTACTAATTACCAATTGTTAATAGTTCCTATCGCTTAGGATGTTTTAAACCAGGGTTTAGTAAACTATAGCCTGTGAGCCAAATCCAGACCATCACCTCTTCTTGTAAATAAAGCTTTACTGGAATACAGCCATGCCCATTCATAGTCCACAAAGCCTAAGATGTTTACTATCCGGCTATTTACAGAAAAAGCTTGCCAACCCTTGTTTTTTATGTTTCTTTATCTATTGTCTGCCACACCTATCAGAATATAAGCTCTGTTCTATTTTATTCATTGCAATATCCTCAGAGCTGAGAACAATACGTAGCACATTATCGGTTATGAACGTATAGTACTGAATGATGAAAATTCCTAACTGTAAAATATACTTACATTATTTCTAAGATGAGACAGAGTACTAGAAAATTGTTCCTAAAGATGTTTTCAATAAACCTCTAAATAATATCTAGGGGCACCCGGGTAGCTCAGTCAGTTAAATGTCTGACTCTTGATTTTGGCTCATGTCATGATCTCAGGGTCATGAGGTCAAGCCCCACATTGGGCTCCGTGCTCAGTGGAGATCTGCTTGAGATTCTCTCTCCCTCTGCTCACACATGTGTGCATACACGCACACATGTGCACTGTGTCTCTCTCAATAAATAAATCTTTAAACAATATCACCTAACTGGAATGAGTTAGAAGTATTCTAGTTATTTCAAACTGTCTACTACCTTGTCTACATATTTCTAATAATCTCTTATGAATATATTTTAAATCAAGCTCCAAGATATAATTTTAAAAACACTTAATATTCAGAAAAAACATTTTTAGTCTATGGCTATAACACCCTGAACACACTAATCTTGTCTTGGAAGCTAAGCAGGGTCAGGCCTGGTTAGTACTTAGATGGGAGAAAAAACATTTTTTAAAATTACATAAAAGCGACTGCTTTTTCAAAAAGGATCCTCTACACAAGGAAGAAATAACAATTTGGTGTCAAAACAGATTCAGAAGCTCTGTAATCATATCTTATATGTTATTTTCATATAATAACCACTACTTCTTCTAGCCAACCAGACTATGCTTTATCACATGCCAGTTTAAATGTTTAGTCTCCCCTTTGTCTCCTCTGAACATTTTTAGCTTACACTCTAATAAAAGTACTATTTTAATAATTAAGCAAAACAAGCGATTTTAAGTACATGGCTGTCAAATAAACACAAGGCAAAAAAGAAAACCTATTGAGGATAATTAATCACACATCAATTCGTCACTACATAAGTATTCCAAAAAACAGTAACTTTCTTAAGAGATTGAGAGAAATTCCAAGAAAGAGTCAATATTTTTCCTACATTTCTACCCACACTGGCATGCTCTATTAAATGCCATAAATAGTGACAGACACATTTTGTCAGCTTTGTGAGTGCTATTAAACAAAAGAGCATAAAAGCAATGTGAACTAAAATGCCAAGTTAGAAACAAAAAACAAGGGAAGGAAAGTGAATACATTTATTAAGTACCTACTGGGAGCCAGAGAAACATGCTAGGCTTTTGCATAAACATTATCATCTGGTCCTTAAAATAACCATACTAGGTTCATCATTCTTATAAGAAAACTGAGCTCACAGAAGTTAAATAATGCTCACAGTCACTCAGTAACTAAGTGCTAGAATGACAATGAGGTCTCTTAGGTTCTCACCCTGTACCTTTCACCACATTAGAATTTCCCAAGTAGTGAGATGATTTTAGATGATACCAAACCTATTTTTAAACAGTTGTTTTAATTTGTATGGAGGAAAAAAAACCCGTGCTATATAAAACCCATTATTTCATGGATATGATTTTTTTGGTTTTTTTTATTTATTCATTTGAGAGAGAGTGAGCGAGCAAGCGCATAAGCAGCAGGGAGTGTCAGAGGGAGGAGGAGACTCCTAGATGAGCAAGGAGCCTGATACGGGGCTCCATCCCAGGACTCCAGGATGATGACCTGAGCCAAAGGCAAAAGCTTGACCATCTGAGCCACCCAGGTGCCCCCATGGATATTATTCTTTAGGATGAAGTGAAATAAAAATGAGAAGATTGGAGGGGGAAAAGCTATTACGTAATTGCACAGGGTTATGTGCATATGGCAAAAACTCATGATGGGATGCACACTGAAATTCAAAGCAAAGAACTGCCTTCCTAAAAACATACCCACTCAATACTTATCTGATTTTTTGATTAAAGAAGGAGATGAATTTACAAGTAAAATTATAGACATACCTGACATAGTTTGATCAAGTTTGTGGATAAGAGACTTTTTAGCACATTCAACATCAGGACTTGGGTAATCCAAAACTTGCCTGCACCAAACTAATGGACTAACTGACTTCTGCATTGGTGTAAGTTTTTTCTTTGGTGATGAATACAGCCTAGAAGAAAACAAAAACAAAAACAAAAGGGTAACATTCATTATTAAGCACAAGGTCATAAGACAGAGATCCTTTTGGACAGATTTAAATTGGGATTGGGGCGTTGTAGGTGTTATAGATTATCTTTAAAATCATCCACATTTTACTTTGTGCATAAAAAGAAAATGACCAAAAACGAGCAAAAATAGCCCAACTTCAAATTTTAAATAAACCCAAATGAAGCCAACTGTCCAATCCTAAAATAAGTCTTATTTTTCTCTTTTGTCTCATTACAAAAACTATGAGCAAACATGTCTTTACAAGAGTTTATTCTGTTTTCACTAGTACTTGACCAACTCCCTAATATAACCATATCATTAAGTATTGTCTAGGAGACAGAATGAAGAGATAAGTACCTTGTTTTCCGCCTCCCAGTTGCCTTCCTACCACAGACTACACAAAAATCCACCTTAGTAACTCATTCCTTTTAGTTAAGCAGTACACACTCTGTAGCCCTCTTTTCAAGCTATGATACATCAGAGAAAAGCAATACTTTAAATCCTTAATAACTTAGTATGAATCCATTTATGAAATTTACTTCAGTCTCAGCAAAGAAGAATAGGACAGTTATTTTATAAGTTCCTGTGGAAAGGATACAAAAAGAGAAGGTGAACAGAAGACAAAGGAGGGAAACACTTAAATTTCTACTTCATAGTTTTCCCTCAGATTGGTCTACATTATGTCAATTGATACGGATTTATTTCAAAGAGATGCCATACAAAAAATGTGAAGTTACTTGAATTCTAACCAGAGTAAATTATGACACTGTAAGTGGAATTAACGAAGTAAACAAAAGTATACTTTGATTTATCCACATAAATGTCTAAATAAGGCCAAGAGTTAGTAATTCCACATTTTACTTTAATCGAGTTAGGGCAATAAAATGAAGTGTGTTTTGGCAGAAATATTTAAATATATCTCTATCATACCAGAATTGATGAACTACTTTCTAGTGACACTATATACATCTCCCATCTTTTTCTCATCTCCCCTACTTGTAACTTAGGTGTGTCACTCACATCAACTATTTAGCTCTGATCAAGATAATCAAGACTAATAGGATAAATAATAATTTCTCTAGTCAACAATCCATGTTCATTTGGACAAAAATGAAATAAAATTTCAATTTTTAAAATAACTTATTAAGAATTCAAAATGAAAAGAAACCAAGGGGGTTCACTCTCTTTCCAATTCAAATATTACAAATGTTTCATAATACATCTCTAACTCAGCATTCCCATTTTGTGATAACTATCATATACAGATATTCTAGGTTAGCAAAAACCTAGCAAACAAAGCCTCTATAGATGAATAAACATTAATAAAATACTTTGATAGTATCATCACTCTTTCAACATATAACTTTTCCCTACACTGACTGGTTTCACACAATTTACCCTATGACTCATGTGTACTTAGTCTCACAGCTAATAGTAAAGGAATATACTACTGTAAAAAGTGCAAGGAGCATGAGTGAGCCTCAAAAACATACTCAAAGAAGCCAGACACCAAAACCACACATATTATATGATTCCATTTATATGAAATGTCTAGAAAAGGACACAGAGCAGAAAGTAGATTAGTCACTGCCTAGGACTGGAAGTAGGAATGGGGAGGAGATTTCTTTTAGAGGGATATAAATGTTCTAAAATTACATGGTGATGATGGCTGTGGTAACAATGTCATGATAGTAAACACACTAAATTCTTGAATTATATGATAAGTTTTCTTGTACATAAATTACACAGGTATGGGTAAATTTTATAGTAAATTATATCCTGATAAAGCTTTTATAAAAAATTGCAAGGTGCTTTTAGAATCTTTAAAAAGACAGAATCTACTATAATCTAACTGAATAAAACAGTAATTCAAAATCAATTACACTAAAGCATCATCATCTCTCCTACACTACATGCATGGTAGCTTTCCATTTTTGTCAATGGCACCATAATTCTTTTAGTTATAAAAGCTAAAAATGTAAGAGTAATTTTGGATTCCTGTTTTATTTCCTACCTTCATCAATAATCTGTTACCAAGTTTTGCTGATCCTACATGTACAAACTACCTTTCCCCCCACAATTCCTATATTTACTTCCCTAGCTGGCAACAGAGACTGCCCCTTCCTTCTATAACAGATAAAAGTTAATGTAGCAACTTGTACATTCGTAGAGTGATGAAAAGAGGGAGACGAGTATGCCAACTATCTTCTCTCACTCTATCCTCTTATTTCAGTGCCATATCACTACCCCCAAGCCTAAAAATGGAGTGCTGTAGCCCAAATGGTATTGGCACGAAATTATTCATTGGTCAAGGAACCTTTGGTTGAGGTTTCTAAAGCTGCCAGAGGACTCATAAACTGAGTTGTAGCTTGTACCTGGATCCTCTTTTAGCAAGACCCAAGGTGTTTCAGTCCCTGAATTTTAAAGAAAAATCCCAAATAAAAATATTTGAATAACTATACATATTTTCTCCTTTGTTTCTTACAAACACATAGACTTCTTCAAAATAACTTTTGTTTTTCTCACTCTGGTGCTTTTGAAGTTTTTAAATAATAATATTTGGCTTAATTAAGAGGGACTTAGTTCTGATGGACACCACCAGTATATAGGTGGCTGATGCAACTCACAACAGGTTGAGATTTGTCAAGTTTTTACTTGCCAAGAAAACATGAAACATATAACTTCATTACCCTAATTCTGCTAAAATTAAGTCATAGAGCCTCCACCTCTACCCAGCATCAACGATGTAGGAGGCAAGGGGAAGTGAGCACCTCATCTCCCTTTCCCAGTCCTCTACATGTCAGTAGAGCTGAGCACAGAGCTAATTTTACCCCCATCTATCTGGAAGGAGAAAAAAAGCCGGGGCTCCACTTTTGCTGACATGATACCAGCATGGCTTGGCAGAGCGCTGAACATCTACCCCATTCACTACATCTAAACAAGACTGCCTACTAAAAAAGAAGAAATACGATTATGAGTGTCACAATACCCAGAATGTCCAGGATACAACTGGAAATCACTCATCATACCAAAAAAAAAAAAAAAAAAAACAAACCAAAACCAGTTAAATGAGGGACAGAGAACAAAAACACTTGAGTCAAATTGAAAACAAAAAGCAAAATGGCAGACATGAATCCAACCACAGCAATAATTACATTAAATGTGAAAAAGACCATAAACAATCTACTCAAAAGAGATGGTCAGACTGGATTTAAAAAAAAAAAAAAAGACCCAACTATATTTTACCTATAGAAGAAACACCTGAGATTCAAAGTCACAAGTAGGGGCGCCTGGGTGGCTCAGTTGGTTAAGCGCCTGCCTTCAGCTCAGGTCATGATCCCAGGGTCCTGGGATCAAGCCCCATGATGGGCTCTCTGCTTAGCGGGGAGCCTGCTTCTCCCTCTCCCTGCTGCTCCCTCTGCTTGTGCTCTCTGTCAAATAAATAAAATCTTTAAAACAAACAAAAAAACAAAGTCACAAGTAGGTTGAACTAAAAGATGAGAAGATATATCATGCTAATAGTAACCATAAGAGAGCTGGCGTTTAAGGTAAATATTACTAGAGACAAAGAAAAACATATAAATATATCAGGAAGGTATAACAATCAAATGTAGATACCTAATAACAGTAAAATAAAAGAAAAAAGAGACAATTGAGAAATTTTATTTATAGTTATCAATAGCTCCCTCTTACCTGAAAAAAGAGCTACCTAGAGAAATCAGTAAGGATATGGCAATCTTGAACATTATCAATCCATTTTACTTTACTGACAATTAAGGGGCACTCAAGCCACCAATAACAGAATACACATTCTTTTTAAGTGCACATGGAACATTCTTCAGGTCAGGCCAATTCAACCATGAAAAAGTCTTTCTGAGTTTAAAATACATAATATTCTTCAAACCACAATGGAATTAAATTAGTAATCAACATAAAGAAATTGAGTAAATCCCAAATACTTGGAAATTAACAACACACTTGTAAATAACCACAGATCAAAGGATATATCACAAGGGAAATTAGAAAATAATCTTGAACTAAATAAAAACAAAAATATATCAATAATTAGGTGATGAAGACAGTGAAGTACTTAGAGGAAAATTTATAATTTTAAACACATTAGGAAAGAAAAGAGGTCTCAGATCAACAATCTAAGCATAAAAAAATAAGAAGAGCAAATTAAATACAAGGAGGGAAAATAGAAATATTAGCAAAAATCAGTGAAACAGAAAAATAGACGGGGGGAAAAACCAAAGTTGGTTCTTTGAAAAGATCTAAAAATGATACATCTTTAGATTTACCAAAAAAAAGTTAGAAAACACTAATTACTAAAAGTAGAAATAAAGAGTGAACACTGCTACAAACAAGATGATAAAGGAATATTATGAACAATTTTATGCAAACAGGTAACTTAAGACAGAATATACAAATTCCTAGAAAGATATGTTACCAAATGGGACTCAAAAAGAAATAGAAAATCTAAAGAGATTTATAAAAAGAAACTGAATAATTACTAATTCCTGCAAAAACTCATGCCCAGATGTCTTCACTTACCAATGTTATCAACAGTAAGGAAAAAATACCAATCCTACACAAACTCTTTCAGAAAAATAGATCTAATTGTAAAAGACTGAATTCTTCTAGGACTGGGAGTAAAGTTAAGTATGCAAACTCTCATCGTATCTATACAGTGCTATCCTGCAGTGTCTAGCCAGTAGAAGTCAAGAAAAAGAAATTAAAGATATCATATTGAAAAGAAAAAAGCAGGGGCACCTGGGTGGCTCAGTTGTTAAGCGTCTGCCTTTGGCTCAGGGTCCTGGAACTGAGCCCCATGTCGGGCTCCCTGCTGAGCAGGGAGCCTGCTTCTCCCTCTCCCTCTGCCTGCTGCTTCCCCTACTTGTGCTCTCTCTGTCAAATAAATAAGTAAAATCAAGAAAGAAAAGAAAAGAAAAGAAGAAAAGAAAAGAAAAAGGGAGGGAGAGGGAGAGAAAGAAAAACAAACAAACAAACAAACACAGTCTTTATTTGCAGACAACATGATCCTATATACAGAAATGACTTTTAGGAATCCACCAAAATCAAAAACACCCAACTAGAATAAATATGTTTAGTAAGGTCATGGGATGTAAGTTCAATAGGCAAAAAATCAATTGTATTTCTATACATTATCAATAACAATTCAAATAGGATATAACAAATGAAGTGTAAGAGTTCTACACTGAAAACAAACATTGTTGAGATAAAGAAGACTTAAATAAATGGAGAGATGTACTATGTTCATAGACCTGAAGACTCGATATTGTTAAGATGTCAATTTTTCTAAACTGATCTACACAACTGACACAATACATAAAAACTCTCAGCAGGCATTTATATATATACTGACAAGCTAATTCTAAAAGCTATAGAAAATGTAAAGGGTAAGGAATGACCAAAACAACTTAGAAAAAGAAAAATCCTTAAAAACAAAAAAAACCCCTGAAAATCTCTTGTTTTACTTTCTTCTGATCCCTTCTATACAATGAGGCCTAACTGTATTCTAAAATATGAATCAGAGTATGTTAATATTCCTGAGCTAAAAATTCTGTGCCATTTTCTTTTTTGCCCTTACGAAAGAGCCCTTTCCAAAAAATGACCCCCACAGCCCTTGAGGCATGAGCAGTGTGATCTATTGCAGTACTCCTTTTTTTTTTTTTTAAAGCTATATTTCTCACCCTCCTCCACCACCCAAATCTTAATAACAGCCATATGGTACTAATTTCTATTCCTGGAAAGTCCAACACTTTTGCTTCTGGGTCACACATACACACTGTTCCCTTTGCCTGAAACAAGCTCAATTCTACTTTTTGCTTATCTCACCCTCCCCTGCCCACCCTCAGCCAGCCCATTCCTACTTTTTACTGCATCTTGGCTTAAATGTCACTTTATCAGGGAAACCTTTCTTCAACACCTCCTGTAAGACTAGTACTATATAGTGAAGCAAGGTGTTTTAACAAAGCATCTTTGCAACCACTTAAACATGTCCCATCAAAAAGGAAATTCCTCTAACATTCATTCTAATTACAAAAGACCTACTTTATACTTTTTTCATTTTTGTCCTTTTGAAGCTTTTAAGTTAGTATTTGTAAGCTAAAAAGAGGCATTTAAAAAATGTACTAGAGACAATAAAAATGCTAAAATATGGGTGAACCCCAAAAACATTATACTAAATTAAAGAAGCCAGCCACAAAAGACGACATCCCACATGATACCGTTTATACAGAATATCTAGGATAGGCCAATCTGTGAGACAAAGAAGTAAATTAGTGGTTGCCTAGGGGAGGAAGAGGGGGTAGGAAGAAGAGAATGGAAAGTGACTGTTAATGGTTACAGGGTTTCTTTGGGGGATGCTGAAAATATTCTGAAACAAAACTATGGTGACGGTTGTACTATTGTGTAAATATACTAGAAATAACTGAATACTAAAAACCATAGTACACTTTCAATAGGCCAACTTTGCAGTATGTAAATTACCTCAATAAAGCTGTTTTAAAAATCTGTTAGAAATAAATTGGCCCTCACAGACACATGAAAAAATGCTCAACATTGCTCGGCATTAGGGAAATACAAATCAAAACCACAATGAGATACCACCTCACACCAGTCAGAATGGCTAAAATTAACAAGTCAGGAAATGACAGATGTTGGCAAGGATACAGAGAAAGGGGAACCCTCCTACACTGTTGGTGGGAATGCAAGCTGGTACAGCCACTGCAGAAAACAGTATGGAAGCTCCTCAAAAAGTTGAAAATAGGGGCACCTGGGTGGTTCAGCCGGTAAGGGTCTGCCTTCGGCTCAGGTCATGATCCCAGAGTCCTGGGATCGAGCCCTACATTGGGCTCCCTGCTCAGTGGGAAGCCTGCTTCTCCCTCTCCCTCTGCCTGCAGCTTTGTGCTCGCTTGCTCTCTTAAATAAACAAAATCTTAAAAAAAAAAAAAAAAAAAAGTTGAAAATAGAGCTACCCTACAGCCCAGCAATTGCACTACTGGTTATTTACCCCAAAGAGACAAATGTAGCGATCCAAAGGGGCACCTGCACCCCAATGTTTATAGCAGCAATGTCCACAATATCCAAGCTATGGAAAGAGCCCAGATATCCACTGACAGATGAATGGATAAAGATGATGTGGGGGGTGTGTGTGTCTGTGTGTAAATAATGGAATATTACGCAGCCATCAAAAAATGAAATACTGCCTTTGCAACAACATGGATGGAACTAGAGGATATTATGCCAAGTGAAATAAGTCAATCAGAGAAAGACGATTATCATATGATCTCACTCATATGTGGAATTTAAAAAACAAAACAGAGGATCATAGGGAAGAGAAGAAAAAATAAAACAAGATGAAACCAGAGAGGGAAACAAATCATAAGAGACTCTTAATCATAGGAAACAAACTGAGGGGTGCTGGAAGGGAGGGAGGTGGAGGGATGAGATAACTGCGTGACGGACATTAAGGAGGGTATGTGATATAATGAGCACTGGGTATTATATAAGACTGATGAATCACAGACCTCTACCTCTGAAACCAATAATAATTATATGTTGATTAAAAATTTTTTAAATTTTTAAATTAAAAAGAAATTGGCCCTAAAGATACTTTTTCCCTCAGAATGATTACAGAAGAATTAAACATCATTAAATATAATTTATGTACATTGTTGAAGACTGAGAGAACTAGTAGAAATGTAATATTAATATTATGAAACTGACAGTAATAAATCATATTTTGTCCCATATGTCACACATACATATATAATACGATTGGTGACAAAAACAGCTAAGAACATACCTATTATTTTTTAAAAAGTATAATGACCTTCAGTAATATAAGAATGTATAAATGTAAGGAGTGGTAATAACCTCCCTCTGCCTACCAGTTTTATCCCCCCAAGTTATTTACAGTTTGGAATAGGTCTCTCCTCACTTTCTGATGAACACATAGTAGCCATATAATTGAATGATGGAAAAATAAATAAATAATGGATAGTAAATGAGACTGGAGTTACTTTACTGAATTTATGGTAACCACAGTAATCACTTTTCATATTGTAGTCAGCTGAGAGTAAGCTAGTGAAGCTAACAACAACAAAGATTGAACTTCAAAATAAAAATAAAAGTCATATTAAAAATGTTACTGGGGGGTGCCTGGGTGGCTCCATCAGTTAAGAGTCTGCCTTCGGCTCAGGTCATGATCCCGGGGTCCTGGGATAGAGCCCCGCGTTGGGCCCCTGATTGCCAGGAGCCTGGCTTCTCCCTCTCCTCCCTGCTTGTGCTCTCTCTGGCTGTCTCTCTCTCTCTCTCTTAAATAAATAAAATCTGAAGAAGAAAAAAAAAAAAACAGATGGCTATTCACTTAGACCTAGCTTAAATGTTAAAAATAATAAAATTGTTACTGGAATGAATTTTAGATTAGTGCGTAAATTTTTACAGGCCCAGGAAAATAATCAGATTTTAACACCTCAAAATCATCCTTCTCTATTTATTAAGGCATATGCAAGGCTAAAAAAGAGCCTCTTTCTTCACAAAGTTCAATGCAGAATCCCTGGCACAATGATTGACATTTTGAGATAATTAAATATTTGCATCTGAATGAAGACTGAATAAAGCAACCATGATTACAATATTTAAAACTGCACATGAAAAAAGGTAAAGGAAACATACTAAGTAAATAAGATCAAAGTGACTATTAAGATTACTTTTGTTTCAATTTTTGTAATTTTATGATTTTTTTAAAACTTTCATTAATAGAAGTATCTTTGGTTTTACCCACAACTAATTATAACTTAATAATTCTAAATTCTAAGGACATATTGCTTTATAATGATTTACCAAGCTTTCTTAGTCAATGTGGCAATAGAAAGTGGTATTATTCATATTTTATCAAATGTTTATTACACGCCAGGCATGGTTTCAATATTTTAAATATACTCTTTCAATCTTTTTTTTTTTTAAGGTTTTTTATTTTTGCAAGAGTGAGGGAGAGAGTGAGCCGCGTGTGCGAGTGAGAGAGAGTGGGAGCACGAGGCGGGGCATGGGGGGGGGCAGAGGGAGAAACTGACTCCCTGCTGAGCAGGGAGCGATGCGGGTGGCGGGGCTCAATCCTAGGATCCTGGAATCATGACCTGAGCCCACCACAGACACTTAACTGACTGAGCCACCCAGGCACCCTAACTCCTTCAATCTTCACAACAAACCCATGAATAGTTGCTATTATAATCCCCATTTTACAGATAAGGTTACTGAGGCACAATGCGATAAATGACTTGTCCAAAGTGACACAGTTACTAAATGACAAAACCAGTATTAGTCCAGAACCTGTGCTCTTAACTATTATATTTTACTGCCTAATGAGGCTCTTGGCTGGCTCAGTCAGTAGAGCATGGGACTCAGGATCATGAATTCGAGCCCCGCGATGGGGGTCGACTTTACTTAAAAACAAAAGATTCCAGTGTACTCATCATTGTAATGGCTCTTGACGTTCCTTGTTCTCTTTTCCTAAGCCCTACCAACCATAAAGTATAAAGTTGTAATCGATCCCACTATTACAGTAAAAAAATCAGAACTCAATTCTCAATTGGAAAAAATATCTTCAGTTCATATATATACCAAGAGTCTTTTTGAAATTTTAGATTGATCATGCCATTATTAACTATTATATTTGGCCCATTATCAGACTTAAAGGCATATATACTACATTTATATGAAGAAATATAAAATACTCTCCTGGTTTTTAGAGAACTATCATTGGTATTACCAATAATAATGGTAATTATTAGCAAAGCAAATTCATTAAGAAATTCTTATGCAGTTTACAAGCACTGGGACACCTGGGTGGCTCAGTCTGTTAAGCGTCTGCCTTCGGCTCAGGTCATGACCCCAGGGTCCTAGGATCAAGTCCCGCATCGCATCGGGCTCCCAAGTAGCCCCCTTCTCTGTGTGCCGCTCCCCCTGCTTGTGCTCTGACAAATAAATAAATAAAATCTTAAAAAAAAAAAAAAGTTTACAAGCACTGAAGTGACATTAGCTACAGGACAGAATACATATATATAAACAGAAAGTATGACAGCAAAATATAACACAGTGAACCAAAAACAGGGCAGAGCAAGCAAGCAAGCTGAAAAGACTAAAGAAAAGTTTTAAAACAGTGAATTCCAAGATTTCAGACAGTGACACTCTATGCATCCATTTTCATTTCATGACTCTCTTGATTCTCATTCCAGTATGGCAAGAGTTTTTTAATTTAAGAAAATCAAAACAGTTTTGATGTTTTCTGGGATTCCACAAAAGTGAGGTTGGAATTTACTTCTTCAAAAACACAATCTTCTAGTGTTTGAGGCACAGCCACATACTGCTGAGAACAGTAGTTACAGTAAGACCAACCTAGAGTGCAGCAATCGAAAACTGAGGTGTTGGGGTTTTTGGTGTTTTGTTTTGTTTGAGAAAAGACATCAGGAAGGCTGGGAGTCTCAAACTATACCAGACTGCAAAATTTTGACAATAGCTGCAAAGCATGACAGTCCTTAAACATATAATTTCAGCCACAACCACATACATAGATAACAATTACTGCTGATAGCAGAATTTTTTAGTCCACAAAGAACATAAATTACATCTGTGTACACACACACACACACATACAGATATATAGGTTACATGTATATGAAGTGTGTGTATTTGTGTAAAACCCACGCTGATTCTTTTAGAGTACTTTGTTTGTTAATAACTAAATTTTTATTGGTGAAATGCCTTAAACAGGATTTTATCTGTAGAAGCCATGGTACTGATAGCCAATAAGTCATAACTTTTAGCAAATAACATGTCCTTCGAATTCCAGATAATAACGCATACATACTATAATGACTTTTGACAGTTTGTCAACTAAGGTTACGTTTTTAAAATTAATATATTTTTCTTATTGTTAAGAAAGTTTCTGCACATATATCTGAGAAAAGACAGGAGAGGATAAAGTTAGAATCCACAAAACACTGATAACAAAGGTTTGTTAATACAATACAGATTAAACAACTCTTATCAGAGAATTTTCTATTTGCAGTATTCCTACAGCTTCTAAAATCAGGTTTTTTTTTTTTAAGATTTTATTTATTTGAGAGAGAGAGAGAGAATGAGAGGGAGAGAGAGAGCATGCGCATGAGGCGGGGGGGGGGGGGGGGGGGGAGGGTCAGAGGAAGAAGCAGACTCCATGCTGAGCAGGGAGCCCTATGCAGGACTGGATCCCTATGCCGGACTCCAGGATCATGACTGAGCCGAAGGCAGCTGCTTAACCAACTGAGCCACCCAGGCGTCCCCTAAAATTAGTTTCTTGAATTATAAAATATTTTATCCACTTTGCGAAAATATGAACAAAATAATGGGAGGAATCTAAATACATATATATGTTTAAATATTTATATTTAAATATATGTGTTTAAATATTTGTATTTAAATATATGTGTTTATCCCCAACAACAGGTTGGCCTAAAATATCAGGTAACTGAAGTGCTAAAGAAAATCTGCAATATTTTTATGTTACATGCCAGAGTAGAAGTGAGAATGGTACACTGCACTCTGTTAATAGAATTAAAGTTAATATTAAGACCAGCTCAAACATTTTCTTCTCTTTTTCTTTTGAGTTATAAAAAGAAAGATAAGAGTGAGTATGTGAGGATTCCTGACATATACGGTATACTGAAATGGTCAAAATGCATAAAATACTTTTGAGAGGCGACAGGGACAGTATTTTTAGAGCTGGCATTGTCCTAGAAAGAAAACCCAATCTAGTCCTCCATTGTTAGAATTTGTAGTTGTGTGTGTATATATACAATTTATATATAATTATCTAATTGTCTTTCATATGAGACTCCAAGCATCTCAAAGGCAGGAATATTTCCCCATCATCTCTATGCTCTAACCTCAACCCCAAAGAAACCTGCCCCTCACATAGAAAAGGAATTCAATATTGCAGAATGAATGAAAGAAATAACTATAAAGAATCCATAATAGGGCACTGCACTTCTTCTTGAAAAATTATTTAAAAATACTACAGTTATTCTCGATTGTACCACTTAGTAACTCTATTGCAAGATGAGAACTAAATTTTTTCTATTTTAATTTGTATCCATTCCACTTCATTTGTTCCTCTCAAGATACTCATAACAACTAACCAGGATCTCTCCCAAGTGACAGTAATCAAATTATGCCAGGGTCTTTAAGATTCTACATTTAACCTATTCTCCAGTCTCTTAACTTTCTTCCTTTCCCATCAGTTTTTGTCCATATCACTTATTAAAGTTTAATTACCAAAACTAGAAGTGATGACATAAGGGTCTGAAAATACACATTACAAGTGTAAAAACTGAGTTTCTTTATTTCTTCACATATTTTCTATATCACAGGATTTTTGTTATTCTATCAACTGCTGCCTCACAAGATACAACTATAAATTTGTTCCTACTATTTTATTCTATATTTATTAGAAACTTTTAATTTGCAGGAGTCTTTTTTTGTTTCATCATAACCAACTATCATTCTTTGGACATATATGAGTTTCAAATAATTCTAGTCCTAATTTTTCTCCTGGATGTCACAGATCTCCAGTGGTTCACTACAGGCATCCCCCACAAATCAGATACCTCGAAACACATATAGGTACTACTATTTTTCCAGTCAATGAATGAAAAGTTTTATGCTAACCTTGACTGTTTCTTCTATCTACATATTCAATGTGCTCAATCATCCTATCAATTCATTAATGCCCCTAAAATCCATCCCTTCCTTTTCATTTCCACTGACTTCACTCAAGCCTAGACCCTCATTTCACCCAACATAAGCAATTATAATAATCTTAAGTGGTTCTCACATACCTACCAGACTTTTACTCTTCCAATCTATCCTCTATCCACTACCATTTAGCTAAAAAAAAACACCAGATCAGTATAACATTGTTTCACAGCTCAAAAACTTTCCCATTGAATATAGCCCCCCAGCTTAATATTTTAAGACCTTGCTATCTCATCCAAAACTACATCCTTTGATCTTCTCTCCCATTTACTCCAGTAAAAATCCCTCTTGTCTAGCTAAACCAAATAAATGTACATCTCACGCATCCTGGAGAGTTAAACCATAGATGTCTTTGTTCATAATTCTTTTTGCTATGGGAGTAGGGATTTCCTTTCCATTTTCCTGATCTAATCCAAGCCTCACTTCAAGACCAATTCAAGACTTTTTTCACGAGGCTTTCCAAACACTGTAGTTCTCATGCCTACTTCTTACCACCTTAACATACTACTTTACTCATAGTAAGTACTGAATGTATGTGTGATGATTAATTCCTAGGATGACTGTTCATTCAGTTTGCCCAAATAAGTCTTAATTTAAGCCTGTTGTTTTGGCATCCCAGCACCCCCTTGACTCTCAAATAGTGCCTAGGTTTGTACAGTAAATTACTTTAGTTCTTAATTTTCAGAACATTACTATTTTATGACTTAGAAATGTAAAGGGAACACAGTTACTAGAATGCAATCCTTATGCCTGCAATACAGCACTAAATATTTCTGGTTAGGTTGAGGCTGTATCATAAATATGCTGTAAGGCAATACTTGAGCGGATTTTGCCCCCAGGGGACATCTGGCAATGTCTGGAGGGATTTTTGCCTGCTAGACATCCTACAACGCACAGGACAGCCTTCACTACAAAGAATTACCTGGCCCAAAATGTCCATATCCTTATATAAGAGAACTAGTAAGACCAAAATGCTATTTTTGAACAACATAAATGTCATATAAGAGGAACTACTCTGATCTTTAATCATTTAGTTTGATATGATGATTTTTATGTAATCAATTATGAATAGTTGGAATGAAATGCAAAGAACATCTCTCAATACTTTGGCTTGAATTCTAGTTTTGCCACATGCTTCTAGGCACAAGAAGTTGATAAAATTCAGGGGCGCCTGGGTGGCACAGCGGTTAAGCGTCTGCCTTCGGCTCAGGGCGTGATCCCGGCGTTCCGGGATCGAGCCCCACATCAGGCTCCTCCGCTATGAGCCTGCTTCTTCCTCTCCCACTCCCCCTGCTTGTGTTCCCTCTCTCGCTGGCTGTCTCTATCTTTGTCAAATAAATAAATAAAATCTTTAAAAAAAAAAAAAAGTTGATAAAATTCAGAGGCTCAGTTTTCTAGTCCTTAAAGCATAGCTCTGCCTTCTCTTCCCATCTACGTACAATTGCCATACTAATCTTTCCAAAATACCATTTTGCTAAGAATATTCCAACACTCAAAATCTCTTCCTAGATTTCACAGGCCATCCACAATATGGTCCCCAACCCAATGATTCAACTTTATTTCCTACTTGTTCTCCAACATCCTTCACTGAAGTATCTTCACAGGCTTTCTCTTTACCCTACTCAAATACAGCACTCATCCTTCTTGATTCTGACAGACAGCAAGAAATACTGTTCCACCTGTACCTAAATGCTTTATCACATTCAAGTCCATATAAGCCTTTCTTCAATGAACTCTCATTGTTGGTTTCAGAGAGAACCGAATTCCATATTCATTCTGTCTGCAAATTAAACTGTAAGTACCCTGAAGCCTTAGTATCAAGTTCTACTCAGTCATTTAAGGAAATAGTAACGTAGCAGGTACCATTGGCTAGGCATGGTGCTAGACAAGAATTTAAAGATGAATTAGGACAAAATTAGATTTAATACACAGTGCTATTTGTTAGCCTCTCTCATTCACTTGCTGTACTCCAGTTGAGACCTATAATGCCTGCTTGTCAAGTTCCAAGTCTGTAGACTCAGGTTTCTAGGATTCATCAGTTCTTTCAAATTTCATTTTCTAATCCTCTTCAGAACAGCCCTAGCTAAGAATAACCAATGGCAAACAAGAACTTTACTATGACAAGTCAACAAAGTCAATTATCTCCCTCCTAGAAAGGAAATTAGCAAGCCCACTCAAAAAATACTCACATCTTAAAATTACTAAATTATTCTTTCTGCATCTAATATTAATAAAGACACACAACCTAATCACATTATACTTATAAAATACAATACTAATTAGGCACTAAATACATACTTCTAAAACTTCCTAACTTGATAGCATCTATTAAGTTCCATTCCTCAACGTTATCAGACTCACAGGCCACTTACAAACTTAGCCTGGCCCACCTTTGGTTCTTTATTCACACCTTCCAAACAAAACCCTTTAATAGCCACACATATTTGGTACTTTCTTACTCTCTCACAGAAAAATGAGCAAAAGCTCTTAAATGGAGGGCTGTGTGTGGGAGGAGTTTCCTTCTAGTAAACTGTAGAAGTGTGAGATGGTTTGATTCATCCTCATGGATTCTAAACCTCTAATTTTTAACTAAACACTATTTTCCTCTTCACCTTACCTTTCCAAATACTTTCACAAATTTCATATCAGATATGGTACTGTATTATCTTGTTTTTGTTATTTTTCATATTTCAAGGAGATACAATCACTTTTTTTTCCCTCCCTATAGACCTTTAACACCTTTAAGAAATTTCACTTTTATTCCAGCATTTGAGCCTTTTCAAAGTCAAAGCAGGGGCGCCGGGGTGGCTCAGTCATTAAGTGTCTGCCTTTGGCTCGTCTGGGGTCATGATCCCAGGGTTCTGGGATGGAGTCCCACGTTGGGCTCCCTGCTCAGCCAGCAGGAAGCCTGCTTCTCCCTCTCCTGCTCCCCCTGCTTGTGTTCCCTCTCTCGCTGTCTCTGTCAAATAAATAAATGCTTTAAAAAAAAAAAAAGTCAAAGCAAACTGTAGGTTTTGCATTTTTTGGAGCCGCACCTAGTTTAAAGACCTAGTTTTAAAAAGCCTTCCTCTTAAATAAGCTAGTTTGTTCCTAAAGGTGTCCATTTCCTCCATAATTTGGATTCCCAAGTGAAAGACACCAGAGGATGTGATTTTGAATAAATGGAACAGGCAAAATAAAAACTTATATTACCTAAAGTCTTGAAATTTACATACTTTTACTTGTTCATTTTTGCTACTAAACTAGCACAAGAGACAATCTGCAGTGTGCTTTGGCTGGTATGAGTCCTTACCATAAGGAACCGTACATTACTGTAACTCAACCCATTTACATTAAGACACTTAATTTTGCTACTTACCAAATTGTTTCCTTTTTTTAAAAAATGTCAAAATTAGGGGCGACTGGGTGGCTCAGTCGGTTAAGCATCTGCCTTCAGCTCAGGTCATGATCTCAGGGTCCTGGGATTGAGCCTGGTGACTAACAGGCTCCCTGCACACCGGGGAGTCGGCTTCTCCCCCCCCCCCCCAATCTTCCCTCCTCCCTGCGTGTGCTCTCTGCCTCAAATAAATAAAATCTTAAAAAATAATAATAATAATAATAATAAATGTAGGGCAGCTGGGTGGCTCAGTCAGTTAAGCGTCTGCCTTCTGCTCAGGTCATGATCCTAGGGTCCTGGGATTGAGCCCCACAGTGGGCTCTCTGCTCAGCAGGGAGCCTGCTTCTCCCTCTGCCTGCTGCTTCCCCTGCTTGAGTGTGTGCTCTCTCTCTGACAAAATCTTTAAAAAATTAAAAATTAAAAATTTTTAAAAATTAAAAAAATGAAATTACCCAAGTGTAAATTTTATTTTTCATTTTTTAAAGATTTATTTGAAGAAGAGCAGAGCAAGAGAGAGAACACAAGCAGGGAGGGGCGGGCAGAGGGGCAGAGGGAGAAGGAAAAGCAGGCTTCCCGATGAGCAGAAAGCCTGACACAGGGCTCCATCCCAGGTCTCTGGGATCATGACCTGAGCTGTAGGTAGACACTTAACCAACTGAGCCACCCAGGTACCCCCCAAGTGTAAATATTACTACTAGATTTGCCTAAATAAAGTATGTAGTCTGTTTTTGTGGGGGTGGAAAACCCTGAAACTTTTTTATTTTCCAGGAATATAAGATAAGGAACCCCAAAGCTGTGTGTAGCTCACATCTCGTGAGCCTTCTGGGCAAAGAAATCGGTATACCAAACTTCCAGGGAAACTGGTGCTAATGCCTTCGTAAACCAGAAGGGATTTTTCCCTTCTTCCCCCACTTACCAAGCCACCTGCCTCCTTGCCTGTCTGCTAGGAATGTATCTAAAACTGTATTTGTCGAAGGCAGACACAACCAACTGAGCCACCCAGGAGTTCCTGGGTAATTTTATTTTTAAAATGCAAAGTTAAAAACAAGAATAATAGATAAAATCATATACATCAGCTGACTTAGGCTCCAGTTCTATCAAAAACACATGTCTAAACTTATTGGAATCAAATTTTTTTCATCTGTGATATACAATCTTACTACCACTAAGTAATAAGAAAAACATCAATGGCTTTTTAATGTATCATGTTATATTATGATCCCTATCTATGTGACCACAAAGTAATGAAACTGACTTAAATCTTATAAATAGGATTTTTTTAAAAAAGATTTGAGAGAGAGAGAGCACATGCGTGTGCATGAGTGGGAGGGGCAGAGGGAGAGAGAATCTCAAGGAGACTCCTCGCTGAGTGCAAAGCCCAGTGCAGGGCTCAATCTCACAACCAAAGCTGAAACCAAAAATCAGATGCTTAATCAATTGTGCCACCCAGAAGTCCCATAAATAGGATTTTTTAAATTACAAAAGAAATTTGTGTTCATAACAGGAAATTTAGAAATCACAAAAAGTACAAACAAGTTTAAAACAGGGTGCATCTGTTATCCTACCAAAGAGATATTACTATTTTAATTTTAAAACGGATGTTTTTAACATCAGACACTATCTAGACAGTATTTTCTTCTTTAATTCATCATGGGAGAGTACAGATTCCAATCTGCTAGTATTCAGAATGTGTGGGAAATTCCTCATCTCAACTAGCATGAGGGTAATCAAGTCAGGCAAGAATTTGGTCTCATTTTCCAGCTTCACCTCATTTCAACCTAACATCACTAACAATCAGATTGATTCAATGTAATTTAATGTAACTAAACTCTTACTGCACACAAGATACTGAGAGCCTGTTCAGACACATGAAGATGAATATGATATTGTCCCTCTGCTTAAACTGCTCACAATCTAGACTACAGAGACCAAAGTACAAGGTTGTCTTGTTACATATACTCTAAAAATGACGTGCAAACAGTGATAGGTAACACTGAAAAGGAAGTAAACCAAGCAGGATATTTAGAATTTCACAAAGAAAAAAGATGCTCTGTTGCAGAATGAACATCAGAACATGTCACCAGGCAGGAATGTCCATGAAGTTTGCTGGCAACAGTAAGTAAATACAGGAAAAAGGAGAACTGGAATTGGACTGGTCAGGACTTCAAACACCTTGCTAACCCATTTTTATTCACTAGAATAATGACTTTCAATAGTTATCAAAACTCATACCTATTCTCACAAGGAAAAGAATCTTCCACTACTGAGGATATTCAGAAAAATGTGCTACAGATTTAGGGAAAAAAAAAAAAAAATCTAGGAGCCCCTGGGTGGCGCAGTTGGTTGGTCACCTAACTCCTGGTTTCAGCTTATGTAGTGATCTCAGGGTGGTGAGGTCGAGCCCACCACTGGGCTCTGAGTTTAGTGAGGAGTCTGATCAAGGCTCTCTCCCGCTCCCTCTGCCCTTCCCCTCACTTGCTTGCTCTCTCTAAAATGAATAAATCTTTAAAAAGAAAAAAAAAATCCATGATGCTCCTGTTGCTAAAGATCTCTCCCACATCTAAGCTTAGCACTTTGTCTTGAAGATACCTTATACTCCCAAATAGACTGCAATATTTTAATCACAGAAACAGAGTTAAAAGAACACTTAGAAGTAACCTAATTTAACTAATTTTTACCTCTTTGTAAGATCCTTTGCCACAGGACTATTCAACAGTCCTCACTGCTGAATGTTACTTACACTTTTTTTTAAAAGATTTTTTTTTTTTAATGTAACCTACCCCCAAAGTGGAGCTCAAACTCACAACCCTGAGGTCAAGAGTCACATGCTCTACTAACTGAGCCAGCCAAATGCCCCTGAAATTTACTTAAACTTTTTAAAGACAGTCCATACCAGGAGCACCTGGTGGCTCAGTCGGTTAAGCATCTGCCTTCAGCTCAGGTCATGATCCCAGGGTCCTGGGATCGAGCCCCACATTAGGCTCTCTGCTCAGTGGAGAGCCTGCATCTCCTTCTCCCTCAGCCCCTCCCCACTCAACTGTGCTTGCTCGCTCTCGAATAAATAAAATCTTAAAAAAAAAAAAAAGTCCATATCATCTAGAAACAGCTCTAGATACATCTAGAAACAGCTTTTCTAAAACTAAAAAATTTTATCTTAATTAAAATTTGCCTGCCTCTAATTTATACCTATTGTTCTAGTAATAATCTCCAGAGTTTTACAGAATCAATCTAATAATCCTCATTATACTCCTTCAAATATTTAAAAAACGTTCTCTTCCGAAAGCTAAATATCCATAGGTTAAATAAACCAAAATCAAATGTTTTTCGTTAGACAGGATTTTCATGCTTAGCATGAATCTCAACTCACTACATTAGCTATGTGACTTTGATTTTAACTTCATTACCTGCAAAATGGGGATAACATGACACATGTTACAACACAGATGAACTCTGAAGATACAAAAATAAGCCAGACAGAAAAGGGCAACTATTCTGTGATTTCACTTACATGAAGTATCTATAGTAGTCAAATTCATAAACACAGAAAGTAGAATAATAGTTGCCAAGGTCTGGGGGCAAGAGAATAGGGGAATTGGGGAGTTACTGTTTATACAGAAATTCAATGGGGAAGGATAAAAACTTCTACAGATGGATGGATGGTGATGACTGCATAACAATCAGTGTATATGCCACTGAACTGTACACTTAAAATGGTTAAAATGGTAATTTTTTGTTTTGCATGTTACCACAATAGAAAATGGAGATAATAACTTAAAATTGTGCAGATTAAATGATTTGCCATGCATAAAATGTCTTATACAGAACTCTGTATATAGAACATAATTAAAAAATAGTGATTGTAATATATTTTACAAATCATGTGGCCCTTTTTGGACAAATCCCATTTTTTAAGAAAGCAAGAACCTGCATTATCATGTCTCACAGCATCCCCAACATTGTGCTGTTCGCACACAGGAGTTCTAAGTATTTGTTCTATTAATAAAAAAAAAAAATTAAGTCACACTAGCATCACTGGAAAACCACTAGGAAGGGAATAAAATGCTCATCAAGATGTGTAATTTCTTAATTCACTGAAAACACACACACACGTGAGCGATATTACTTTAAAGTAACATTTCCTTAGTACAGAAGAGCCTAGAAAACAAACTTCAAGATGTTAATCAGCAAATAACTGCCAAACTATTCAGATAAGTAGTGATAATTTACAAATCAAACTGCTTTATTAATCTAGACTTAGCAAATAAAATTACAGGCAAATTCTACCAATGGTCTGCCATGAAAAGAATACCTAAAACAAAGAGGCCATGTAATAGGTTCATTCTTAGATATGAAGGACCATGAATGAAAAAACACAGCAAGTAAAAACCACATACTATCTATCTCTAAGGGAAGTAATGTAAATGTGGTTGACAATAATGAACTACATGATTGGAAATTGTTTGAAGACTGACTTTTACGTTTTTTTTTTTTGTTTTGTTTTGTTTTTTGCCATGAAAAACAGCATATACATATAAATCCCATATTTAAATATGAAAATCATATGCATCACACAGCTCACGTTTGGGATAGAAAGATCTAAGTGTTGCTTTCTCTTGCCCATTGAGGATTATAAGATTAAATCAAGCTCCAGAGATAATCCCCCCCCCAAAAAAGGAAGGAAATTCTGAGACATTCTACAACATGAAACTTGAAGACATAGGGCTAAGTGAACTCAAACAGTCACAAAAGCACAAATATTATATAATTCCACATACATCAGTTATTTAGAGTAGTCAAATTCATTGAGACAGAAAGAATGGCTGTCAGGGGCTAGGGAGGAAAGAGGAGTTATTGTTTAATAGGTATGGAACTCCACTTTGGGAAAATGAAAAAGTTCTGAAGATGGATGGTGGTCATGGTTGCACAATATAAAATGTACTTTAATGCCATTGAACTATACATTTAAAAATGGCTTAATGTGGCAAAATTTGATATTATGTATATTTCACCACAATTAAAAAATGGATAAAAGGGGCACATGGGTGGCTCAGTTGGTTAAGCCTCTGACTTTGGCTCAGGTCATGATCCCAGGGTCCTGGGATTGAGCCCTCTGCAGAAAGCCTGCTTCTCCACCTCCCTCTGCCTGTTATTCCCTCTGCTTGTGCATGCTCTCTCTCTCCCTCTCTGTCAAATAAATAAAATAAAAATGGATCAAAGACCTAAATGTAAGAGCTAAAATTATAAACCTTTTAGAAGATAGGAACAAATCTTGTGTTCTTGGATTAGGCATAGGTTTCTTAGACATGACATCAAAAGCACAAGCAACAAGAATAAATAAGACTTCATAATATTAAAAACCTTGTGCTTCGAAGGACTCTATCAAGAAAGTGAAAAAACAGTAACACTTGGGTGGCTCAGGTCATGATCCCAGGGGCCTGGGATCAAGTTCTGCACCGGGCTCCTTCCTCAGCAGGGAGCCTGCTTCTCCCTCTGCCTACTGCTCCCCCTGCTTGTGCTCTCTCTGATAAATAAATAAGATCTTTAAAAAAAAAAAAAATGAAAAAAAAAACAAACAAACAGAATGAGAGAAAATATTCACAAATCATGTATTTCATAAGGGATTAGTATCCAGCATATATAAAGAACTTACAACTTTTTATAAAGACAAGTAACACAATTAGAAAATGGGTAAATGGCTTGAATAAACATTTCTCCAAAGATAGACAAATGGCCAATAAATAGGTGAAAAGATGCTCAACACCATTAGTCATTAGGGAAATGCAAATCAGAACCACAATGAGATACAAATAGAATGGCTGTATAACAAAAAAGACAATAAGAAGTGTTGGAGAGAATGTGGCAAAATTGGAACCCTTGTGTATTGCTGATGGGAATGGAAATAGTCTGGCAGTTTCTCAAAAAGTTAAACATAGAGTTACCATTTGACCTAATAATTCCACTCCTAGGTATATACCCAAAAAATGAAAAAATGTCCATATAAAAACTTGTAAATAAACGGTCACAGCAGCATTTTTCATAAAAACCAAAAGGTGGAAAGAATCCAAATTCTCATCAACTGATGAATGGATAAGTAAAATGTGGTAAAATATTATTCAGACATAAAAAGGAATGAAAAGGGGCACCTGGTGGCTCAGTCAGTTAAGCGTCTGCCTTTGGCTCAGGTCATGCATGACCTTTGGGTCCTGGGACTGAGTCCTGCATTGGGCTCCCTGCTCAGCGGGAGTCTGCTTCTCCCTCTCCCTCTGCCCCTCCCCCACGTCGTGTGCTCTCTACTTCAAATAATCTTTAAAAAACAAAAAAAGGAATGAAAAAAAGGAAATGTTCTGAAACATGATACAACATGAATCCTGAAAATATTATGCTAAATGAAAGAAGCCAGACACAAAATGCCACAATTTCATTTATATGAAATGACCAGAAGAGGCAGTTCCATATACACAGGAAGTATATAAGTAGAGCTGGGGTGAGGGGGAAATGGGAAATGACTGACAATGGGTTTGGCGGGTTTTTTCTTTTCTTTCTTTCTTTATTTTTTTTTGTTTTTTTAAGCAGTGGGGCAGGGAGGTAATGAAAATGTTCTGGAATCAGATAGTGGTGACAACTGTACAAGTTTGTGAATATACTAAAAAAGCCACTAAATTACACACTTAAGGGCAAGTTCTATTGCATGTGAATTACAATCAACAAATATTTATGGATAAAAAAAGTATACTGAGAACATTAGTATCAAAAGAGGAATAGCTCATAACATGGGAGCAAAATATGCAATAATACTAAATGACAAAAAGTGGGCAGAAATATTCTTTAGCTTCTGTACTTCTGTCAATACTTTGTTCAAATGGACAGCCCGAATAAACATTCTTCAAAGGAAACTGAATTTCAAATAAGGCAAGGTGACAGACAATAAGAATGTAAGCCAGAATATAGCTTGAAACAGATTTAGGCCTACCCCTCCAAATAATGTAAAATAATGGAAATTTTGTCACTGAATTATTATTGATTCAAAATATGTCAATCGAAAATACCATGTCAGGTTGAATACAAACTTTTCCAAAGACATCCAGAAGGCTAACAGATACGTGAAAAAAAGCTCAACATCACTCACCATCAGGGAAATACAAATCAAAACCACAATGAGAAACCACCTCATACCTGTCAGAATGGCTAAAATTAACAACACAGGAAACAAAAGATGTTGGTGAGGATGTGGAGAAAGGGGAACCCTCTTACACTGCTGGTGGGAATGCAAACTGGTGCAGCCACTCTGGAGAACAGTATGGAGGTTCCTCAAAAAGTTAAAAATAGAACTACCTATGACCCAGCAACTGCATTACTAAGTATTTACCCAAAGGATACAAAAATACAGATCTGAGGTAAATGCAGGGGTAAATGCACCCTGATGTTTATAGCAGCAACGTCCACAATAGCCAATATTGTATATGTATATATACATATACACACAATGAAATATTACTCAGCCATCAAAAAGAATGAAATCTTGCCATTTGCAATGATGTGGCTGGAGCCAGAGTGTATTATGCTAAGTGAAATAAGTCAGAGAAAGACAAATACCATATGATTTCACTCATGTGGAATTTAAGAAACAAGACAGATAGACATACGGGAGGGGGGAAAAGAGAGGGAAACAAACCATAGAAGACTCTTAACAATAGAAAACAGAGTTGATGGAGGGAGGGAGGTGGGGGATGGACTAGATGGGTATTAAGGAGGCCACTTGCTATGATAAGCAGTGGGTGTTTTATGTAAGTGATGAATCACTGAATTCTACTCCTGAAACCAGTATTGCACTGCATATTAACTAGAATTTATATAAAAATTTAAAAAATATTAATAAAGTAACATGTGAGGGTCAAAAGTGTAGGTAAGAGGAAATATGATAATTTCTAAAGAGAAAAATAAGTAGGTCTAGAATTTCCAGACCAAACTTATCCTTGCAAAATTCAAAATTAAATTAAACAAAATGTCCATTAAGTTAAAAAAAGGAAAAAGCCAGAGGATTCACCATGAACAAGTCAAACCAAATAAAATGCAATTTCTATTTTGATAGGTTTACTTCACTGCAGGTAAGACACTGTAGGCACAGTATAACTTAATTACAGCAAGTAGTTTGGCAAAAATCTTTCATAATACCCATATAAAATGGCATATGGGGACACCTGGGTGGCTCAGTCGGTTAAGTGCCTGCCTTTGGCTCAGGTCATGATCCCAGCGTTCTGGGATGGAGTCCCGCTTCAGGTGCCTTGCTCAGTGGGGAGCCTGCTTCTCCTTCTGCCTGTCCCTCCCCCTGCTTGTGTGCACTCACACTCTCTGACAAATAAATAAATCTTTTAAAAAACGGCATATGGGCTTGATAATAACAAGTGGAAGTTACTAACAATCACAATGTGTGTTAATAGACTGATGTTAATCTGGAGGGATTCTAGTTGAGCTGCACATTTCAGAGCCCTTTACTCTGTCATTTTAACATTTTTATCGACAACTTAAATGAAGACCCAGTATGCCTACCAAATATGAAAATGACAAAAAATAATATTAAATACCTAAATCAACACTAAGAAATGAAATATAAAAACCTAATTTAAATGTAAGCCTAATATATAAATATAAATACAAAAGCCTAAAGAATTACTATCTTTCTAATAAATAAATAAAATCTTAAAAAAAGGGGGGGGCACCTGGGTGGCTCAGTCAGTTTAGCATCTGCCTTAGGCTCAGGTCATGATCCCAGGGTCCTGAAATAGAGCCCCCATCGGGCTCCCTGCTCAGCAGGGAGCCTGCTTCTCCCGCTCCTCCCTGCTTGTGCTCTCTGTCGCTATCTCTTTCATTCTCTCTCTAATAAATAAATAAAATCTTAAAAAAAAAAAAAGCCTAAAGAATTCATTACACAAAAACAGGGTTAGGGAGACTTAGTTTAACAATTTATGTATAAAAGATACTAAGTGTAATTGACACTACTGGATCATATTAAACATAAGCAACAGAAACCAAAACTGTTAATGAAATATTTGGTTTCAAAATAACAGCATTTAGCTCAGGCAAGGTGTATCCACCATACACTGTCTGGTCAAGTATCATCTAAAGTGCTAAGTACAGGGGCACCTGGGTGGCTCAGTCGATTAAGCGTCTGTCTTCAGCTCAGGTCATGATCCCAGAGTCCTGAGATCGAGCCCCACATTGGGGGGGGGGTCCCTGCTCAGCGGGGAGTCTGCTTCTCCCTCTGCCTCTGTGAGCGCTCTCTCTCTCTTAAATAAATAAATAAAATCTTTAAAAATAAAATAAAATGCTAAGTACAGGGGCATCTGGCTGGCTCAGTGTACAGCATACAGCTCTTAATCTGGGGGGTTGTGAGTTCAAGCCCCATGACAGGCATAGAGATTTAAAAAAATAAAATCTTTAAAAATAATAAAATGCTGAGTACAGTTCTGAGTACCATGTTTAATGACAACGAACAGCTAGAATTCATTGAGAAAAGTGATCGTGGTTGAAGGATCAGAAAATTATATTACCTAGAAATGATGAAATAAACTGAGACTGCTTTACTCTGCAGAAGAGATGAGAATGCTGTGTGTGTGTGGTGGGTAGAAGAGGTCAAGAGGACCATGACAGTAGTCTTCAAATATTTTAAGGGGCCATTCACATGGAAAAGGGATTATACCTGGAAAAAGCAAAATACTGGGTGAACAGCATAGGCTTTCAGGTCATAAAGTCCTGGATTCAAATCCTGACTCCATCATTTACTGTGTTATTTGCTGCTTAGAAAGATTGTTTCCTTACCTAGAAAATAATACTTAATTCACAAGTGGATGAAAATTAAACACAAAAATGTTTATAAGCTACCCGTTATAGCCTAATACACTGTGATGTACAGTGATGTCAACTGCTTTCTCTGACTCTTACAAGTTGTTCTAGAACAGTGCTTTCCACACTGAGATACAACCCATTAATGGGTCACAAAATCAGCTTAATGGGTTAACTAGCACTTCTTTCCTAAAGAAACATAAAATATTAGAGTTTACCACATGTACTAAAAGTAACTATAGTCTTGTGATACATTTGTTTCAATTATTCATATACATGTGTAATAGACTATGATGTAAAATATATTTATCATGAAGGTGGGTCCAAAAAAAAAGGTATAAAAAGGCTGTGAAAGCCACTGCTCTGAGGCACTGTTTTCTAAATGTGTTCTATAGGTACGAGTTCCTTGGGAGCTCAAAAATAGTTTACCACTTAGAAATTTACTATATTCAATATACAATTAGCATATCAACCAAGTCCAAGATTAAGGAAACCTGTTTATTTTTGTTAAACCTTGTTTTTCCCACATATATTTAACCTCAGACCCACCATTATTTTTTTCACACAGTATCTATTTACATCTTCAGAACTAGTATTTTGTAGTATACCCTTGGGGAAAAACATTACTCTAGATGAAAAAGAAGGTGCAATGGGTGTAAGTTACAGAAAGTAGATTTTTAGTGTGTTAAGAAAAAATTCTTGATTCTTTGAAATCTGCCCCCGCCACTAACACCCACCCCTTCCCACTTGTACTCCAGAAACATACTCTAAATGACTTTAAATGATTTATAAAACTTTCAATTCACACAAATCTTTTCAGAAAAAGGATAGGATCAAGATCAAAGCAATAAGCAGGAGCCACCTGGTCAAAAGAAAACTCCGGCATAGTATTTAAGACTTGCTTTACCTGAACAAACTCTGCTCGGAAACCGAAGCAGCAAAATACGTATTCAGCTTCCCCAAGTGCAGTCAATGTGTTCTAATAATACATAATCTAAAATGGGCTCATGAGTGCAGCTAATCCTCATTATTAAGAGCATCATTATCATCATCACTTGGAAGAGGCATGTGATGATATTTAAATAATTCTGGATTCTTTTAAAGTGTACACACACCCAGGATTCCTTTGGGAGGACGTGATCTCACACTAATATGAAAAACTGTCACTACCAAGACAGTTCTAATAATATTTCGTATTACTTGGAAAAAAAATAACAGCTTGATATGATATATTCGAGTATCTCTAATTCAAACCTTCCTAATTGGGAGTACAAATATCTGACTCTGCTCTAGCAGTTGTCAAAGCATAAAAGGTCCTTCCTGGGGCACCTGGGTAGCGCATTCGTTAGGCGTCTGCCTTTGGCTCAGGCGTGATCCCAGCGTTCCGGGATCGAGTCCCATATCGGGCACCTCCGCTGGGAGCCTGCTTCTTCCTCTCCCACTCCCCTGCTTGTGTTCCCTCTCTTGCTGGCTATCTCTGTCAAATAAATAAATCTTAAAAAAAAAAAAAAAAAAGCCCTTCCTACTCTCTCCCCACCTCCAGGCTCCAAAGCCACCTCTCCCCAAAGTTTGCCTCAGCTACTTTGAACCATTATTTTCTTCCCAATTTCTGAGCATTCTCAGCACTTTTGCTCCTCATTTTTTTTTTTTTTTTTGCAATTCATTGTGTATCTCCTAGCTTATTTAACTGCATAAAACTTGGCTCCCAAGACTGTAACTGCCATAATGAGCAGGGATCAACATGTTATGAATCTTTAGACTTTCCCTCAAGATCCTATAAGAGCTTACTGAATATTTCATAATTTAAATAACTAGGCTTAAGAGTAATTGCAGTTAGTTTTGAAGAGTTTACTATGTGCCAGACCCAGTGCCAAAAGCATATGTGGATTATCTCATGTAATCTTCATAACTCCATAGAGATAAGAACTATTATTTTCTCCATCAAATAGAGGAAGAAAGTGAAGTGCAGAGTAACTTGCCCAAGGTCATACAGCTAGTGTGGCAGAGCCAGGGCCTGAATCCAGGCAAAGCTCGTAACTACCCCAGTAACTGTAAAGTTGCACCTCTGCAATATTAGAGCCCAGGAAGAATTTCAACTTTACTGGCTTAAAAGTTTCAATTTCAACAAAGAGCTGACACATTTTAACTACAAATCAAAACCCAAAAAAGGGATAAATTAAGAGTTTCTCACAGACATCTTTATGGGGTTGCACTAAAATGAGGGAGAATGCCTCTCATGACCTTTCTATTTATGTAAGTGATATTACGGTATAGGTCACAATTCTATCATGAAGTAGCTTATGACAATGCAGCTTTGGTTTATATTTTTTAAATAGGGCTCCTTTTCTCTTCCCCTAGGATGACACAGAAATTAAGGATGGATGTGCTGTCACTTCACAACTCCGAAAAATGACAGACCCAATTCTTGTTTTAAAAAAGAGCCAGGCTCTTCTTCCACCCTTGACTTTTCACACAAAGCGGTACCGTCCTCTGTCCTCTTCACACAAAGCCAGCTTTACCCCACTACCCAAAGAGGAGTGCTGATTCACACGGTGTCCCCATCGCAGCCAGAAATGTACCCATCTCCCACCAGTCCAAACCACCGACCACTGCACTAGACCACTGTGGTCTGCTCCCCGGATCCGGTGATACCTCATCATGCAGACCCCTCCCCGACATCCAAAATGCTCAGGCCACCCTCCGAAAGCCAGTATTTCACACAAAGCAAGATCCTTTCCTTACAAAGCAGTTTCCCACTGCCGACTCCTCCCCCGGCGAGCAGCCCTTCCTTCCCAGGCTGGGCCAAACCACAGACCCCAACGGGGTCTAAAACCCAGAGGGTCCACAACAACCCAGGAGAAAATAAAACTAGCTACAAACCCCGTTCGTTCCTCTAGCACGCCTCGAATCCCCAACTCCAATTGACCTTTCTGCAGCCAAAGCAAAAAACCCACCAGTCCCCGTCAGGAGAGCGGATCTGGCTACACAAAGCGAGGTGTCTTACCAGGGGTACCCTCGGAAGACGCTCTCTGCCCCTGGGCCCGTCCCCGCCCAGCCCCGGCCCGGCGGCCCGCGCTCACCAGCTCTCCTCCTCCTCCTCCCAGCCTGACAGGCGCTCCAGCTCCTCGGGCCGCAGCGGCTCCACCTCGTCCAGCAAGCCGCCCTCGCCCGCTGCCAGCAAGGAGGTGGCGTCCCGCAGCTCCTCGCTACTCGTCCGCCTCGGGCCCGACCCGATCCCGCTGCCGGACTTGGCGCTGAGGCCCAGGGGGAAGCCCCGAGGGGACGCCGCGCCGGAGGAGGGAGTGGACGAGCCAGCCCGAACCGGACTGCCGGGCCCGAGGGAGCCGACGCCCTGCACGGCCCCAGAGCGGCTCCTCAGCTGTTCGTTCTGCTTCTCCAGCTTCTTCACCAGCTCCTGCAGCTTTCGCACCTCCTGGTCCGCGTTCACGTTGGAGTTAACGTCCTCCATCCCGGCCCCGCCGCCTGTGCCGCCTGCCACCCGCTCGGACTCACAGCGACAGGGAGAGGGCCAGGGGAAAGAGGCGTCGCCGCCGCCGCCGCTCACTCTAGCCGAGGCGCCGGCATACAGCAGGGCCAGGCCCCACCGCCAGGGTCCCCCCAGCTCCGGTTCCGAAGCACCGCTGGCCCCAACCGAGCCGCCTCATCTGCGCCGGCTCCAGGATTGGGGGAGGCGGCGCCAATATCCGGCCTCGGCCGCCATCTTTCCTCCGTCCCTCCGCCCCCCGCAGTCCGTCCCTCCGCCCCCCGCAGGCCGACCCGGTCGGTGACCTCAGAGCGTCGGGGGTGGACGCGGCCGGCGGCGGGCGCTGAGAGGACCAAGCGCCGAGCTCGCGGAGGGGCGGGACCGTGGGCGAAGCCGGTGGGTGGGGCCTCGGCCGGAAGGGGCGTGCCCGGAGCGCCGTGGATGTGGGAAGCTGCCCCGCTGGCTGGGAAGAGCGATTCCGGCCGCAGGCGGGGCGTCCGCAGGGAGATAGGCTCGCTAAGGCCGGAAAGGAGTAAGGACTTGGCTGCGGGTAGGGCTAAGATCGCAAACAAAACTCTCACTCAGCTCCGCCTATTGGTCTTGGATAGGGGGAGTGTGATGTGTTCTCCACCCCCAAACACTGGCGTGTGGGACCAAGCGCCTGATCCTGTCCTCTCGGCTGGTTCTCTGGTGGGCGCTTAGCCGGACCGCTTGGACAGTTTATTTTGTCTGTTTGTTCAGCAAATATTCATTCCATGAGTACTTGAAATAGGAGATTGTCAGGGCTGGCAGGAGCCTCAGGGACTATCGGTGGCCCATTTCTTCCTCGAAAAATGAGAAAACAGAATTCCAAGTGCTTGAGAGTCTAAGGTCAAAATAATAACCAGAAGTTGCTGAGTGCTTACTATGGGCCAGACACTATGCTAAGCTTTTCTTTTTCTTTCTTTTTTTTTTTTAAGTAGGCTCCACACCCGGCGTGGAGCCCAAAGCCCGCTGGAACTCACCGGAGATCAAGACCTGATCCCAGTTGAAGAGTTGGCCGGTCAACCCACTAAGCCACCCAGGCACCCCTGTGCTAAACATTTTAAAGGCATCTCATGGATTAAAGCAGTTTTTCCGACTTAAAGTTTACTGCACACTGGCTTGGAAGCAGGGGATAGAAAACCGCTCCTCTTACCTTTGTTAATTGATTGGTAATCTGCTCTTTGCATCGTTTTCTTGGGAAAAACTTTTTCATGGTGTGTCTTGACTTTAAAAAGTGTATTTTAAGAGAACTTAATAAACTTAATAAGTAAACATTAAAAGAACTAAAATTTAATAAACAAAAATAGACATACTGATGAATGCTGAGCGTTGAATGTAAGAAATCTGCCTTCAGTGGCACCTGTTTATAATGTGTACTGCTAACAGCAAAACAAACCAAAAACCACTTAAATGTTTTTTTATCACAGTCATTACTTTTCAGATGTCAGCTGTGAATGATTTGGCTTATGTTTGCAGCTTTCCTCTAATTGCCTCCTCCACCTTTAGCTAATAATGATCCAGTCCTATTACACCTGGGTGTGGACTAATATGCCATGGCTTACTTCTACCATTTAGCCTCTCCGTGCTGTATCTTCCTTGCCTAGAATATTCTACCTGCCAAATCTGATTCCTTTTCTTAAAACCCATGCTTGCATATCTAGGAAAACTTTTCCTGACAATTGTGCAGGATTTAGCTGTTCTGTTTACTCTAGCATTACTTGAGCAATAGTTTTCAACAGGTGTTTGTATTTTTAAATTTTTTTGCTTCTTTTTTATTTTTGTCTGTTTACTTGATGAAAAGGGACCTTTTTTTTCACATCTAGTGTCTGACACAGAGTACATTCAACATCTGGTTTGTTGAAAGTTGAGAAGAATGTATATTCTGACAGGTGAAGGTCTAGATGTTTATTCATAGCAAAAAAAGCATTGAGTATTTTCAAAGTTTGCTGACTACTTATAAATAAGTATTTTCTTAGATATGTATACCTAATCAAAAGATGTCTTTGGTAACACAATAATTGTGAAATAATATGTATTATCTATATAATGCAAGTCTGAATATCATTGCTGTCTCTGACACATCTGAACTCGTTGCCAGAGGGTTCAATATCATGACTGCTGCACATATACCACTTTTCACTTGTGTTTAACAGTTTGTGAAATAGATTCCAACTAGCTAGGTTCTGTAATGAGAACACTTCAAATATATTCCTTGATTAAGAATAGTTCATATGACATTGTGAAGTTAAATGCTAATATTTCATGGTAGCAAGAAGAGGTTGGTGTGACAAGGAGCAATGAATGGAGAATCAGAAGGCCCAGTGGCAGATTCTAGCTATACCATAGATGTGGTGTTTGACCGTAATCTCTGATCCTTAGGCAAGTCATACTGGCTGTATATTCAAAATGCATCTGCATACTTCCTGGTACCTCCACTGGTACAGCTGTCATTCCAACTCGCATCTTTTCTTGTCTAGTTTACTGTGGTCCTCTCTTACTGGGCTGTTCCACTTTGCTGCTTCCAATCTGTGATGCACACAGCAACCAGACGATCCTTTGCTTAGTCTTATCAGGTCACTCCCCTGCTAGGAACCTCGACTTGCTTCTCAACATACTTAAACTACCAAGTCCTTTTCTTAGCTCTAAGACTGGATATTTGGCAGCTTGTGCAAGTACCTCATTGACTACCAATCAATCACTCTTCCCCGCCATCACCCTACTCCAGCCACACTGGCTTTTTTTATGTTTTTTAAACATGCCAAACATGTTTCTACTGTAGGAACTCTGTACTTGCTATAACTTCTATCTAGTATCCATTCTTCCTCCACATTGTCATATTACTAACTCTCTCCATTCAGGTCTCAGCTCATCTCACCAACTAAGTTCACTAGTCCCATCTTTATGACCCTCATAAAATAGCATCCCTATCATTCCCCAAGCTCTTAGCTTGTTCCGTTTTTTTCCTCTGACACATCGTCTATTTCTTCCTTTGTTTGTTGCCAATCTCTCCCCAGTAGAATATGAACTATGTGAAGACAGGGTTCACTGCAGTATCCCTGGTGCCCCTACTATATTGTAGATGTGCAATAAATGTTGAATAGATGATGGGTGTACGTCAAGGGAAGCCTCCTAACAGAGAATTTCAGATAAATGTGTTTGTTATGTCTCAAATCATTAAAGTAGAAATTCCTAATGTTGAGTGGTTGGTTTTTTTTAATTATATATTTCTCTTCCAAAGAGCAACATGTCACACTACATATGTCATCCTCAAAACTAGGTCATTCTCCACTTCCTGAGTGCCAACAGCCCTTAAGAATTGCTGAGGAGAGAAAGTCTCGGGTTCTCACTTAAAAGTATGAGGACAAGAATATTTCCAAACTGTCCTAAATGTTGCCTGGATCCTTCTCTTTCAGGTTACCTACAATACTGTCTTCTCTGATGACTCAGAAGTGTTAGAGCACGTTTTTAAAAAGTTACTCGAAAAGCAGCTCTTTCACAGAGATATGAGAAGTTAAGCTGGTAGGTGTCTACGGTGTGCATCACAGGTATCTCAACTAGATTTTTCAGGTGTTGTCTTTTATGATAAGCTTGCTTTGTTCCTGGATGAAGGAGTTGCTTCTCTTCTCAGCAGGTGTGGCCCTTTCCATAACTTGCTCCTATTTGCATGTTAGCTCCTGCCAAAACTCCTGACAAAGTGGAAAATATTACAAAGCACTGTAAGTATTTAGAGGGAAAAACTATTACTCAATGGCTTAAGGGTATTCAGCAGTCCTAAAATCCTAAATCAAGACATATGTGCACATGTGTGTGTATGTGTAACAGCACATGCCCAAAAGTAATTTAGAAACCGCAAGGTGCTTACAGAAATATTTGCATTTGTTGAAAACATGCTCAAATTTGTTGAAGAAACCTTAACTATCCAACACATCCACTATAGCCTCACACACATCCACTTGGCTAGTCATTTCCTATGTGTCCTCTCTCACCTATTCACCAGCATCCTTCTCCCAGGTGTACCTCCTTGGGTCTGTCAAGGGGTCTCTTCACTGTCTTGGCCCATGCAATTTTAAGCAGGAATCTTGGGAACTTCAAAGGCTAGGTGTATTTGAGAATGTGAATTGAAATCCTGCTGGCAAAAAGAAGAGGGACCCAAGATTTGGACCTCAGAATGTTTCTAGTCAGCATTGATCAGATCCCATTATGGGATGCTTCAAGGGTGGCCATAATGGCAGGCATCACTTCCTTCTGGAAGGTCCTCTGGCCAGAGGGTGGCCCCCTACCACACTGTTGAGGGCATGCATTATATTGACGTAGGGGTGAGGAGGTTCATGACCAGGGCAGATGTGAACATGCTCTTAAACTCTGAAGATGCTCTCTCAGCGCTGAAGGAAACAATACCTTATCTCTCACCCTTTTTGTGGTAGCAAGTGAGGAGATAAGATTGCTAAATAACATTTATTATTTCCTTTGTAAGTAGTATATCAGCAGCACAGTGTAGTTGGAAAAGTGGGTTTTGAACTACTTCTGAGTATCGATGATCTAGAAAACCTACCATTTAAGGAAAGGAAAAAACTTATTAAGTATCATCCAAATCTCCAAGTTGATTATCCAAGTCTCAGTAATCTAATCTGGGGTCTAATATATATTATTCTGAGTATTGACTTAGAGGTGGTATAGAGATAGTAGACCATGAATAGAGGTTTGTATTAGGCTAAAGTAAATTAAGCTGTCACTGAGATATCTATATACTCTTCTATCTCAGAAGTTGTAGACAGTTCCATTCCTGAGTCTTTGAGGTACTCCTGGAATATTACAGACTGAAAGACATCATCAACTATTCAATTTGTCCAAGCATGTCTAGAAGGGTTACTTTTTTATTTGTCATCATTCTTATGTAAACAAAGTTATATGTACCCTAGAATATTCTGTAAATATCCAGGTCCTTCTGAATTGGCCCAATAATAATAGTAGATAACAATTATTGACCACTTTTAAGATACGTGATAATTCAGGGGTGCCTGGGTGGCTCAGTTGGTTAAGCGTCTACCTTCAGCTCAGGTCGTGATCTCAGGGTCCTGGGATCGAGCCCCACATCCAGCTCCCTGCTTCACTCTCTTCCTCTGCCTGCCCCCCCCCCGCCCACCGACTTTTGAGCTCTCTCTCTCTCTCTGAAATAAATAAATAAAATCCTTTAAAAAAAAAGATGTAATAATTAATTTAAAACTCACAATACGGTGCCTGGATGGCTCGGTTGGTTAAGCGTTTGCCTTCGCCTGGGGTCATGATCCCAGGATCCTAGGATCGAGTCCTGCATCAGGCTCCCCGCTCAGCAGGGAGTCTGCTTCTCCCTCTTCCTCTGGCCCTCCGCCCTGCTCATGTTCTCTCAAATAAATAAATAAAATCTTTAAGAATAAATAAATAAACCATAAAAATAAATAAACTCACAATAGTCCTTTGAGGTTGCTGCTATTAGCACCATCATCTCCATTTTATGAATGAGGGAACTGAGACAGAGAGGTAAGATAATTTCCTAAGGTCCATGGTCAGGAAGTAGTAGAGCTGGATTTGAACTCTGGTGGTCTGACTTCAGAATCTGCACTCACAAGCGCCAACAGTGCATAACCAAATGAGTTCTCCATGTTTTCCTTACAGGCGTATTGATATGTCAGTCAGCTACCATCCAGGGTGGAGACGGGGCGGGGGGGGGGGGGGGGAAGGGTTATTGCCTTTATGATAACTAATGACTCAGTCCTCTTGCTCTAAGAGCAAGTTTTCCAGCTTTGAAGTCTCAGCCCAACACACTGAAACTGTTCCTTAGAGAGGGAGACAATTCCTCTACCTCTTGCTCAAAGGACTTCCTAGTAGGCCATTTACTTGCTCCACTTACAGTACTCCAGGCACTTGAGAGGTGGCTGTAGGAATCCTCACGACCCCCACTCAGCAGTTCGCTAAGATGAAGCTTCAGCATCTGAGCTGCTCACTGGAAAAGCTAGTAGATTAGTCCATCATATGGGTGTTTTATGGGGAAGAAGTTAGTAGGGAGAGTCTCTAACCCAGGGCAGTAGCACACCTAAATCAACAAAGCAAGAAGATTTAAGGGAATTTACTGGCAAGAGTCCTAGGCCTATAAATGAGAGAAGGAAAATTTGAACCAGTCCTGAAATAAGAAAAACTTAGAAGCAGATATCAAAAGAGCAAGTACAGAACCAGGGAAACAGCAGACTAAGGAGCAGTGGTCTCAACAATAGATGAGAAGGTGACCCTTGACAAATGCTAAAACTGAGTGGTTCCAGGCAGTTGCCTCTCTATGACCTTGGTAGTGAGATATGTGGGAGAAACAGTTGCATTTAAAGGGCCAGTGCTGCTGATGCCTGGCAGGATTGTGAGCTTCTAGCCTTGGGACGAATTGGTAACTGGATATGCTGGACTAGGGCCCGATCTGCAAAGCTCCCTGATGCACAAGAGTCCACCATTGTGTTGATCTGTAAACAGATTCCATCTCCCCAAAGTTCTTGGAAACCAGATAGCCCTGATCTCACATCTGCGCTCTAGTCTAGAGAAATGAGGGTAGGCTCTTGGGCCGGGCAGGGAAGAGATGAGTAGTAGGGCATGGCGCAGGTGGTTCCTCTGTTATGGTATGGTTTACTTCAGGTGGGGCTCCTGAATGTGATGTGGTGGCTCGTGGTTCAAACAGAGCTGCTCTGTCTGTTGGCACGTTTTTCTACGAGCATTATTGCAAGACCTGGTTCTTCTTTTCTACCAACACCATTCTCTCAAATTGTTTGAGCTTTCACTTTTGCCCATTTTTCCAGGCCAGGTCAGTTGCTCATGTGGTGTGGCCAGGTATTTAGGCAATTTCCCTTCGCATGCAGCTATCAGCAGTTCTGCTTAAGCATCCTCTGAGTCTTGGACCCAAATTAGGATGTGGTATCATTTATAGACAGTTCTTGAGAAAACCACCAACATTTTGCTGTGCACTGGCAGCAGGACAGATCATGGTGTTTACCAAGACCATTCTCGCAGAGAGAGGGTATGTAGATAATGGGAGAGCCTGGAGATGGGTATTGTTTTCAAAGATGGGATTGCAGGCTGCACAGAAGGCAATGAATTTCTCCAACCTCTCCAAAAGCCAGAACAAAGAGATGCCTTTGTACTTCTCCACCTCAGATGCATTCAGAGCTCCATCATAATGTTGCACAAGGTCCCCTCCCAGAGTGGGCACGGCCTGTTAGAGTATAAGCAGAAAAAACAACTCCTCCTACACTTAGTCAACAGACTAACAAAGGCCGCCACCTTCACACTGAAGCCCATGTGCTCGCTGAACACAATCATGTAGTTGTCAGATCTGCGTGACTGTAGCAATGGGCTTGAGCCTTAGATTTGGGCAAGAGCATCCAATCATCCCTCAAAGAGCCAGCCCTGCAGTGGCACCAGCCAGGATTAGTACCAGGAACAGAGAATATGGGCAGGAGAAAAAAGGATCCAAAATGACATGTGAGGGACGCCTGGGTGGTTCAGTCGTTAAGCGTCTGCCTTTGGCTCAGGTCATGATCCCAGGGTCTTGGGATTGAGTCCCCTATCGGGCTCCCTGCTCAGTGGGGAGCCTGCTTCTCCCTCTGCCTGCCGCTCCCTCTGCTTGTACTCTCTGACAAATAAATAAAATATAATCTTTTTAAAGAAATGACATACGAGAGGGCTTCAGGCTCATTTTTATTGAGTCAGTCTAGTTGAAATGCGCAAGTTCAGACAGTCCTTTTTCTGACCTCTAAGCAAATGGCAAATATCACTTCTTTCTTATAGTTTCTTATAGTTCTCATATTTAACTCTAGTTGATTTGAGATTTATTCTGGTGTGTTCTATGAGGCACAAGTCTGAATGGACATGTTCATACAAGGCACTATTATGTGCTGTGTTAACATTTGTTTGTTTGGTCACTGTTCCTAGTTCAAGGTACACTGGCGCCAGAGATGATAAAGATCATAAGGAATGTGCTCCTTGCTCTGCAGCAGCTTATTATCCATTTGAGGAGATGAGATGTACATAGGGTAAATGTACATACAAAGCAGCATGTGAAATACAAGGGTTTTTTTGTGTTTTTTTCCCTCTGATTTTTTTTTCTTATGACTTTTTTTTTTAAAGAGTATTAGGGGAATAGAAATTTATTCCTTTTGCTTGGGATAATAAGAGTTTTCCCAGAAGGAATGTGATTTGAGATGGGCCTTCAGGGATAGGTAGTTATCTTAATCTTGATTTGTTGGTTGCAATGAACAGAAAACCACTTGAATCATCTCAATAAAAATGTTGAAGGATGGTTGGAAGAAAGGCAGGCAGTAACAAGCTCCTCCCCTCCCCAAGAGGAAAACACCCTTAAAAGGATTAAGGATTTTACACCACCCTGGAAGGAGCCGGCTACCCTTTCCCACGTGATGGATAGATGACAAAAACCTGATTGGGTGACAGGTGCAGGGAGGGTTAATCAGATTAAAACAGCCGCCAATAAGGCTACAAAAACCCCTAGACTTAGAAACTCCACTGGCAACACTCTCAGGTCCCCTCCCTCTTTGGGAGCTTTGTACTCTATCACTCAATATACTTTACTACCACTCAATAAACTTTGCTTTGCTGCCCACCACTCTGTCAGGTCTACCTCTTCATTCTTCAAAGCAGCATAACCAAGAACCACAGGCAACAAAGGAGAAAAAATCCTGTAACAAAAAGAGGGAGTTATCTACTCTCTCACTTCAAAGAATGTATATGAAAAGTAAACTGGCAAAAATATGAACAGATCTATGCACAAGGCTATTTACTATGCCGTTATTTGTAATAGCAAGAGTTTGAGAGCAACCCAGATGTTAGAATGGGACTAGCTGAGAAAACTATAGTACATCCACACAATGGAGGATTATGCTTCAATAAAAAGGAAAGAAGAACTCTATATGTGTCTAGGTTAACTATTTCAGAATGGAGCTTAGTGTAAGAAGCAGAGAGGGATGTAAAAAAAAAAAAAAAAAGAGATGCCTGGATGGCTCAGTTGGTTATGTGTCTGCCCTTGGCTCAGGTCATGGTTCCGGGGTCCTGGGATCGAGTCCTGCATATTGGGCTCCTTGCTTAGCAGGGAGCCTGCTTCTCCCTCTACCTGCACCTCCCCCCCCCCCACTTGTGCTCTCTCTCTCTGACAACTAAATAAATCTTTAAAGGAAAAAAAAATATGCTTTTATCTGTAGAAAGAAACATTACAATAAACCAAAAATTAATAAAATGGTAACCAAATGGGCAAGGAGGAAACAGAGCAGAGGGCATAGAATTTACCTTGAGTTCATCTTATAACATGATTTTTGACCTTAGAACCATGTAAATATTGCCATGATTGGAAAACAAAAATCAAAATGAAAAGAGCTATTAAAAGGTAGTATTCTAACACCTGCTGATAGGTAATAGAGTGTGACCAGGCCACTTGAGGACCAGAACTACAAAGCAAGAAGCCAATGCAATGTCTTCCATTTCCATTAGTGATTTATTCATTTATTTTATTCCACATATTTATTGAGCACTTACCATGTACCAGGAACTAGGCACAGGAATCGGGCATAGAGCAAAGAACCAAACAGGGAGAAAAAGACCCGACCTCATGGAGCTTACATTTTAGTGATGGGTGACAGAAAATAAACACATAAGTACAATGTATAGTATGCCATATGATGATAGCGCTATGGAGAAAAATGAATTAGGGAAAGAGGATTAGGGGTGTGGGTGGGGACAGGATTGCAATTTTAAACAGAGTGGTCAGGGAAAGTATCACTGAGAAGACGACATCTGAGCAAAGGTATGAAGGATGTGTGTGGGCAAGACATGCAGGTAAAGAGGGAAGAACATGAAATAGAACAGAATGGCAAGTGCAAAGGCCCTGAGGCAATAATGTGCTGGCTTCAAGAAAAACAAGGTCTGCGTGGCTAAACTGGAATGAATGGGGGGTGGAGAATCATAGAAGATGAAGTCAGGGGGATGGAGGAACGATTCCATAGGGCGTAGTAGGCCACTGTAAAGACTTTGACTTTAAAATGAGAAGAAAAGGGAAGATTTTGAGCCCAAAAGTGACATAATCTGATTTATATTTTAATAAGAGCCCTCTCTTCTCTGTTTCTGGCACGTTTGCCAGTTTCTCATTCCCCTTATTCTCTCACAAAATTTCTGCTTACTCATGGCTTCTGTGTTCCCTTCATAACATCAGCTTACATGTCGTTTGGTGTTGTAACAACTGTTGACATTTCAGCTCATACGCCCAAGTGTGACCTAATCACTCAGTCTCTCAGTGTCCCAGTTCCAGATTCTTGGGTGACATAATGTTAGAATCACATATTATTTAGGCTAACTAATATTAGTCCACTGTGATAGAACAAGCTGAGGCCAGCTCTCAGAGGTGAACAGGATCCTACAACATTTCCAAGAAGGGATTATAGACTGAGAGGTAATGGCTAGCACATCAACTTCATCAGGTACCCCAAATATTTTGGGTTCTCAGTACATACCTAAAAGTCAATACATCTAGCTTATTTAGTAAGCAAACCTATAATCACATCATAGGACGTAGGGCTCAGTGACCGCTTACAGGTAGCAATAATAATAGATGACTTTATAATGCTCTATACTGAAACCGCTTTAAAACGATTTGTGGTAAGGGCCAGTTTTCTTATTTTTACTTCCAAATTGTAAGAGAATGATACTTTTGTAAAATATAAGGAAAATACATTCTTAGAACAAATAAATTTGAGAAGATATACAAAATTGAAACCTAATTTTTTTTTATTAGATTCAACACACAGAAAACTGCTCTGTCAAATTGCTAAAAAAAGTCTCTACACGCTTAGTCTCCATTTCTGTACTTACCATGCACTAGTCACAAGCAGTTCCACACTTTAAATAGCACACTCATTTATCCAAATAGTAGCTACATTTTGCAATCACGTCAGCAGGTGAATGGCATTTCACATTCTGAGTGAGTACATGAAAAAAAGAAAGTTATGTTGTTTGCACTTTCCTCACTCTGCTCAGTGAATAAGTTTAGTGTCCTGCATATCGTTTCTAACAAACCCTCGTTGACTGAAATATTTCCCTAGTTTAAGGACATATTTCGTCACATGAACAACAATGTGTAATCTGCTCTATTTAGATTTATTATTACAGATTAGCTCTACTGCTAAGTATGCCTGAAATAGGTTTGATTTTCTCTTGGGTTAGAAATAGGAGAAACCAGGGGACAAAGGAATTATCTTTCTTAAATTTCAGAGACAAAGAAAAAGAGTTCACACTGAATTAGAGGGAAGGCTGTTTCTAAATGTTCGCCTTTCATAAAGATTTAAAATCCTGCTTCTGTAGACAAGGACCATTTTCTGTCTTCCTTCTTTTCTTTATTTTAAGGACTGTTTTCTTAATTTAGCAAGTATTTAGGTTTAATTGCTATGCTAAGTTCTCTATAGAGAGAATTAAACTGATTTAAGCCCAATATTTTATGGTTTCATCATCTAAGACAAAAGCAGCAACCAGTATAAGTGAAGAAATAATAAATAAATCATATTTACAAACAACCACTGTACAATCATTGATCTGAGAGAAATCATAGAATAAGATTACTCTTGTAGTAGCGAACTTTGACTATTGGTTTATTTCCCAAGACTATATGATTTTCTTTGTCCACAGAATTCTGGGTAACCAGAATTTTAAATTACACACAAATGTAATTTAAAAATTTCTGAAATGGTTATGGGGAATTAGACAGGAGCATTTAACTCCCTTAGTACTGCCTTGGATTTCTTTCAAAGATAGTTACAAATGTTCCAAGTTTTGTTTTTATTCACACAGTATCAAAACAGTTCACATTCCCTTAAGCAGGAAAAACAAAACAATACCCACCTTGACCCTTTGCCACAATCTGCTCTTTAAATAACAGAAACAGAAAAAAAAAAAAAAAAGAGAGAGAGAGAGAGAGAAGCTATTTTTAAAGAATTATTTCAAATGCATCATTGCCAGGAATTTAAATTGTTCTCCATACCAATTGTTATGAAAATACAATATTGTTTTCAAAATATTCTATACCTTTTAGAAAGAGATATCAATGTTTTTCTTGTGTTGTTTTTTTTTTTGTTTGGTATCAATATTTTTCTTAAGAAAAACAGGTCTAATGGTGGAGGTTTTATAAGATACAAATTAGTAAATATTCCCTAAAATCACTTGTAAAAAGTTCTGCACTTATTCCCTATCCATCCCGAAAGCCCCCATTTTCCAGAGGTGGATATATGGAGGATGTCCGTTATTTTTTCTGCTTAGCTCATCCTCTTCTCACTCCCCCACCCACCTGATTGGTGGGAGACATTTCTCCCTGGATCTCTTGCATATCTGCATATCTTGTGAGTGAGGCACTGGCTGCCCTTGTTCTGGATTATCTTTTCAAGAATGTTTACACAGCCAACAGCCTTGCGTCTCTCTGGAACAAAGAGCAGGTTTGTTTACTATCCAGCATGATAAAGATACTGTGTCTTCCCACAGCCAAGGTCAGGCATGTATACTACCCATTATAAAAAAATCTGGCTCCCCTAACTCCGGGTTCCTTGTCTGTAACACAACCCACTGGGTATGTAAGCATCACTTGGCTCCCTGTGGGAATCAGAGCTTGGGACCAGCACAAATGCTGGTACTCTGGCTACTACTATTGGTATGAATGACATATTGTTCTTTCGCTCTCACGCAGGAATCTTGTGTCTTCTGCCAGAATCTATCAAACCGTGGCAGGCTAACTTGTTAACTTGCTAGTAAAGCAAAATTCATAGGTTTCTAACATCACCCCAGTTTCTGCTTCGAGTTCTTTCCTAAGACACATCTGTACCTTTGCCCTTCAGCTTCCTGAGAAGAACCCTGTGTCTGCATAATAAATCTCGCTTTTATTTAGGCTTCGATGGGCTCCCATTCCTTGTAATCAAAATAGTCTGATCCAGCCAAGAAAATCTGTTTCTTTCTGAAATCTGAACAACAGAAGGAAATGTTCAAGTGGTTTTCTAAGTGGTTCCATTCAACAAATCTTTGTTGAGCCACCACAACATTCCATGTATTATGCTGGATGTCGGGGCTACAACAGTAAATAGCATTTGGTTCGTAGTGTTTCAATTTTCATAAGAGAAGCAGCCCAGAAGATAAGTAAACCAACACACAGTAATTGCAAATAGTGAGAAGTGCTATGAAGAAAACAAAACCAGGACAAAGACAGAGTAGAAAGAGAGGTTACTTTGCAGAGAGTGATTGGAGAAGGTGACTTTGAGAGAGGCAGATTTAAGCTGAAATGTGGCAGATAAGAAGGCAGAAGATCAGAACAAATTGAAGCAACAGTAAGTGCCTTGAGATGGGAAAAGCTTAGGAAATGTGAAAATTGAGAAAAGAACAAAATGCGTAGTGAGTAAGAGGAAGAAGCCCAGGTAGCACAGAGGCAACTTAGGCAAGAGCCAGATTATTGAGGGCCTTACAACAAAAGGAGTTTGAATTCACTCTGTGTACGATGAGAAGCTATTGAAGAGCTTTAAGCCCTTGAGTGACAGGACCCAAGTTAACAAAAAAATGATTTTTGTGGGGTGCCTGGCTGGCTCAGTCGGAAGGGCCTATAAACTCTTGATCTTGGGGTTGTGGGTTCAAGACCCACGGCAGGTGTAGAGATTACTAAAAAAATAAATACACTTAAAAAAAAAAGATTTTTGGTGTTGTGTGGAGGATAGTTGGAGGAAAGCAAAGTGGAAATGGAGAGGAGTTTGCTTTGTTTAGGAGAGAAATGACAGTGGCCGAGAACAGGTGGTAGCAGCAGAGATTGAGAAAGTGGATTCCTTGTCCTGTTTAGTTTGATACTTCTGTACAGTATCGAAGGGTAGCTATCAAGTTGGCCACTAAAGATGGGAGCCTCAAGTTAGATGCAAGATCCAAGTTAGACATATATATTTGGGGATCCTCAATATATACATGGTATTTGCTCCCAGGATCCTAATCTTTAAGTCTTCTTTCAGTTTATTCTTTCTCAGGCCTTGGTGGTCACCTTCTCCAATTCAGGATATGTAGGAACTTCTGAATCTCCGGCAAGCCACCCACAGAACATGGAGAACCAGGAACATCATCTCTAAATTTCTCTCTACCTAATGGTGCCACCATTACTATGTTTTCTACCATGGCTCTTCCATGTCGGTAAGGGCCTTCCTAAAAGGTGGCCTCTTTCCAGAGTCCCTGACTGAAAGGAAGCTTTGCTTTCAGCCCCCACCTCAACCTACCCGGAAGGTTTCAACTGATGTAGTTTAATGGGCTAGGATCCTGGGTCCTTTTTCAGATTTATATTTTATCACATTCATGTCCATAAACTGAAATAACATTCCTCCTCCCTCAAGCCTGTTTTTTCTATAATGACTGCTTTTGTTTTTAAGAGAGAGAGAGAGATAAGAGGGGCAGAGGGAGGAGACAGAGAGATCGATGCAGGGCTTGATCTCACAACTCTGAGATCATGACCTGAGCTGAAATCAAGAGTCAGATGCTTAACTGATTGAGCCACCCTAGTGTCCCTAAATGACTGTTTTTTAAACAGCTTTTATTTATTTATTTATTTTTAATGATTTTTATTTATTTATTTGACAGAGAGAAGAGGGAGAGAGAGAGCACAAGCAGGGAGAGTGGAAGGCAGAGGGAGAGGGAGAAACAGGCTCCCCCCTGAGCAGAGAGCCAGATGATGTGGCACTCAGTCCCAGCACCCTGGGATCACGACCTGAGCCAAAGGCAGGTGCTTAACTGACTGAGCCACCCAGGTGCCCCTAAAACAACTTTTTTGACATATAAGTTGCATACCGTAACATTCATCCATTGGGGTGTACAATTCAATGAGTTTTAGCAAATATGCAAAATTGTGCAACCATCACCCCAACTGAATTGTAGAACATTTCCATCATCCCCTAAACAACCTTTGTGCTCATTTGCAGTCATTCCTTGTTCCCTCCCCTGAGGGCCTAGGTAACCACTAATCTATTTTTGGCACTTTTTTGGCCTTTTCTAGACATTTCATACCAATGAAATCATACAACATGTGGTTTTTTGTGTCTGTCTCCTTTTATTGAGCATGTTTTTGAATTTCATCCAAGTTGTATCATATATTAGCATTTCATTCCTTTTTTATTGCTGAATTTCCTTCTATCGTATGGTTATACCACATTTCGTTTATCCATTCACTCACTGATGGTCGTTTGGGTTGATTTTGGCTATTATGAATAGCTGCGGAAATAGCACTTGTATTCACCAACCTGACTCAGCTGTTGAAGGAATTACTTAATTTTTTAAATTAAGGGTTAAGATGGTGTAATTTGGGATGATTTTCCCTCAATTTTCCAAATTTTCAGGAATTTGGTTATACTGTGTGCATAGTTTTAAAGGCAGATTTCATTCACTTGACTTAAGATGTATCATGAAATAGTTCAACCATATACAAAGGCATAAGAAGTATAATAAAAAACACTCATGTACCTATCACAGCTCAAGAAATATCTCTCTGTCCAAGAGATAACCGCTATCATGAATTTGCATTCACATTTTCATTCATGTATATTTACTTTACTAACATATATACATTCTTACAGAATATACAGTATTTTTGCATGATCTTAGACTTGATATACACTTTATGAAAAATAGTGGTACCATATATTTTTTTTAGTACTAAAAGATTTTATTTATTTATTTATTTGACAGAGAGAGACAGCCAGCGAGAAAGGGAACACAAGGTGGGGGAGTGGGAGAGGAAGAAGCAGGCTCCCAGCAGAGGAGCCCAATGTGGGGCTCGATCCCAGAACCCTGGGGTCACGCCCTGAGCTGAAGGCAGACGCTTAATGACTGAGCCACCCAGGCGCCCCCAATAACCATATATTCTTGTACAGTTCTCCCTGTACACAGATGCAAGAGTTTCTCTAGGTGTATATACCCACAGGAGGAATTTCTGGGTCACATCATATGTGTATCTTCAAATGAACTAAATATTCCCAACCATTCTCTAAAACGGTTGTATCATTTTACTTTTAGGAAATCAGTTTGTAAAAAATTCTGCTGTCCGTGTTTACAATATACGCAATAACCAAATACTACAAGAGAATAAAGTGACAAGAAATGGAGGCTAAAACAGAGTAGTAAAGTAACCCAAATCTGTCATTTATAACTTCTCTCAAGTGTATGCAACTTAGCTCTCCTTCTCCTTTCCTTCTAGCTGTACTCAACTCTCAGCTCTCCCATGAAAAGCATGAGTGTGATATATTATTTATAAATACTAAAATCCCTGAATTCTTTCTACAAGGGTGAGTCATGTTAAGGTGGAGTTCCTTTTTTTTTTTTTTAATATTTTATTTATTTATTTGAGAGAGAGAGCGAGAGAGAGTGAGCATGCACTCGAGGTGGGGCAGGGCAGAGGGCAAGGGAGGGGCAGAGGGAGAGGGAGATGTAGACTCTCCACTGAGCCTGGAGCCCTTCGTAAGGGTGGGCGGTGCTCCACCCCAGGAGTCCGGAACACAACCTGAGCTGAAGGCAGATGCCTCACTAACTGAGTCACCCAGGAGCCCCTAAGGTGGAGTTCCTTAATAATCTAGTATTTTATTGACCTTCTCTTCCTTAAATATTGCCATGGGTTTCTTCTCTACCAGCCTGAACTTTACGATTTTTTTTTTCACTCACAACCGTGGAGTATTAAAGAGCTGAAACTCTGTTTCATATACAAATACAGATACAATATAGAGATATAGATATCAAGTAAGTTCTCTCAGTGAAGAGCTATGATATAGTTGTAAGAAAACAATAAATTTGGTATAAGAAACTGTAGTCCCAGTTGTTTGTTAATTTAGATGCATCTAACTTTAAACAAATTTAACACTGCATATGTAAGGATTAAAAGAAATAGGAGCAAATTTTGGAATATAAGTATTCCTCCTGAAATATTTTATCTTATGATTCCTTTCAAACACTTTCTCCTGTATATGCTTAACATGGACTCAAATGTAGTTTGCTACTAAACTGTAGGTACTATCGGTCTCCTCTGCAGCTTGGAGGAACATCAAGGATGATGAAGGGGGTGAGGTTGGTAGGGGTGGAGAGTGGGAGGAGAGAGAGAGAGGCTTCAAAATATAAGCTTGTGAAAGGAAAAAAGGAGAGAGAGTAAGAAGAAGAGACAAACCAAGAAACAGACTCTTAGTTATAGAGAACAAACTGATGGTCACCAAAGGGGTGGTGGGTGGAGGGATGGGGGAAATAGGTGATGAGGACTGTAGAGGACACTTACCACGATGAGCACTGAGTATTATATGGAAGTGTTGAATCACTATATTGTACACCTAAAACTAATATAACACTGTATGTTAACTGTACTGGAACTAAAATTAAAAACTTAACAAAAAAAATGAAAACAAACAAAACAAAATACAAGCTCATGGAAGTTTGTCAACATTGTCTTTTTTTTTGTTCTCACCAGCAAGCCACCTTAATCCATTTGTCTTGCCTCCTGGCCCCCTGGTTCTCTCTGAAGCTGCCTTACTTTCTCCTGTGCATTTCTTTCCCACCAGTCCTATTGTAAGAGGACTGGATTTACAATATGCGAAGTACTCCCTTCTTTTGTCTTCCCTTTCACTCTATGATCCCATCCCTAAAGAAAATGCACTCTTTCATCTCACAGATGCTTTTCTGCCCTTCCTGGTGGACAATTACAGAGCAGGGATTGCAAATCCGAATGCCTGTAGGAGCCAGAAGGATATTTTGAGTGGGGATGATGGGGCAGAGATCATGGAGAACTGGAGCGATGCCCTGTCGAAGGGGGCAACTGCTACTGAACTTAGGTTGACTCTTACTATGGAAAAATGGGATCCCAACATTGCCAGGTCTTTTGATTTTTCAGAAGACCTGGAAATCCAGATTTTGTGTTGGAATTTTCCCACCGTTAAATGTTGTCAACTAACTCAATAAAGACAACAGCAACAGACCTTTTGCAGAATTGACAATGCAGAATTGAGAAAATGAGTAGAGAGGTACAAGGTCTGGGTGGTCAAATAAAATATATAAGGACCTAAGCAGGTGAGGTAAGATGATCTAGCCGACAAAGAGCTGGGAAAGAAAGAGGGTAAGAAGAAAAAAGGTGCCGGAGTTGAGCAATCCAGATGTGGAGAGGTAGGTGGGTTGTGAGTTTGGGGCTGCGGAGACACTCTAAGAGGAAGGACCCTTTCTCAAGGTAGAGGTGGGTGAGGAAAGAGCATGAATAAGTGCGGGTGAATATGGATCAGAAATGGGATTCCTTTTAATGTTCTTCAGAGAAATTAGATAAATATTGGAATTTTTTAAAAGTTTTTTTGGGATGCAGGATTGGCCTTTTAAAATTTGACTCCACGTGGAGACCAGATCACTTTGAGTCCTGGGGATGAGTAGGAATAAAATTCTTGCAGACAATAGAAAACAAGTCTGAATAATTTAAGAAAACAGATTGATTGGAAGGACATTGGGTACATCAAAGAATTGGTAGGAAAACTGGCAAAGTTGGGCTCAGAAAGTGAGCAGGAACTGAGGGGGCGAAGCAGTCGAGAATACAGCTGGATCATACTACCGGAACAGTCTGCTTATCTTGTCGCTACTAGACATTCACTGTTTCACCCCTTAACTCTGCTCTCACTGCTGTCACTCCAACGGATGCTGCCACCAGCACCAGACTTAACGCTGTAATATGCCATTCTTGCTTCTTTGTATCAAGACTCCAAGTCCTGAGTGGGGAGTTTCCAGACGGTTGACATTAGATCACATGCCTATTCCCTAGCAGTGAGGAATCTGGGAGAACAGGTATTGGGTGTTTTTGGCCTCCTTGGTGGGAGGCAGAAACTGCCTCCTGCCTGAACTCATTCGATGATCATTCCCAAATAGGAAGTCTATTGGCATCACCAAGTACGGAAGCCATACATGTACTATAGAACCTCAGTAGAGGCAGTACCTTGTGTGAAGGATGATTAGGAGATGGCCACTGTATCAGTCAGAGTAAGATTCATTTTGCTGCAGTGCTGAATGACTACAAAATCTCAGCAGCTTACAGCAACAAAAGTTTATCCCTCACTCATGCCCATTGCAGAGTGTCCATATTGTCTTCACTTTCGGACTCAGGCTAATGAAGCGTCTCTACCTGGAACACTGCTGATCTCACAGCAGCAGGGGTGGGGCATGAGGAGAGCATAGCAAGCCACACTCTGACTCTTAAAGCTTACACTTGGAAGTGACAAACATAACTTCTGTTCACATGTTATGGGCCAAAACAAATCATATGTCCAAACCTGATATGTGATATGATCCCAAGGAGGGGCAATTACTATTTTTGTAAAGAATAAGGTGTAACCCTGCCATTATCAGGGAGGAGAGAAGGGTGTGTTAGGTAGTGGGAATGAGCAAATTAGAGGCAAGAAATAGAACGATGTTTGGGCAGTAAATAGTGTGCTATTAATGAAGTATAATGCTCAAGGCAGGAGAAAATAAGCGGTAGTGACAGAGGGGAATAGACAATACCCTTGTCTTCAGGATAAAGAGCTTGATCCTTATTCTGTAGGCAATGAGGCATCCTTGTGGGTATTTAAACAGGAAGACGGCATCACTGGATTTATGCTTTAGACAGATTGCTCTATGGGAAGGAGATTTGAGAGAGATCTGTTAGGAAGCTACTGTGTTTGTTCAGGTGAAGAGCGATGACAACCTGAACCAGAGAAGCTAATGGGGCGAGGACTTGGAGACAGAGAGGAGGCAGAATGGCTGGCTATGTTGATTGATCAGATATGAGGGGTAAGAGAAAGGAGGGAGAGAGGATGCTCTCAAGTGTCCAGCCTGGGCAATTTAATGTCTTTTACCTTCCTACCAAATAATAAAGCTGAGTGTCCAGCACCACCAAAGCATCTTACAGTTTAGAATCTTCTCTTTCCCTCAATGTATACATAGGACAAGGCCAAAAGCTCCCAAGAAAATCAGAACGGTTACATATCACCATCAAATCCTAGCGTAAAAAGAGAGAAGTCAGATATGAATGTTCTTCCACAAGTGACTACCTGATCTCTTTTTTCCATTTATCTTCCTTTTTATCATCCTATCTTGCTTCTTATCCTATCCTTTATGGTGCAGTGTTGCTGGAGTGAGAAGGATATTCACTTTCACACATGACTGATGAAAGTATAAATTCCAGCAAGCTTTTTTTTTCCCCAGCAAGATTTTTGGAAAACAATTTGGCAATACGTTCCAAGAACTGAACTGTGTTCAGACTTTGGCCGGAAAATTCTACATTTAGTAATCAAACATAAGAAAATAATTATCAGTGGACAAAGATTTATGTACAGAAATGTTTATTCCAGGGGCACCTGGGTGGCTCAGTTAGTTGGGCAGCTGCCTTCGGCTCGGGGCATGATCCTGGAGTCCCAGGATGGAGTCCTGCATCGGGCTCCCTGCTCAGCAGGCAGTCTGCCTCTCCCCCTAACCCTCCCTCCTTTCATGCTGTGTGTCTCTCTCTCAAATAAATAAATAAAATCTAAAAAAAATGTTTATTCCAGCAATATTTATGATTGTAAAATAACTGTAAACAACCTCAATGTAAAAATTGGGGTACTGTTAGGACACACCTATGTTTTCATTATAATATTTTCAAAGGATTTTAAATGAAATAGAAGAATGCTGATATTATATGTTAAGAAAAAAACAAGATATAAAAGGAAATACTTATTATAATATCAAGTTGTTTAATAGGAGCAGAGAAAAAAACTGGAAGAAATTACATCAGAGAGTTGTGATATTGTGGATGACTTTCGTTTTCCTTATTTTCTTTTCACTGTCCCCAGACTTTTGGAAAGTAATGATTTCTTTTATAATCAGAAGAAAAGGCAGTTTCCCAACCCCACCCCACCTGCGCACTTCTTAGATCATCTCTTAGCCGATAAGGCAAGGTTAGTGACAGCGTGAAATAGTTAAGACAGGTAAGTTAACTCAACTCCTGGAGCAAATTACTAGAAAAGAGGGTGCAGCTTCAAGCTGAGCTGCACTTACCTACCCGTAGAAGCTTAGCGATTAGTTAGTAGCTGATTAATGCTGCATAAGATACCTGCCAGAATTACGGAGAAGAGCTGAGCTTTTGAATTTGCCCCTTAGAGGTTAGGATTGGAGGGTAGAAGATACAAAGCCACCAGTGGGGCTGAACTAAAAGAGATGGTCTCTCACCTTCTGCCACTTCCTCCATCCTTCAACCAGAACAGCTCTGCCATCGGAGTGTCTCCTCACCTTGCAGGCCAGGACCAAGGCTTAACTCCTCCCATCCAATTCCTGGCTCTGAATAATCATCGGGAAGAGAGCAAGCATGGCCTGGGAAACATGTCGCTGTCTACCCTATGGTTAATTAGGCCCTTAAAAATTGGTCACCAGCCAAAAAACATTAGAGGGAGAGGGAGAAAGAACCTACCAGCTCCTTCAATTACATCAGTGATTTACTAGGCAGGTGGTACAGTTTTCCCTGTTATACCATCCAAGGAAAGAGTAGAGAGAAGGAGACAGATTCAGAAAATATTTAGGAGGCAGGATAATCAGGGCTTTGTGGTTGATCATATGGGCACAGGGAAGGGGAGGGAGGAATCACGGATGACTGGGGACTGTCTGAGGTCAGAGGGACTAAATAGTGTCACTGGCAGGTATGGCAGGACCAGGGCTGAGAAGGTGGCCTGTGGATTTGGTTTGGTGGTGTCAACCAAGGAGATGGAGGAGATGGCTCCCTTGATCTGGATCTTGGTTGCTCACAGGGAAAATCAATGTATTAATGATGATGGCAGACAATTTTCTTATTATCAGAGAAGTAGTACAAATATGGAAAGGAAACACTAGAATAAACTGTGTGGAATTGGATTGGATGTATAGGTAATGCTGTGAACTCACAAATGTTTTACTGTGTAGATAGATACAGATGTAGATGTTGGATAGGCATAGAACTTTTCCTGGCTCTTTTTGGCAAGATGCCTGAAACCAATGGTGCTCTTGTGAAAAAAAACAACTTAGCACCCAGATCTTTGTTTCTTTTTTTTTTTTTAAAGATTTTATTTATTTATTTGACAGAGATAGAGACAGCCAGCGAGAGAGGGAACACAACCAGGGGGAGTGGGAGAGGAAGAAGCCTGATGTGGGGCTTGATCTCAGAACTCCGGGATCACGCCCTGAGCCGAAGGCAGACGCTTAATGACTGAGCCACCCAGGCGCCCCACAGATCTTGGTTTCTAAACACCTTACTTAAAGGAACCAGGGTTCATTGAATAAGTTACCAATTCCAGGGCTGTTCTGCGGGAAACACATGATGAGTCTGAAGCATCTGCTTGCTGCAGAAAATAAGGAAGCTCTCAAAAATTATTGGGAACATGTTGGGGTGCCTGGGTGGCTCAGTTAAGTGACTGCCTTCATCCGAGGTCATGATCCCAGGGTCCTAGGATCGAGTCCCACATCAGGCTCCCTGCTCAGCAGGGAGCCTGCTTCTCCCTCTGCCTCTGCCAGCTGCTCCCCCTGCTTGCATGCTCACACTCTTTCTTTCTCTGACAAATAAATAAATAAAATCTTTTAAAAAAAATATGGGGAACATGTTAAACGATACAGGATTCAACCGGAAGAGGCTCCCACTGGCCAAATATGAAACAAATTGAGCACTAAAATAAATAATATTAGTAATGGATTATAAACTACTGAATATAATAGGAATCCATAAATCTACACTGATACAAAGAAATGAATAAATAAACAGAAAGCTCTACTTTATGGTAGAATGCCAACTAATTAATGTAGAAGAAATAATGTAATTAGAAAATCACCATGTGGTAACAACCCTAGTAATTATTGATTCAGGCAAAATAGTGGGTGAAATCTTGACAAGAAAAAGGATATTTACATAGTCCCAAAGTATCTCCTTATAAAATACTTAGAAATTATTTTTAGATTAATAACTAATTAATTAGATTTATAGTGGAAAAACAAAATGAGAAGAGCTAACATTACCTGTAACAGAACAAATTGACATTGTAGATTTCCTAATAAGATGCACTGAGAGCACAGCATCACATTTGTGATATTCCTGTCCCCCAAATCATAACCTGAATCTAATCATGAGGAAACAATAGACAAAGCCAAATTGAAAGCCTTCAAAATGTCTGACCTTCAAAAATGTCAAGATCTTAAAGACAAGAAAAGCTTGAGCAATTGTCCAGATTGAAGAAAATACATGACAACTAAGTGCTGTGCATGCTTCTGGGTTGGGTCCTAGAACAGAAAGGAAAGGGGAAAATAGGAAGGCTTTAAAAAAATTATTTGTTGGAGCACCTGGGTGGCTGAGTTGATTAAGCGTCTGCCTTCAGCTCAGGTCGTGATCTCAGGGGCCTGGGATTGAGCCCCGGGTGAGGCCCCCGGCTCAGCGGGGAACCTGCTTCTCTCTCTCCCTCTGCCATTCCCCCCCCCCCCCCCCGCTTGTGCTCTCTGGCTCTCTCTATCTCTCTGTCAAATATATAAATAAAGTAAAAAATTATATGTTTTGGTTTTTGTTTATTTTGTTTTATGTTTGCTATCATGGACAGTATTGGGATAATTGGTGAGATATGAATGAACTCTGTGGATTAGACAGTACTGTATCAACGTTAATTTCCTGATTTTGATAGGAATGCTGTAGTTGTGTAGAATAGTGCCCTTGTTTATAAAGCCAATGGAGCATCATGTCTGCAACTTATTTTTAGATGGTTTAGAAAATTATACATGATTATATCTTGTATATTTGCAAGATAATGGGAAGGTGGGGGTGGGAAGAAAAAAAGAGAAAGGGAGAGAGAGAATGGTAAAATATTAATAAGTAAGAGAATCTGGGTCCTGGGTGAAGAGTATACAGGATTTCTTTGTACCCTTTTCTGTAACTTTGAAATGATCTCAAACTAAAAACACAAAAACAAAAACAAAAACAAACCATAGAGAATGTAGCTATCCTTATTATGGTCTAATTAAAAATAATAAGAACATATTGAAAAACAAATTCTTCAGAAAAAAACTCTTGACACAGTATTAAAGATAGCTATTGCTAAGGAACTGAATAAAGTTAAGTGCTTTAGGAAGACAGCAAGTGTCAGTGATGTGTGGCCAGAGCCAACACTGTGCAAAGCCAGAAAGCAGATATGGCTCATATGGCTGATGTGGCTGCCTGGATCTAGATTACAGCTTCTTGGTGAGACTCTAGTCCTTTCCTCCAGAGATCGACTAGAAGTAATAAGAGAAATGAAGTAATGTAATGGAAGACAGTGCATTAAACCAATAAGCCAATAAGCACCATCTAGTGGCAAGAAGGTGATTTTCCCCTTGGGTTAAAGATTATCAAAACCAAAGGGCGTGGGCCAAATTGCTCTCTTTCTACCAGTAGGATGTGACAGTTTCCAAAGTCGCACATCTTCATCAAGCTTGCTAAGGTCAGACTTACCAAGTTTTATCATTTTAATGAGTATAGAATGATAAACAAAGGATATTTCCATATTTGATTTTTATCATTGCAATGATTATTTCTTTAAAAATACATTATCTTCAAGTATAATTTATATGCAGTAAAATGCACCCATGTAAAGAGTACAATTGAACAAGTTTTGAAAAATGTATATACTTATGTAACTACCACCACAATCAGGATATAAAACATTTCCGTCATCAAAAAAGTTCCTTTGCGCCCCTTTGTAGTCAGTCAGTCCTACCCCATCCCTGGCCCTAAGCAACTGCTGATCTGCTTTCTGTCACTATAGATTTGATTTAATTTTTTTTAGAAATTCCTAAAAATGAAAAAATTTCTCTGAATCCTTTTACTCGATTAGATCATACAATAAGTGCCTTATTATTCTTTTTGATGCTCATATTGTTGCCAATTTCAGCCAGCAGAGCCTCTTCAGTTTGGCTCTTGGTCATTTTGACATAACCCCTGTAGTGTTTGATAGCTCCCTGGTTTTCATGCCCCAGATTCACCAGGTATATTTCCTATTTTAGATCTGAAATGAGCTATTTCAACATAGAATTTGTTTCCTTGGTATTTTGAGACTACACTCTGGGCATTAGGGTTGCTTGTTGCATCCCTATTAAGTTGCTATTAACTTATTAATAAGTAATAACTTATTATTACCTCCACACCTTTCCAGTTGGCTGAACAAGGAAATAACCATTTTTTTGAAAGAGAAAAGTCAATAATGAGCTCATACTGATATATTCTATTTAAATTGAAGATTAGAAATTTCACCTAATTTTTTATTTTATATTTTATTTCTGTTCTTTGACGCTAAAAATTGTGTTTTTATAACATTAATGTAATTGTTTGCTTTCATGAAGGATCAAAATATATGATTAAAATATATGGTAGAAAAAGCAAATATATAATTGTTAATGATTAATATTTATATTAGAATATATGTGCATAAGTATTTTTAAAATAACAATTTCAAAAGAGCAATCACAGTATTTTAATTAACAGTTAAACAACTAAGTGCAGGTTAAGATTTCTTTGTCATTCCTATTGTCTTTAGAATATATCCCACGGGGGCGCCTGGGTGGCACAGCGGTTAAGCGTCTGCCTTCAGCTCAGGGCGTGATCCCGGCGTTGTGGGATCGAGCCCCACATCAGGCTCCTCCGCTGGGAGCCTGCTTCTTCCTCTCCCACTCCCCCTGCTTGTGTTCCCTCTCTCACTGGCTGTCTCTATCTCTGTCGAATAAATAAATAAAATCTTTAAAAATATATATGTATATATATCCCACAAAAATGTAGTCGAACTACAGCTTTCATGATCACCTGAAATAGCCTTCTCTGGTCGTGCCATCAACTTGATGTAGACTTAATCTCACTTGTTTCAATTTGGCTTAGATTTTTAGGGATTGTTTTGTTCTTTTATATTTTTAAATTAATCTTATGTTTTTAAGTCATTTACTAACCACATTTACAAGGTTCCAGATCAAAACCACCTGAAAAATTTCATTCAGAAAGGTTTATTTCCATCTCTTATTTAATAGATTTTATCTTTTGAAAGCAATTTTAGGTTTACAGAAAAATGGACAGAAGGAACAGAGTTCCAATATACTCCTTTACCCTCCCCCATCCTCCACTCTTTCCCCTTTATTAACATCTTACATTAGTGTGGTACATTTGCTACAACTGATGAGCCAATATTGATACATTATTATTAACAGAAGACCATGTTTTATACTAAGGTTCATTCTTTGTGTTGTACATTCTATGGGTCTGACACATATATGATAACATGTATCCACAATTACAATATGATACAGAATAGTTTCAAGGCCCTAAAATCCCCTATGCTCCACTTATTCATCCCTTCTTTCTTTCCTCCCTCCCCAACCACCACTGGCAAACATTGATTTTTATTGTTTCCATAGTTCTGCCCTTTCCAGAATGCCATGTAATTGGAATTAAACAGTATATAGCCTTTTCATATTTGCTTCTTTCACTTAGCAATATGCGTTTTTAAAAAGATTTATTTACTTATTTTAGAGAGAGAGAGACAGCACACGTGAGTGTGGTGGGGAGGGGCAGAGGGAGAGGAAGAGAAAGTCTCAAGCAGACTCCGCGTTCAGGGAGAAGCCGGAGGCAGGATGGATCTCACGACCCTCAGATCAGGGCCTGAGCCCAACCTAAGCCTAAACCAAGAGTCAGAGGCTTAACCAACTGAGCCACCCAGGTGCCCCAGCAATATGCATTTAAGCTTCCTCCATGTCTTGGGTGGCCGCTGCTTTCCGAGTTTCGCTATGCCACCCAATGACAAGAAGAAGAAGAAAGAAGACTGAAAGTCGGCCAAAAGAGACAAAGACCCAGTGAACAAATCTGCGGGTAAGGCCAAAAAAGAAGAAGTGGTCCAAAGGCAAAGTTTGGGACAAGTTCAATAATCTGGTCTTGTTTGACAAAGTGCCACATGACAAACTCTGTAAGGAAGTTTCCAACTACAAGCTTATAACTCCAGCTGTTGTCTCTGAGAGACTGAAGATTTGAGGTTCCCTGGCCAGGGCAGCCCTTCAGGAGCTCCTCAGTAAAGGACTTATTAAACTGGTTTCAAAGCACAGAGCTCAAGTAATTTACACCAGAGACACCAAGAGTGGAGATGCCCCAGCTGCTGATCCGGCCAACTGTACATTTTGGAAAATAAAACTTTATTAAACAACAAAAAAAAATTATCCATGTCTTTTTGACTCTTGATAGCTCATTTCTTTTTATAGGACTGAGTAATATTCCATTGTGTGGATGTACCAGAGTTGTTTATCCATTCACCTACTGAGGGACATCTTGTTTCTTCTAAGTTTTAACAGTTATGAATAAAGCTGCTATAAACATTCATGTGTAGGGTTTTGGGTTGATATGTTTTTAACTTATTTGGGCAAATTCTGAGGTGTGATTGCTGGATCATATGGTAAGAGTATGTTTAGTTTTGTAAGAAACTGCCAAACTATTTTCCAAAGTGGCTGTATCATTTTGCATTTCTATCAGAAATGAATGACAGTTCCTATTATACCACACCCTTGTCAACATTTGGTGCTGTCAGTGTTTTGGATTTTAGCCATTCTAATATATATGTAGTGGTATACCACTGTTGTTTTAGTTTGCAACTCCCTAATGACATATAACGTTGAGCATCTTTTCATATGCTTATTTGCCATCACCTGCTTCCTTTTTTTTTCTTCACTATAGGTAACAATTTTATATCGGCTTTTGGTTTATCCTTCTAATGCTACTTTAAAAAATAACACACACACAAACATTTATAGTCCCACTTTCTTACACAGAAGGTAACATACTGTCCATTTCCATAGCATTTTATAGAGCTTTTTTTTTTTACAGAGGTATAGAATTTCATCATATGGATGTACCATTATTTCTTAAATGATTCCCTTATCGATGGGCATTGGATGGTTTACAAGCTTTTGCTATGATAAAAATACTACAATGAATAACCTTGTGCATACATCATTTCATATTTCTGCCAGTATATCTTTGGGATACAGTTACAGTTATATGCTGTCCAAGGTTAAATGCATATGTAATTTTGCTAGATATTGTCAAATTCTCCTTATACACTCCCACCAACAATGTATGAAAATGACTGTTTCCCTGCAGACTTGCCAATAAGATTTTTTTTTTTTGTCAAACTTAGGATTTTGCCAACATGATAGATGAAAAACTGTAATGTTCTATATTTTAGCTGGATGGTGGGTACATGGAAGTTTGTTCTATTCTTAATTATACATTTCATGCATCTAACATATTTCATAAAATAAGCTACCATAAGGAATTTCTTTTAAAGAAAATAGGTTTTCTATTTTGGTCTTAGAAGAAATATACTACTTTTACTGATAATCTAACTATTGACTAAAGAATTGGAATAATCCACAAATAGAACTGGAAAGAATCTCAGAGGCAAGAAATTTCTGATCCTATCATTTAGCAAATGAAAGCTCTTTGACTCAAAAGTCAAGTCATTAACTTCAAGACACATGATTAATGAAAAATAAGCTTACTTAAAAAAAAATTTATTTAAGTAGGCTACATGCCCAATGTCGGGCTTGAATTCATGACCTTGAGATTAAGAGTTGTATGCTCTATAAACAGAGCCAGCCAGGTGCCCCTAAACTCACTTTTAACCAAAGCTAAAAACTCACTTTATATATTGCTGTCAATATATAAAATTATGAAGAACACTATCCAAGAAACTGGGATGCATAGCACACATCTTCATAACAATTCCACTATGTTTAAATGATACAGGAACAGAAAAAAAAAAAGATACAGGAAGTAGAATTCATTGCATGAAAGCCAAGGCTGGACTGACTGCTGCTGTGTTTGTTTGTTTGTTTGTTTGTTTCTCTCTTTCTTTCTTTTTTTTTTTAAAGATTTTTAATTTATTCATTCTCAAAACAGATGGAGAGAGAGAGCAAGAGAGAAAGCAGGAGCAGGGGGAGGAGCAGAGGAAGAAGGGCAAGCAGCCTCCATGATGAACACAGAGCCCCATTCGGGGCTTAATTCCAGGACCCTGTGATCATAACAAGAACCCCAACCAAGAGCTCGACGCCTAATTGACTGAGCCACCCAGGCACCCCTGCTGCTGTGTTTCTAAGTGCAGCTTGAAACCCACTGTCATTTGGTTCTGACAGCCTTATTAATTATCTTTTTCCTTTTTTAGCTCTACAGTAGAATAGATCAGCTAATGGGCTTCCTGCCAATAGTCCCTGAATTTGTGATATGGAAACTATAGAAAAGGTCTATAAATATTAGAAATTCTCTGTCAATCTTGTTATGACAGACTTGTTTGTAATTCCTGAGAGCAGAGTATAGAGAAATACCTTTTTGAATTAGATCATTCTTATGGGGTGGCAAGATGAGACTGCAGTGGCTTCACAGTTTTATTCTCATTATATAGTGCAGATACTCAAAGTATTTTATATTAAATTTGTATTCTGAGGCTTCTTAGCAAAAGCAACAAGGTGCAACCAATTACCCAATGAGATTATTCAAAACAAAAGAAAAATAATTTTTTGGCCTAGGATCCAGTGCAATCTGGGATTTCATAACTGCATTGAGTTGCCATGTTGCTTGATTCTTCTATCTTGAATAATTCCTCAGGTTTTCTTTATGACTTTGACATTCTTAAAGCATCAGGCTGGTTACTTTGTAGAATGTCCCTCACTTTGAATTTGTCTGATGGTCCCTCGTGCTTAGACTCAGGTCATGCATTTGGAGCAGGAGTAATACAGAAGTGGGCACCTGGGTGGCTCAGTCAATTAAGCAACCGACTCTTGGTTTTGGCTCAGGTCATGACCTCAGGGTCATGCGATCAAGCCCTGCATTGGGCTCCGTCCTCAGTGCAAGTCTGCTTGAGATTCTTTCCCTCTGCCCCTCCCCGCCACTTACATGTGTGCATTCTCTCTCTCTCTCTCTCTAAAATAAATAAATAAATAAAATCTTTAAAAAAAGAAGTAACACAGAAGCAATGCTGTGTTCTCAGTGCATCATGTCCTACATATATTGATGTGTCTCAGTAGTCATGATGTTAACCGCGGTTACTTATGTTAAAGCAAGGTCTGCATGGTTTCTCCACTGTAAAGTTACCATGTTTTTTTCTTTGTAATTAGAAAGTAATTTGTGGGGAGATATTTTGAGATAATATATATTTTTTCTTCTTTAGAGAGGGGAAGGAAGGGTAGAGGGAGAGGGAGAATCCTAAGCTGGCTCCATGCCCAATGCCAGCCTTGAGATCATGACCTGAGCTAAAATCAAGAGTTGGATGCCCAACCTTCCTGAGTCACCCAAGTGTCCCTTGAGATTGTATCTTGTTTCTCATCAAACTTTTACTCATCTAATCATCCATTGATGATTCTTGACTGAACCAATAGTTACTGTGATGGTTATCAAATGGTGGCATAAAGATATTTTTTCGTTTCTATCTCTTTAAAATATGTGTTCTTTACATGTTTATAAAATATATCTGATGCCAGAGAAAATCAAACAGCTCAAATCAGTAACCCAAAGAGGCTGTGAAGTGGCAACAACCAATAATTTGCAAAATTAACCAAGACTAATTGGAAGTCAGCACGAGCAAGTCTTTCACTGCCTAACCTTGTCTTTTGATCAGTAACTGTAAGGTGTAAGAAAGCTTGAGAAACCGTTCAAAATTTAATTGTCACACATGCCTTGGGAGATAAATAAAAAGGGTCCGCCACCCAATGTATACTTGAAAAAGGATGTTCATGGGCTTAATTGGAGCTTAACTCTCACATCAAGAACTTATCACAGGGATGAAATTAACTCTACTAATGAATTCAAGCCTTACAAGACTGCTTCCATATGACTTGCTTTTGTGTTTCTCCAAAGAAATTTGGGTGTTTTCCTAATTAATAACTTAAACAAAATTATTTAATTATTAAATATTTAAAACATTCAGGAAATATTAAAAACAACAATTTACTCACCACTCTGAATTTAAATATTTACATTTTATCATCTTTGCTTAAGAATGTTTTTTCTCTAGGGGCCCCTGAATGGCTTAGTTGGTTAAGTGTCTGTCTTTGGCTAAGGTCATGATCTCAGAGTCCTGAAATCAAGTCCTGCATTGGTTTCCCTGCTCAGTGGGGAGTCTGCTTCTTCCTCTCCCTCTGCCATTCCCCTCACTCGTGCTAGCTCTCTCTCTCAAATAAATAAATAAAATCTTAAAAAAAAAGAATGTTTTTGTCTAAATAAAAAATATATTATAACATATATACTTATCTAACAATGTTTTATGTGTGTAAAATTATATACGAATTGTATCATGTCAAATGTATTATATTACTATTTAATTTCATTTTTACTTAGTATAATATTTTTGAAATTTATCCATCTTCATACATGTAGATATGATCTACTCATTTTAACTATTTATGGAAATCCATTGTATGAATAATCACATATTGTTTATTCATTTCCCAGCAGATAGAAAACTAGACTGTTTTTATCTTTTTATTTATTGCTGTCTCAAAGGTTGTAATAAATATCCTTGTACGTTCCTTGTGTATACGTTGGGCAAGCATCTCTGTAGTAAAAAAAATAGCCCTGAGTCATGGTGTAACCACATCTTCAGTTTTACTAGGTATTGCCAAATTGGTTTCCAAATGGTTGTAACAATTTAAACTCCTATCAGCAGCTCATATCCTCTCCTATACTTGGTGCTGTCAGACTTTATACTTTATTTCCAACTGGAAGGATATGAATGATCTTTTTATTACTTAAATTTGCATTCCCTTTTTTTTAAATGAAATATTGAAGTATAGTTGACATACAACATTATATTAGTTTCAGGTCTACAACATAGTGATTTGACAATTCTATACATTACAAGATGCTCACTGTAAGTATAGTTACCATCTGTCACCATACAATGTTGTTAAAATATTGATGATATTCTCTATGTTGCACTTTTCATCCCTGTGACTTATTCACTTTATAACTGGAAGTTGGTACCTCTTAATCTCCTTTACCTATTCCACCCATCCCCCTAATCCCCTCCTCTCTGGCAACCACCAATTTGTTCTCTGCATTTATGATTCTGTCTCTTTTTCATTGTTTGTTTGTTTTGTTTTTTAGATTTCACATATAAGTGAAATCTTATGGTATTCATCTTTCTTTGTCGCCTTATTTCACTTAGCATGATATCTCTAGCTCCATCCACGTTGTTGCAAATGTCAAGATCTCATTCTTCTTTTTTTTTTTTTTAAGATTTTATTTATTTATTCGACAGAGAGAGAGATAGCCAGCAAGAGAGGAAACACAAGCAGGGGGAGTGGGAGAGGAAGAAACAGGCCCCCAGCAGAGCCGGGAGCCCGATGAGGGGCTTGATCCCAGGACCCTGGGATCACGCCCTGGGCGGAAGGCAGATGCTTAATGACTGAGCCACCCAGGTGCCCCAAGATCTCATTCTTTTTTGAATGGCTGAGTAACTTTCCATCTTCTTTATCCATTCATCAGTCAGTGGACACTTGGGTTGCTTCCATATCTTGGCTACTGTAAATAATGCTACAAAAAGCATAGAAGTGCATCTTTTCAAATTAGTGTTTTCATTTTCCTCGGGTAAATACCTACTATTGGAATTACTGGATTGTATGGTATTTCTATTTTTAATTTTTTGAGGAAACCCCGTGCTGTTTTCCACAGTGGTCACACCAATTGCACTTCTTAATTAGTAGTGGCAGCACTTCTTTTCATGTTTTTGCTGTTGGGTTTTCTTTCTCTGTGATGTACCTGTTTATATCTTTGCTCATTTTTGTTTAGGTTGTCATATTCTCTGTAAGAGTTCTTTATTATAGATTTTAATCCTTTTTTCTATGCCTTGCAAACACCTTCTCACTCCTTTAATTTGATTACTTTGTTTTTAAGGCTCTAGATAAACAGAAAATTAAAGTTTAATATAGCTAAAATTATTAATCACATCATTTCATTTGTTTTATGTCTTCACGACCAGACAATTGGCATAGTACTTAGAGAATTTACCCGGATGAGACCTATTTGTCTGTTATACATTCCCTGGTTCTATATCCCTAACATGTCTCTGGAAGCAGAAGAAACTAGGACAAATTTTTAAAGTTTGAAGATAGTGGGTAATCTGAAGACTGGCTGCACTTTGGGCAAATGTTTTCCCTGGGCTAAATGGAGGAGGTTCTCACTAGCTCACAGGTTTAGTACACATTGTAACTGAACTAATGAGAGTTTGCTTCTTGTGTCACAGATGGAAACTAAACCAGATGGAGTTATCACACAACGGAAACTATTTGCAGCAAATAAGCAGATCATGCAGAATAACTTCCAAAGCCATGACTCCCCAAGCAAGGGTGAATGGGTTCCTTTTATTTAGGGTTAAGATGAGTATTTAGAAAGAAGAGCCTTGTCATTGTATGTAGAGGCAGGCATAAGGTCAAAAAGTTTGCACCTTAAGGACATACACCTATAAATACATTGTATGTAGTCGTCATGTAAATGAGGCTTGTGCTCCTCCTTGGGTGGGGATTTTAGTATTGTGATGAGGTAAGTGTAGTGTCAGTCACTCCATGGGTCGGTCACTCCATGGTCCCTCTGCACAGGTGTGAGTCAGGAGTTAAGCTCAAACTGGTCTGGATGGTCCCGGCTGCTGGAGTTCTCCATCTGGGCAGTTGTTATTGCTCGAGGGGTACTGTCAGTTCCCTTCATAGGAGGCTAGTCCGGTCTTTTGCCAGAGTAAGAGATAAGGTGGAAAAAAGAGCTTAAGGGAAAATGTGGGACAAAGGTCAGTGGGTACAAGCAGGTGAGCAGTAAAGGTCAGGTCTTGGGGTCTAGCTGGTGACAGCATCAGTTTTTGTTTTGTTTTGGGAAGGGCAAGAGTTGAACCAGATAGATGGGCTTTTGTGGCTTAACAATTATTATCATTCACATTATTCCTTTCCTTTTTAAAGATTTTATTTATTTATTTATTTATTTATTTATTTATTTATTTGAGAGACAGAGTGAGCAAGAGGGAGAGAGCACATAGGAGCAGGGGCAGAGGGAGAGGGAGAAGCAGGCTCCCTTGCTGAGCAGGAAGCCTGACGCAGGGCTCGATCCCAGCACCCCGGGATCATGAGCTGAGCCGAAGGCAGACACTTAACCAACTGAACTACCCAAGTGCCCTGGAATATGCTACTCTTTAAAAAAGAAAAACTTAACAAAGAAATATTAGGTCTTTAGTCACATTACTGCATAGGAGTCGCCAAGATATTGCTCATAACATCCTACTTATGTAGGAAAGATGTTAGGGTTCGAAGCCGATGGCCAAGAAAGAAGGTGGTTTTATTAAAGCATGGGGCCAGGACCTGTGGGCAGGAAGGGCTGCATTGGGGTCACGAGGAGTGGCCCATTATATACTTTCAAGTTGGGAGGGGGTTAGGGATAGCTTAAGTCTCTAAGGAATTATGGAAGCAAGTTTCCATGAACTCAAGGGGGTTAGCTATTTTTGGGAAAAGGTCATTTATTACCATCTAATAAAACCTTAGTCATGAGACCCTTCAGATGTATATCAGTGGGTCATATTCCTTTGGGATGATTGCCAACATGTATCTTGGGGGGTAGAGATAAAGGAAGTTTCCAAAAGAATTTTTATATGTTAAAGTAGACTTACAGGTTCCTGGAGGTCGGGCTAAGATTGCCTTTTGCTCTACTGACATCGAGGCAGCTGAATTCCTAGGGGAATGTCACTCTGCCTGTTTCAAGGACTTGTCAGTGGGCTGTCGGTAGTAAGGAAATTTAATTTTTCTTTTGCCTTTGTTTCCTACATTACTATTAGTTCTGTGGATGACAGCTGGGATTTCTAACACCTGATGCCTAGTGCTGTCATTTAAGAAATTGCTTTCCTGGAAGGATTAGATGAGTCATTACTTTGCATATCCATAATGAAACAGCTCATACTGTCTTGCTGAATGCTTGAATAGTAGGATGTATATACAAAGATGACACACTACCTATCTTGCTTCTACCAGGGAGAAAAAGGCAGCACAGCTTCCTTTTTAATGACTGTGAGAAGTAGAAAAGTTACTTTCTCCCTAAGACAAGATGGGTGAATCAAGCCAAGGGAATTTTCCTCATTATGCAAACTGTTTTAAAGCAAAATTAAAGGACAACCTATTAATCATTACTAATACTTAAAAATTAAACCCTTACTTCCCTGATCCTCCATAGATAGAATTTAACTTCCAGAGAGGTGGGGCAGAGAGAATCACTGCCTTTCAATGCTCTCTTGCCTGTTTATAAGTGATGTTTTCCTCATTTCTTATGCTAATCTCTGTAGCCTGTACTAAGGACTGTTTTTGTTCTTAAACTATTGAGTTTTTGTTTTTATATAAAATCATTACTTTAAATTTAGTAAAAGAGCTAACAAGGAGAGTTTTAAAAAATAAATTTGAAAAGGTGATCGTAGAAAGAATACATACTAATTGTAGAATATGGAAAAAATATCAAAAAAAAAGAATATAAAAATCTATAAGCATAGCACCACCATAATATACCTACTAATATTTTATATCATGATTTTGGTCTTTTTTCTATGCATATATCTGTACTTTTTAACCAAAGATGAAATCATACAGTCCATCAGTTTTATAAATTAATTTTCCCTATTCTTTTTTTTTTTTTTAAAGATTTTATTTATTTATTTGACAGAGATAGAGACAGCCAGCGAGAGAGGGAACACAAGCAGGGGGAGTGGGAGAGGAAGAAGCAGGCTCATAGCAGAGGAGCCTGATGTGGGGCTCGATCCCATAACGCCGGGATCACGCCCTGAGCCGAAGGCAGACGCTTAACGACTGTGCCACCCAGGTGCCCCCCCATTCTCTTTTGATATGACATGTAAGATATATAACTAAATATTCTTCTTTTTTAAAGATTCTATTTATTTATTTGACAGAGAGAGAGAGAGAGAGAGATCACAAGCAAGGGGAGTGGCAGAGGGAGAAAGAGAAGTAGGCTCCCAGCTGAGCCGGGAGCCTGACGCAGAACTCCATCCCAGGACCCTGGGATCATGACCTGAGCCGAATGCAGATGCTTAACCGACTGAGCCACCCAGGTGCCCCTTAATTACTTTTTACACATGTCCATGAATATAATAGCCCCAGTGATGTGGGAATTAAGGGCAAAAGAAATGTAGCTTGAACTAAAATCTCCTTACAGTTTGCAACCCACTGATAGATGCCCGAAGTATGTAGAATGTGACCTTCCTCAAGGAGCTCGTGGCTGCCTTAGTGCCTAATGTTTAAAAGTAACCCTCTCTTGGCAGCAGCTGGCCCCTCAAGGTCCTGAAAGCCTTGCTTCCAGGTTCCTTGGAGACTTGCACTATCCCTAACCCCCACTAATTAAAAAATATACAATCAGTCACTCCCACAATCCCAGTATAGCTCTTTCTGCCCATGAGTAGAGAAGGGGTTAAGGTATAGGCAGGAGAGACAGGAGGTCCCTGACTCCCCTGACGAGGCTCTGAAACTATTCTTGGCAGGTGGAGACATTGAGACAGCTGAACAAGAGATAAGGGAACAATCCAAGACGGCACAAGAATCTCAAGGCCACAAGCTTCCTAGTCAGTTCTCAATATAAGACTGCCCTTAAAAGCCCTCAGTGGCAACCCAGTTAGGACCCCTCTCACTCTAGAGGGCTTTTTTCTTTTCTTTCTGCTCTTACCTTCACTTAAACTTTCACTTCACTTCACCGTTTTGTGTCTGTGAGATTCATTCTTTGACTCTGTGAGACAAGAATCCTGCAATCCTGCAATACCAGGATGGAATTGCTCAATCAAATGGTACATAAACTTTAAGGGCTTTTCATATTTACTCTAAAATTTCCCTTATTAAAACTTAGGTAATTTACACACTTCAAAGTATTTTAATCCTTAATTTTTACTCTCTTATACATAAGATTTTAAATTTGTTCACTCTACTCTATAGATAATACCTGTCACACTTAATAATGTTTTTCAGTATCCAATGGACTACCAATCCATTAGCATCCAATTAGTATAGTGCTATCCAATAGAAGTCTTCTCCATATACTAGATGATCATTTAATCTGAGCCATTTCCAGCATTATATGAAGATGAAAAGTAAATTTAAAAACTTATCTATCAATTGCTTCAAAATATATCCAGGAAAATACTTTTTTCCCCACAAATTACCATATCATTGGAGTATAAGTAAGAGATATAAAAATGGTGGTTTTTGAACAGAAGTATATCTTTACAGTATAATATAAACATTTGGAAATTATTCCTAAAAATCATACAGGCTATGCAACTATCACAGGAATTAAAAATATCTAGGGGTGCCTGGGCAGCTCAGTTGGTTAAGCGTCTGCCTTTAGTTTGGGTCATGATCTGAGGGTCCTGCTCAGTGAGGAGTTTGCTTCTTCCTTTGTCTCTGTCCCTCCCCCCCCTCTCAAATGAGTAACTACAATCTTAAAAAAAAAATTAAAAATATCTAGATAAATTCACGGATGACTCAACAATGACTGACTCTTAAATTTAAGATTAAGTATATACAATTATTTCACAGAGCAACACTTTCCCATGAACTACCTTCATCATAAATATTAGATAGCCTAGTAATCTGATCCCAGATGAAATTTATTATATTCTATTGTCCTTACATTCACTTATTCAACAAATACTGAGTGCCTATATGTGCCAGATATTTAAAGATTTTTAGTCTTTTTTTTTTCTATAAACAATCTTCCATTAGAAATTTCATATTTTGCATAGCACGGGTTTGGAATTTCATGATGCTTAAATTACAAAAGAAGATCAAGAGTACTAAATCTTTGATATTTGTGGAGACATATATGATTGGTGAATAATTCTGGAGTCCTAGAAATGACAGAGGCTGGAGCTGGAGGTTTTCTCTCTCTACAGTGGGGATACTACAGCCAAACTCATCTTCCCACAAGGCTTCCAGATATTGAGCAGCTAGGCGTGTCAGCACTCCTCAAAACTGCTGGTAATTAAGCTCAGACTGCACCAGCAGTCTGTCCCCATGCCACTTTTAGGCTCACCTGCCTAAAGGGAGAGTAACAGAGGGGTGGGGGTGCTGGGCTAGAGGAGAGCCCCATATTGCCCCCACCGGTGTCCTGGCTTAGGCATGTCTCTTTTCAGAGTGTGTTAAGAAGGTGGACCCATCCTCCTGCTGACACTTCTACGTGGAATTCCTGCTGGCTCCACTGATGCTTACTGGAGCCCTTTCCATGACAATATTTAAGTAAACATTCTTAAGGCCTGTGAAAATCTTGACTCTAACACGGTCCCCCCATCCCTTACCCTAAACTCTTAAACTCCTTCTCTTAAGCTTCTTATAAACTCCTGCATGTCTGGGTAGAACTACCAGCATTTCAGACAAGACCATTAAGGCACATTCTACTCTACTTAGGTCTCAAACGTCCCTGGGAGGGGCCTCCATTACCAATATTTGTTCCCTTGCTCAACCTGCACAGGAGCTGGAATGTGAGGAGTGAGAGAGGGTGACCAACTTCTAAGCCCCATGGGCTCTCCTTTAATTCTTCCCCACCCTCCCCAGGTTTGATGAGTGTTTCTATCTTGGATTTTGGTGATGGGGAAGGAACTGGTTTCTCCAAATGCATTTGCTTTCTAAGTTTGTTTGTTTGTTTTTTTTTTTGAGGGGGTAGCTTACATTTAGACATTCCTTTTAAACTTAGAAAGCTATAATTCAGTGTCTTTATTTTCACATCCAGCACTGACCACTGCTCTGACCCTATCCAGAAGGTGGCCTCTTGTCTTGAAGCCAAAAGCAGAGAGAGGTTACACGTAATGGTGTGGGGAATAAAATACATGGACTAACCCCTCACAAAACAATCCCACCACTGAGCTTGTGAATATTATGTTTTACAGGATAACATGGTTATGTTGTAATAAGTGAAAATAATAGGAAAAATGTATTTACACCATGACTACAGCTATATGAAATGAAAATGTCTGTATAGGAAATAAGACAGAGATGAAGAATACTAAATTGCTTATCTTGGTACCTTGAGAGCTGTGGGATTACATGTGAGATGTTATATCTATATTGTCCAAAATGTTTGTAATTATTTTCATTAACAGGAAAAAATTAATTTATCAGAATAGAGAAATGTCCTTCATTGCTTGCAGGTACACTTCCTTGAATGGACCTTGAAGGATGAAGATATAACCTATATTTATACATAAAGATCCCATTCTCCCGTGGTAAGCCACTGTAGTGTTTTAATAACCTTCTTGGTTAGAAGTCTTCCTTCTATCTGTTACTGAATGTCTTCTGCTACATTATTATAATTACTAAAGTGTCTCTGGCTAAAGTTGTAGTTTCTTGTTAATGTTACCATTGTGGTTAACCATGAAATAAAAGAATCTTTATTTATATTTATCTTTATTTATACATTGTATATAACAATATGTTGGTTAAACTATTAGTTGTTTACTGAAAGCATTACAAATTATGTAACTTCTATCATAATGTATCATAATATATTGGAATAAATATGAACAGGAATGAAATCATTTGTCTGTGTGTTCTCAGCATATACCAGACTTGTAGCACATAAGAGACTCCCAATAAATGATTGTTATATCAATGAATTAAATTAAAAAATTTAAATTACAATCATTTCCTAATAGAAATGATTTGAAATATCTTGATTTTTGAAAAATCTCTGAATTAAATTACAGATCAAGACTTTTATATATGTATATATATATATATGAAATATGTATATATATATATATGAAATATATATATATAAATCTACATATATATACAATATAAGGGGTTTTGCCTGGATGGCCTCCTTTGAAAGTATGTAATTCTACCATTTTATGACACATTGGACTACAAATGCCCAAATCTTCAAAACTAGTTATTTTTCATATTAAATATCATTTCCTTTATTTTAAGAAAAACATTAAAAAAAAAACCCAAACCTGGCATACTTAGGCCAGACCTATATTGTCAATGGAAACAGAGCTGAGTAGATTGAGACGCAGAGCTGTGTGACTAGTCTAAACAATCCTCACTCAAGATGACAGAATATAGGCTATTTTTACATGTAGTAAGGATAATTTTTTTAAAAAAATGGTTTATGCTTTAAACAGTCTTTTCACACTCCATATTGACTGTGCACATGGCTTGAAATAAAAAAGAATTAGAGTATGGTAGAAATACTAAGGGGCAGCTCATTGACAATCAACAACTTTGAAAGCTTGGATTGTAAAAATCACAGAATTCGCCTGGAGAACGACGAAAAAATAAAATCCAATATCTAACAACGTGCTCTTCAGCCTCTAGCCCAGAATTTTGTGTAGTTTCAGCAATGGCCCAAAGAAGTAATGGTTCAGTCCAAAGTGAATCCCACCAGGACTGTTCCAGTTCGAAGTACCTGTTCTAAAGTCAGGTAATCAATCCCTCGTCTGGAGTTCCTGAGACATCTCTGAGGAGGTTGTGGGCAGTTTTCGGGTCAACTACAGAATCTCATTCAGTCTGGAGAGATCCCTTGTTGTTAGGAACTCAGGTTGTGGAAAATCCAGTGGCAGTGTTCCCCAAAGTGTGATGGCTAGTGTACTGAGGGTGTACTGTTTTCCCTGCCACCCCTCTGTGAATGTACGACCACGGTGTGCTCTGGGCTCATGCTCTTCAACACGGGGCCATGAGGTACATAAGGCTCTGGAATACCTGAAAGTGGCTAATCCAAATAGAGATGTACTGTAAATGTAAGATATACACCAAATTGTGAAAGCTTAGTATAAAAAAAGAAACATGTAAAATATCTCTCTAATAATTTTTGTATTATATGTATACAAGATCATATTTGGGATAAATTGAGTTAATAAGACACACACACACACACAAATATTACTTAGTCATAAAAAATAATGGGATTTTGCCCTTTGTGACAACATGGATGGAGTTAGAGGGTAGCACGCTAAGTGAAATAAGTCAGGCAGAGAAAGACAAATGCCATATGGTTTCAGTTATATGTGGAATCTAAAAAACAAAACAAATGAACAAACAAAAAACAGACTCTTAAAGATGGAAAACAGACTGGTGGTTGTCAAAGGGGAGGTGAGGGGGATGGGCAAAATAGAAAAAGGGAATTAAGAGGTACAAACTTCCAGTTATGAAATAAACAAATCACAGAGATGAAAAGTACAGCATAGGGAATATAATCGATAATACTGTAACAATGTCACATGGTAACAGATGGTCTCTCCAATTATCATGGTGAGCACTGAGTGAAATATAGAAATGCCAAATCAATATGTTATACCCCTAAAACTTATATATATTGTGTATTAATTAATTTAATAAAGAAATAAGATATATTAACATCAGTTTAGCCTCCTTCTTTTTATTTTTTTTCAAACTGGCCATCAGAACACTTTCCATTACATGGGGCCTGCATTTGTGGTGCACATTATATTTCTACTCAACAGTGCTGCTCTGGACAGATGGCACCTGAAAAAGCTCCTGTCTACCCCAACTCTCCACTCTCACAGCATGCTGGGAGTTGTGCCTGGGACCACCAGAGAAGGCTCTGGCTCAGGAAGAATGAAGAGGCTCTGTCTGATGGCCAATAGCAGGGGGCTGTGTGGGGAGCTCAGTGCTGGGTGCTGGGGCAGAGTCTGGTGCTGAAAGGAGATGAAACAGAGGGAGGAAATAACAGATCTTTGCATTTTGTTTCCTTTAGTAGATTTATCTAAGTGACCAAATTAAAAAATGTGTCAGTTACAGTTAGGTCTGTGGATGTGTGTATACGGCAACTGATGTTTGGTTTTTTACATCAAGGTGACTGTTGACTTCAGATTCTTTGAATAAAACCATTGGTATATATATTATAATATTTTTTGCTGGTTTTCATTGTGAATGCTTAACTTTTCTATTTCATACAGCACAAGGTTCATCCTCTTCATCACAAGAGGAGATAGCTAGCTTTGGGGCATTCAAGGAAGGAGAATGCCAGGCCCTGTTTCTTCCCTAACATTATCTATATTGCAGTCACATTCTCACATTGCTTTGCTATTGACACTTAATCAAAGTGCCTACACTTAGGACCTGTGAGAGAAGTTGGTAATATGCTAAGCTGTCCTTTTGAATGTGTCTATCAGCCCTGAGGACTGCAGTTGCATTATTATGGAAAGATATGCAAGAACTTTCAATTTAAATGGGGTATAAGAATTCTACTGAAGACATTTTTTTTAAAAAAGATTTTATTTATTTATTTGACAGAGATAGAGACAGCCAGCGAGAGAGGGAACACAAGCAGGGGGAGTGGGAGAGGAAGAAGCAGGCTCCCAGCGGAGGAGCCTGATGTGGGGCTCCATCCCATAACACCGGGATCACGCCCTGAGCCGAAGGCAGACGCTTAACCGCTGTGCCACCCAGGCGCCCCTGAAGACATTTTTTGTTCTGTTAAAGTTCACAGTGCAGAAAATTATAAAGGGCAGAAAAACAGCCTTAGGATGAAGGCAATTTTGAAAACAGAGTTCGTTAACCATCTTCTTCCACAAAGAGGAATTTATTATTTATTTATTTATTTACTTGCTTGGCAATTTGATGAGAGTTCTCCAGCTAGGTGCAAGGTGAAGGTATACAGTAGGTGCTAATTTCATGAAATCTTGTGGGCAATTAAGAAGAAACCTCGATATAATGTTATATGTTAATTATAACTCAATAAAAAAAAGAAGAGGAAATCTGACAGAGGACAATTTCTTTCTTTTTTTTTTTTTTCCAAAGACAGGATTTAGATTTGATTTATTGATGTGATAGTCTTGGCATGTAGCACACAGGACATAGGACATAGACCATGTATGCACGAGACAGGTGGTTATACTGTGACTGCGAGACAAAACACAGGATGCCGGGTGAACGTCACATTTCAAATAATAAAAAATGTTTTAGTATAGGTATGTCCTAAATATTGCATGACATATACTAAAAAAAGTCATTTGTTTTTCATCTGAAATTCAGATTAATAAGACATCCCATATTTTAATTTGCTAAATCTAGCAAGCCTAGAAGCAATATCCAGGCCCAGAGAGAAGTGATTTCCAGCAAACCAGGTGGCTTTTTAAATTCCTTTTCTCCCCTATGGTTTATGATCCTTTGGTCGGCCTCCTCCAGTGACAGAGGACAATTTCTAGTATGTATCTGAAAATTTCAAAATGGAGAAATTCAAAAGCAGCAAACAGGGAAAGAAATTTCTTTTAAAAGAGAAAGATGTTTGTTTTTACCTCTTAAAAAAAGATCAAAAGATCTGCTATCAATTCTAGCAGACTCCCTAATAAGTAACAACAATGTGTCTGCCTGGCCAAATTTTCCTATGGGCTTTGTTCCCACTATTGTTCAGAAGCCAAGAATTAAGTTCAACTGAAAAAGCCCAGCTTGTTTTTGGTCATCATATTTTTGTTATCAATGTTATGAAACAACATACAATGTTAGAAAAACAAAGTACAGAAAGAGGGAGTTCTTCATAACTGCTCTATTTCTTCTGTATTTAAATTTGTACTTGGGGAAAAGGGTACAGAAGAGGCAAACATGTTTCTTCTTTTTTTAAAAATAAATACATGTCATACAAAGTCCCCATAATTTGGAACTAATTTGGCTGAGTACCTCTGGATGGAAACCTATGAGAGATGGTGGAGAACACGACTTGATCTCAGTTTCTTATATAATCAGTTGCAGCTATTTTTTTTTTAAGATTTTATTTATTTATTTGAGAGAGACAGAGAGAGAGGGCACAAGTGGGTGAGGGGAGGGCAGAAGAAGAGGGAGAAGCAGATTCCCTGCTGAGCAGGGAGTCTAACTCTGGGCTGGATCCCAGGACCCTGATCATTACTTGAGCCCAAGGCAGACACTTAACTGACTGAGCCACCCAGGCGCCCCACCAGTTGCAGCTATTAATGAGTCCATGACCCCAGGGCATAAGACATCATAGTCCTTCTTTTTTTTTCTTTTTAAGTTAAATTCAATTAATTAACATATAGTGTATTATTAGTTTCAGAGATAGAGTTCAGTGATTCATCAGTCTTATATAATACCCAGTGCTCATTACATCACATGCCCTACCCTCCAGCAACCCTAAGTTTGTTCCCTATGATTAAGAGTCTCTTATGGTTTGTCTCCCTCGCTGACTTTGTATTGTTTTATTCTTCCCTCCCTTCCCCCACGATCCTGTTTTGTCTCTTAAATTCCACATACGAGTGAGATCATATGATAATTGTCTTTCCCTGTTGACTTATTTCATTTAGCATAATACTCTTTAGTTCCATCCATGTCATTGCAAATGGCAAGATTTCATTCTTTCTGACGGCTGAGTAATATTCCCTTGTACATATGTACCACATCTTCTTTATCCATTCATCTGTCGATGGACATCTGGGCTCTTTCCATAGTTTGGCTATTGTGGACATTGCTGCTATAAACATTGGGGTGCAGGTGCCCCTTCGGATCACTACATTAGTATCTTTGGGGTAAATACCCAGTAGTGCAATTGCTGGGTCATAGGGTAGCTCTATTTTCAACTTTTTGAGGAACCTCCATACTGTTTTCCAGAGTGGCTGCACCAACTTGCAATCCCACCAACAGCGTAGGAGGGTTCCCCTTTCTCTGCATCCTCGCCAACATCTGTTGTTTCCTGGCTTGTTAATTTTAGTCATTCTGACTGGTGTGAGGTGGTATCTCATTGTGGTTTTGATTTGTATTTCTCTGACGCCAAGTGATATTGCACATTTTTTCATGTGTCTGTTGGCCATTTGTATGTCTTCTTTGGAGAAACGTCTGTTCATGTCTTCTGCCCATTTCTTGGTTGGATTATTTGTCCTTTGGGTGTTGAGTTTGTTAAGTTCTTTATAGATTTTGGATACTAGCCCTTTATTCAATAAGACATTTGCAAACATCTTCTCCCATTCTGTTGGCTGCCTTTTGGTTTTGTTGATTCATAGTCCTTACTTTTCTAAACCAAATGTCATCAGTTTTGACTTCTCACCCATTTACCTGACAGAAAATAAAATCTCAGTTATTATTTAAGCCCTTGTCCTCCCTTCCACAGAATCATACAAGAATCACAGGCTTACACTGTCCCAAGAACTTTAAGAGGGGGCCCAAACTTAGTTCTTGGACACTGACTTCATTCCCATAGTTGGTTCAAAGGACTGGAGGTAGAAAAATTCATATACACATCAAATATGTTGATCATTTGTTGAGGCTTGCTTTATTAGTCTACTTGGGCTGAGTTCCACAGACCAAGTGCCTTGAACAATAGAATTATATTTTCTCACAGCTCTGGAAGCTGGAAGTCTAACATGAAGGTGACAGCTGGCTTGGTTTCTCCTGAGGCCTCTGTCTTTGGCTTATACATGGTCACCCTCTTGCTGTGTCTTCACTTGGTCTATTCTCTGTGCACACATACTCCTGGTGTTTCCTCCTCTTCTTATAAGGACACCAGTCCTGGGATGCCTGGGTGGCTCAGTCGGTTAAGCATCTGCCTTAGGCTCAGGTCATGATCCCGGGGTCCTGGGATTGAGCCCTGTGTCAGGATCCTTGCTCAGTGGGGAGCCTGCTTCTCCCTCTCCCTCTGCCTGCCACTCCCCCTGCTTGTGCGCGCTCTCTCTCTCTGACAAATAAATAAATAAAATCTTAAAAAAAAAAAAAAGACACCAGTCCTATTGGATTAAGACTGTACTTTTATGATTCATTACTTCCTTATAGGTCCTGTCTCCAAATACAGTCACATTGGGGGTTAGGACTTCAACCTATGAATCTGGGGGCAGGGTGAGAAGACACAATTCAGTCCACAACAGTTGTCCTTGAAGGAGTAACCGGAGTAGAGAGCAAACTCTTTAGTGTAAAGTGATTGGAATTTCAGACTTGGATGAATTCAGAAGTTAGGAGGAAAGGGTATGAACTGGGATTTCAGATGTTTCTGCTTTTACCTTCTTCCTTCTTAATTCAAAGCTGCAGGTTATCTCTCCATCTAAAACCAACCAGGTTAATCCTATTCAATGGGATAGAAACACAGCTGATCTTCACTTTCTGAGTGATGCTCTGTTTTTAAAGACACCTTTCCTTTCTTCCCTTCCCTCCCCCTCTCCCCAGTCCTGCCCTCCCCCTCCCTTCTTTCTCTTTTTCTTTCCTGGGATGGGTGTCTTAGGCTAGGGTGGGCATTCATCAGACCTAAGACAAAGATTTTAATGCAAATGGTTTGTTTGGGAGGGATTCCAGACAGCACTCATAAGGAAAGAGACAAGGAAGGGAGAGAAGCAACTAAAGGGTGTTAGTGAGCAGATTACCACAGAGGGTAACTGGGCCTCAATCCTATTGGGATCCACTGGGAACACGACTCAGAGTTGTCCCATCCAAGGGCAAGAAAACTGGTAAGTACCCTCTAGTTTTCATCCATCACTGGGTGGTGGCAGCTTCCTGGGGATGTTAACTGTCCTGGCATTTCTGGCCTGCTCCCTATAAAGGGGCCAAGAGAAAGCTTTCAGGCAGAAGGTGCTTGAGAATGACCTTGTCCTTCTAGGGGAAAGGTGAATGCGCAGGGGATATATGAGGGACACTGACAGCTACTACAGTGGGGTGAGGTAGGGAATGGAGAGTAACAGCTGTTAGTTTGGAAGAGGGATGAACTAAGTAATTAATAGCATGAGGAGAATTGGCCCAGAGGAAGATTTTGGTTGATTGATTGATTGATTGATTAGATTGGAAGGAGGGGGAGGGGGAGGGGCCGAGGGAAAGGGAGAGAGAATCTTAAGCAGGCTCCATACACAGCCTGTACTCTAATGCAGGGCTCCATCTCATGACCCTGAGATCCTGACCTGAACGGAAATCAAGAGTTAGAAGCTTAACTGACTGAGCCACCCAGGCACCCCTTATTTTTTTTTAAAAATCAATAACTTATGCTGCAATATTAGCAGTTCCTGTCTGCATCTGCTTTATTATAGTTACTTAAAAATATTCTATAATTCAAACTTCATATTAATTCTAATGGTTCTTCTTTTGCTAGGTTTAAATCAATGTAATTTTAATACATATTTTTTCTCTTCTCCATGGCTTTTTCATTTTGCAGACACAAGGTAATGTTGTATGCCAGGGTCTAAAACTTAAATATCTGCCGGACTTGGTAACATCCATGCATGAAGTGAACTGGGAGCAAGAAAATGGACTCTATTGAACAGAGAGCCTTGTGATAAATGTGCAACAACGCTCTGCCTGAAGGGGGCAGCAGCAACTGATCCTCAGACAAAGGTTGCAGGGTAGGACGAGGATGTGATTTCAAGGAAAGTTGAGAAGTCTGAGTATGCCGTTACCTGATTATTGACACAGTGGTTAAGAGCATAGACTCTGGGGGCACCTGGGTGGCTCAGTCGTTAAGTGTCTGCCTTTGGCTCAGGGCGTGATCCCGGAGTTCTGGGATCAAGTCCCATGTCAGGCTCTTCCGCTGGGAGCCTGCTTCTTTCTCTCCCACTCCCCCTTCTTGTGTTCCCTCTCTTGCTGGCTGTCTCTCTCTCTCTGTCAAATAAATAAATAAAATCTTAAAAAAAAAAAAAAAAAAAAAGAAAGAGCATAGCCTCTGGAGCCAGGGGGCCTGAAGTTGAATCACTCCCTACCAATTATGAACTATGTAACCTTGGACAAGTTACTTAACTATTCTCTGACCCTCAGTTTTCTCATCTCTTGAATGGGACTAATGATTGTCCTTATGTCAGAACCCAACACTTAAAACTAGAAACCGACAAGACTGCTTCACTCACACTCTAACTAAAGCCCATTGTTCTTATCTCTCATCACACTTTCTTGAGGCATTGATGAAGGTGTTTAGCAATGATTGGAACATTCCAAATGGCATGCCAGAAATGCCCTGATAGCAATAGAATGCCTTCGAAGAGCACGTCCCCTTCCCTGCCCGTGATCACTGCTGAACACATAGCACTCCCCACCCATGCTCACCTGCTCTCTGCGTGTTCTCTTGCATGTACCCCTTGAACCTCTCCCTATAAAACTCTAGATGTCCATCTTGCAGGTGGAGAAGTTAGTTGTTAAGGCTTGAATCTGCCACCTTCTCTGGCTGTTGGCACCCTAAATAAATTTCTCCCTTTCTCTTTTCCAAATCCTCATCTCTTGAGTTATTGGCTTCTCTTGAAATGAGTTTATCCAACTTTGTTTGGCAATAATGTTGGGAAACCTAGCCAGGAGCTATGATTTCACTTTGTCCAGTCCCCTAGGGATCGGAGCTGTACGGAGTGTCAGTGCACAGGGCTTATGTGTCTGTTGCTTGAGATCAGTAACATTTATATGGTTGGGTTGGTGGGAGGATTAAATGGATCAAATGTTTAGAACCACACTTAGCATTAAATACTCAGTAATTGTTGGCTACTGTCATCATCAGCTGTTAATTAAGATTTTAATTCAACTTTTAATTTTGAGTTAATTATAGATTCACATGTAGTTTTAAGACAAAACTATAGAGAGATTTCATATTTCCCAGTTTCCCCCAATGGTAAAACCTTGCAAAACTATAGTACAATATCACAAAGCAGTATTCTTTGCTTTTTTTTTTAAGATTTTTTACTTATTTATTTGACACACACACACACACAGCAAGAGAGCACAAGCAGGGGGAGCGGCAGGCAGAGTCAGAGGGAGAGGGAGAAGCAGGCTTCCCGCTGGGTGGGGAGCCTGATGCGGGACTCCATCCCAGGACCCTAGGATCATGACCTGAGTCGAAGGCAGAGGCTTAACCAACTGAGCCACCCAGGCGCCCCTACAAGTAGGATTCTGATATTGATACAGTCAGGACAAGATTTCCATCTCCATGAAGATCCCTAGTATTGTCCCTTTTTTAAAATTTTTTTTAATTTTAAAATATTTTATTTATTTGAAAGACAGAGAGAGAGCTAGAGAGCACAAGTGGGGGAGAAGGAGCGACAAGGGACTCAATCTCAGGACCCTGGGATCATGACCTGAGCTGAAGGCAGAGGCTTAACCAACCGAGCAACCCAGGCGTGCCTATAAGCAGGATTGATATTGATACAGTCAAGACAACAATTCCATCTCCATGAAGATCCCTAGTATTGCCCTTTTATAGCCACACCCATGTTTTTCTGCCACCACTCCCTTATTACTACCTAGTAACCACTAATCCCTTCTCCATTTCTATAACTTTGTTATTTCTAGAATGTTGTATAAATGGAATCATATAGTATGTAACTGTTTTTATTGGTTCTTTGCACTCAGCATAACTCTCTGGAAATTTATGCAGATTGTTGGGTGTGTCAAATGAATGTATAATTTGTTTCTTTTTGTTGCTGAGTAGTTGGTATAATATACTACAGTTTATTCACCTATTGAAGGACATACAGGTTTTCCCAGGTTTTGATTACTATAAAGAAAACTACTATAAACTTTGAATATAGGTTTTTGTGTGAACCTAAACTTTTATTTCTCCGGGACAAATGCCTAAGTGTAATTGCTGGTGTCATATGATAGTTACATGTTTGGTTTTTAAACAAACTGCCAAACCATTTTCTTGAGTAGCTGTTATCATTTTACATTCCTACCAGCAACGTATGAGTGATCAAATTTCTCTACATCCTTACTTGCATTTGATGTTGCCAGTATGTTTTATTTCAGCCAGTCCGACAGTTGTTTTTTTTTTTAATTTTTTATTATGTTATGTTAGTCACCATACAGTATATCATTAGTCTTTGATGTAGTGTTCCATGATTCATTGTTTGCGTATAACACCCAGTGCACCATGCAATACGTGCCCTCCTTAATATCCATCATGGGCCTATCCCAAGCCCCCACTCCCCTCCCCTCTGAAGCCCTCAGTTTGTTTCCCAGAGTTCATAGTCTCTTGTGATTCATTTCCCCTTCTGTTTACCCCCCTTCATTCTTCCCTTCCTTCTCCTACCGATCTCCCTGCTATTTCTTACATTCCATAAATGAGTAAAACCATATGATAATTGTCTTTCTCTGCCTGACTTATTTCACTTAGCATAATCTCTTCCAGTCCTGTCCATGTTGCTGCAAATAGTCTGATAATTGTTTAGTGATACCTTGTTATAATTTTAATTTGCACTTACCAAGCATTTCATCATGTTGAAGATCTTTTCATGTATTAATTTGCTATCTCTATGTGCTCTTTGGTGAAATGTCGCTTCGTGTCTTTTGCCCATTTTTCTAATTGGATTGTTTGTTTTTTCTGTTGAGTTTTTAGAGCTCTGTGTATAGCCTAGATACTAGTCTTTATCAGACATACAGTTGGCACATATTTTCTCCCACTCTGTAGCTTGTCTTTTCATCCTCTTAACAGGCCAAAGTTTACTTAATTGAGATATAATTCAAATAACTTAAAATTCACCATTTTAAAGTGTAGACTTCAGGGACGCCTGTGTGGCTCAGTTGGTAAAGTGTCTGCCTTCGGCTCAGGTCATAATCCCAGGGTCCTGGCAGGGAGCCTGAGTCTTCTTTCTTTTTATCTGTGAGTCTTCCTAGGTGTTTATCAATTTTATTAATCTTTCTTTTCTTTTCTTTTTTTTTTAAAGATTTTATTTATTTATGTGACAGAGAGACAGCCAGCGAGAGAGGGAGCACAAGCAGGGGAGTGGGAGAGGAAGAAGCAGGCTCATAGCAGAGGAGCCTGATGTAGGGCTCGATCCCATAACGCCGGGACCACGCCCTGAGCCGAAGGCAGACGCCTAATGACTGCGCTACCCAGGCGCCCCCAATTTTATTAATCTTTCTAAAGAAACACCTCTTTCATTGATTTTTCTCTATTGTTTTTTGGTTTTCAATTGCATTGATTTCTGTGTTTAGTTTTGTTTCCTTTCGTTTGCTTTGGATTTATATCACTCTTCTTTTTCTCAGTTCTTAAAAGGGGAGCTTTGATTATTGATTTGAGAATTTTCTTCTTTTCTAATGTATGCATTTATTGCTATAAAGTTCTCTCTCAATACTGTTTAGTTGTGTCCCACAAATTTTGGTATGTTGTTCACTTTTATTCCACTTAGTTTGTTATTTTCCCTTATGATCTCCTCTATCAAAGAGGAAATTTCCTCTATCAAAGGATACATGAATTACTCACAATTTCCTCTATCAAAGGATACATGAATTATTCACAAATACAATGTTTAGTTTCCAAGCATTTGTTTGGAGATTTGCCTAGTATCTTTCTGATATTGATTTCTAGTTTAATTTTATTGTGATCAGAGAACATATTCTGCATGAATTCAATTATTTTAAATTTGTTGTAGTTTATTTTATGGCCCAGGATGTGATGTATGTTGATATATGTTCCATGCATATTCCACAGTTCGGTGGAATACCCTGCAAGTGTCAATTAGATTCTCTCAGTTGACGGTGTTGTTGGGAGTTTTTCTATAGCTTTGCCAGTTTTCTACTTGTTCTATTGACTGTTGAGAAAGTGGTATCTTTACAATTTCATTTCACTTTAAATATAGTAATTGTGAGTATATATCTCATTGTATAGCTTCTTTAGTAGGTGCTCTAGGTTTTACATTATACATACACAACTTCTACTGGTGCCATCATGCTACCAGTTTGAAGAAAATGTAGAAACTTCAGCTGCCTTTGCATACATGAATCCTCTTTTATTTACAATTGTCCTAAATACTCTTTCACATACTTTTAGAACTACTGGGACAATGTTATCATCTTTGCCTCAACTATCCATTGTAATTTAGAAAAAAGAAGAGAAGAGGGAAAGTCTTATGTACTTACCAATATTTTTACTTACTGTGCTCTCTCTTCATTGATATTCCAAGATTCCCTTTTCTTCCAATTCCTTTCTGTTTGGAGAACTTCCTTTAGCCATTCTTTAGGGTAGGTTGGCTGATGACAAATTAGGATAATTTGTTGTCTTAATTGACTTGATTTCTCCTTCATTTTTGAAGGATATTTTTGCAGGGTATAGGATTGTGGGCTGGCCAGCCACTACTTTACTTTAGCACTCAAAACTGTTGTGCCACTTCCTTCTGCATGGTTTCTGAATTCGAACTGTATTCCCTCCATAGGTATGATGTTATGAGTCTCCTACTGTTTTTAAGATTTTTTCTTTGTCTTTGTTTGACTACGATGTGTCTTAGCGTGGGATTCATTTCCTTTTAAAGAAAAGAATGAAGTTTGCTTAACTTCTTGATCTATAGGTTTATAGATTTTGTAAAATATGGAGTTTTCAGGTTTTAGTTTTTGAGTCCTTTTTCAGCCCTGCTCTTTCTCCTTTTCTAATACTCTGAGGACACAAGTGGAAGATCCTTTGTTATAGTCCCATAGGACTGTTTGTGGATTTGCTTTGTCTTGTTTGTTTGTTCAGATTGAGTAACTTCTATTGCTCTCTCCAGTTCATTGATCTCCTATATCTCATGCATTCTGCTGAAGCCCATCCATGGGGTTATGAAATTTTAGTCTTTGTATTTTCAGTTCTAAAATTTCCATTTGGTTAACATTTAGGTCTTCTACTTCTCTACTGAGACTTTCCATTTCTTTGCTGAGATTTTCTATTTTTTAAAAATTTGTTTCAAACGTGTTTGTAACTGCTCATTGAATCAGTTCAACGATGGCTGCTTTAAAATCTTTGTCACATAATTCTAACTTCTCTGTGATCTTGGTGTTAGTGTCTCTTCATTACTTTTTTTTCATTCAGTTTGAGATTTTGTTTCTTGATTTAGCAAGTTATTTTCAATTGAAACCAGGAAATTTGGGGAATTATGTTATGAGATTTTTTATTGTATTTAAGCCTTGTTTTAACTGACTTCTTACACTACTTTGGCAGAGGAAGGTGGGGGGGGGCAATGTCTCCACCATCTACCAGTTGGAGTTAGAAGTTCAGATTTTCCACTTTTCCCCCCTTGACAATCAAGGGAGGTGCTCCCCATTCCTGCTAGTGGGGTTGGGAGTTCCAGCTCTTTCTTAGGTTTTCAGTGATGCCTCCCTGGATGAGGGGGGTAGGAATTTCCTGTTACTGCTCCCTATATGACCTCCAATGACACTACAGTGTAAGGATGTGTTTGGCCTCAGTAATGGTTTTATATTCTTGTTTGAATTTATTGTGTAAATCTATTTTGGTTTTAAATATTATAAAATGCTATAAACTTAAGTAATGGCACAACTAGTTTTATCTTTATATATAGTTAACTGACTAAAGATGAAAATATTTTGTTTAAAAGGGCTTTATGCTCTTGGTTTTGGCTCAGGTCATAATCTCAGAGTCATGAGAATGAGCCCTGTGTTGGGCTCTGCGCTCAGCACAGTCTGCTTGAGTTTCTCTCTCTCCCTCTCCTTCTGCCCCTCCTGCTCATGTTCTCTCTCTCTCTCTTTCCCTCTAAAATAAATAAATCTTTTTTTTTTCTTAAAGGGCTTTATACTTTACACCAGTTAGAGAAACACTGATATGGGTGACTATAAGGCCCGATGCCCAAATCATGAGTCTCTGGAGATATTCATATTTCTGTCCAGGTTCTCTCACCCACATGAAAAGACAGAAGAAGCTGGGGCCCTGACACTATGGACATCATGCCAGTCTGACATAGACTTCTTATAGGTAAGAAAAAAATAAACTCTTATTAAGGGCTTTATTAGTTTCCTATTGCTGTTGGAACATATTACCACCAACTTACTGACTTACAATAACACAAATGTGTTTTTTGACAGTTCTGCAGGTCAGAAGTCCAAAATCAGTTTCACTGGGCTAACATCCAGTTGTCAGCAGGGCAGCTTGCCTCTGGAGGACCTAGGGCAGAATCTGTTTTCTTGCCTTTGCCAGCTTCTAGAAGCTGCCTGAATTCCTTGGCTTCTGGTCCCTTCACCTTCAAAGCAAGCAGTGTAGCATCTTCAAATCTCTTTCTTGCTCTGTCTGTCCTCTGCTTCTCTTATCACTTCTCCTTCTCTGACTCTGAAGCTCCTGCCTCCCTCTTGTAGGACCATTGTGGTTACACTGGGCTCACCTGGATAGTCCACGATAATCTCCCCATTCTCAAGACCCTTCACTTACTCACATCTACAAAGTCTTTTTGTCATATAAGTTAACATATTCCCGGGTTCCAGGGATTTACTATGGGGACATCTTTGGGGACCATTATTCACCTACCAAGAGGGGATGTTGTTAACTTGCAACTAAATCAAATTAAAAATGACTGACCTTTTCACTAGAAGGTAAGTTCCACCACAACAGGGATTTTTTCAGGATTGTTCACCAGCGTTTTCTCACTTTTCTGCTAATGCAGTGATGGTCACATTTTCATGACCGTCACTGTTGAGAAGACAGCTTCAAAAAGTCCTGGGTGTAGAGCATCCTAGGCAGAAGGAACAGCAAGGACAAGTACAACATCAGGCCAGAATATACTCTTTATTCGTAGTAATAATAATGAATATTTCATTTGTTGCTCATTTTATCTCAATTCTCATAAACTATCAAATTGTTGATATATTGCACCCATTTGAAACACCATTTAGATCCAAATCCAAAACATAAACTGGCCAAACCCATAGGGTTTCACTCAGTAGGTTTCTCATCTTCACCTTTGTATCTCTCTTCTGAGTGTAATCTGGTTTTACCTCTGTGACTTCTTTTCTGACTCTGCAATTTAAAAAGTTTTTGCTTACTATTAAATCAACATAAAAACATTGTACAAGGAAATATTAAAAAAAAACAACACCACCTATCATGCAGCACCTGGGTGGCTCAGTTGGTTAAGTGTCTGACTGTTGATTTGGGCTCAGGTCATGATCTCAGGGTCCTGAGAGCAAGCCCTGTGTCAGGCTCTGCGCTCAGCAAGGAGTCTGCTTGAGATTCTCTCTTTCTCCTCCTCTACTGCCCCCCCCCACCATGGGGCAGAGGAAGAGGGCAGGCAGGCATGTGCTCTAAAATAAATATAGAAATCTTTCAAAAAAAAAAAAAACAACAAAACCCATGATCTATGATTCAAACATTATTTTCTCTGCCAGATTTGTGTGGGTAAATGTGCAAACTTTAGAGTCATACTGCTTTATATTTACATACTAGCTTTGCCATTCACTAACAGTGTGACTCTGGGCAAATTACTCAGATCTTCTCTGTTTCAGTTTCCTCATCAGTAAAACATAAATAACAACTGTACCTTCCTCACACAGCTGTTGAGAAAATTAGATGAATTAAACTAATGTCCTGAAAACAGAGGCTGGCACATAGCAACCCCCTCAATAACTATTAATCATTATGCTTATTTTCAACCCAACAATTTTCTTCCCCCATGATTTTTATTCAGTTGCAATCACAGGACATATAAAGCATTGTGCTCTACTTTTTTCATTTAATATTCAAGTTTTTCTCCACATTCCTATTTTATTAACCTACATATTATTTTTAGTGACAGCCTGACATTCCATACTCTTGATAAGTTTTGCTCAAATTTTTCCTTGTTATTGAGCATTTGATTATTGTATTATTATTATGATGATCTTATAAACATAGTTTGAATCTGATGCTTTTTCTTTCTTTTGAATGATTTATTTAGCAATGGTCCCGGAGTATAAGTCTTGATTTTGTGTCCAACATTTAAAACTCCTTCCTACAGGGGGCGCCTGGCTGGCTCAGTGGGTAGAGTGTACAACTTTTGATCTCAGGGTTGTGAGTTCAAGCCCCATGTTGGGTGTGGTGCATAGTTTAAAAAAGCAAATAAACAAACAACTCTTTCTTTCCTTCTATGTAGTTCCAAAGAAGCAACTACTTTCAGTACATGATGGAAAGAGAAGCAGATATATCATACCACCACAGTGAAGTCATTTTCTCTTAGGAACAGACTGTTGATAAAAGACTGATAAGGTCTATACTATTTTCATCATTGTCGTCATCATTTGTTCATTCAACAAACATGTATTCTTCAGGCAGGATGGGTCAGGTCTTTCTTGGGTAGAAAGAAAGTTATAAAAGAAAGCCAGAGTTTTAAAAAAAGTGTGATGAGCTCTAAATACAAACATCATTTTACTTATAAACCTCCCACGTTGATTCAGTGTGTCTTTTAATGCACAACGTGGAATCTATGTGCAAGTTAAAAAGAGCCATTTTCTTCTCTCACGGAACTAAAATTATGTCAACCTGATACGACTCATCTAAACATACAAATTTTATAGAAGCCATGGGAATATCTTGTAAGAAGGGAGTCCCTGTCTCTGAGAAGTCTACATAAATGTCTGTTTTCCTGTACCTCAATATTATTTCAAAATAAAGAAGACAGTAATGGTATTGTTAGAATCTTCTCCTTGAAGGCAGGAGAAATCTTTTTAAGTCCAGTATGACCAGATTCCTTCTTTTGATGAGGGCCCAGTGTAAAAACCGAGTTATATAGGGCTAAACTGTATTCTGTTTTTTATTAAAGCTACTGAACTTTTCATATAAGTAATAATAAAGATTAAATGGTTTTTTTAGCCCACCACATCCTGAGTTCAGTTCTACACCTTTTCATCCGTGTAGCTGATGTTCTATAAAAAAGTCTCTCTTGCTGTCTTTATCTCTGTCCCTCCTCTTATCAACACTCCGCAGAAAACAATTGCCAGTACTCTATACTACATGCTTTGGGGATGATATACCTGCAGCAATCACCTACCTACATTGATAACATAATGACTGTCTTCTTAAGGAATTGGTATAACATTATGGAAACTACCTCAACTATCACTGATAATGAATTCTGTTATCTAGGTATTTTGTTTACAGATCAGTTCTTTCTGGTTTTCTTGAGAACTAAGAGGGATAATAAAGACATTTTCCTCTCTTTTAAACTTTATGAAGGGGTAATAGAAGGGTCTGGGTTTGCCACCCCTTCAGTCAGACTTCATCAACTTTGAGAACCTCATTTCCATTACGTGAGAAATAGGAGCCACTGGAGTCACCCAGTGAGCACAGGCAAAGTGAATTGGAAATCAGTTCTTTTAATCACCACAATATCAGTTAACCCTTTAAGACAGTGGTTCTCCTACCTTTTTGGGATCAGTCAATTTGATGGAAATGTTAAGTCCTCTCACTTATATGTATAAGTGTATATGTATATGAGCATTTTTCTTTGGAGAAAACCAACTTCATTACCATAATAAATAATTATAACTCTCTCTCTCCCTCACACACACACAATTTTTTTTTTTTTTTTTTTTTTGCATATAATTTCACCTCTGCTCCCTCAAAGAACACCTGCCCTGGGGGAAATTATGTCAATCAGTAGTTTCTGAATGGGATAAGACACAGGAGAGATGGGGGTTGGGAAGAGACAGCAGATCACAAAACAGAATTTTACTAGATTAATTCTGAGTACAGGTCATTACCCTCAAGGCCCCCACCAGAGTGAGAGAAGATCTGGCATCAGAAGGCTTTGGTTCAAATCTGTGCCATTTCCCCATCCCCCCCCCCCATTTCCTACCTAATGACATAGGCAAGTCATTAAACTTCCCAACACTTAGGCCCCCTCCTCCCCCAATGGAATCTTGTCAGACTTCTTCTCAGGGTTATTGCACGGTCAAAGGAGAGATAACATATGTTTCAAGTCCCAAACAAGCATGAGCTTTTATAACTATTCATGTACTTGCCATTCCCTTAGCTTCATCTTCAGGTTGTCCTCTCATTAGTGCTCAAGCTCCACTGTCACCTTCTCAGAGAAGTCTCCAGGACCCCTCTCCCCATCACACTCAATGCCACCACGCTGCTTTGTTATAGTCTAGACACTTCTCACAAGTGCAGCAGTTTCCTTGTGTACTTGCTTACTCTCTTTCTCCCCAGACTAGAATATAAGCTCTTTGAGGCCAGAGCCCTTGTCTTGTTTGCCGCAGGCCTCAACAGTCCACCACGCATGGCGGACGCTCAGATTTTGGTGAGTCAGGATAGCAGTGGTTTAGAGGGCCGACTCCAGGGGAGCACTACCTGGATTTAAATCCCCACTTTTCAGTTTACTAAATCGGCTGTCATTAGGTTGGTTAGTTAACTTCTCTGTGCCTCACTTTCACCACACCTAAAATGAGGAATTCTGATATAACATATACTTTACAGAAATGTTAATACCTATAAAGTACCGAAACAGGGCCTGGCACATAGGAAATCTTACACAAGTGCTGTTTTCTACTCTTCAGTGAGTGAATGAAGTGTTAATACATTAACAGTGAATGCACGTGACCCTGTAAGTGTATCAGAAACGCTCCGATGCCTCAGGTTTGACAGAAAAAGACTTGTTCTTTTCATAAAACTCGTTTAGCTCCACTGCACCGTGTCATCCGCCTGACCCTCCACCACTTAGCGGAAGGGGAGGTGCGGTCCCTAATTCCGACAGAGTCCCCAGTCACCCACAGGTGGCACTGCTCGGGGTTCTCCCGGGCCGGGGATGTCCCAAACCCCGGGGGCGGTTCTCCTGGGGTAGGAAGTCTGGGCCTAGGGAGTCCCAGCCCCGCGTTCGGGAACCCAAGGGACGCTCCAGCGACTTACCTGAAACTCCAGCTGGGTCGCGGTAGCCGGGACGCGACCGCAACCCACTCCCGCCTCCAGATTCAAAACCTCCGCGGGGCTCGTGGGAACCGGTTGCTGCGGGCAGAAGAGAGCGGGGGCGGAGCAAGTGGGGCGGGGTCGGCCGGGGCCGTCGGGGGCGGGGCTTGCGGGCTCCAGGTTCCCTGCTCCGGGGTGTCCGCGGGACTTTGTACTGCCGGCGGCTCGGCGCAGGCTGCGCGTTCCAGCCAGGTAAGGATGCCGCGGGTCGGCGGGGGCGGCTCCGGGACTGCGGGAATCCGGGCAGGAAGGGGTCAGGACGGGCGCGAGGCGAGAGGTGGCTCTCACAAGCCCAGAGACCGACCCTCCTGGGATGAGGAAGATTTGCTCCCCAACGCGGCGCGGTGAGCGCGGGCGCGCCACGGCAGGTGAGCGACCCGGTCCACTTGGGTCCAGGAAGAAGGGACAGGTGCGCGCTCCCGCGTAGCTGTGGCTTCCCCGCGGCCGCCGTCTCTCCTCCGCCTCTCCAGTTCAGGCGCTGGCCTCTCCCGGGGAGCACCCGCCTCATTTCCCTTTGGGTCCCAGGGCTGAGGCCGCCCCGCGCCAGGTTCAGCGTTGGGTTCACTTCCCAGCGGCGCGGCCAGGTTGGTTCCTCCCCTCTGACTGGGTGGCAGCGCAGTCTCCATTGAAAGTTGGCACAATCGACAGAGACATTCCACAGTTGTGCGTGTCCGAGTGCCTCACCCCACCAACTTCGCATGTTGTTGTTGTTGTTTTATTTTAATCTGTGAAATAGTTTGAACCTTGAAAACAACGGTTCGGTGAATACATGTATTGGAAAAAGTAGGACCTTGATCCAGAGGGCGCACTTTTCCTTGGGTCCTAAATTTGCTTTTGATCTGATTTCCCCCGCCATGGAAGAATAATAATACATTTCTGTGTTCGGAAACAGTCTCATCTATTGCCGTTCTTTGGAAACTGGAATATTTGATTAGAAGGGTTGGGAACAACAGGATGGGCCGGTGGCTAAGTGGGTTTGAAGGTTATCCAAAATAGTTAAGTGTTTTGAGCATATACCCTGTATTTTTCCAGTGAGTGCCCATTTTCCTTTTAGGAAATTCTGAGAATTTACTCTCTTTGAGATGATTCTCCCCTAAAGAGTTGAAGAGGAAGAAACAACCTCAACAAACGAGTGGTTTTCCCAATTAAGTTTAGGATTTAACAGGTTGGTTTGTGACACTGGTAGCTCAGTCAGCAAGAATCACATGTAGTATGGAGTATCATGATTTATACAGAGAAAAGAAAGTATGCCGTAATTTTCTTATTTTGTATTGGAAAATATTTTTTAGTTCAGTTGCATTTTCAGTGCTAAGGAAAGACCTATACACTTTCCCTGTACTACAGTTAATCTGATCAATTATTACTACTCTTGCCAATTCATGATGCTTACTGCAATGTATTTATGTTAATGAGTTTGATTCTTCCCACGAGGGTGTATATGTTTTGGTTTTTGGAACTGTATAGGGCAAATGTAGACACATGCAAATCAGCGCTGGGCTCTAGTTGCCACAACCTTTGCTCCACATAGGTCCTTGAACTAAAATTTTTACATCTTCCCAAATAGAAAAGAATATAGAATATTAATGTATGCTCTAGCACTTTCTTTTTTTAAATTTAGTACTAAGACAGTCATCGTGTTTTCTCAGCAGCTAGTTACTCAAGGTCAGGGGCAATATTTTATCAAACCGTGGTAAAGCTCAGAGAATGGTAACCTTTGCTCTGTAAAGTTGACCCTTGACAGGGTGGTTGGAAGGGTTGTGGGCAGTGTCTGGCTACTTTTATGCTTGGAGAAGAATTGTCAGTCTTCCTACCTTCCTCTCATGTCCAGAGTGGTAGGAGCCTGAGCCTTGGGCCTCCATTTACACCTCTGCTTACAGGTTCCTCCAGGTTGGTCCAGTTGGTACCTCCTCTCCCTGCCCCAGCTCTTCCAGTTTTGTGGCTTCTACCCCGACTCCACCCCTGCCTGGATTCCCACCCTTAGGGAGAATCAGCTTATTGTTCAGGACAGAGAGGCTAGGTCCACATCAACCTAGTGCTGGGTCCCTCATGGATGCTTAGTAAATTCCTGTTGAGGACAGTGCCACTTGCTTCAGAGCCCTTATTTTCTTCTGATATTCAGTCTACAGAGGTAAAGAGGAGTGAAGTTGAACTCAGATCAATTGTTTTAGGGGCCAGCTGCCTTGGTTGGATTAATGTCTTAAAGGGGAACATTTAAGTCTGTTAGAAAGGAGTGAAATCGGCTCATGTTTGTTGGCAACTTAAGATTATCCTGTACCATGTGATTATGCCATGAGAATAGCTTTGTTGGAAAGAACCCCAGAAGAGAGGGACTTAGTAGTTATCTCAACCTGAACTTGCCTTTTTGTTTCTGCCCTGGCTCAACCAGTCCTTCCTTGGGTTGGATTATAACTATTATCTTCCCCTCCACGGTTGGCTGCTCAGAGCTCAGAGGGCCATAGCTACTGTGGGCTAGTTGTAGAAAATTGCATTTTCTTTTGTTTGGGAAAAACAAGGATGGAATTTTGCCAAATCGTTATTGGGGAGACAAAGCAAAAGCAAATAAATGTAAAATGCCTGGGCATAGAAGTCAACGTGTGTGTGTGTGTGTGTGTGTTTAATTTTTGAACTTTTAATCTAAATTACATTTCTCTCTCTCCAGAAACAACCACTTGTAATTCTTTGAGCTGGTTATTTTGGTGTTTGTTGCTTATAGTTGCTACTTCTTGAGTTTTGCAGTTTGAAGCATTATATATTGACTTCCCACTGTGGAAGATGACGTGGCTCCCTTTATTTCTCTCACCCCCATCTCGACCACAGCTTCCTTCTTTTCCCACCCTTGCAGTAGTTAAACAGTAATTTTGGTTAGATCAATATTCATAGCTAATCCAAGCACAACTTTTTGTTTTCTTTGGAGTTAATAGTTGTTTGTTCATTTATTTAGTTTTGTATGTCCTCATCATTAATCTGACCCAAAACTCGTGGCCAGATTTCTAAAATTTACCTCAGATGCATCGGGTACTGTCAGTTTCATTTTCCTGAAGAAGTTGTCCCCGAGTCTCCTGCCTTGCCTAATCTGGACCAGTTGCCCTCTACACATGGGGACTAGTTGTCACCCTAAAGGCCTTCATCATCATCCTGAGGATCCCCATTATTGCTCTCCTGTGTTGGATGTCTTGTTAAGCACTTGTCTTCCTCTATCTTGGTGAACTCACTTGTTTTGGTAGAGCGCATCTTCAAGGAGCTTTTCGGAAAAAGATGCATAGGATGTGCATTTTTTTGAGACAGTGAATGCCTGGAAATAGCTGTTTTCCACTGACAATTGACTGTTTAGAATTTTAGGATGGAAATTTTGAAGGCATTGTTTCATTGCCTTCTAGGCTGTGGTGTTGCTGTTGAGAAATTCAAACCTGTTCTGATTCCTCAAATTTTGCCTGTAATTTGTGTACAGTTTACAAGCCTGCTGAGTCCTTTATGGAAATTTATAGAATTTTCTCTTGGTCTCCATAATCCTGAAATTTCATGATGCTGTACCTTGGTATGGATCTGCTTTTACCCATTGTGCTGGGCTCTTTGAATCCTGAAACTTATATCCTTCAGTTTGGGAAATTTTCTTGAATTGACTCATTGATAATTGCCTCCTCTCCATTTTCTGTGATGTTTGTTTTTTTAAAGATTTTATTTATTTATTTGAGAGAGAGAGAGTGAGAGAGAAACTGCACGAACAGGGGGGAGGGGCGGATGGGAGGGACAGAGTCAGAGAGAGAACCAGACTCCCCACTGAGCAGGGAGCCCAGTGTGATGTGGGATTCGATCCCAGGACCCTGGGATCATGACCTGAGCTGAAGGCAGACACTTAACCAACTGAGCCACCCAGACACCCTGTGATGTTTCTTTCAGAAACTCTTATTGTTCATATATTAAACATTTTGAAATGGGCCTCTAATTTTCCTGTATTTTGTCTCCTAATATCTATTTCTTGATTCTGCTTTTGGGGAGATTTTCTCAATTTTATCATCTAGTCTTTCCACGGAGTTTTTAATAAGTATAATCACATTTCTAATTATTTTAAATTAAAAGCTCTTTTTGTTTTCTGAATGTGTGTGTATGTATGTGTGTGATGTATTGAAGAAAAGGAAAAATTCTCCTCTACCCTCAAGATCTAGCTGGACTAAGAATTCAATTTAAATAAGACAGATTAACAGGGGAAAAGAAGTTTTATTCCAAGCACATAGAGGCCCAATTATGAAATTGAGGCCTAAAGAAATGACTAAAGCAGGCAGTTTTTATGTTTTTTAGACAAAGAAACAATAAATCTGTGAAGAAGTGACAGGACAAAGAACGTTTTGGGGACTTCAATTAGTAAAGCATTCTCAACGGAATTTGGACTGTGGTAGTATACAAGTAAAAAGTAACAAGAGTTGTTCATACAACCTTCTCGGCTCTAATTTCCCATATCTGGCGATGAGGACGTCTTTTTACCTCCTGGTACAGGAGGGTACCTTTCACACGGGAGATTATTTCCTGCTTTCATGAGACAGGGGAGGGTCAGAGCGTTCTTCTTGCATCGGCTGTCTCTTGTGTAACTTTTATTTAAAATAATCAACAGGCCAAAGTGACACATTTTGAGGTGGTCTGCTCTTGGCCCCTTCAATGTCTATGTCTTGCTTTTATTTTATGGTTTCCGTGCTTATCTGTCTTATCTCCCTGAAGATAAACTTTTTTTCGAAAGTTTGTCCTTCCATCACAGACTCAGTTTCCCCAAGTTGCTTTTATCTGTTTATTAGTTTAGGTCTCGATCTTTCATGTTAGAGGTTTGCCTCCTATTTCTAATACCCTCTGTTGTCTGCTTACATTTGAGTGGGGGTTTAAAAGCTAAAGATGTGTTTGGGCTTGTTGTCTGGAAACTTCACTGTCTGGTGATCTGGCTGGGGCTTTTATTTAGAGAAACTCTGATGTCATTACCTCTTGGGCCACTGAGAGTCCTCAGAAAAGACTCTTCCACTCTTTTTCCTGGGTGGTGGTGGAGAGCCTGGCTGCCAGTGATCTGGGAGCTAGGTGGAGAAGAAAGCTGGAAGTCTTAGCATCTACATGTTCATATAATCCCTCCATGGTGTTTCCAGTAGAACACCTGAGCTGTGCCTGATGTACCCCATTCCGGAGACCCTCTCTTGGAGAGGAGGTGGGGAAGAAACTCCAGGTGTTTTTGCAAGGAGAGGGAGGGGGCTATCACCTAGCTGCTCGGAATGGCTGAAGGGATATGGGACATCCAACAGTCTTTTGTTTTTATTTTATTTACTTATTTATTTTAAAATTTTTTTTAAATTTTAAAATTTTTAAATTTTAATTTTTAAAAAAGATTTTATTTATTTACTTGAGAGAGAGAGAGAGAGCATGCACAGAGAGGGACAAGCAGACTTCCCGCTGAGCAGGGAGCCTGACGCAGGGCTCGATCCCAGGAGCCCAGGATCATGCCCTGAGCTGAAGGTAGACGCTTAACCGACTGAGCCACCCAGGCGCCCCCAAACTGCCTTTTAAAGAAACTTCCAGTCCTCTTTATCTTAGCCCTCCCCGCTGCCCACAGAGGGTCTAACTGCCTTTAATTCTACAGCGTTTTGGAGATCCCGTGGTATAAATCAGGTTGTTTCTTGGCTTCTCCTTGCCCCACCAAAATGTTTTACTATTTTCTCTTTTTCCATTCTCTCCATCCTTGTTGGGTTTATACATTAAAGGAAAAAAACTCCTTTGTTGTCCTTTTATGGGGCTTTCATGAGGGAGAGAAAGTAGAAGGTTTTGTTCAATCTGCTATGGGTGCCTTAACCAACCTCCACTGAGAGACTAGTGAGCTTCAGGCATGGTGTGTGCTGCTCTTCTCCTGCCTTTACCAACCGTAAACATCCTTCGACCAGTCCAAGCATATTCTCTCACTGAACCCAGTTTAGACCTCGGATTTCTTCTTCTACCACTTTAAGCATCCACTACCAACTAATTACGCTTGTCGTGGGAGGCAAAACCTCTAGACCTAGCGTGGGTGATACATAGCTTACTGGTCATAGAGCCCTTGTTCCTGTTTCTCCAGTTCACTGTGTCGAGGAAGACTTATTCCACCACTTTGGCCTCTGACTGTCCTGCCTTTCAGTGAAACTCGTCTACAGTGAGTCTAATATTTTCATCTGAAAGGCAAGCCTGGTGTTGGTGGCCGTGTCACCTCCCATGTGGCCTCATTGGAAGTTATCATTATTTCCTTCTGGAGGCCAGTTTATCACACAGTTGCTTTACCAGCGGAAGCATCCTCACTTCCCGTTTCAGAGCTCATGTCTTTCTTGGAATGTGCACCAAGTTCCTGTTTCTGGCCAGGCTGAGCAGAGATGACAGATCTACACAGGGCCTCGTGGATGATCACAAATTTCCCAACCCCGTTTTGCCTGTTGAATCATTCCTTAGGCTTCTTTAATTCAGTGTGATCTTGCAGCCTTCTGTGCCAGTGGCTTGACAACATCAGCAGGACTTTATGCTTACACACAGAGGAATGAAGAGAGTCAGCTTCCACTGAAGGAGGGAGAGCACTGTTCCCAAACCACCTTATCGGTGCAGAAAAAGCAAAGCTCTATGGTCCCAAGGTGATGCCTCTGCACTGGGCATACAGAAAACACCAGTGTTGGCAATTGCTACATTGTAGTGGGTGCAGCAGTGACTGGCTCTCTGGGGATGAGAGCAGGTGAGAAGATGGAACCCACTAGGTACCATTGTGAACGGAAACTTGGCCAGTGGGAGTTCCTGCAATGCTCATTCTCCCCTCTGTGCGTCCATGGCCATCCCGTTTCCAAATAGAACCTTTGAAGCCATTGCAACCTCTCTTTCCATGTAGTATGTTTTTCTCTGACGTGCTAAGTGCTTCACCTAAGTTCTTTTTGTCTTCTCAGCTGGATTGTGAACTCTCCTAGGGAAGAGTGCAATGCCTGATAAATACTTGATGAATGTACTGAATGAATTTTCCAGATAACTGTGGACTCTTCGCATTTAGGAAAAAAAAAAGATATTTGGTCATAGTTATCCAAGTTGGACCCAATAGCCTAAATTCATTAAATTCTTTTTTTTTTTTTAAAGATTTTATTTATTTATTCGACAGAGATAGAGACAGCCAGCGAGAGAGGGAACACAAGCAGGGGGAGTGGGAGAGGAAGAAGCAGGCTCATAGCGGAGGAGCCTGATGTGGGGCTCGATCCCATAACGCCGGGATCACGCCCTGAGCCGAAGGCAGACGCTTAACCGCTGTGCCACCCAGGCGCCCCTAAATTCATTAAATTCTTGATTAGATTTTCACTTCACTTTTGCTATATGGACTGAAACATAGAACATTCAATTTAAATTTTCCCAAGTGGATTGTTTCTCGTATTACTTAGAAATAGTTCTCACTGATAAGTCTTTTTTTTTTTTAAGATTTTATTTTTTAAGTAATCTCTACGCCCAATGTGGGGCTTGAACTCACAACCCCAAGTCACATGTTTTACTGACCATCCAACCAGGCACCCCTCATTGATAACATTCTTAAAAGGACTGCTATTCCCCCCCCCCGCCCCCCCACCTGTGTATTTTCTCTTAGCATAGTGTTGTGATTGTCTTGGTTCTTATGGCTAAGAAGAGTGGCTTTTGGAGGAGGGAGGGAAGTATGTGCTGGTTAGGTTGTCTGGATGGGCGAGTTTTACCTTGATAAAGGAGGAAAATCTCTTTGGATTTCAGCAGTGTGTATATATTTCCTTTTGTAACTACATGTCATTTATTTTTGAAAGTTAAAAGCTTTTGAAATGATTAGCTACAGAGTATCAAAGTGACATATATTTTTTTAAAGATTTTATTTATTTATTGGACAGAGAGACAGCCAGTGAGAGAGGGAACACAGACAGGGCGAGTGGGAGAGGAAGAAGCAGGCTCCCAGTAGAGCAGGGAGCCCGATGCAGGGCTCGATCCCAGGACCCTGGGATCACGCCCTGAGCCGAAGGCAGATGCTTAATGACTGAGCCACCAAGATGCCCCATCAAAGTGACAGTTTTTAAATTGTCTTTTACTATATATTTCTAGTGTAGAGCTCTCTGTCAAATATCCTACTCCATTTATCTTTAATTTTTGTGAAGTTCTAGCCTAATTTCATTGGAAAAGATTTTAACTTCTTTATCCTGAATAGAGTTCCAACAATGTCTTTCTGTTACTATTTCCTTGGAAACTCTCATGTCCTCATGTATCCCCCAATATTATGTTTCAGCCACAACATGTGGAATTTCCACATGACTGCCCCAAAAATGAAATTGTGGCTTTTTTTTGTTAAAGATGTATTTATTTATTTTGAGGGGGGGAGGAGAGAGCACATGAGTGGAAGGAGGGGCAGAGGGAGTGTGAAGGGGAGAGAAGCAGACTCCCCACTGAGTGGGAGCCCAACATGGGGCTCGATTCCCCCTCAGCTCAGGGAGATCAGGACCTGAGCCGAAATCAAGAGTGGGACGCTCAAGGCGCCTGGGTGGCCCAGTGGGTTAAGCGTCTGCCTTCGGCTCAGGTCATGGTCCCAGGGTCCTAGGAGCCAGTTCCGTATTGGGCTCCCTGCACAGTGGTGAGTCTGCTTCTCCCTCTGCCCTTCACCCTGCTCGTGCGTGCTCATGCTCTGCTCTCTCTGTCTCTCTCTCTTTCGTGCATGCGCACGCACATGCCTTCTTTCTCTCTCTCAAATAAACAAATAAAATCTTAAAAAAAAAAAAAGTCCGACATTCAACCAACTTAGCCACCCAGGCTCTCCGGAGCCGTGGCTTTTTTTTTTTTTTTTTCCTACAAAGGAGTGATTTCAAGGTTTATTTTTCTGCAGATATAATTTAAGTGTGCAGCGGAGTTGGTTTTTACCATTGGGGTTATTTTTGTTTCATAGAAAGTGGTTGGCTTTCTTTTTTTATTTTCCTGCCTTGATTGATTAAAATGTCTGATCCTTTAGCCATGCAGATAAGCAGCAATACAATTTAACTGAGTTATGGATGAGTAAGATACGTAGATTTAGGTGTGAATGCTTTATGATTTTTTTAAAGAATTGTCAACTTATGTGTCACACATTTAAACCAGTTATAGAAGCACTGCATTAGAGAATTTTTGTTCATAGGTTCTGGAGTTGTAGCTGAGAGAGGGTTTTTGGGCTCAGAGCTTGTGACACGTCCTGCTACCTCACCTAGACTAAGGATAAATCCTTGGATGCCATAGAGATTCCTCAACTCTCAGTGTGCTCTGTGGATTCTCCCTGCCATCATTAAAAAAAAAATGTTATCTTATATATATTAATTGCTATAAATGTAAACAGTGCTGAAGCCTACAGAGAAATTAAAAACAACCCCAAAACCATTCCAGAGAGAATCTTGGTGAACCCCTCCCAGTCATCTCTATCATCATTTGACTTGTTAAAAATCTTCAGCAAATTTCTAGAAAATAATTAAGGAGCACTGCATGCAACTGTTTACGTAACTCCAGGTTCTGTAATCTTTATATATATGCAATATATATGCACTTTATATATATGCACTTTATATATATAATATATGTTTTTATATATATGCAATTACTTTTTGAGATTGTAATTAGTTCAGGCATAAAGTTCTTTGGGTAGTATTACTTCATATAGGCATTTTCTTGTAGCAATAATTATCATTTTTAATAGCTAGGTGATTGTCTTGTTAATATATGATATTCTTCCAGGAAGCTCCCAACTATCTTACTGTTAATGCCTTGCTAGAAGGAAAAATAACCTTAATTTGACAATGGCAAGGCCTTGATATCCTGTGAGTCTTCTTTAGCATATGAAAATCCTTTTGTGAAACCTTCCTTTTCAGGGTGCCTGGGAGGCTCAGTTGGTTAAGCATCTGGCTCTTGATTTTAGCTCAGGTCATGATCTCCAGATCCTGGGATCCAGCCCCACATTGGGTGTCCTGCTCAGCTAGGAGTCTTCTTCTCTCTCTCTATCCCTCTCTGCCCCTCCCCACTGCTTGTTGTTTTTTTTTCAAATAAATAAATAAAATTTTTAGAAACCTTCCTTTTCCTTACTCCCCCAACCCCATAGTATATAATCAGCTACATATCACAACCCCGGTACAGCAGCTCTTTCTGCCCATGAGTCCTGTCCCCGTGCTTTAATAAAACCACCGTTTTGCACCAACACACACACACACACACACACACACACACACAGTGGTATTTTGAACCAGTTCTCAATCGTTGGACAATTGGGGTTCTTTTCTTTCTTTCTTTTTTTTTTTTTAAACTAGGTAGTGTTGTTATACTTTTTTTCCCTTTTGGGGATTGTTTTCTTGGGAGTTTTTATCAAAATACCACTCTAGGATTAAGAATTTCTAGCTTCTATCAATCATTGTCAGAAGGGCACAAAATAGGGGCGCCTGGGTAGTGCAGTCGTTCAGCGTCTGCCTTCGGCTCAGAGCGTGATCCCAGCGTTCTGAGATCGAGCCCCACATCAGGCTCCTCCGCTAGGAGTCTGCTTCTTCCTCTCCCACTCCCCCTGCTTGTGTTCCCTCTCTCGCTGGCTGTCTCTGTCAAATAAATAAATAAAATCTTTAAAAAAAAAAAAAAAAGAAGTGCACAAAAGAATAATTTGAAAAAGCTCACTAGCTATATAAAGCTATCTAAAGTTTCCATTATCCTCTTTGTTGACCTTTTAGATCAACAGTATCTACTTTGTGTGAAGACACAAAGCGTAGCTGGAGCTGGTCAGGCCATGTTATATACCAGGTTGTAGATCAGATAATGAAGCCGGAGTAATCCAAACAGGTCCATTTGCAGAGGCTGTGTTCCGGTTGGTAATGTCTATAGCCTCATTTCATTTTGTTGGATGTGGTAGGAAAAGTTTCCAGGCATCAGTAACAAAAGGTGGATAGGTTGTTATGGTATCTGAAACAACATTTGACCTCAGTACCTGGCCTAGGGTTCATGAACCTTTGTGTAAGCAGGGAAAGGCATTATAAGCCCGCAGGGAACTCCAGCCCTCCCACCCATTTCCCCATTCTTGGATGTAAGAGGAAGTAGGAAGGGCAGGACAACCAGCCATACGAGGGAATTTTGCGTTACTGTCGTTTCTTGATAAAGAACTAGAGCAGAGTGGATTCCTACTCAGATTTTTCCCTTGACATCTTCCTGTCTAATGTTTAAAGCTTGGGCTAGATTTTTAAGTCGGCTTTTAACTGGTGTTACATTCCCATGCCTCAGGTTTTCCACCTATTAAGCAAAGCATAATGACACATAATTAACAGTCCGCTTCAGAAAGATTCATGGCCTAATGCTTGTAAAGGACTTTGAGCTTTTCAGAGTGTTTTATACACATTCATGAATAATGAGATGACTTACTCTATTTAGCAAAGGGCATCTATATTATGCCCATTTTACAGATGAGAAAAGTGAGCCTTAGAGGATAATAGCTCGCTGAGAATCAGAGGGTAAATTGAACATACGGTCCATGACATTTTTCTTGAACTTTGTGGAACAAATGGAATCTAAAATAAATTCTGCCATGAGTGTGTTTGTGTTGGGAAAGTGGATTTTACACTTTTTTAAGCAAATACAACCTTTTGGGGGATAGGCATAGGCTACTCCTTTGTTAGGGGGAATCCTGTTTGACACATTCACTGGAGTTCTTAAAGAGCATGAAATAATTATGGAAGCTAGAGATAAACTGTGATTTTCAAAGTAACTTTGAAAAGACTCCACACAAAGTCTGTTAAATAAATTGGGTCAGTAGGAGTTTGGGAAAAATGTTTTTATAAATCAGCAATGGGGGGGGGGGCGGCCAGGCATAGATGGAAGTTTCCTAGAACACAAATGTTAGTAAACTAGTCTAATTATTATTTTTTTTAAAAAATAAACAGTGTAGAAGAGGGAGTACACAGTGTAGAGTTCCAAGTTTACAGTCAACATGAGCATACGGGGACGTTAAAAGCCAAACTGCTGGTCTCAAGTCCATGCAGTGGTGAAGAATGCATTTAGGTAAAGTGAATCTATCTGTATATGCAGATGGACATTCTAGGGTTTTTTTGTGTGTTTTTAAGATTTTTATGTATTTGAGAGACAGAGTGTGAGAGAGCGCGAGAGCAGGGTGTGGGGCAGAGGGAGAAGCAGACTCCTCGCTGAGCAGGGAGCTGGACATGGGGTTCAGTCCCAGGATTCTGGGATCGTGACCTGAGCCAAAGGCAGATGCTTAACCAACTGAGCCACCCAGGCACCCCTGCATTCTAGATATTTACGCAATAAAGAGATTCAGATATGATTGTGAATTCTTAACTGAAGAGATTGACTAAGTGTATGACTTGGAACAAAAAAGCTAGCTAAATCTTAGGTATTGTTACAAATAATTCAGAAATGTCATTTTACCCATTTTCATGTTTCAGCATCTAAGACAGTTCCATGAATGTATCGTAAAGATGTAATGGACTTAGAGAAAAGCAAACATATCTATCAGTGGCGGAGAAAATTGAGTAAAATACTCCCATTGAATTCTTTGGTCCAGAAAGATAAATGCGTGGGAGACAAATGGGCAGGATGTGCCCTCTTACACCACAGCAAGCAGAGCTCGATGATATAGGGAGACCATTCATTTGTACCTTCTTTATTCCCAAATAATATACTACCTGCCCCCAATAGTTAATGTTTTTGAGCACCTGAGATGTACCAGTCTCCATGTGGGGCTCATTACATGGATTAGCTCATTTAACCCACCCTATAATCCAGTGAAGTGGGCAAGATTATTTCCCACATTCTACAGATGAAGAGCCTGAAGCTTGGAGATTAGGGAAATTTGGTTTAGTGATGGAGCCAGAGTTGAGAACAATACAGTCTGACTCGAGAGGGTACTTTTCAGAGCTCTCCTGAGTAGCCACACTGAGCTATGCTGCTCTCCTCTTGTTCTTTTCTGTCCCGCTAAACAGAATTGGACAACCTAGAAGAAAACATAAAGGTCTGCTTCAAACGAAGTGAAAGCAGCCAGTTTCTCGGTATCACTCTGAGCCCCCTAACCCTGAATATCCTAAGATGTCTTCATAGTAGCATTGTTGAATAGAAATAGTCTGTGATTTGAAAGTTCCTACTGGCCATGTGAAACAAGCCAAACACACTAGATGAAATGTATTTTAGTAGTATATTCAGTGTAGCCCAATATATAAGCAACATTATAATTTCACTGGGTAGCTGTACAATGATTCTTACTGAGATGCCAGAAACAACTCAGGAGCTTGATTATGAGTAATGCGAGTAATGAGTAAGGCAAGACTGTCTTAGGCAGTGCAGTGGATAATGTAAAATGTAGTCCTACCAAACAATAAAGTTGCATGGTGTAGCAAAAGTTATTCTCTGTCTCCAGAGGCCCTGGGACTCCCAGACACTCCCTCCCCACCCCTCTACCCTGACCTGTCTTAGTCACCCCCTCAGCTTCCTTGCCTCTGCCCAGGGCCACCATGTACAGTTGTGCAGGTTATGTACTGTAAAACTCTGGGATGTCATTCACATTGTAGATCTAGGAGATTTATTTACTGTGACAGGTTATTGGAAGATGGAAGTAAAGTTTTTAAAGGAAGAGATACTTTTTATAATTCATGCCAAAGCATTTTTGGGGAGGTGATTGTAGTTCTTCTGTTCCTGATGTAGGAAAGATGTAAGGGTTCAAAGCCGATGGCCGAGAATGAATTCTTGAGATGAGGCATCTTTGGTGCAAAAAGGTGGTTTTATTAAAGCACGGGAACAGGACCTGTGGGCAGAAGGAGCTGCACTGGGTCACAAGGAGTGGCCCATTATATACTTTGAAGTTGGGAGGGGTTAGGGATAGCTAAGCCTCCCAGGTATTTTGGAAACAAGGTTTCCAGGACCTTGAGGGGGCTAGCTATTATTAGGAAAAGGTCATTTATTACTGTTTAGTAAAAACTCAGTTGTGAGACTCTTGAGATGTATATCGGTGGGTCATGTGCTTGGGGGACAATTGCCAACCTGTATCTTGGCGGGTAGAGATAAAGGAGGTTTCCAAAGGAATTTTTATCTGTTAAGTAGACTTACAGGATCCTGGGGGTCAGGCTAAGATTGCCTTTTGCCCTTAGGAAGTATTAACATTGAGGCAGCTGAGCTCCTAGAGGAATGTCACTCTGCCTGTTTCAAGGATTTGTCAATGGGCTGTAAGTAGTAAGGAAATGTAATATTTCTTCTGCCTTTGTTTCCCACATCATTCCTTCTTAGCATTCCAACAGTGGGGCCCAGGCGTTGTTCTCTTGTATGCTCAGCACTGAAAATAACGAAGCAGATTCAGTCACTCCCCCCACCACCCCTCAAATAATGTCACACAAAGTTACAGTCTTCATGGTAGTTTACGTCAGAGCCATGTGTATCTTATTCATGATTGTATCTGCAGTGCCTGGCACACAGTGGGTGCTCAACACATTTATTGATGTAAATTGTTTTCGTAGTGTCACTTAGGCCCCGGCTTTGTGTCCTGAGTTGCCCTTGATGAAACCTGACCCAGGGCTGATTATCCAAGTGCTGACATGGCTCTTTCTTTCACAGAGTCACAGTTCACCCTTCATGTGGTACCCTTGTTCTAAATAATAATAATTGTCGTTATTGTTATTATTACTAATAATAGCTACCATTTATTGATCACTTTGTGTCAAGCTGTGTGTCTAGCAATTTCTGTGCATTATTCCATTTACTCTTTCCAAACATCTCTAGGAGGTAGGTACTATTATTATCCCCGTTTTATAAGGAAGAATCTGAGGCACTGAGAAATTATTTACTTAAGGTCACACAGCTAGTAAGTGTCAAAGCTGAAATTCAAAACCAGTTCTGTCTGACTTCAAAGGCCTTGTGATGTGGAAATGTTGGGGTTCAGAGCCTATGGCCAAGAAAGAATTCTTAAGACATCTTTGGTGCAAAAAAGTGGTTTTTATTAAAGCATGGGGATAGGACTCTTGGGCAGAAAGGGCTGCCCTGTGATTGTGAGAAGCAACTGATTATATACTATGGTGTGGTGGTGGGGGTAAAGACCAAGGAAAGTTTCCAAAATGACTTTCATATGCTAAAGACTCACAGGATCCTGGAGTTCTAGCTATTGTCCAGCTAAGGTGGTTTTTCCTCTAGCAAGACATTAACAATAAGATTGGGAGCTCTTGGAGGAATGCTATACTTCCTGTCTGCCTGAAGTATTTGCCAGCTGGCTGCAGGTTATAAGGACATTCAATTCTATCTACATTTCTTTTTGCCTTTGTTCCCCGCATCAATTCTACGCTTTAAGTAGCTGGACCGAGCATCTCTTCTGTTATCCGGGGCCTGACTGACAAGTGATTCCACTGTAGTGGACCCTGTATTTGTTTGCCAGTACTTCCTTCCTTTGGGGAACATCTCTGTCCTCAGTTCAGGTGGTTTGGGTGGGGTGGACACTAACCCCAGGGGTGGTCATGTGACTTAGCTTTGGCCTATCTGAGAAGTGCCTCCACCTGACCTCGTGATTGGTTCAGAGGTTAGCACATGACCTAGCCTTGCTCGGTCAGGCTCCATTTCTGCTCCAGTTAGGAAACGAGGCATTCTTTTCTTCTGGGATTTTTTTTTTTCCCCCTGCTGGAGTGATTTAACCTGGAGCTCCTGGCGGCCATCTTTGCCTGCTCTATGGGGGAAGCTGTTCGAAGTAGGAGAGAATGAATGAATGAAGCCGTCATGCAGTGGGACATAGCACTGAGCAGTGGTGGGAGCACAGACAGCACCATTTCAGCTCCAGGATTCAGGGGCGCCTGGGTGGCTGCGTTGGTTAAGTGTCGGACTCTTGATTTTGGCTCAGGTCATGATCTCAGGGTGGTGAGATCGAGCCTTGAGTTGGGCTCCCTCTGTGCTCCACTCTACCCCCCCCCCCCCCGCACGCACCTGCGCTCTCCCTCTCAAAATAAAATAAAATAAAAAAAAAAAAACAAACAAGCCAGAATTCAGGTGTGCCTGAAGCATCCCAAGCCTGCTTGGTTTGGTGAGCCAGGACACTCGTTTTGTTGTTGTCCTTTGCTTAAACCAAGTTATTTGCAATTGAAAGAGCCATGCCTAATGTACAGACTTTCCAGAAGGTGAATAGATGCCTCATTGCCATTCTTTATCTACCCTTTGGATGAGCCCCCTACTTCTTGGGCCTTGGTGCCTACTGTTGCCTGTACCTGGCCTGGGGACCTTTGACCCCTGGAGACTCTAGGTATTCAACTTGCTTTTTCTCTTTTAGGTCTCTAAACTCTGCCCTAAGGAAAGGAGATACCACACCCAGCCCCTTCTCACCACTTCTCCTCCTCCCCCTTTCTTCCCCCCATTAGAGAGCCCACACACAGGGATAAGTATTATGCCGTGAGTACAGCATTGGAGAAAACTGTTCTTCGTAGGCATTACAAAATTACTCATCAACCTACTTTTGAATGCTGATCAAAGACTGTTGAATGCTTAAGTCATCTGGCCTCTGACACTGTCTGGGATCTCAGCCAGTTTAGGCCTAGCCTTTGCCTCTTATCCCCGGTTTCCTTGGCTCCTAGCCTTTCTGATCAGCTCTCTCCTAAATACTCTCAACTCCCCTATGATTCTGAACTTCCATTCTTCTGCTGGCTTCCTTCCCGATCTTTCCTATGGTCCTCCGAGGGCATTGTTCCATTGTGAATCAATGCTCCCACACCCCAGCCTCCTCACATGATGAGAACACTCCCTTCTCTGTAGCTCTCTCTGCTGTAGCCTTCTGGCTTCCCTTTGCTGCTTTCTCTTTTAGAGGTAAAGCCCTTCATGCAGATACCCTCGTGGTCGCTCCTTTTGCCATCAACCTCTTGGTCATTCCCCTTGATAGACTCAACTGGTTCATGGTCTTCTCTCCAAACTGCCGTCTCTTCATTCATATACACAACTAACTTGATATGTCTGCGATGAGTTATCCAATTGCCTTTGGGCTGGTTCGAGGGAGTAGTTAATTACGGCAGGAGTGGAAAATAAGGGAGATTTCATGAAAGAGATTACCTGTGATCAGGACCTTAAAAAATGAGTAACATTTCAGCAGGTGCTTTTCTAGGCAGAGAGAAAAACTCAAGCAAAGGCGTGGAGATATGAAAAGACCTAATGTGTTTGCTTTCTCAAACACTTAGAAATAAATGGTAGAAAGGGAAGGGGGAACCCAGGTTGGATCTGACATGATTATATTTACTTAAGATTAAGGAATTGCCCTAAAAAGAGTCCAATGTAGAGAATGAAAGAGAAGGAACAGCCTTTATTATAAAAGGGAGAAGAAGTACTTTGAAAAGTTGCAGAGGTGGAATGATACTATGAATTATGATTGAGACATTGGGCTGATTAGAAGAAGGGAAGAGGAGTAGTTAAAGCAGTTTTAGAAAGTTCATAAGAAGACTAGGGATGTAGAGAGAAGCGATAGTGGAAGAAAAAAGTGGAAGGATTTGCAGAGCAGACTGGTTGTAAGGAGACAGGGAACAGGGTAGAGAAACCGGGCAGGACATCTGCTGCATAGGGGACAGGAGCGTGGAGGCCCTGCGTGGTGGTGTGAGATTTGAAGGTGGAGGAAACAGCTCAGACCAGATATGAGTCAAATTAGTTGGCCTTTTATTATGTTATGTGTAAAGAGTAAGAGAACTTGTATCTTTTATGATGGTGAAAATGACTGAAATTATCTAAGCATAACATGTTTCTCAAACTGTTTTATAGAATACTACAACTCTGGGAGATGTTAATAAGGTTTAAGAGATGTAGAGTGAGTTCTGTGATCAAATAAGGCTGGGAAGGGCAGCACTGCCTATGATTCACAGAGCCTGTTCATGGAGAAAAGGCTGTGAGGAACGCACGTAAGAAACCAGTTTGACATTGTGCAATACAGCTTGGCCCAAATATATTTGTTCATTCATTCAACAAGCCTGTGGTAAGCACATCTTATGATAGTATGTTTTGTTTTGATTTGGTTTAAATACATTTTTAAAAAAATTATAGTTGGCACATATTGTCACATTAGTTTCAGGTGTACAACATGATGGTTTGACAACTGTATGTTACCCTATGTTTACTACAGGTGTAGCTACCATCTGTCCCCGTACAACACTATTATAACACTACTGACTACATTCCCTATGCTGTACCTTTCAGTCCCATGACTTATTCATTCTATACTTGCAAGACCATCACTCGTCTTTACCCATTTTGCCCATCCTCCCAACCTCCCTCCCCTCTGACAACCATCAGTTTGTTCTCTGTATTTATGGGTCTGTTTCTGCTTTCTTTGTTTGTTCGTTTTATTTATTTTTTGATTTTTCATGTAAATGAAATCATATGGTATTTGTCTTTCTCTCGCTGACTTATTTTACTTAGCATAATACCCTCTCAGTCCACCCATGTTGTCACAAATGGCAAGATTTCATTCTTTCTTTATAGCTGAATAATATTCCATATATATATATAATATCTTTATCTGTTCATCTGTCAGTGGATACTTAGATTGCTTCCATATCTTTTTTTTTATGGTTTTGTTTTGTTTTGTTTTTTGTTTTTGTTTTACAGAGAGAGAGAGGTGTGGGGAGAGGCAGAGGGAGAGGGAGAGAATCTTAAGCAGGCTCCATGCCTAACACAGAGCCCGATGTGGGGCTCAATCTCACCACCCTGAGATCATGACCTGAGCCAAAATCAAGAGTCAGTTGCTTAACCTACTGAGCCACCCAGGTGCCCCAGGTTGCTTCCATATCTTATCTATTGTAAATAATATTGCAATAAACATGGCTGTGCATATATCTTTTCAAATTAGTGTTCTTGCTTCCTTTGGGTAAATACCTAGTAGTGGAAATACTGGATTGTATGGTATTTCAATTTTTAATTTTTTGAGGGACTTCCATACTGTTTTCCACAATATCTGCACCAATTTGTATTCCCATTAACAGTGCAAGAGGGTTTCCTTTTCTCCACATTCTCAGTAACACTTATTATTTCTTGTCCTTTTTATTTTAGCCATTCTGACAGGTGTGAGGTGCTATCTCACTGTGGTTTTGATTTGCACTGGTGATGAGTGCTGTCAAGCATCTTTTCCTGAGTCTGTTGGCCATATGATAGTATGCTTTGGGCACTGCCACTGGTCCTATGGCAGAGAATAAAATGAGCCAGTGTCCCTGCTGTTATGAGGTTAGGGTCTGGTATAATCTGATAGTTCCTAGTGTTCTGAGACATAGTTTGGGAAGCCTGGAGTTAAGGTGTTTAGGTATTCCTGTTTGTGCTCTGGAATGGACTGGAGTGATGGGCTGCTTGCTTGTCTCTCTGCCTCCATGTCTCTGTATTACACCAGTTCCTTCACCTCTTTGCAGAATGTTTCCTGCACTTCCTGCCTTGGGCATGGACAGAGCTGATGACAAAGTAACTTTGAGGTCCAGGGAGTTGGTGACTTGCCCAAAGTCACCCAGCTAGTGAGTGGCAGAACCAGAGCCAGAACCCAGCTCTTCTGGCTCTATGTTCTATGCTCATTCCAATCCTGGTGAAAAGGGACAATTTGACATACCTGAAAATTGAAAAAAAAATTCAATAGACTGAACAGTTTAAGTGAGATGCTGTGGATTATACCAAGTTAATCAATAATGGTAGAACTGACTTAGGTATCACCACCACTACCACCACCATTTTTGTTACTGATATTGAGTAATTGCCGTGATCCTTGTGCCATGCTAAGCACTTTAGATATATATTTTCTTATTTAATTTTTATATCAACTCAATGAAGTGGCAATTTTACCCCATTTAATAGATGAGGACACAAGCTCAGGTGAGTAGTGTGTCCATGTTCACATAGCCAGGAAGGAGCAGAGCCAAACTTCCATACTAGGCTGCTTTCAGCGTCCAAACTCTTAACTTCATTTTCTATTAGGTGAAATATTTTCTCTGCTTCTAGACTTCCCTGTCAGAATTCATCTGTCTTTTCTCCCTTGCTATTTCAACGTACCTAGCTCCTTCTCCTTTAGAAAAACCTGATCTCAGAAAGGACCTGATCATTCATTTATTCCGTAAGTCAGGTATTTAATGAATACCTACTATGTGAAGGAACTGTTTTAGCTGCTGAGGATCCAGTGATGAATACACAGACTAGATTCCTGCTTGTGTGGAACTCATAATCAGTGGGGAGAGCACACAGTTTTAAAAAATCAAGAAAAATGTCATATAATGATGAGTTTTATTTGTTTAGTCACTCACTCATTCGAGTACAGTTGACATGATCAGTATCATTTAAATCATCAAAGTAGAGACCTGGGAGTGACTGGTTATCTACTTTCGATTGGGGTGTCAAGGGAAGGCCTTTCTTGCAAAAAGTGACATTTAAGCTGCTATTGGCGTTATAAGAAGTTGTCAACTAGGGAGAGAGCAACAGAGAGCAGGTGGCATGATTTTGTAGGTAGAGGGTATTGATGTGCAAAGACTCTACCATGCCAGGAATTTGCTGTGTTTGAAGAACAGGAAGAAGGCTTCTGTGGTTTAGTGGGTCAGGGGAGAGTGGGACCAGATGCAGCTGGACAAGTAGGTGGTACACTAGGTTAAGGAGATGGGGTTTTAGTTTAAGGGTGGGGAAGCTATTGGAGGATTTAAGTAGGACTGAGGACATGAACCAATTTATGTTTTTATTTTTTAATTTAATTTAATTTTTTAAAAAAAGTTTGTATTAGTTGATAAATGGAGAAAGGATTATAAGAAGATATGGAAAGAAGCAGTGGATCCATTTTTAAAAAAGATTTATTTTAGAGAGAGAGAACACACAAGCATGAGTGGGAGGGGCAGAGGGAGAGAGAATCTGAAGCAGGCTCTGTGCTGAGCACAGAGCCCAACGTGGGGCTCAATGCAGGGCTCAATCTCATGGCTCTGAGATCATGACCTGAGCCGAAAACAAGAGTCAGGCCCTTAACCAACTGCACCACCCAGGTCTCCCAAGAAGTAGCAGATCTATTAGGAGGATATTGCAGTAGTTTTGACAAGGCATAGTGGTGGCTGTATCAGTTATTGCCACAGTAATGCCACGTAACAAACATCCCACAACCTCAGTGTCATACAGGAATAAGTATTTATTTTTGCTCATGAGGTGGTAGGATAGCTAGGTAGTTCTTCTGATGTGGGTCCTGCTCAGCTGATCTGTGGTCAGCTGTGGGTCAACTAGGCAGCTCTGCAATATTGCCTTGGTTCTCTGATGTGTTTGGAAGGGCTAGCTGACTACTGACTATCTGGGACGGCCTCAGTGGAGATGGGTGGGACAGCTCTGCTCTCCTCTGTGTTGATATTATGTCCCTCTAGTAGGCTAGCCTGGGCTTATTCTCAGGCTGGCCCTGTCATAATTTCACAGTGATTGCAAAGAAGGAGAAGGGAGTAGAAAACAAGCAAGCAGATTTTAATGCTTTAGCTTGTGTCAAGTTTGCTGCTGTCCATTGGTCAAGGCAAGTTTCCTGGGTACACCCACAGTTAGTGTGGGAGGACATTGCCAAAGGGATACAGAGAGGTGTGAAAAGGTACAGAGAAGTATGAAAAATCAGGGCTATTAGTACAACAGATTACGCTAATGAGAGAAAAGTAAAGACTTGAATATTCAGATTTAGGATATTTTGGAGGTACAGTCCAAAGAACATGATCATGAATTAATTTTGAGGTATGAGACAGAGGAATGAGTCAAAGATAACTCTTAGATTTTTGGCTGAGCAGCTGGGGAGGTGGTAAAGCCATTTTCTTAGATGGCAAAGAGTAGATTTTAGGGGAGTATCTAGGGTTCTGTTTAGACATGTTATGTTTGAGATACCTATTAGATATTCAAATGAAGATGTCAGATTTGCAATTGGATAAGTAAACCTGAGGTTCCTGGGGACAGGGTTAAAGATGGAGATTCTGGAGTTAGCAACATGCAGATGGCCTTGCAAGCTATTCAACTGGAAGAGGACATCCCTGCAGAGAATGTATGGATGAAGAAGCAAAGCAAGCTCTGGTACACACCAGTGTTTAGAAGTAAAACAGAAAAGTAGAAGCCGGCAAAGGAGACTGAGAAGGTACATCCTCTAAGATTGGAAAAAAAGTCCAGGAAACTTTGGTGTCATAGAGAACCAGGAGAAACTAGGCGTTTCAAGGAGAGAATGGTCAGCTGTGTTGAACCCTGCTGGGAGGTAAGATAAGAATTGAGAGATGACCACTGGGTTTGGCAACGAGGAGGTCCTTGGTGACCTTGACAAATGCAGTCTTGGTGGAATGATGGAGACAGAAGCCCAACGGGAGTTGTTTGAGGAAAACACATGAGATGAGAGCAACCCTCATCTTGTCTTTCAAGAACTTCTGCTCTAAAGGGACTCAGAAGTGATGTGGTTGTTGGGGGTGAATGTGAGTCAAGGGAATGCTTTAGGTTTGGGAACATAAGTGATGCCACAGAGCCAAAGGGGATGACCCATAGAGGGGATTACGTTCACAGTAGAGACGGGTAATGCAGCGTGGAAATGTTTGAGATGGCAAGAGAGGATGGGATTGAGAATTATATTGAACTTTAATCAGTGTGTTACCGTCTTCAAGGGGTATTTGGGTTTTATATTTTATTTCTAATTTTGGAACGAAAGGATATAGCCACTCTTGGAAAAGTTCTAGCCATCAGCCAGGGTAAGGAAGTATGGGTTCTGTTGTCACACCAGGCAGATGGAATGCTTCTGTATTAGGCTCATTCAGGTGCCATTGTGGAGGAGAGATCTCTTTGGAATTATTCTGTCTCTGTACGTGGTGCTCAGTGTTTCTTATAATGATAGTGAAGTTGATCAATTCAGTTTCTTAGATTTTGAGATGAGTAGCAATCAGCCAGGTCCCGGGCAGAGCTCAGAAGGGAATGTGAATTAATGTCCCACTTCCTTGTCTAGCAATACTAGTATAAAAACCAATTACACCCAGCAATATAGGTATTACCATTTATTCATGAACTAGAAGACTTTAGGGTGATTGGCTAATGCCATTCAGTAGATCCTAGACAAGGCATGCATTCTGGAATTCTAGCTGAGTGATAGAAATTTTGCTTTTTATGTTTTTTAAGCCCATGTAAGCTCAATTTTAAAGTATAATGTAAAGCAGATGTATTAAATAAATGGTAATTTAAAATGTATTTTGTATAAGTTCAAGCATACATTTGGTGGTATTTAAGCAACTATTTTCACCAACCCTCCTGGGGTATGTGGTCTGTGTGTAGTGGGTGAGGATTGTGGTGTGAAAAAATGCAGGATCCTGTCTTAGGGTGTTTTGACAGCTTTGGAAGATTTTTGTTCAATTGCTTCAAGTCTGCTCTGCTGTTTCACTCATGTAAATATTAGTATCTACTTGTGCAATTCATATTGTGAACTGAGAACCACATCTGTTGCCACTGCCTTTTAGAGCTTTCTGACTAAGCAGAAATAATACTGAAAAGGACACCTGCCAGAGTCTTAATAATTCTTATATATAGCAATCTGACGAATGTTAGCTCAGTGTTCATGGAAATATCATGGAGTCAAGAAGCAGGGCTTAAATCAGATATAGCTGGAATCTCAGATGTAAATGCTTCTTGTGTGAAGCTATGGGTCTTGGGAACTATTGGTGTTTTCTGTTATAGTGGGTTATTCAGGAGGGTACATCTGGAAATACTTGGCAAGATACGTATTAGTCTTGAAAAACATTTTACAACAAATATACTATTTCTGTCTATTCTTGATGTAATATTAAAATTTCTGCCACATATTAGAGAATAAGTCCTAAACTGAATTTCATTCAATTTTTGCCAAAAGTGAACTTAAGATAATATTTAGCAGATACAGACCAAGGATCGTATTATTTACCTATTTCTATACTTTTTTTCCTATTTCTCAAGTTAACAAGGAAGTAATCTAGCTAGCTCAGTCCACAAAGAAATGCTTTTACAAGGATTTATTTACTAAGCTATTATCAAGTGTTAATATTAGGAATAGCCAGGTGAGGAATGATAGTGTCATTTCTGCCCAAACTTCTATTGAAGATCTATCATGTAATATCTTTCATCATCCTTTACAATCCCATAAACTAGTATCTCTTTAAGATTTAATCACAAGAAGTTTTTCATTTGGTAAATTGGTGTATCACTTACAATAAAAAAATTGCTATTCTGTGAGGCTTTATATTATCCTTTGCTTCCTAGATTTTGAGAAGCTCCAGATTTAATGCACAATTGCAATAAATGTCTCAGAGTTCCAGTGATCAGTGTAGAGTAGAATTGTAGCATATGCGCATTTGACTTAGGAGAATGCAACTTTGTGTGGGTCAACAAAGAGAGAAAAGAAACAACTGAAAGACGGTGGATGATTCTATTCTAGTCAATGAGCATTGGATGATGTGTGCAGTTTTACTTCTCTCTCCTCTTAGTTAGCAAAGGTTTTTCTATGAGCATCTCACAGTGCTGAATGTGATTTCAGTAATTACAGGTAAGTACTTTTTCACAAAACTGTCCCCTAAGTTCAAGCCAACTAATTTATCTGATGCTAAACCGAAAACCCCAAAATCTATTTTTCTCCGTGCTAGATTGTTTGCGGAAAGGCCTCCGTAATTCCCCTCCCCGTACCTACTCCATCTTGAGTAGTCACCTCTAATCCTGACTCTTGCCTTGGCCATGGGACTTGATTTGGCCAATGAGAAAGTAGCAAAGGCAAAGCTTTCGGAGACATGAAATGTGACTTGTACTGGGGCTTACTCTCTCTTACCAAGAGAGTAGGAAGTTCTCATGGAATCCTGAGAGCTATATGAATAAACCCAAGTTGTCCTGTTGAAAAGCCACATGGATGGGAACTGAAGTGCTCTGGCTGATAGCCTGCAAGTACCAGAAATAGGAGTGAGGCCATCCTAGACATCTAGGTTAGAATTGCTCACCCAACCTACAGAAACTTGAGAAATAATACATTTTTATTGTTTCTGTGCTACTAATCGTGAAGTAGGGTTTTGGGGTTGTTGTTGTTCTCCTCAAAAGTCAGCTGATAGAACTTCCTGTGCTAGTAGACATTTCTGCTGATGGTGTTGGACTTTTCCAGAGACAGTGTGTCACTTTCCAGTGTGGCTATCTTTTGGGGAATAGTCAAGGCTAATTCTGACTATATTCAGTTTTTGCTGTATGTGCTTATGTGAGAATCAACTCCCACATAAGCTTTGCTTCCACTCTGGTATTTTCTTGCCTTTTGGTTTCAGATTTCTCCTTTTGCTTTTAATTCTTATCTGTGTATTGTTGACATGTTGTACATGTATTTTTTCTTAAATTTCTTTTATGGAGAATAAAATTCACTATTTGAACCACTTTTAGATTTAAGAGTACAACACAGTGGTTTTCATTATATTTACAATATTGTGCAACCATCACCACTAATTACAGAAGATTTCTGTCACTCCAGAAAGGAACCGCATGCACCCAGTTCTCCCCTCATCCCATCCAAACAGTTAAGTACTTTGTGTCTGTATGGATTTGCCTATTCTGGACATTTCACATATATGGAATTAACACTATGTGCGCCCTTTTGTATCTGGATTCTTTTACTTAGCATAATGTTTTCAAAGTTCATCCACAGTGTATCATTACCAGTACCTCATTCCTTTTTATGGTGGAATACCATTCCACTGTATGGGTATATATATCCATTCATCAGTTGATGGACATTTGGGTTGTTTCCACTTTTTGGCTATTATGAGTAATACCACTATGAGCATTCATGTGTGAGTTTTTGTGTGAAAATAGGTTTTCAGTTCTCTTGGGTATATACTTAGGAGTGGAAATGCTGGGTTATGTGTTAACTTTTGGGTAACTGCCGAACTGTTTTTCACAGTGGCTACACCATTTTATATTCCCACAAATGCATGACAGTTACGATTTCTCCACATTCTTGCCAGTACTTCTTATTTTCCCTTAAAAAAAAATTATAGCCATTCTCATGTGTGTGAAGTAGTATCTCATGTGGTTTTGATTTACATTTCCCTAATGACTAATGATGTTGGGCATCTTTTCATGTATTTATTGGCCATCTTCTTTGAAGAAATGTCTACTTAAGCTCTTTCCCATTTTTAAACTTGTTGTTGTTCAGTTGTAAATGTTCTTTATGCATTCTGGATATTAGACTCCTATCAGATACATCATTTGTAAATATTTGCTCTCATTCTGTGGGCTGTCTTTCACTTCTTGATTGTGTACTTTGACGTACAAAGGTTTTTAGGTTGATGAAGTCCAATTTATCTATTCTATTTTTCATTTGTTGCTTATGGTTCTTGATGTCATGTTTAAGAGACCATTCCCTAATCTAAGGTCATGAAAATTTACAGCTATGTTTCCTTCTAAGAGTTTTGTAATTTTAGTTCTTACATTAAGTCTTTGATCCATTTTGAGGTCATTTTTGTGTAGGGTGTGAAGTAGGGTACCAGAGTCATTCATATTCCATTATCCCAGCACCATTTATTGAAAAGACTATTCTTTCCTCATTGAATGGTCTTGGCACCCTCATCAAAAATCAAATGAGCATAGATCCATGAGTTTATTTCTGGACTCTCAATTCTATATTGTTGGTCTATACATCTATCCTCGTGTAGTATCATGCTGTTTGAATTACTGTAATAGTGCAGTAAGTTTTGAAATTGGGAGTGTGGGTCCTCTGGTTTTGCTCTTTTTTTTTTTTTTTAAGATTTGGTGATTCAGCATTATTGTATGACTTTTGGGATCATCTTGTCCATTTCTGCAAAAAGAGGGCAGTTGGAATTTTGATAGAGATTACATTGAATCTATAGATCCATTTGGAAAAGATTGCCATTTTAGCAATATTAAATCTTTCAGTCCATGAATGTGGATATCTTTTCATTTATTTGAGTCTTCTTTAATTTCTTTCAGCAATGTTTTGTAATTTTCAATGCATAAGTTTTGCACTTTCTCGATTACATTTTATTCATGTATTTTTATTGTAAGGCGTTTCAATTTCTCTCTGGATGTATATAAGGTACAATTATATATCAATAAAAATAAATGTTTTTAATATAACTGTTCAGCTATTTAATGTAGCCAGACTTTTTTATTCCAGAAACCTGGGAGTAAGGATACTAGCTTTCTAGTCTCAGAGGTATTATTATTATTATTATTATTATTTCAGTTATGTTGTCTTTGCTTTTATCTATTCATTTATAAAATGGTACCATATACTCCTTCATATTTTAATTTCTTAGCGATTAGTGGTGACACTATGGAAATTAAAATGATAATGGTTGATAGCAAATGTGCCTTATTTGCGAGGTACTTTTCTGAGTGTTTTATGTTTATTAACTCATTTAATAAAATTAAATACTGAGTGGGGTGTAGTTTTAAAAGTTAAAGGACTGTGTGATTGTGTGTGTGTGCATGAGTGTGCGTGAAACCTTACCTTTTGAGTGACATTTGGGAGAAAAAACATAATTTTAACCTAGAGTTCTCAAAAAATAGCTATGGTGAGAAGTTAATTTTTAAAAAGTAAGATATTGATAATAGTATTCACGAACAAAGAGAGGGAGATAATATTTGTCAAGTCACCTTTTTCTGGACTTTAATTTTTCCATCTCTCAAATGAGAGGTTTAGAGCCAGTGATCTCTAATCATTAGAGTGCCCAGCTCTCCTTTTCTGTAATCAAATGACCTGGATTCAATACATCCCCTGTCCTCTGTGTGAGAGTAAAGAGGGGAAGCCTCTTTAAGGCATCATATGAAAACCCCACTGCAGTATAAGCTCCATGAAGGCAGGGCCTGTGTTTTCCGTTGCACTGTTGTATCCCTGGCACAGGGCCTGGTATCAAGTAGATTATAAATAAACATTGAAAAATGAATGAACAAATAAACACAAGGCTGGAAATGAATAATTTTGATGTTTTATTTCTTTTTAATAGTGAAAATAGCATTCTCTCCTTTGAGAGTATGTGTGTGTATTTGGGTGGGTGTGGGAAAGAGGAAGGATTATTGAAATAGGGTATACTTCAATTAATAGAAGCTGTCTTTACTGCTTGCCTTTAAATGCACCTTGCAATTTGTGATGCTAAGCCGTTGGTCTGTGATGTATCCTTGCCTCACCGTCTTCCACGGGTGACAGCCACCTCAGCCTTTTAGCCCAACTCAGACATTATCTTCTCTGATGATCTTGCCATCTCCCATCTCCAGACGGAGTTGAAGCTCTGTCCGTCTACGGTATAGCATTTATTACATGGTGATGAAATTGTTAGCTTTGTCCTATCTGTCCCTTCTCCTATGCTGTGGGCACCTTACTGGCTGTGTCTCATGCTTTATTCTGTGTCCCAGAGCCTGAGAACATATCTGGCACTTAGCAGATTCTCAGGGAACAGTTGCTGAACGTGTAAATGTGTATCAGTTCAGAGCAAAGGTAAGGTAACAACCAACTGGCCGGCTGCTTTTCTGAGTGTTTGCAATGTGTAGGCAACTTTATGTACTTTTGTACACCTCATGATAACTCCTTCCAGGTTGGTACCACTGTCCTCATTTTACAGATCAGGAAATAGTCTCAAAAGAGTTAAGTAACTTGCATAAAGTTAAACAGCTAATAAATGGCAAAGCTACGATTCAGAGCCGGGTCGGTCAGGCTGTAAAGTTCAGGTTCTTTCCACTAAATCATGCTGCTTAGCTAGGAGTTCCAGCGTAAGTAATTGGAGAAGTAAGATCATGGAGAGTGACATAGGGAAAGAAATATTTAGGGGCACCTGGGTAGCTGGGTCAGTTGGGTGTCTGTCTGCCTTTGGCTCAGGTCATGATCCTGCGATCGAGCCCCTCGTCGGGATCCCTACTCTGTGGGGAGTCTGCTTCCCCCTCTCCTGTCTCTCCCACTGTTCCTGCTTTTTCTGTCTCAAATAAAGAAATAAAATCTTAAATAAAAAAAAAAAGGAAAGAAATCTTTAGGGCAGTGTTGACAGAACCATTGTTTGTCTTTTCCAGCTCTGTCAGGAGACAAATTAAAATTTTGAGAGTTCAATATATAATATATAGTATATGGAGGTATGGACCTGCCTTCTAAATGGTCGAATTTTCTGTTTTTCCGGCAGTAGTAATATGGGGAACAGGTGGGTTTCTAGGATGTCAAGCTACTAGAATTTTAGGGCTACTGACTACGTTAGAGATACCAGCTTCCATGCATTAATCTTACGGATGACATCACAGGGCCCTCACAGTTTGTGAGGTTGCTCTTAGTTGCATTTTCAGTTAAGGGCAGAGAAGGTTCCTCTGCACCATGCGGCTCACTCTTGTATTTTAGCAGGGGATTCGGGATAGGGATGGACAAAGACCTGTCGCATTAAAGAGATGAGAGCAGGAGAACTTGGTGGACACACTGTCACTCGACACAGGAGAAATGTAGGAAACTCTGGCCTGGGTCTCTGTGTCACAAGCTCTAAGTGTCAGCCCTTCAAAAAAAAAAAAAAAAAAAAAAGAACCTCTTGCATGGGGCAGAATTAATCCTCAGGAGCATCTCAGAGTGAAAAGGATCCTGTTGATTGTTTGATAATTTGTGATCTTAAGATCCTGTTGATTTTTTTAAAGACGATTTATTTATTTGAGAGAGAGAGCGAGCAAGTGTGTGAGCAGGGGGAGGGGAAGAGGGAGCAGCAGACTCCCTGCTGAGGAGGGAGCCTGATGTGGGGTTCAATTCCAGGAGCCCGGGATCATGACCTGAGCCTAAGGCAGATGCTTAACCGACTGAGCCACCCAGGCGCCCCGGATCCTGTTGACTTAAAATGCAGATGGATATACTTTTGATATGAGGTTTTTCTTTCAAGTCTGTCCAGTGACAATAAGAGCAACTAAAAATAGTGAAGGGTCTGAAGTAGATCCTTCCGTTACCTTTGAGGTTTGGCTTCTAAAGTAAAAACCATCAAGGCGTAAATAAAGTGAAATCATTAAGTCCTGAATATGTGTTGTGTTTCACCACGCAGTGTACTGGATAGTAGCTCATGCCAAGTATTATATTTTCTTGTACTTGATTTGTGTACGAGCATTCGGAGAAAAAATAAACTAACAACTTGGAAATACATTTTGGAGAAATTTCTGTGAAACAAATGATTTATATGTATATGTAATACATGTATGCACATATATACACATATATTAACTAATTGTTTTTTGGGGCTTTCTAAATATCTGTACTGCTTATTTAAATAAATTTGATTTTCAGATTTTCATAGCACTGGGAAAAAATTGGGCATCAATTTTTTCTCAATGGAAGATAATTTCCCATGAACCACAAGAGACTATGGACTCCAGGAAACAAACTGAGGGTTTCAGAGGGAAGGGAGGTGGGGGGATGGGCTAGCAGGTGAAGGTTATTAAGGAGGACACGTATTGCATGGAGCACTGGGTGTTATACGCAAACAATGAATCATGGAACACTACATCAAAAACTAATGATGTACTGTATGGTGACTAACATATCATAATAAAAAAAGAAGATAATTTCCCAAATAATGGGATTTCCAGGCTCACTGAAATATGTGATCCTCTGTTGGCAAAACATGATATTGAGATTTAATGCTCAGGTATCACCCTAAAAGAAGTACTTTGCTTGAAAATGTTTGTATGGTTAGGGGATGTTTATGAGTGAGAAACATTTGTTTGTTCTGGAGAATGTAGTAGAAAGTGGTGGAGTGTGCGACTCTCGATCTTGGGGTTGTGAGTTTGAGCCCCGTGTAGGGTGTAGAGATTACTTAAGAAAATAAAATAAAATCTCAAAAAAATGAATAAACAAGCAAAGGTGAATCAGACCTGCAAATATGGAGAACAAACTGATGGTTGCCAGAGGGGAGAGAAATGGGGGGTTGGGCAAAATGGGTGAAGGGGAGTAGGAGATATAGGTTTCTACTTACGGAGTGAATAAGTCACAGGACTAAAAGGCCTAGTGTAAGGAATATAGTCAATGATATTGTAATAGTGAAGTGTGGTGACAGATGGTAGCTGTACTTGTGTTGCATAATGTATAGACTTGTCAAATCACTATGTTGCACACCTAAAACTAATGTAACATTGTGTTCCAACTATACTCAGAAAAACATCATTCTTCCAAAACTAAGGCTATTTCTGTTTAAATTCTTTTCTACACTAACAAAATACTCAAAATTAAAACTCACGGTGGAGAGCCACTATAAAACTTGAAAATGACATAGTGAACACACGCCATTTTTAATTTTTAAAAAAGTTTTTTTAAGTAGGGTCCACGTCGAGTATGGAGGCCAACATGGGGCTTGAACTCAATGACCCTGATATTGAGACCCGAGCTAAGATAAAAAATCAGATGCTTAACTGACTGAGCTACCTAGGCAACCCCATTTTTAACTTTTATTTCCTGGTTACAATTGTGATTAAAATCAAACAACTTTTTTTTTCATTTTTAAGTAGTCTCTACACCTAACATGGGGCTTGAAACTACAACCCCGAGATCAAGAGTCTCATACTGTACTGACCGAGCCAGCCGGGCGCCCCTAAAACCAAACAACTTTTAAGAAAGAATTTTCATATGCTTCATAGTGGAAGTCATTATAAAGGCCGAACATTAATACCTACTTTTATTCATGTGTTGATGTATCTCTAGCCAACTATCAAAATTCTGTTCGTATGTCATTTCTTCATTGAAGCGGTCCACAGTCTTTGAAGAGAGGTAATTGTTTCCTCTTTAGTCATCACGTAGTAGCGATTTCTGGTGGCTGTTAGTGTTCTAAAACGCATTGCCCGTACCACTTTTATAGCCTTTCATAGACTGTATTGTGGCTCTTTGTTTTTAAGTCACTTGTTCCTATGTGTCCCTAGAGCAAAGATCATGTCTTGTTCATCTTCGTAATGCATAGTTCCTCATACATTATGGCTGTGCAGTAAATGTCAGAATGCATGGTCACATGAATGTCTGAAACTGTTCCTGTGGGCAGGTTAGCTCATGAACTGTTGGGGCGCCTGGGTGGCTCAGTTGGCCAAGTGTCTGCCTTTGGTTTAGGTCATGATCAAGCCCTATGTTGGTCTCCCTGCTCAGCAGGGTGTCTGCTTCTCTCTCTCCCTCTTCCCGTCTGCTTCCCTCTGCTTGTACACATTCTCTCTCTCTCAAATAAGTAAATAAAATCTTTGGGGAAAAAAAAGCAAATTAGCTCATGAACTGAAAATGGTGAAAAGACGGATGAGTGAAGAAGAGGAAACATTTAAGGGAAGGGAAACGGTTGACAGACTAGAGATGAATGAAATGAGAGAGAATGGGGTGGTCAAGAATGATATATGTCTCAGTTATCTGTTGCTATGTAACAAACCACCTGAAATGTACAGACACACAACAACCACCATTTTATCACATGGGTGGATTCTGTAGGTTAAGAATTGGACTGTGCAGTGGGAATGTCTTGTATCTACTCCATAATATCTCTTTTCTTGGATAACTTGATAAACTGGGAATGACTTGGGCAACTTGGGGCTGGAATCACCTGAGGGTTCTGTCACTCATTTGTCTGGCTCCTGGGCCAGGATGATTTGAAGACCGGGCTCAGTGGGAATTCTGCACGAGAAGACCCACATGTGGCTTCTCCATGTGGCAGGAGCCCCTGGAGGGGGCTTGGAACCTTGGGTAGGTTCCAAAAAGAACTGTCCAGAGTAAGAAGTGCAGAAGAACCAGACAGGAGGTACTTGGCCTTTTCTGGCTTAGCTTCAGAGATCATATTGTATCCCTTCCGCTGCCCTGTGTTAGTCAAAGGAGTCAAAAGCCCACTCAGATTCAAGGGGAGGAGATGTAGATCCTGACTGTCAATGGGAGGAGTGTCAGTGAATTTACATCTGTTGCTAAAACAGCAGCATTGCAATATCATAAACGGGCGAAATCATGACAATGTTGGGTAGAGCAAAGAACAGGAAAGTATCTTATCAGTTTACTTCATTAGAGATGGGACATACGAAAAACGTCATTGGTCATTTTCCAAACAATAATTAGAACATGGCTTACAGTCTTGATACTTTTTCGAATGTAGTTTATAATTTTTATTTGTTACAAGTGATGTATGAAAATATTTTCTTTGAAATTAGCATTTTTATCAATTTCTTTTTTTCCTTTTAGAGATGAGGTGTATAATACCTGGCATTTTAGTTTTGAAAATTCTCCATTAACTGAGCCCCATAAGCCTTAGAAATAAGGGTAAATACTTCTCTGGTCAAATTTGCCTTCCGTTGTGATACTGTTGTGATCTTTCTAATGATTCTTTTATAAAAAGGCTGCAGTTTGAGTATACTCCCCTGACTGCCCACTGTGCTTTGGTACTTCATTAATCTGTACAGGATTCTTCTCTTATCATGCTGTAGACTCAAAAAGCTAACTTCTGCTTTCATGAAATTTTAACAGGGAAAAGGAAAGGAAATAGAGAAGAGAGAGGAGTTATAACAAGGACAAACGTTACATGGACTGTGGTTTTATGTTTGGCTGCTGGAGACCACATATTTCTGTTTCTCAGAGAAGAAATGGTATCACATTATATTATCGTGAGGCTCTGCTGACTCGAGGAATCATTGGAAGGGCTTTTGTGATGAGCTAGGTATAGGGGGCAATAACATCCTCGAGAAAGAAGAACCCATCCACCTTTTTCTACTCCTATTTGTCTGCTTTAGTTCTTATATTTTTTCCCTCCTTCCCTTCTCTTCCTCCTTTTACCTTTTTCTCTTCTCTTTCTTACCAGTTGCAAAGTGTTGAATAACAAGGACTTGGAAAACTGTGCTATTTCCTTAAGCATATTTTAGAAATGTTTTATTGTGGAAAATTTCAAACACAAACAAAAAGAGGATAGTATAATGAACTCTGTATGTCTCACCCAGCTTCAATAGTCATCAACTCATGAACAATTTCATTTTGTCCACACCCTTTTATTCCCCTTCGATTATGAAACAGATCACAGACATTATCTCTAAATTTTGTAGAATGTATCTCTTGAAGATAAGAACTCTTAAAAATACAATCACAATATTATCACACTTCAAAAAACTCTAAAACAACCTAACACTATCTTAATATTATCAAATCCTAGTATCATCAGACAAATCTAACAGCAGATCTTCATGTCACCATTGCCACAGTTACCTCTTTCCTTCCTTCCTTCCTTCCTTCCTTCCTCCCTCCCTCCCTCCCTCCCTCCCTCCCTCCCTTCCTTCCTTCCTTCCTTCCTTCCTTTAAAAGATTTTATTTATTTGTCAGAGAGAGAGAGAGAGCACAAGCAGGGGAGGGTCAGGCAGAGGGAGAGGCAGGCTCCCCGCTGAGCAAGGAGCCCAATGCAGGACTCAAACCCACATGGACCCTGGGGTCACGACCTGAGCTGAAGGCAATTGCTCAACCGACGGAGCCACCCAGGCATCACTACCTCTTAAATTTCAGCTGGCTAAGATGTCTCCTAAGATTCTTAAAATCTATTGGGTCCTCCTTAATCTTTGTTTTAGTTCTTGAAAATTTTGTTAAAAAAACTTCCTCACTCTGTAAAAACATTGAATGCAATAGAGAATATGTTGATATAGACAAATGCTTCATATTAAAAACAATTTAGAATACCATAGCTAAGGAACACATATTGGTATCTGAGTATTTTACATATAATTTCCAAATTACTTTTTAAAAAATTCTCATGTTTTCTCCTAGTAAAAGATGCTAGAAATCATCTACCCACTTGAGAGGCTTGTTATTGGTGGCTTGTTTCCACTGGTTATTATTTCCCTCTGAAGTCCCCAGAAGCAGAAAGAGAAACATTTGTTGGCTATCAGCAAATGCCACAGGGGAGGAGGGTTAGTGCCAGAATATTGTCACTTAATGTGAATCCACTTACGTAGCATAGTAAGTAGTAAAAGAAAAAAAAACTGTTATGATTCAGACTTTTTCCTGAAAAATAAAGTGAAAGCATGTGTGGCACCACTTAAATTATAATTGCCAGCTCTTAGAACAAAGTGTGAATTAAATATCTGCTGCTTCCTTGAGATAATTTATCTGATGAAAATGCACGGCAAGAAACTTTGACTGCCTTTACTTTACATTTGAATTTGTCAGCACAATTCTAAGGAGGGATCCCCCCCCCCAAAGCATTAGAAAGCTTTATCAGTTTTTACAAAGGTGTATCTGTTAGGTAGAATAAAGGTTAAACCACTATAACAGAGAAACGATTATATGTAGTTTCTAAAATAAAATAGAAGACATTTCTCCCTTACAAAGTAGGTCAGTGAGTCTGGGTTGGTGGGGCAGCTCTGCTCCGTGAAGTCATTCAAGGACCGGCATGGTGTCTTGAATGCATAAGGAAAATTGAGTTTGTTATGTGCACTTTCCAGCTGCTAAGAAAGTGGAAAATGCCCCAAATCCAGGGAAAGTAGCTTGTGTTTAAAGATTTTTTAAAAAATTTATTTGACAGAGAGAAAGAGTGTGTGTGCATAAGCAGGGGAGTGGGAGAGGGAGAAGCAGGCTCCCTACTGAGCAGGGAGCCGGATGCCGGGCTTGATGCTAGGACCTTGGGATCATGACCTGAGCCAAAGGCAGTTGCCTAACCAACTGAGCCACCCAGGCTTTTTTTTTTTTTTTTTTTTAGATTATTTATTTATTTATTTGACAGAGAGAGAGAGAGAAGCTTGTGTTTAAATTGAAGGTGGCCCACACATCACTTCTGCACAAATCCCTTTGGCTTTAACTTAGATGGCCACACCTACTACAGAGAAGGCTAGGAAATATCTCTGGCCCATATGTCCAGGAAGAAGGATAGAGTGGATGGGGCAGGTAAGGGGGTAGGGAGGAAACAAAAAACACTCTGTCACAGTGTATCTCTCTCTCTCTCTCTCTTTTTTTTTAAGATTTAATTTATTTATTTGACAGAGAGAGAGAGAGAGCAGAGGCAGGGAGAGCAGGAGAGGGAGAAGCAGGCTCCCTGCTGAGCAGAGAGCCCTATGCGGGGCTTGATCCCAGGACCCTGGGATCAGGCTCTGAGCTGGAGGCAGACACTCAACTGACTGAGCCACCCAGGCATCCCTGCACAGTGTATCTTAGTATTTTAGTTGTAAATCATGTTTTGATACTTCTATTGTGTTATGTTATTTTATTTTATTATTTTTACAAACTAACTGTAACTGCAAGGTCCTCATTTGCCAGTGGCATTGAGTATGATAAAAGCAATTCTCCAATATCACTCTCATTATTGACTTCTTGAAGACCCTCATCTTTTGAATATTTGGTATTACTGGCTGTTGCATCCCCTTACTCTGTGAAAGGGAATGACCAGCAAAGAAGCAGAATCCAGTAATATGGAAGGAATATTTGACTGAGGCCTATGTGGTCAGTTGATGAACGAATATTTTCACGTGCTGACAACTTTTACTTCTCTCTAGAAGCACTTAACTATGAATCTCCTGTATAGTAATTATACTTGTCAATACTTAGAGGTATTGCACATGGTTTCTTTTCTCAAAACTTCTTTCTCCATTCATTGCTCTTACCTCTTTTTTCTTCTTCTTCTTCTTCTTTTTTTTAACCAGTGGGGAAGCCTCCTGTTCCCAATCACAGTCAAAGAACACAGGGGGAACCTGAAGTGTGAGACCCAAACCTGTCTTAAAGAGTACATGTTAAATCAATGCATATACCTATCTTACATGGACACAGAGAGAGAACTGACCTTAGGGCATCAGTGCTCAGTCTGTTTCCCAGTTCCCTTGCCCCAGTCCAATGCCTGAATCATCCACCATATGGCAGTGGGCTGGGGTGGGGGCTACATTACCAGGAGAGATGAGGCAAGCCAGCTGGCTTCTCTAACTTTTGCCCCTTGACCCATGAAGTCTTCTCTTCTTTTTAGATGTTGTTACTACTAAGTGATTATGGCTTTACTAGTTCTGTTTTGTTTTGTTTTGTTTTGTTTTAGAGAAAGAGTGGGCGAGTGTAGGAGGTGGGGAGGGAGGTGGGGAGGGAGAGGTAGAATCTTAAGCAAGCTCCAAGCCCAGTGTGGAGCCCAAGGGGGGGGGGGCGTAGCTCCATCTCGTGACCTTGAGATGATGACCTGAGCCGAAATCAAGAGTCAGATGCATGCTTAACCAACTGAGCCACCCAGACGCCCCTACTAGATATCTTGATGGTTGCATTCCTTACTGGTTCAGGTTCAATAGGTCAAGTACTCAAAATGTAGTCTACTACATGTCAGCTGGCTGAAAGGAAGACGAGTTAAGATTTTAAGAACATACAGGTTGTCTGAGTGCTTTGTTTTGATAAGGAAGACAGAGGCTACAGTGTTTTCTTCTGAGAGCTACAGTGCTGCCTAATCTGGAAGAGCTCCAATTCATGATGTTAAATGGGGAGCCTGGAATGTACTCTCTATTTATTTTATTTATCTGATTGAAGTCATCCTAACATGTTTTTTTCTTCTGCTTGTATTACTGCTACTTAATTCCCCCTTTACAACAGGAAATTGGGACTTACGCTGAGATTATACATTGCAGAAGAGAACATGGTTACATTTGTTCTTATATAATAGCTACCTATTTTAGGTACTTTGGAACTGAAATATAATCTACAGATACTGCTGGCAGGCGCAGAGCATTTGATTTCTCAGATAAGTGTCAGTCTGATGTTTATTCATGCTAGATTTCTCAAAATCGCAAGTAGAAACTTTGTCATAAACCTATGATGAGATGTGTAATAGGCAATGTGTTCTGGTCTAGAAGTTCGGAAACCAAGGGAGTTAATACTCTACTCATCTTAGGGCATTAGCAGGTATTAGATTGAATTACATGATATTGATGATTTTGTAGATAAAATATTGCTGGATATTGGCAGTTTCATATGATTCAACCTAATAAGATGAGAATTTCAACAACCGTAAGTCACTCTTTTCTCCTTCCTATAAGGAGTTCCTCCTGTCCCTACTCTGCTAGCTAGGCTGTTTCTTGTTTTCTGTGCTTTTTACCATCCTGTCTTTTGGTAATGCATATTCACCTTTGTTTTCATCTGTCTCTGACTCTCTTTCTGGGTCAGCACCTCTGTTCCTTTGATTAAAAATATTATGAAAAGTTGTATGGACTAGGATGGACAGCCCTAGTACCTTCTTATTTAAAAAACTAAACCAGGGGCGCCTGGGTGGCACAGCGGTTAAGCGTCTGCCTTCGGCTCAGGGCGTGATCCCGGCGTTATGGGATCGGGCCCCACATCAGGCTCCTCCGCTATGAGCCTGCTTCTTCCTCTCCCACTCCCCCTGCTTGTGTTCCCTCTCTCATTGGCTGTCTCTATCTCTGTCAAATAAATAAATAAAATCTTTAAAAAAAAAAAACAAAAAAAAAACTAAACCAAAACAAAAAACCCCCTTTTTCCCCTCAGGCAGAACCTTTCATGATGAAAAACGTGCTAAGGTCTTTTGGCTAAAATTACCAGACCATGAAATTAAGAGCCATTAGTCTGGTACCCAGATTTGCAACACTTGACAAAGAATATAACTTGGTGGTTTGGGTTTCTCATTTGTGAAACAGTGACGGTTTCTGTTATTTACTTCAGAATATTGGCGTTCAAAGACTAATATGTTAAGTTTTTTAACTTTAAAAAAATATTTTAAAAATACAATTGAAGTATAATGAGTAACTAACATTGTGTTAGTTTTTTTGTACCACGTAATGATTCAATATTTGTATACATTGTAAAATGACCGCCATAATAAGTCTAGCTAACATCCATCACTATACGTAGTTACACTTTTTTTCTCCTGATGAGAACTTTTAAAATCTATTCCCTTAGCAACTTGCAAACAGGTAATACAGTATTAGTAACTATAGTCATCATGCTGTACATTACATCCCCAGGACTTATTTATTTTATAACTGAAACTTTGTAGCTTTGATTCGCCTCAGCTATTTTGACCACACCCATCCCCCACCAGTCTGATCTTTGTATCTACAAGCTTGGGGTGGGTTTCTTTCTTTATTTCTTTTTCTTTTTTAAACATTTTATTTATTTATTTTGACAGAGAGAGAGACAGCCAGCGAGAGAGGGAACACAGCAGGGGGAGTGGGGGAGGAAGAAGCAGGCTCCCAGCAGAGCAGGGAGCCCAATGCGGAGCTTGATCCCAGGACCCTGGGATCACGCCCTGAGCCAAAGGCAGACGCTTAATTACTGAGCCACCCAGGCACCCTGGTTTTTTTCTTTCTTTTTTTTTTAAGATTCTGTATAAAAATGAGATCATTTGATATTTAACTTTCTCTTTCTGACTTATTTCACTTAGCATAATGCTCTTGAGGTCCATCCATGTTGTTGCAAATGGCAAGATTTCATTCCTTTTTATGGCTGGATGATATTCCACTTATATACACCACAGCTTTATCTCTTCATCATTCGATGAACACTTAGTTGTTTTGATGTCTTAGCTATTATAAATAATGCTGCAATGAACATGGGGGTGCAGATATCTTCTTGAGTTAGATACCTTTAGATAAATACCCCAAAATAGAATTTGGATCATGTGGTAGTTCTGTTTTTAATTTTTAGAGGAACCTCCATTCTCTTTACATAGTGGCTGTACCAATTCACATTCCTGCACAAGGGTTTCCTTTTCTCCACATCCTTGCCAGTACTTATTTCCAGTTTTTTAATTTTATTTTTGGTTTTGTTTTTTTTTAAATGATAGCCATTCTAACAGGTGTGAGGTGATATTTCATTGTGATTTTGATTTGCATTTTCCTAATGATTAGTGATGTTGAACACCACCTTTTCATGTACCTCTTGCCTCTCTGTATGTATTCTTTGTAAAAATGTCTATTCAGATCTGCCCATGTTTTTAATCAGATTTTTTCTACTGAGTTATATGAGTTCCTTATATATTTTTGATATTAACCCCTTATTGGAATTACGATTTGCAAATATTTTCTCCCATTCAGTAGGTTGCCCCTTCATTTTGTTGATAAGGTTTCCTTTGTTGTGCAGAAGCTTTTTAGTTTGATGTGGTCTTGCTTATTTTTGCTTTTGTTGTCTTTGCTTGTGGTGTCATATCCAAAAAATCATCACCAAGACCTATGTCAAGGAGCTCAGGTCCTATGTTTTCTCCATGGAGTTTTATGATTTCAGGTCTTATGTTTAACTCTTTCATCCATTTTGAAATAATTTTTGTGTATGGTGTGAGACAGTGGTCCAACTTCATTCTTTTGTATCTGGCTGTCCAGTTTTCCTAGCACCATTTGTTGAAGGACTGTCCTTTCCTCTTTGTATAATTTTGACTTCTTTGTTGTAAATTAATTGACCATGTTTGTGTAAGTTATTTTTTTAATTTTTAAAATTTAAATTCAATTAATTAACATATAATGTATTATTAGTTTCGGAGGTAGAGGTCAGTGATTCATCAGTCTTATATGATGTCCAGTGCTCATTACATCTTGTGCCCTTCCTAATGTCCATCACCCAGTTACCCCATCCCCCAACCCCCTCCCCTTCTGCAACCCTCAGTTTGTTTCCTATGATTAAGAGTCTCTTACAGTTTATCTCCCTCTCTGATTTCATATTATTTTATTTTTTCCTCTCTTTTTCCTCTCTTCTATGGTCCTCTGCTTTGTTCCTAAAATTCCACATATGAATGAGATCATATGATAATTGTCTTTCTCTGATTGACTTATTTCACTTAGCATAATACCCTTTAGTTCCATCCATGTCTTGCAAATGACATTTCATTTTTTGATAGCTGCATAATACTCCATTGTGTATGTGTATATATATGTACACACACACACACACACACACACACACACACACACACACACCACCTCTTCTTTACCCATTCATCTGTCAATGGACATCTAGGGTGCAGGTGCCCCTTTGGATCCTTACATTAGTATCCTTGGGGTAAATACCTAGTAGTGCAATTGCTGGGTCATAGGGTAGCTCTGTTTTCAACTTTTTGAGGAACCTCCGTACTGTTTTCCAGAGTGGCTACACCAGTTTGCATTCCCACCAACAATGTAAGAGGGTTCCCCTTTCTCCACATCCTCACCAACATCTGATTTCCTGACTTGTTAATTTTAGTCATTCTGACTGATGCGAGATGGTATCTCATTGTGGTTTTAATTTGTGTTTCCCTGATGCCGAATGAGGTTGAGCGTTTTTTCGTGTGTCTGTTGGCCATTTGTTTGTCTTCTTTGGAGAAATGTCTGTTCATGTCTTCTGCCCATTTCTTGATTGGAGTATTTGTTCTTTGGGTATTGAATTGGATAAGTTATAGATTTTGGATACTAGGCCTTTATCTGATAAGACATTTGCAAATATCTTCTCCCATTTTGTCAGTTGTCTTTTAAAGGTTTTTGTCAACTGTTTCCTTTGCTGTGCAAAAGCTTTTTATCTTGATAAAGTCCCAATAGTTCACTTTTGCCTTTGTTTCCCTTGCCTTTGAAGACGTATCTAGCAAGAAGTTGCTGTGGCCGAAGTCACAGAGATTGCTGCCTGCATATTTGTGTTTATTGCTGGGCTCTTTATTCCGTTTCATTGATCTATGCGTCTATTTTTATGCCAATACCTTACTGTTAAGATTTCTATAGATTTGCGATATAGCTTGGAATCAAGGAGTGTCGTGCCTCCAGTTTTGTTCTTTAAGATTGTTTTGGCTATTTGAGGTCTTTTGTGGCTCCGCAGAAATTTTAGAATTGTTTAAGTTTTCCAAACTTTCAAGTTAGCAGCCAGGGTAAAGGGAATAGTGTTCTTGTGTTCTCCAATGGGACAGATAAAAGGGTCTTATGTTGCAGATCTGCCTTGTATTTAAGAAGATATTTGTAACCCAGAGCTGGTTCCTTTGTGATTCTTACTTCTGAATGGGTCAGCTCTTTTTCTTGTGGAGAATGGCTGGGAGAATAAGCTGAGGAACTCTGAACTTTTGTTTCATCTTTGTTTTCTAATTTTGAACATCAAACCTATTATTTCCTTCACTCAGAACATCTTTCTTCAGTTTTTGGTATTGAGAGGTTGGTGTGCCTCTCTCTTAGTCATGCCTTGGAAGTCATAAATTATTTCTGTTGAAGTAATTTGCTTTTAGCAATCTCCCTAAACTAGGAGGCTGGAAGTGACTTGTTATTATGCTTTTTCCTTCGGTTCTCCCTTCCCTTCCACAATAGAGCCCATGTAGTGTAGTGGTTAATAGTGTAGGCTCTGTGGTTAGACTGCCTGTTTTAAAACCTGGCTCTTATTTTTTTCTTTTCTTTTATTTTTTTTTAGAATCAAAATTCAGTTTCTAACTTTTTATTTTTTTAATTTTTAAAAATTTTTTTATTATGTTATGTTAGTCACCATACAGTACATCCTTAGTTTTTGATGTAGTGTTCCATGATTCATTGTTTGCGTATAACACCCAGTGCTCCATGCAGTACATCCTTAATACCCATCACGGGCCTAGCCCAATCCCCCATCCTCCTCCCCTCTGAAGCCCTCAGTTTGTTTACCAGAGTCCATAGTCTCTCGTGGTTCATTCCCCCCTCTGTTAACCCCCCCTTCATTCTTCCCTTCCTTCTCCTTACCAATCTCCCTATTTCTTACGTTCCATAAATGAGTGAAACCATATGATAATTGTCTTTCTCTGCTTGACTTATTTCACTTAGCATAATCTCCTCCAGTCCCGTCCATGTTGCTGCAAATGTTGGGTAATCATTCTTTCTGATGGCTGAGTAATATTCCATTGTATATATGGACCACATCTTCCTTATCCAGTTTTCTGTTGAAGGGCATCTCAGCTCCTTCCACAATTTAGCTATTGTGGACAATGCTGCTATGAACATTGGGGTGCATATGGCCCTTCTCTTCACTATGTCTGTATCTTTGGGGTAAATACCCAGTAGTGCAATACTGGGTAAATACCCAGTAGTAGCCCTTCTCTTCACTACATCCGTATCTTTGGGCTAAATACCCAGTAGTGCAATACTGGGTAAATACCCAGTAGTGCAATTGCTGGGTCATAGAGTAGATCTATTTTTAACTTTTTAAGGGACCTCCACACTGTTTTCCAAAGTGGCTGTATTCCTACCAACAGTGTAAAAGGGTTCCCCTTTCTCCACATCCTCTCCAACATGTGTTGTTTCTTGCCTTGTTAATTTTTGCATTTCTAACTGGCGTCAGGTGGTATCTCAGTCTGGTTTTTTGATTTGAATTTCTCTGATGGTTAATGATTTTGAACATTTTTTCATGTGTCTCTTAGCCCGTTGTATGTCTTCATTGGAAAAGTGTCTGTTCATATCTTCTGCCCATTTTTTTATTTGATTGGCTCTTATTCTTACAATGCGACTTGTGAAATATAAATAGTAATAGTACCTAATTGAAAAAGTTTGAGAGAATTAAATTACTTAATACATCGAAAGTGTTTAGTGCTTATTAGAATAGTGCTAACACATAACAAAATAGTAAAAGTTTGATAATGGCAATTATAAGAATTTTTATTATTTTTCGGTATAAATAGTAATTCTGTGGGGATACTTCCTGATTCTCCCATGGTCTCCTTATCTCTCTGGATTTCACTGATCTTATCAAAAGTCATTGGATTGACCTTTTAGGACAATGATGTTTATTTTTAGGGAAATCTACTTAGCTGCCTTCTCTATTTTGGTCCACTTTTCAGAGTATTTCGCAAATACGTGTTTCACGGTTTGGAGTTTGGAGTTAAAGCCCATCATTTTGTTCATTGGCCAATGGGATTATTTTCCTCTGGCTTTCATGTTTTATTGTTTTCATAGAGTTTTTTTTTTATTTTTTTATTTTTATTTTTATTTTTTTTTTAAAGATTTTATTTATTTATTCGACAGAGATAGAGACAGCCAGCGAGAGAGGGAACACAAGCAGGGGGAGTGGGAGAGGAAGAAGCAGGCTCATAGTGGAGGAGCCTGATGTGGGGCTCGATCCTGTAACGCTAGGATCACGCCCTGAGCCGAAAGCAGACGCTTAACCACTGTGCCACCCAGGCGCCCCCATAGAGTTTTTTTTTTAAAGATTTTATGTATTTATTCGACAGAGATAGAGACAGCCAGCGAGAGAGGGAACACAAGCAGGGGGAGTGGGAGAGGAAGGAGCAGTCTCATAGCAGAGGAGCCTGATGTGGGGCTCGATCCCATAATGCCGGGATCACGCCCTGAGCCGAAGGCAGACGCTTAACCACTGTGCCACCCAGGCGCCCCCATAGAGTTTTTTAACAGAGGAGAGTAGAGAACACATAGCTTTACACTGCCATCTTGCTTTTTCTGTTTGAGGTATGATCTATTAGCTTCCTACTAGTGCTGTGGAGGATATAGCACTCTTTCACAGTTACTCTCACCCACACAGAAGCACATTTCCTGCATTCACTTACCCCCAATATATTTATATCAGTAATAAGAATATTATTTATTATTTACTATATTATGAACTCTGGAGCATGCTGTGATTATTTTTCTTTTTCTGTGCACTTTTTTTGTGTTCACAGGAATTCATTGATTTATTTTTTTAAGTTGGTTTAGTTTTACTAATTTATAAATCTTCTTCCAATGTCTTCAGGTTCATATCCTGGAAGAATTTTTTCCAAGAACCTTCTAATTTGGTCTAGTGTAGCTAGTTGCTCTGTTGGCCTGCATCTCAATGTCATCTTAGGATTTCCCTTCACCTCATCCAGGAGATGCTCCTTCGTCTCTTTTGTGTTGGAACCCTTGTTTCCTGGATTCCATGACTTCTGTGGTTTACTTTTTATTTTGGTAGACTACATTCTCATGTAGCTTTTTAAGAAGAGTAAAGCAGAGAGAAAATTTTTAAAGCCTTGCATGTTTGGAAAGTGTCTTTCTTCTCCTATTACTGCATTGATAGTTTGGCTGAGCATAGAATTTTAGATTAGAAATCAAAATTTTTTGGAATTTTTCTCTGTTATCTTCCAGCCTCCAATATTGCCTTGATGATTGCCATTCTGAAGTATGAGCCTTTCCATGAAACCTAGGTGTAAGCTTGTTGAATCTTCAGGTTGTCTCCATGATTTTGAAATTTTATGAGTTGTGCCTTGATTTGGTTGTATTTCAGTATGAAAATAACCTTCCATATGGGGAAATTTTCTTAAATTTCTTCTCTGATTAGTTTCTCACTGTTTTCTTTGCTTTCAGCTTCTGGAACTCTTTTTTTTTTTTTTTTTTTTTCAGATGCTGAACTTTCTGGATGGGTCCTCTAATTTTATTGTATTCCCGCTCCAGTTTTTAAATTTTTTGGCTTTTTTGTTTTGTTTTTTTTTCCTGGGAGATTTCCTCAACTTTATATTCTACCTCTTCTGTTGAGCTTTTCATTTCTTCTATCTTATTTTTTACCAATGCTCCTCTTTTTTGGTTCTCTGTTCTTTATTCTGGCTATAGCCTGACCTTGCTTCATGCACGCAGTATCTTCCCTTAATTCTGATTTTATTACTTTTTTTTTAAAAGCATTTTCTTTTCTCTGCAGAGTCTTTATTTCCTCCACGTTGCTTCCCCCCCCCCCCCATTTGTTGTTTGAGCTTGAATTCATATTAGAATATTTCCTTAGTGGTTTGATGATTCTTGGCTTTCTCTCATTCATGAACTGGGCTCTAAAATTCCATTGGAAGCTTTGTGCTGTGGGTGGAACTTGCTGACTGTGGGCTTTCCTATAGGGTAATCTGGCTGGGCCATTGCTGGGCTGTAGGAGTTCTCCTGTGTCTGTATCTGTAGGTCTTTACTCATTAGTCTGGTCCTTATCTAATATTGTGGAGTCTGGTGGGAGAAGAGAGCTGAGTGGTCTCAACATTGAGTATATATACTTGTACGGGTTCACTTAAGCCCGCTTTGCAGTATGGTACCCCTAGCCCCAATTTTGTAGTTTCTCCCAGTATAGAGACCTTCTGTTTTATAGCCTTCAGAAAATAAACTTTCAGTTTTCTCCTAGGATTGGGGAGGATTAATCATTTGGCTATATGGTATAGGAGAGGGGATGGGGGACCCTGTTTCTTATACAGACCTGCAAACAGTCCTTTTGTTTTAAGTCTTCTTCACCACCACTTATAGACATACCAAGTTCTACTGATTCTGGAGTTACTTGGAGGCTTTGCAGCATAAGTTAGGTTGTTTCCAGGCTTCTTCCCAGCTGGAACTACCACATGTTTATTTGCTTTTCAGTTTCCCAAATTTTGTTGATATTTCCTGTCCTGTTTTCTGTTTCCATGAGAGTTAATTCCTTAATGATGACAACAGCAAAAACAAAGGACTGATTTAACAAAGGGATTTCAGGAGGGAGCTAATGCAACTGTATTGTACATGCAACACTCTATCTTCAACTGGCAGTCTACATGAGAATTTTCCTTCGTTTTTATCTCTGTGCACCTTAATAGTTTTCTTTGTCCAGGATTTCTCATTAAGCAATGAATTATTAAAACAACAGTGATCTTCTAATTGTCTGGTATGGAATGGAGCCAGGAGACTTTTCTTCTCGTCTTGGCTTGTGTGACTTTGGGCAAGTCGCTAAGCTTTTCTAAATCCCAGCTTCCTAATTTGTAAAATGAGTGAGATAGATGATGTCTCACACTTATTTCAATTCAATTGGTATGTTCTTTGTAAGACTATTTAATATCTCCTATAAATCAGATAAGGGGATATTTTTTCCAATGCATTTAACATGTGTTTTCTCCTGCCCCCAGATATATATATATCTGAGTATATATATACTTCCAAACTGAGTATATATACTCAATGTTGAGACCGTTTGCTTCTGAAACTGCAGATGAGCCACACCTCATGTCTACCTTTCAAAAATCTGCCTTCTCTTTGGAAACTATGTTATTACTCACTGGCCTGGGAACTACACATTTGCATATGGCCTGTTTTCCAGGGCATAGCTTGCTTTTCTCTTACAATCCATTCTTTAAGTTGTCGTTTTTACCTTGCATTGAAAATGTGTTACACAAAGATGAAAGGATGATTTCCAAAGTTATGTTTACATGTCAACCAGTTTCTCAGAAAAAAAAATTTAATTTAGAATAAGTAGGACCAACTGAGATGCAAAAGGAGCAAGAGCTTGTCTGTGGAGCAAGAGCTTTCCTCTGACTTCTTAACTTAGAATAACTGATGGCTTCATTGGGTCCGTTATTCAGCTGCTTACTGAGAGGCTGCTATAAATACCAAGAGTGCTGTAGTTACTTTGACTTTTCAGTCTCTTCCTTTAAGATGGCGGCTCTCAAATCTACCTGCACATTAAATCATGATGTCTGGGGCCCCAAACGCAGACCAATGGAATAAAAATATCTGGGTGTGGGGCCTGGACATTTCAAAACATTTCCCTAGGTGATTTTTTAAATCAATCAATTAATTAGTTTGTTTATTTATTTATTTTTTATAATTTTTTATTATGTTATGTTAGTCACCATACAGTACATCCTTAGTTTTTGATGTAAAGTTCCATGATTCATTGTTTGCGTATGACACCCAGTGCACCATGCAATACGTGCTCTCCTTAATACCCATCACCGGCCTATCCCAATCCCCCATCCCGCCTCCCCCCTGAAGCCCTCAGTTTGTTTCCCAGAGTCCATAGTCTCTCATGGTTCATTCCCCCTTCTGTTTATCCCCCCTTCATGCTTCCCTTCCTTCTCCTACCGATCTTCCTGCTATTTCTGATTTATTTGTTTTTATTTAAGAGAGAGAGGGTGCGCACGCGTGAGCAGGGGAGGGGCAGAGGGAAAGGGAGAGAGAGTCTTTTTTTCCCCCTAATTCAAAGAGTTTTAATACATTTATACACATTCGTGTAATCTCTACCCCAATTGAGACATAGAAAATTACCTCATGCTCCTGCCCAGTCCACCTTGACCTAACTCCCCCCCCCCCCCCGCATAGGCAACCATTCTTCTAATTTCTATTACCATAGATTAGTTTTTACTTGTTGTTAGACTTTGTATAAATGGAATCATATGGCATATACTCTTTTGTTCATATATATATGTGTCTATTTTTGGACTCTAGTCTATTCCTTTAGTTAATTAATTAATTTCCTTCCAAATATTTATTTATTTAAATTTAAAGTCAATTAATTAACATATAATATTAGTTTCAGAGGTAGAGTGCAGCCATTCATCAGTCTTATATAGTACCCAGTGCTCATTATATCACATACCCTCCTTAATGTCCATCACCCAGTTACCCCATCCCCCCACCTACCTCCCTTCCAGCAACCGTCAGTTTGTTTCCTGTGATTAAGAATGCTTATGGTTTATCTCCCTTGCTGATTTTGCCTTGTTTTTTTTTTCCCTCTCTTCCTCTATGATCCTCTGTTTTGTTTCTTAAATTCCACATATATGAGTGCAATTATACGATAATTGTCTTTCTCTGACTGACTTATTTCACTTAGCATAATACCCTTTAGTTCCATCCATGTTGTTGCAAATGGCAAGGTTTCATTTTTTGATGGCTGAGTAGTATTCCATTGTATATATATACACCACATCTTCTTTAGCCATTCATCTCTTGATGGACATCTGGGCTCTTTCCATTGTTTGGCTATTGTGGACATTGCTGCTATAAACATTGGGACACAGGTGTCCCTTCAGATCACTACATTTGTATCTTTGGGGTAATACTCTGTAGTGCAATTGCTGGGTCATAGGGTAGCTCCATTTTCAAGTTTTTGAGGAACCTCCATACTGTTTTCTACAGTGGCTGCACCAGTTTGCATTCCCACCAACAGTGTAGGAAGGTTCCACCCTTTCTCCACATCCTCACCAACATCTGTCATTTCCTGACTTGCTAATTTTAGCCATTCTGACTGGTGTGAGGTAGTATCTTATTGTGGTTTTGATTTGTATTAGGGAGAGAGAGTCTTGTTTTTTGTTTTGTTTTGTTTTGTTTTACGATTGTATTTATTTATTAGAGAGAGAGATAGAGAGCACTCAAGCAGGGGCAGAGGGAGAGGGAGAAACAGACTGCCCTGCTGAACAGGGAGCCTGATGTGGGGCTCTATCCCAGGACCCTGCAATCATGACCTGAGCTGAAGGCAGACACTTAACCAGCTGAGCCACCCAGACGCCCCTAGGGAGAGAGAGTCTTAAACAGACTCTGTGCTGAGTGTGGAGCTGGTAGCAGGGCTTGATCACACAACCCTGAGATCATGACCTGAGCCAAATCCCAGAGTCGGATGCTCAACCCACTATGCCACCCAGAGGCCCCTCCGTAGGTGATTTTAATGTGCACTTAAGGTTGAGGACTTTTTCCTTGGGAGATTTAAATCTAGGTGAAAGTTAAAGACTGTACATTAATTGCTACAGGACATGGAAGACTATGATGAGCTCTATGATGAGTGATACAGAGATCATGGGTACATGAACTGGAAGGCATTTAATTAATTGGAGTCATCAGGAAAGTGTTCATCAAGGAAGTAAGTTTTGAGTTAGTGGACTTTTCATACCAACTATTTTGACTGGGTATGGACTATTTGAAGAGTAGTGGAAGGAAAGAGTGGATGATAGGTTGTAGCCAGATTGTGATTGTCCAGTGTTAATATGGGGATTTTTACTATCCTGCAGGTAGTAGGGAGGATTTTGAGGAGGAATCGAGGATTTCTGGTGAGTGAAATGGTATGATGCAAGGTGGTGTCTTTGAAGATTGATTCAATAGGAATGAGGAGTATGTTGTTTGAACAAAATGAGGCAAGAGCCTGTGGAAAGAAAGATCAGTTGGAGAGCTGCTACTATGGTCCAGATTATAAGGCTCTGAGCTGGGAAAAAGGCAGTGGAATTAAAAAAAATCATGATAGTAAACATTTGTGTAGAGTTTTCATAATGAGCAAGTTCTTTCCCACATCTCATTAAACCCCACAATAACCTTGGGGGTATTTATCTCCCTATTTTGTAAATGAATGAACTTATATACAGAGGTTAAATCTTTGTAAAGCGACCTTACAGAAATGGGGGACCTGACTGGATATGACAGATCAGTAATAGTGAGTTGCAGGGGTTCTTCCAAGGCATCAGGTTGGGTGTGGAAATGGTAGAATTCCTAGTGGCTAACTCAATGTCAAGGCTCTAGCTCTGCTCTCAGGTAACCTCTTATGTTCTTCACGTGACTTCCGTTACCACTATGGTTTGATGTGCAATGACTGTAAATGTGTGGTGAAGAACGGGGGAAAAAAAGGCTGTTGTCAATTCAATTTCTGTTAAATAAGAACCTTAATGTATTTTCTGAGTAGTTCGGGTTTTCGGATAGTTAAATTTGTTGAATTTTAGAAGGCTTAGTCCAGGTGTGGGGGATCCAGATACAGGGTTGAGGACCTTGTCCAGGTGGGTTCTTCCCTGAGTAGGTTAGTTGTGACCAGGTAGATTTCCTTTCCTCTTGTGGTTGAGACAGGAGCCATAGGAAACAGAACTATGGAGCATGGCATAGACGTTGGAGAACATCCTCATGACTGTGGTAACCAGGATGTTTGATCAAGATTACATCCTTATCAGAGCTGGAGATTGACTCATACCCACCACTGTGGTAATTCATTTTGTTCACAAGTCCACCGGGTCCATGTGCTCATCTGTTTTGTGTACTAGGATCCTGAGGCAATTTAAATACCAGCCTAAATCAGCCATGCAGGTGATGAAATGTACTTTTTCTTCTGAGATATTTGTTGCCCTGCAATTAGATAGCAGAAGAATGTGCCAGAAAAGTAAGGGATACTGGGGGAGGTACAAAGGAGTGACTCATCATCATGGCAAACCTTGATTAGATTTTCTTGTGAAATGCTGGGTTATGGAGAAACAAGGATGAGCCTGGGGATGAGGGAGGTTGAGCTTGTGTGCCCTGGGCAGTTTCAGTCCAGGTGCCTAGACTAACATTCATTAGCTCCAGCTGTGATGAGGGTAAATTCTATTTTGGTAATATGGAATGAGAACATCTTTGGAAAATTAAGAAGTCACATTTTATTTCAACTGTTTTTCATCTTTTTTTTTTTTTCTCACTTTAGAATACTGGGATCTTCAATGGCAGGAGACAGAGTGATCAGAAGACCGAGATGAATTTTAACACTATTCTAGAAGAAATTCTTATTAAAAGGTCACAGCAGAAAAAGAAGACATCGCCCTTAAACTACAAAGAGAGACTTTTTGTGCTAACAAAGTCCATGTTAACCTACTATGAGGGTCGAGCAGAGGTAGGAGACAATAAAATTTTACTTTGCTGCTTTCTATGGTGATAATATTTTATAATATTGTTCCCCCTCCGGCCCCCCCCCCAATCTTATGGAATAAACTTTAGGCAAATGAAGTTAAGGTAATAATTTGTTATCATTGGGATCTGAATGATAAAGCTTAGAATATGGTGAGAAATTATTCACAAGTGTCTTGATTATGGTGTAATATATGGGTGTACATTTTATATCAGCCAACTGAATTAATCTGTTCAAGAAAACAGATTTCCACATTGGTTTTAGATCCTTGTGGAATTCATTAAGTATACTGTAGACACATGGCTCCTTCCTATAAACTACTGTATTATGTATCAAAATCATCTTTAGCTCACACACACTGTGTCTGTGTCCATTGCTTTATGTGAATAGTTCTTCATCATTACATGGAGATTATTTAAAAGTGGTTAGTGATTTGGTGGATCCAGCACATTACTGAGGTTGACCTAAAGCAGAACTGTTCAATGTTCTTTGTGATACGCAGCTACTGCCGAGTGCCTTTTAGGGGAGCAGGGAGAAGTGGCTTCTAACAAGCTCGTCAGCGAGCTTGTGGCATAGGGAGGGCATGTTGTCAGCCAGCTCCTGGCTTTTCAGTTGTCTTAGTCTCTGGTTTTCCCACCAGATGAGGCGTGTGAATGTAGAGTTGCCTCTGGCCAACCTTGTTTTCTCCTGACATCTTAGGAATGTGGCTTCTCGTCCTCCAGGTCCAGCCATGCCCCTCCCTACTCGAAATATTCTTGGATTCCAGGGAACGACTGGGGAGCACGTTGCCCCTTGTTGACCACATGCTATTGTTTAGTTGGTTGCAGTGGGGCTTTTGGTGATCTTATTGTTTGGTTTTATTTAATTCTGCTTTTTTTTTTTTAAAACCTAGAGTGCCTTCCGCAGAAATTGATTTACTTTTTTTGATTGTTTGTCTTGCTTTTGTTTTTGTTTTTTTACTACCGCTGATTTCTCTGTGTTTTTTTCCCCAATTCGGCGAGAATGGCATCATTGATTCTCTCTGGTTGTCCTTAATTCTATTAATTTCTGCTGTGGCTTGTCATGAGACTTACAGAATTCAGCAGGTTTATGTAATTTAGGACTAGAGTCCTTTATCCACTGTCCTAAATCCCTGAAATGCTGAAAACTCAAACCGGAAAAACTCTTTTAGTTGTAAAACTTGGCCTGAGGTGAAGCTATTTTTGGCCTTAATATATCCTAGTCACTGTGACTTTTTTTTTTTTTTTTTGGCATGTGTGTATGCAGAAATATTAGTGTGTTTATTTATGTGGGGCTGTCTCAGTACCTCCTGTGAGAGTGTGTCTGTGTATGTATATATGTACACACACACATATATATGTGCTATATTTACTTTATTAAATCTGAAAAATTTGGAGTTCCAAATGGGTTTCAGGTAAGACCAGAAATAGGAATTATTTTAAAATCTAAAATAGATTTTAAGGGAAAACAATACATTTTTGCTGTATGGTAATTATTTTTTGTAATTTGAATTTAATATAGTAAGTCTAAGGAAAGAACAGAAATATAACCATGAAAGTGGTAAAACGTGGTAGTTTCTTAACCAAAAAAAGCCTCGGAAACCGATATTATCTGCTTAGAGATCTGGACTGATACAATTGAAATATGCTGCAATTGTTAGGTCACTTTGAAGATGGTAAATATACAAAGTTTAAAATGCCCTAATTGTTTTAGATTAAGTGGAATAAAGAGAACAGTGGGACCCCTTTTTATTTCCGAATCTGGCCCACTGTCTTGCCTGGGAGCAGCCTCAACCACTCTGAGGACCACAAAGGACAGAAGGAGGAGGTTGTCACAACACATAAATACCCAGCTCCGGACTCTTAGCATCAGGGTCCACCTCCTTTCTGGCTGCCGATTGGCCCATGAGCCTCGTCCTGCTTTCATTCCCACTCCTGCAATGATCCCTCCTGGATTCTTTTCTTAGGGACAGACATTCATTAACACATTTAGGACTTTCAGCTTGAAATGTGGTTGCAGATTTGTTTGCCTCTCACAGTTAAAAATAAATCGTTGTCCATAATAAAAAGTTGGGAATTTTAAGATAAGAATCTGAATTTTTGTAAAAATAAAAGTCTGACCATACTGGGCTGAGTTCCTGCCTGACAACTCTCCGCCTGGCTTCTAAGTAAGCCCAGTAGCACCCCATTATCATGTTTCTTCCCTGTGTCAGTTAATATGCTTTGTTCTCTGTTTTCCATGGACGAACATTCCGGTTTCCATATCCCCAGCCCCAGAAGCTCTGATCCAAAAAGAGCTGTGATGTGGGTAACTCAAAAGAATCATTAGATATTTGAAATATAATATTTTGTTAAAAATGTAAGACTAGAGGTAGATTAGAAAAACCATGGGGGCACTCAGGGGTTAGAATAAATAGCCCTAGAGATATTTATTTTAGTTGTTCATAGTTCTGTTTTTAAAAGAAAAACTGTGGGCAGGTTATCGATTGATCTAATCACTATGATTCTAGTGTCTTCATGGCAATTAAGTGCCATTAATGCTTTATTAAAACTCTCAGTTAATCATAATGTGACTCAGACATCCATCCTCCTCTGGTTGTCTGAACCCCAGCTCCTTCAACATGATGGCAACAAGCATTTCTTCCTATTAAATACAGTTTATTGTGCTTTTCAAAGTATGCTAAGGAACTCTGTTTTAGATGATGAGAAATTCAGTCAAGCTGTTTCTTCCAAGTCTGGTATTTGCAAAGTTGTGTTTCGGTTTCTGCTGTGGGCCATTCTTTCACTTGTCCTCCTTGCTCTTTCAGCCCTCAATTAGCTCATGTTTCTGCATATTTTAATGAACTGATAAGAGATCTTCCTGGCATTGATGTTGTTTGATCTTACTCAGAATAACACACGAAACACAGGACCTCAGGTGTTTCGTAAGTGATCTTGTTCTCTGGTCAGGGAAATAAATGACGTGTGGGTTAGACCCCCTGACACGCCAGGGGAAGCTCCATGTGGAATTGAGATGGAATTCAGGGAAGAGCAGGGCTGGAGCTTAATCAGGAAAAAGGTCTATTAAATAATGGTGAGAAAACAAGGAGTGGAGAGATTTCTAGATGGTGAGATTTGGAATAAAAAAAATTCAAGTATTGTGTAAATCTACAGTTATCATTAGATAAGAAACCAGGAACTTTTTGTTTTTTATTTATTTTTTTAAGAAGATTTTATTTATTTATTTGACAGAAGGAGAGAGAGAGAGAGAGAGCGGAAGCAAGGGGAATGGGAGAGGGAGAAGCAGGCTCCTGGGATCCTGGGTCAGGACCCTGGGATCATGACCTGAGCCAAAGGCAGACTCTGCTTAACCAACTGAGACACCCAGGTGCCAGAAACTTTTTGTAATTGGACTTTGGTGCTACTGATTTGGTTCATTTGTTGTCTGTAGTACTGCTCCAGTATAGAAACTGGCAAATAGTGTAAAAAGTTGAGGAGTAGGGAGACTGGTTTTGTCAGGGATCCCCAAGGTTGTCCCCAGGTTTGGTAATTCACTAGGAGAACTCACAGCACTTGGCATCTAGTTATCTATATGGCTGTGATTTGTGACCATGAAGGAGACAGAACTAAATTAGTAAAGGGAAAATGCACATGGGGCAAATCTATAGGAAACCAGGCACAAGCTTGCAAGAGCCTTTTCTCAGTGGAGTCTTCAAAGGGTGTGCAAAATTCTTCTAGCATTCAATTGTGACAATTATGAAATGTTGTCTACCAGGGAAGCACATTAGAGACTCAGCACCCAAGGTTTTTGTTGGAGGCTGGCCACATAAGCACCTTCTCTCTGTCATGTACCAAAATTCCAGACTCCAGGAGGTAAATATGTGTTCAGCATAAACCATATTATTTGTACAAATAGCTTAAGCACAATGAGCTCTTTTTATCAGTGCTGGAAATAGTAGGATCCTCTCAAAGTCCAAGTTCCCAGATGCCAGTCAAGGGTCAGCCTGGTAAGCAGGCCTTTCTCAGGTAGCAGTCTCTTAGGACCATTGTCTGCACATTAGTGTAGTAATAGTGACACAAATTATTGAGTATCACATACAGGCCAGGCACTGTGCTAAGTACTTTACATACATTATTTCCTTTATTCTTCAAAACAAATGTCTTATTAGTGCCCCCACTTAAAAAATGAGTGATGCCAGGCTTAGAAGGTTTTAAAAACTTGTACAAGGTCATTCGCTAGTGAATTGCAAGGCTATCTCTTTAAAGCCTATCTCTGAAACAACCTTGATATTCTGGGGAAAATTAGGAAAAAGTCTATTAGATTTCTCTGTAACACAGATAAAGCTTTATTTTAAAGCTTTTGAGAATACTTTTTAAAGATTTTATTTATTTATTTGTTTAGAGCAAGGGGGGAGGGGTGTAGTGAGAAGGAGAGAGAGAATCTCAAGCTGACTCCACACTGAGGACGGAGCCCAACGTGGGGCTCAATCTTATGACCCTGAGATCGTGACCTGAGCTGAAATCACCAACTGAGCCACCCAGGTGCCTCAAGAATGTTTTTACGTACTACTTTCAGTTATGATTTTTTTTTTTTAATTTTCTTTTTAGTAGAAGAAAATTAGCACTAGGCAGGGTTTTTGTCCTGGCTCTGCCATTACATAATTGGATTTTATAAAACAGTATTCTTCTACCCATTTATCTCTTTACACTCTTAACTCCTCCTTTGTCATTTCTATTTCAACCCAGCACACCTCTGATCTTTTACCTCATGCCGTGAATTCTCCTTCCTTCAGTTACAACTTTATTATAGTTCCCAACTCCACTCTCTTGATGGGTGACTTTCCTATTTGATTCTACCCTTGGACCTTAATGTTTTATTTAGCAGGCATCATGGGTATATTTAAAACGTGTAGCTTTGTATCTTCTCTAGGACCAAGTAAAAACTCCTTAGCTTGGAGTACAAAGTATGTGATGCCATTTTTCCTTGTCTTCCCTCTTTCCTTCCTCCACCTGCTGCTGTGTCTTCGACCTACAGTTGCTCTTTCACGTTGTGCCTTTCTTAATATTGTTCGGTCTACTTGGAGTGATACATTCCTCTACCAGCCCACAAGGGTCCATCTGTCCATCCCACTATCTATTTTATACATCAAAAATATGTTGAGTACCTAGCAAATACCCATCTTTTCTTTTCTTTTTTTTTTTTAAATTTTATTTATTTATTCTTGAGAGTGCGCACGCGCACACACAAGCAGGGGAAGTGGCAGGCAGAGGGAGAGGGAGAAGCAGGCTTCCTGCTGAGCAGGGAGCCCAAGGTGAGACTATCCCATGACCCTGGGATCATGACCTGAGCTGAAGGTAGACGCTTAACTGACTAAGCCACCCAGGCGCCCAATACTCATCTTTTCTAACTCACCTCAGTGCCTACCTTCTCTGAAGGCTTTCCTGTATCCCTCCCACCAAAGGTAGAATCCCTACCCCACCTCAGTCCCCTGCACCCTATACATATTTTTGTTGCTGGCATCTTGGTTACCTGCCTTTATTTACATATCTGTGTCCCCCATTGGACTTTAAGCTCTTTGAGGTCATGTCTCATTGCTTTTCCATCTTTGTATTTCTGAGGGTCTAGAGCAGAGCTTGAGTACTCAGTACCAGCTGGAAGAATCAAAGGAGGGATGGGCAAGCCTCAACCTTTAGAAGCAGGCAGGACAGGTTTATCTTAAACATATATCGTGAACAACCAGAAAGGTTGTCACACTGCTCCTGTGTAGCAGAGTCGGTATCTGAGTCTCTCCTATTACGCCATGCATGCTTCTCTTGTTTTATTCAAACATCCTTTGTAATGTGATGCTTGGAATTTTATTTTTCACCCAGGTTAACTGTCAGGATGGTGGAGGCAATCAGTTATAAGTATAATCATGCCTGTTTCTTGAATACCCTGATCAACCTCCCATATTTCCGTCTTTTGGGTCATATAGGGTTGTTCGCTTGACCAACCCTGGGAACCTGGGGACTATTAGTAATAGAGGGATAAGAGCCTATTAAGGCTCTGAGATGATGCGATGTTTGTGCTTTAGTTATTTATCTTTAGACTAAGTAGACCTCCCAGTGGGAAGCATAGCTTTACAGGGCCCTTCTAATCACTGCCTCAACATGTAAAACTTCCAGCACTTCTTCGGATTCTGGGGAGTGGGTGTGGAGTGGAAAAAATAGTTTCTTTTACAGGTCAGTTGGAAGCATTTACATCAGACTTTAGAGGTTACCAGGTAGTTCACCAGCTTGGAAAAGTGGGATGGCTCTAAATACCCCACAGACAGTATAGTGGTTAGTATACCAGGGTGTTTTTTTGGCTCTGAAAATGCTCAACTATATTATCCCATGAAAACTCATTTTCTTATTGGAGTTGAGTTTCTTTGTTTCTGAAAGTAGGTTGTATCAGCTCCTTGTCTTGTGCCTCAGTTTCCTTTCTCATGTTTCTTCTATCACTTCTCATTCATATCTGTTTTCTTACCGACTGTCCTGGATCTGAGTTTCATCATTAGTCACGTTAAAGAGCCAGGATGCAGGTCTGAAGTCCTAGGATCTGCTTTACCCCCTTAATTTGCCAAATTAATCTATTTTTATATACTAATATTCACTTTTTTTTTTTTCTCTAGGAGGTGGAAACCTATTTAAGACAGAAGCAGGGAGAATACCATTCCTAAAATTTTCTGGCTTTTTATTTTGCGGTAGTTTCAACTTACAAGAAAGTTGGAAGAATAGTATAAGGAACTCCCAAGTAACCTTTACTCAGATTCACAAATTGCCTCTAGTTGCCCCATTTGCTCTGTCATCTTGGTCTCTGTCTTTCTCTTTAATTGCGTGTTGTTTTCTGAACCATTTGAGAGAAAGTTGTAGACATTGCCCCTTTTACCATTTGAAAGATCTCTGTGTATTGTCTAGGACAAGGGCATTCTTTTTTCTAAGCACAGTATGATGATCAATGTCAGGACCGTTTACACTAATACAACACTATTATCAAATCTGGGGTCCATGGTAAAATTTCATTCATCATGCCACTGGTGACTTCATAGCTATTTCTCAACCTCCTCCCTTTGCCAAGCCTGGGATCTAATCCCAGGTGATGTATTGCATTTGGTTGGTCAAGACATAAAGTTTTTTAATGTCCATGGTGCAAGGAGGAGAAATGTGTGGAAGAGATGCTGTTTTTTGTTACGTACTATAAAATGCCAACTATCTTAAGAATATTCAGTGATTGTGTGTGCATGTCCACAAACGTGAAATCAGATTTAAAAACCGTTATAGTCTGTTCTTCTCTCATTCTCATGGTCATCATTAGAAGCTGAAGATGCCCCTCCTGCCAAAGAAATTATTTTAGTCTGGTCCACTAGGATGAGTAAAAGTCACGTATTCCTGTTTCCATATCCTCCTCCCACCTTCAGTTTTAAGTTTTTCTTCTTCCGTGTTAAAACAGTTGCTGGGCACATGAATATGTTCTGAAGAACAGTACAGTATCAGTAATTACTAGTAAACGAAGAGGGCATTTAATCAAAGGTTTAGTCCTCATGCTACTTACAAATAGAAATAATAAAAATAGTTTAGATCTTGCAAAACACTCCTGGATCTGGCTATGATAGCTGTGTTTTCTTCATTGATTATTTGTATTATGATGAGACAAAGAGTATAAGGAAAATCAGTATTTTTGGTCAGAAATGGTATTACCTAGTGTTTATTTGCAAGACTTAGCTCTCAGTGGGGTGCCTGGGTGGCACAGTTGGTTAAGTGTCTGACTCTTGGTTTCAGCTCGTTATATCTCGGGGTCACTGGATCGAGCCCCGCGCTGGCTCAGCACAGCATCTGTTGGAGATTCTCTCTCTCCCTCCCTCCCCCTCTGCCCTTCCTTCACCATGCAAGCTCTTTCTCTCTTTAAAATAAAGAAATCTTAAAGAAAAAAGACTTAGCTCTCAGCAATTTTTAGTGATATCAAAAAGTCAAATTTCCCTCAAAGTTTTATTTAGCAATTTTCCCACTGAATATATTCAAAAGACTGTGTCATAGGCGCTGAAGGGAGTTAGGAAAAGACCAGTTCTCAGAATGTTTGGAAATGGCATCACAGTTGAAATAAACATAGTGTTTCTCCTTACTTTTGTTTTCCCACCTGTCTATCTTGAAAGAAACTTCTCTGAATTGGAAATGTGTGAAACTTCTTGCAGTTTTTGAAAAAAAGAACTATGTTTGACATCATGATTTTTGTAACATGCAAGTTTTATTTTTCTCTGTTGCATCATGAACTATTGGGTTGGGGATTCTTAGAAGTCTTTGAAGCTACTTCTGTAATTAGTAGTTTCTAGTAAGTGTTTGTTGGTGAAGATAGGTATGACAGCACTTATCCTGAGGGACACTTAAAGAGAACAAACTATATGTGTGGAGGAAGCTTTGGTGGCCAAAGTGTAGATTCTATGGATTTTAGGGGGTGGTGAAGGTTGGGGAAGGGTTGGAGGCCTCCACTTGGCCAAGAGTTGGAGTATGAGCAATGTTGAGCAGGGAGTGCCCATTCCATACAGTGGGAGCAGCATGTGCAAAGGCCCTGGAGTATAAGGGGATTTGGTGTGTTTGTGGAATGTTCCATTCTAGACCTATATAGATTTCTGTAACTGACAATTACCCATACAAGGTGATAATTGATTTGTTAGTAATAAAGAAGAATTGTACAATTTTATTTTATTTTTTTAGAATTATACAATTTTAGAGCTTGAAGGTATTATAAAGAATGACCCTCAAATTTTTCACTTGTGGGAACTGAGGGTAAGATGACAGTCTGCTCGAGTTCACCCAGTAAGCTGATTGCTAAACCTGGACCACAACTCAGACCTGAATGTTCCTGAGTTAGCCTCTGATTGTACTGCCTTAGTTCTGGGAAGGATGCGTTTGGGTTGCCCAAGTAGGTGAGAGCACTGACACAATGGGTACAATATAGTTATTCACAGAACAGACACCTTCTGTGACTGTTCGGGCACCTTTGCTTAAAAATACTGATCACTTCTCTGCCTTTGCAGCTTTGCTCTTGTTGCACATAATAGTTTCCTTCCCTTTATCTCTAGTCCTCCCCTCTCCCTGCATATAGGTTATAAGTGTCTTGCCCTTTTAAAATTACTGTTAAATTTATTTGTATTTTTATTATTATAGTCTTTTTTTCCCCCTCATGAACTACGTAATAATCTCCTTGAGGGCAAAGTTTGTTGCCTCATAATTAAAACATATCACACAATGCCTTGCACCCATTAGGTTCTCAAAAAAGTTTTTGTTGGCAATAATTATGATGGAGGTGGTCAGTTAGTGTTTTGGGGAAGCAAAAAGATATTTAGGGACATTGTGATAGTTACTTCTCACACGACTTTGTTTCTTTTCTTTCTTTCTTTTTTTTTTTTTTAAGGAGGTGCATTATTTAGAAACAGTTTAGAAACAAAACTGCCTTCTTATTTGGTATTTATTAGTGTTATCCTCTACCCCAAACTAAAATGTGGACATTATTTTAAACAACTAGAGCTTGGACTCTCAGAAGAAAACCTACAGCAATTTGAGAAAGTGAAACTGCATGTTGAGCTGTTTCTGGGTTGTTTAGGACATGCTAAGTCTTAGCCATTGGTTGATGCTGGTCAGGTGCACATAGAGAACTATCTGACGGGAGCTTAGAAACACCTGTGTTATTCAGCAATTGATTCTATTAGGAGAACTCCTGCCATTATTGGCCTTTAGGTTTTGTGAATACACAGTACTTCTAAGATAAAATATTAAAGTTTGCTGATTACTACTTCAGATAATTAAAACATTGTTATAGTCTTATTACTGAAGCTCATTTACCTTTTCAATTATTTTTTTAAAGATTTTATTTATTTATTTGACAGAGATAGTGACAGCCAGCGAGAGAGGGAACACAAGCAGGGGGAGTGGGAGAGGAAGAAGCAGGCTCACAGCAGAGGAGCTTGATGTGGGGCTCGATCCCATAACGCCGGGATCACGCCCTGAGCTGAAGGCAGACGCTTAACCGCTGTGCCACCCAGGCACCCCTACCTTTTTAATTTTTAATCATAGAGAATTGACTATAATACTTGCATGATTCCATGTTACTAAACACCTAAAATGAAAAATTGCACCAAATATAGTTGTTTGTTAAATAAAATTCAGTGAGGGGCACCTGGGTGGCCCAGTGGTCAAGCGTCTGCCTTTCGCTCAGGGCATGATCCTGGCGTTCTGGGATCGAGCCCCACATCAGGGTCCTCCGCTGGGAGCCTGCTTCTTCCTCTTCCACTCCCCCTGCTTGTGTTCCCTCTCTCGCTGGCTGTCTCTCTCTTTGTCGAATGAATAAATAAAATCTTAAAAAAAATAAAATAAATAAAATTCAATGAGTAAGTAAGAGACTTAAATGAAATGTCTAGTAATTTTTAATAGATTGTGGGAAGGGAATTCCCCTTTGCCCTGATTATCCTAGTTGTATGAGAAAACTTTTTTCCATTCTCTCTTTATTCCACATAACCACATAGGTATAGCTGTTCCTTAATTTTATTTGCTACAGCAAAAAGGAACATGGATAGGTATAATTCCCTGCTCATGAGATTGTAAACTGAATTTTTCTCATTTTAGAGGAATGTGTACATTATATATCTATATATATCTATATATATCTATATATATCTATATATATCTATATATCTGCATATTTATGAATTATATATAGAATTATATGTTATAGAATTTATAAATCATAAACACTTATGGATTTATGAAATTATTTAAATATATATTAATATGTTGTTTATATATTTCCTGGCAGAAGAGAGGCCATAAGTCCATACGCTTTTATTTGTTATGTAGGACTCACATCACTTGTTTTAGTTTATTCATTATTTGTACAACAAAGACTTACTGAGTATGTATAGTATGCTAGAGATGGAGGAATTAAAAGATGCATGATTCTGGCTTTCTTAAGCTTATAGTCTGGTTAAGCTCTAGTTCTACTTTTATAAGTTCATGATGACACATTTTCTTATGCTGGATTGCTCTACTGTGGAGCTGGAGTTCTCATCCTTGTGTTCCACGGTTGTATGACTCTTTTTTCTTTTTTTTAAGATTTTATTTATTTATTTGACAGAGAGAGACAGCCAGTGAGAGAGGGAACACAGCAGGGGGAGTGGGAGAGGAAGAAGCAGGCTCCTAGTGGAGAAGCCTGATGTGGGACTGGATCCCAGAACGCTGGGATCATGCTCTGAGCCGAAGGCAGACGCCTAACAACTGCGCCACTCAAGCGCCCCTTGCCTGTGACTCTTGAACTTGACTTGCCCTTGGGTTTCCACGTGTAAATGGGTGGTTGCACATACAGGATTTCAAGGTTTCCTTCTGTTCTTCAATTTTACTTAGTTTAGATTTCACAAAAGTACAGGGGTTTTGCATGCATACTTGCAATGCTTTGTTCTCTGTAATATCTCCGTAAAGTGTATCTGACGATAACCAACACATTTATCCACCATATATTTTACAAGTGAAGAAACTGGGGGACAAAGTCAGCTCATCTCTGAATTGACATCTCCTTTGACTAGGTGAACTAAGATGTCTTATCTTTCTGGCGAACGTGCTATCTGTTAAACCGCATTGTGCTACTGACCGCAAAGGGGGACTTCCTTAAACATAACTCCACTGACCACCTGTATACATAGTTTCCTTCCTCCTTCCCTGCTTTGGCTTTATGTATCAGACCTTTAAAAGGGAGTTCTTTTAACATTGTTGATTTGTGTTTCTTTTTTCCTCACTGCCCTCCTGGGAGGTGGTGGGAGTCCTAGGCTTGCAAGTAAATTTGAGTTTGTGGAAGAGAGACCTACGTGAAGAAAATATTTCTGGGAGTGGTTATATGAAAGAGGTTGAAAAGGGTTATACTTAGATGGTAACTCTTAAGGACTTTAAAGTGGGTTTGGTTAAATAGTTCATTTCAGAAATACTTGAAATCATTCTTCACAGAAAAAACTCAAAAATAACTCAACATGAATTTATTCACGTTCATAGTCAATCCCAACAGGAGAGACCAGTGTCACAGTTGATAAGGACCCCCTATAAATCTTCTATAATATATTATTAACTTTCCTTAGCATTTTTTACAAGAGTAAAATAAACAGAATTTTTGGGTTAGTTCAGCCCTGACTAGGATTGATTATAGCACATCATCAAGATAAATGGTAGAATTTGAATTTTCTTGGAAAAAGATGAGTAGCTTTATGCTAAAGATCCAATAGGTAATTCAGATTTTTTTTTTAAAAACACAGTCATTCCTTTATTTTCAGATGTCACATTTAATCACTTTTTAAGGATAGAGGTTGTGACTGAAATATCTGCAGGAAACAAAACCAACATCCACTGGATGAAATAGTGTATTTCCTGAGGTTCTGGAATTGGTTATCAGCAATTTTCTGTTCCCTCTTAATTATAGGGAACTTCAGTCGTGGTTTACAGCCCATTTCCCAATTAATAGAATTTCTGTGCATTCAAGAGTGAGAGATTAAGACTATGGACTCTGGAGCCAGATTACCTGGGTTTAAATCCTAAATTTATTACTTTTTAGCTGCATGACCTTGGACAAGTTACCTAACCTCTATGCCTCGTTTTCCTCATCTTCAAACTGGGGAGAAGGTAGTACCTCCCTCACAGGTTTTGATGAGGAGTGAATGGATCACTATATGGGAAGTGGTCAGGACAGCTCCTGGCATACAGTAAGTGCCATATAATCACCAGCAGTTGCTGTAATAGCTATACACACGAGGTACGTTTCATGGCCACCCACTTTTGTCTTTTTTTGTCTGCGTTTCAGGATTTTGGCTCTTGCCTCTGGCTTTTCCCATCTAGACATTGTTGGAATAAGCATAACTGTGTCATTCTCCTAGTATCACAAGGGATCCACTCTCTAAATCGATCTCTGTTGCTTGCAGTCTGTTGCATTTTGGGGTTTGTGGTAACTGGTGGAAATGCATACCTCAGAGTAGGGCTGTTTCACATTCCAGGCATCTCTGAGCCTGTGTTGGTAGAACTCTCAGAGGGGACCCTGTGCTGTGAATATTTTCCTCTGGACCTTTGTCAGTGGAGCACGGGGCAGGGTACTGGTTGTGGGAAATGTGCTGTTCCTTCACTTTGACATTTTCATTCACCAGAGGTGCATCTACTGTGAAGTGAAAGAAAAGTAAGCTTAGAGATGTAATTCCAGAGCCCTTTCTCAGGTTCCTGGAAGGACCCTAGCAGTTTTGTATTCATAATTTTGCACTGAAAAAAAGAGAGCCTTCTTCTTAAAGTGTATAAGCTTTAGGCCACTCAAAACCTGGATCCGTTTCTGCAGAGCACGGAAGACTTGATTTGTTCTAATATCTGACAATGTCTATAAATTCTGCCAGTGAGATACCCGCAGGCATCTCCACTGTACAATACCTAAGAAACAAGCACATTTCTAATATGTTCTTAAAAGTCTTCCTTTCAAGAGAAAAGTGATATGTCTGCTTCTGTTACATTTATTTCTCTTTAATACTTTGAGAGTTGTTTTTAGACGTACGAGACTTTTCGTGTTAAATGAATTCCCGAGTGTTTGATGGTTAGAACTACTCTTGTGAATAGGGTTTCATAGTATGTTTGTTCTAATTAGGTATTGTTAATATGTAGTCAAGCTCTTGATCTTTACAAATCTATTGTGTAATCGGCCAGTATACTAAGCTATTTCTAAATATGACATAGAGGCACAACTTTCTCTTACCAGCTTTGCTAGAAAAGGGTTATTTTCTATTAAATTTAATCCAAATCATGAGACGAAAACAATTTTTAAAAAGTTAACAAAAATAAAAGCATTTGAAATTGGAAGTAGGAATATACAAAAGGGTGGGGTTAAATTTTTCTTTACTGAGCAAGTTAGAAACTGTGTGCTGGAGGGAAGTATTCATGGGGGGAGGTAGAAGAACGTACACAACCAGGAACGGTGAACTTTCTGAATCGACTGAAATATAAAATTTAAAAGCACAGAAATCTAGATTTATAACTCATAATCACTACCAGTTGGTGGGGTAATAAGGTTCAAACCCAGGCCATTTGACTTGGAAGTTCCCTAGATACCGCTACCCTACTTTTCCAGAAAAAAAAAAAAATCTTTTTACTTGAATCAATTAATTTAACAAAAATATTTTAAGTGCCTATTTAGTGGTAGATGCTGTTCTAGGCTCTGAGGACACAGAGAGTATATAAAGCAAATGTCCTGTTCTCATGGACTTACATTTTAGAGGAGAAAGACAAGACAGCATACAGATAAGCCAATACGTATCTCCCACTTTGTTTGTTTTTTTGGTTTGTCTGCTTGTTTTTGGGTTTTTTTGGTAGGTGGTGGGGGGCGGGGAATGGAGATCTTAGGAAGAACAAGGCAGGCCATCTGGAAACCCCAGGGGAGGGGAAGCCAGGAATGCAAGGCCTCAAGAGGGGCAGCAAGTGCTTTCTTATCAAGGAACGGCAGAGAGGCCAAGGGGCTGGAATGGAAGGGGGAAAAGGGTGAGTTGGGGTGTGGTGGGGGAGGAGGCCGGAGACCTGGGCAAGATCACGCATGGATGGCTTTGTGGGCCACGGAAAAGACTTTGGATTTTTTTTTTTTTTAATGTGATAGGAAGATTTTAGAGGGTTATGAGTGGGTAGTGACAAAATTTGGCCCTTGCCCATCAAGACACCGGGGTGCAGTGGAACATGAAATGGCAGGGGAAGGTTTAAGGTTTAGTTTTGGCTCCCCTAGCCAGTTTGACCTTGGGGAGGTCGTTAATCCAGTCAGTGCCCCAGTTTCTACCTTAAAATGACGAAATTGGATTTATGTAATTCACCTTTTCATCTTTTCATTCACCATTTCATCTTTTTCATGGCCACATATGATTCTTAGATCTTAAAATAGTTATTAAGTGTCCACATATACTGGCAGTGGTTATTGGCTATGGGGAAGAGGAGACCCTCCCCTCCCTACTTTCTGCTCAGACTTTGGAACTTCCCTGTTCTCAGCCCTGAGCTTCACCCCTGCCTCTGAGAAGCCATGTTCTGGCGTGTGGATAGTGGTGTTTCACTGTTTTTTCAACCTGCATTTCTCTGATTACTACAGAGGATGTACAAGTGTGCGCATTTTCAGTGTCCATTGGCATTTACTTTCTGTTGAAATGCCCATTTAGATATTTTTCCTCCTTTTTTTCTCTTTTTTTAAAAAAGATTTTATTTATTTATTTATTTATTTATTTATTTATTTATTTGTCAGAGAGAGAGAGAGCGCGCGCGTGCACAGGCAGGGGAGTAGCAGGCAGAGGGAGAAGCACACTCCCTGCTGAGTAAGGAGCCCGGAGTCGGTCTCGATCCGAACACCCTGGGATCATCATAACTGACTGAGCCACCCAGGCATCCCCCTCCTTTTTCCAGTTAGGTTTTCTGCTCTTTCTTATTTATTTTTAAAAGATATATGTATTCTGAATCAAACTCCTCGTTCATATATGCTTTGCAAATATTTGTTTGCACTTTGTGTCTTATCTTTTAATTCTCCTAATGCTATTTTTTTTTTTTGCTTATTGTGGTAATATGCAGATAAAATTATAAGATTTTAACCATTTTTAAACTGTACAGTTCAGTGGCAGTAAGTGCATTCATCATGTTGTGCTATAATCACCACTCTCTAGTTCCAAACTTTTCTTTTTTTTTTTTTTAAGGTTTTATTTATTTATTTAACAGAGACAGCCAGCAAGAGAGGGAACACAAGCAGGGGGAGTGGGAGAGGAAGAAGCAGGCTCCCAGCGGAGGAGCCTGATGTGGGGCTCGATCCCAGAACACTGGGATCATGCCCTGAGCCGAAGGCAGACGCTTAACGACTGCGCTACCCAGATGCCCCCTAGTTCCAAACTTTTCACCATCCCAAACAGAAACCTTGAGAAAGTTCTGTGTACACATTGAGAAGAATATGTATTCTGGTGCTTTTGGTTGGAATGCTCTGTAAATATCTGTTAAGTCTGGGTCGCCTGGGTGGCTCAGTCAGTTAAGTGTCTGCCTTTGGGTCAGGTCATGATCCCAGGGCCCTGGGATCAAGTCCTGCATCAGGCTGTGCTTCTCCCTCTGCCTGCCTGCCACTCCCCCTGCTTGTGTTCTCGCTCTCTCTGACAAATTTAAAAAAATACATATTTGTTAAGTCCATCTGGTCTAACATGTCATCTAAGGCTGATATTTGCTTATTGATTTTCTGTCTAGTTGCTCTATCCATTGATGCAAGTGGGAGTATTAAAGACCCCTGCTATTACTGTATTTCTGTATATTTCTACCTTTACGTCTGTTAATATTTGCTTTATATATTTAGGTGCTCCTATATTAGGTGCATGCATATTTACAAATGTTATATCCTCTTGTTGGAATGACCCTTTTATCATTATGTAATACCCTTCTTTGATTCTTATTACAGTTTTTGTTTTAAAGTCTATTTTTTCTGAAATTAGTGTAGCTACCCTAACATTCTTTTGGTTCCCATTTGCATGTAACATCTTTTTCCATCCCTTCGCTTTTGGTCTGTTTGTGTCTTTACATCTAAAATGAGTCTCTTGGCCCCAGTCACTGAACTACTTCTGAGGACTCAGTGGCCTCCCCCTTGAACCCCCTTGCTTCCTGATGCTCCTTCCCCTGTGCCTGCCTTCTCCCATCACTGCCTTCCACAGGCCATTTGAACAGAGGAAAAGGAATCATATCTTATGTCTGCTATCTGGACCCTCCACTCTTTCAACGTCTTTGCTGATTGCAAGTAAGGGTGATGATCTGCTTCCTGCTGGCACTGAGGATTATACCCATATAAGAATCAACAGAGAAAAAGCAGGAAGACCCTTAATACTATCCAAGGGATTGCTGATGATTATGATAGAAGAAACTATGAAAGTGTTCAAGAAGAACTTTGTTTATAATGGTACTGTAATTGAACATCCAGAATATGGAGAAGTAATTCAGCTACAGAGTGACCACTGCAAGAACATATGCCAATTCAGAGAGATTGGACTAGCGACTGAGGACAACCAGCTGAAGGTTCAGGGTTTTAAGTGCTTTTGGCTCAGTGAAGTTTAAGTGAGGATTTCCTTGAAATGAGTAGAATTTCCCTTCTGTCTCTTGTCACAAGTTTAAAAACCTCACAGCTTGTATAACGTAACCATTTGGGATATGCTTTTAACTTGGACTAGTGTAACTCCGTCATGAAATAAACTGAAAAGAGCCAAAAAGAAAAAAAAATGTGAGTCTCTTATAGGCAGCATTATAGATAGGTCTTAGTTTTTTGTTTTTTTTTTTTTTATCCATATAGCCATTCAGTGTCTTTTGATTGGAGAATTTAGTCATTTACATTTAAAGTAATTATTGATAGGTATGTACTTACTGCCACTTTGTTAATTGTTTTCTGGCTTTTTTTATAGTTCCTTTTCTATTCCTTCTTTCTTCTCTTGCTCTCTATCATTTGATGCCTTTCTTTCATGGTATACTTATATTTCTTTGTCTTTATCTTTTATGTATTTACTGTAGGTTTTTGCGTTGTGATTATCCTGAGGCTTACATATAACAACTTATATGTTTTAAGTTGATAACAACTTAAGTTTGATCATATTCTAAAACTCTACATTTTTACTCTCCCCCCTTGCTTTGTGTTTTTGATGTCACATTTTACACTTTTAATCTTATGTATCCCTTACTAATAATTGTAATCATAGTTATTTTTACTATTCTTATCTTTTAATCTTCAGACTGCATTTTAAGTGATTAACCCACTACCTTTACTATATATTTACCTTCCCAGTGAGATTTATTCTTTCATGTTTTCTTGTTCCTAATAGTACCCTTTACTTTCAGCTCAAAGATGAATTCTTTTAACATTTCTTGTAAGGCCATGGGGCACCTGGGTGGCTTAGTCGGTTAAGCAGCCAACTCTTGATTTCAGCTCAGGTCATGATTTCAGGGTCCTGGGGTCAAGCCCCACACTGGACTGTGCACTCAGTGGGGAGTCTGCTTAGGATTTTCTCTCTCCCTCTTCCTCTGCCCCTCCCCCTGTGCTGTCTCTCTCTCTGAAATAAATAATTAAATCTTAAAAAAAAAAAAACCAAACCACATTTCTTGTCAGTCCAGTTTAGTGGTGATGAACTTGTTTGGCTTTTGCTTTTATGAAAAACTCTATTTCTCCTTTAATTCTGAATAACTTTGTTGGGTAGAATATTCTTTGTTGGAAGTTTTTTCTTTCAGCTCTCCGATTTTATTGTGTCACTCTATTAAGGACTGTAGAGTTTCTCCTGAAATATCTGATAGTCTCATTGGATTTCCCTTGTATGTAACAAAATTTTTTTCTTGCTGCTTTTAGGTTCTTTCCTTGTCTTTAACTTCTGAGATTTTAATTATAATGTATCTTGGTTTCGGTCTCTTTGGGTTCATCTTATTGAATTCTGATCTTCCTGGCTCTGGATGCATGTTTCACTTCCCATATTAGGAAAGTTTTCAGCCATTATTTCTTTAAATAAGATTCTGCCCCTTTATCTCTCTCTTCTCCTTCTGGGATCCCTATAATGTGAATGTTAGTCTGTTTGATATTTTTCCATAAGTCCCTTGAGCTGTCTTCACTTTTTTAAATTCTTTTTTCTTTTGGCTGCTCTGATAGGGTGACTTCTACTGCCTTGTCTTTGAGTTCACTGATGTTTTCTTCTGCTTCATCTAGTCTGCTGTTGAACCCCTCTAGTGTATTTCTCAGTTCAGTTATTGTATTATCCAGCTCTGTGACTTCCACTTGATATTTTTGTATATTTCCTATCTCTTTGATGAAGCTCTCACTGGGTTCATCCATTCTTCTCCCAGTTTAATGAGCATCTTTATAACCATTACTTTGAACTCTTTATTGGGTAAATTACTTACTTCTATTTTATTAAGGCTTTTTTCTTAGGTTTTATCTTGTTCTTTAATTGGGAACATATTCCTCTCTTTCTTCATTTTTCTTGACTCTCTCTTTTGGTTTCTATGCAGTAGGTGAAACACCTACTTTTCCCAGGTCTAAAGGAGTGGTTCCATGTAAGACATGAACTTTGTCATTCAGCCTTGCTCTAGATCTTGTTTGTGCTTGCCCAAGCAGCCTGTTATAATTTTAATATCTCCTAGTAGTTGAGGATGTGCCAAGACCTGTCAGTATCTCAAAGGGGAAGAGGATCTCAGCATCTAGATTTAGGCTGATTGGGAGCCAGACCCATAGACAACAGCTTTTAAAAGTATGCAAATATACAAAATCCTACTGGACCACAAGCATAAGCCCCACTGGCCACCAGAGCCAAGCTAGCTGGAGGTGTCCTTTGGGCAGCAGTTGCAAAAATTGGGGCTCCAGATGAGTATATAAGCTATTTTCTTGGAGAAGTTTTTTTTCTGGGATAGATCTTGTAGTAGAAACAAGTCTAAATAAATTTAAGAGAATTAAAATCATATCAAGCATCTCTTCTGATCACAGTGGTATGAAAGTGGTAATCAGTTATGTGAAGAAAACTGGAAAATTCACAAATATAAGGAGATTAAACATCATGCTGCTGAACTACCAGTGGGTCAAAGAAGAAATCAAAAGAGAAATAAAAAAAACATGTTGAGGCAAATGAAAATAAAAATATGACATACCAAAATTTATGGAATACAACAAAAAGTTTCTAAGAGGGAATACATAGTGATAAATGCATACCTCAAGAAACCAGAAAAGTCTAAAATAAATATCCTAACTTTATACCCCAAAGAACTAAAAAAAGAAGAACAAATGAAGCTCAAAGTTAGAAGAAGGAAGGAAATAACAAAGATTATAGCAGAAATAAAAGAAATAGGGACTAAAAAAGCAGTAGAAAAGATCAGTGAAGTTAAGAGCTGGTTCTTTGAAAACATAAAATCAACAAAGCTTTAGCTGAACTCATCAAGAAAAAAGAAGGCTCAAAGAAATAAAATGAGAAACAAAAGGGCCGTTAATAACTGACCACAGAAATGCAGAAGATCATAAGAAACTAGTATGAACAATTTTATACCATCAAATTGAACAACTTAGAAGAAATTAATAAAGTCCTAGAAACACACCCCCTACGAAGACTGAATCATGAAGAAATAGAATATCTGAACAGACCAATTACTTGCAAGGAAATCAAATCAGTAATCAAAAACTTGTTGACAAACAAAAGCCCAGGACCCGTTGGCTTTACTGATGAATTCTACCAAATAGTCAAAGAAGAATTAATACCAATCCTTCTCAAACTCTTCCAACAAAGGAAGGAACTCTTCCAAACTCATTATATAAGGCCTGCATTACCCTGATACTAAAACCAGACAAGAATGTCACAAGAAAAGAAAATTATAGAGCAATATCCCTTATGAACATAAATGTAAAAATCCTCAACAAAATATCAGTACACTGAATTTAACAATACGTTAAAAGTATTAATATGCCATGATCAAGTGGAACGTATTCCAGGGATTCAAAGCTAGTTCAACATCAGCAGATCAGTCAGTGTAACTTGCCACATTAACAAAACGATGGATAAAAGTCATATGATCATCTCAATAGATGCAGAAAAAGCATTTGACAAAATTCAAATTCCATTTATGACAAAAACTCTCAACAGGGGTGCCTAGGTGGCTCAGTTGGTTAAGTGCCTGCCTTCGACTCAGGTCATGATCTCAGGGTCCTCAGATTGAGCCCTGTGTTGGGCTGTCTGCTCAGTGGGAATTCTGCTTCTCCCTCTCCTTCTGCCCCTCCTCACACTCAAGCTCTCTCTCTCTCGCAAATAAATAAAATCTAAAAAAACAAAAACAAAAACAAAAAAACCCATCCCTCAGCAAAGCAGATATAGAGGGAACATATCTCAACATAATAAAGGCCATATACGACAAGCCCACAGCTAACATCATACTCAGTAGTTAAAAGCTTTAAAGCTTTTTGGTCTAAGATCAGGAACAAGGCAAGGATGTCCACTCTCACCAGTATTACTCAACATAGTAGTGGAAGTCTTAGTCAGAACAATTAGGCAAGAAAAAGAAATAAAAGATATGCAAATCGGAAAGGAAGAAGTAAAACTATCACTATTTGCAGATGACATGACATTATATAAAAAAAAACTCTTTAGAATCCATAAAAAACTGTTAAAACTAATAAATGAATTCAGTAAAGTTGTAAGACACAAAAGCAATACAAAAAAAATCTGTTGCATTTCTACACACCAATAAAAAACTATCAGAGACATTAAGAAAACAAACACATTTAAATTCCATCAGAAAGAGGGTTCCTGGTTAGCTCAGTCAGTTAAGTGGCGGCCTTTGGCTCAGGTCATGATCCCAGGGTCCTGGGATCGCATTCCATGTCAGGCTCTCTGCTCGTCAAGGGAGCCTGCTTCTCCTTCTGCCTGCTGCTCCCCCTGCTTGTGCAAGCTCTCTTTCTCTATCAAATAGATAAATAAAATCTTTAAAAAAAATAACATCAAAAAGAATAAAATTCCTAGGAATCAATTTCACCAAGGAGGTAAAAAACCTGTTTGCTGAAAACTACAAGATATTAATGAAAGAAATTGAAGATACAAATAAATGGAAAGATATTCCATGCTCATGAATTGGAGGAATTAATATTGTTAAAATGTCTATACTAACCCAAAGTGATTTATATATTCAATGCAATTCCAATGAAAATTCCAATGGCATTCTTCATAGAAATGGTACAATCCTAAAATTTTTGTGGAAACACAAAAGACTCCAAATAGCCAAAGCAATTTTGAGAAAGAAGAACAAACCTGGAGGTATCACACTCCCTGATTCCAAACTGTATTACAAAGATTTGGTAATCAAAACAGTATGTGGTACAGGCATAAAAACAGACATATAGATTTATAGATTAATAGAACAGAATAGGAGCTCCCAAATAAACCTACGCATATATGGTCAATTCATTTATGAGAAGGAGCCAAGAATACACACTGAGGAAAGGACCATCTCTTTAATAAGTGGTGTTTGGAAAACTGGACAGCCACATGCAATAGAATGAAATTGGACCACTTTCTTATACCATATACAGAAATTAACTCAAAGTGGGTGAAAGACTTGAACCTAAAACCTGAAACCATAAAAATCCTAGGTGGTAATCTTTGATATAGTCTTGGTGATGATTTTTTGGATATGACACCACAGGTAAAGGCAACAAAACCAAAAATAAACAAAGGAGACTACATCAAACTAAAAAACTTCTGCACATCGAAGGAAACCATCAACAAAATGAAAAAGCAACCTACTGAATGGGAGATAATATTTGCAAATCATATATATATGATAAGGGGTTAATATCCAAAATATATAAAGAATTCATACAAGTCAATAGCAAAAAAACAAAAAACAAACAAACAAAAAAAACCAACCCCCCCAAAACCAATCTGATTTAAAAATGGGCAGATCTGAATACATATTTTTCCAAAGTAGATATACAGATGGCCAACAGGTACATGAAAAGATGCTCAGCATCACTAACAATCAGGGAAATGCAAACCAAAATCACAATGAGAAATCACTTCACACCTGTTAGAATGGCTATAATCAAAGACACAAGAAATAACAGATATTGGTGAGGATGTGGAGAAATGGGATCTCTTGTGCTTTTTGGTGGGAACGTGAATTGGTGCAGACACTATGGAAAACAATATGGAAGTTCCTTAAAAAATTAAAAATAGAACTACCATATGATCCAGCAATTCCAGGGTATTTATCTGAAGAAAAAAAAACCACTAACTCAAAAAGATATATGCACCCCCCCATGTTAATTGCAGCATTATTTACAGTAGCCAAGATAAGGAAACAACCTGAGTATTCACCAATGGATGAATGGATAAAGAGGATGTGGTATGCATATATAATGGAGTATTATTCAGCCATAAAAAAGAATGAAATCTTGCCATTTGCAACAACATGGATGGACCTCAAGGGCATTATGCTAAGTGAAATACATCAGTCAGAACAAGACAAATACTGTATGATTTCTCTTATAGGTGGAATCTAAAAAATATAACCAAAAACCCAACAGTGACAAGAAAACCAAACTTATGGATATAGAGAACTGATTGGTGGTTGCCCAAGGTGGGGTTTGGGGGTGGGAGAAATGGGGGCAGGGAATGAAATATTTAAAATAATTTAAAAATAATGTGATCAGGAGCAAAAAAAATCACAACAAAACTTAGAATTCATGGTTTCTCTTATTTTACATAAAAATTCATTAAAGTATCTTTTGAAAGTAAAAATGAGCTGCTTTCCCATACATTCCGAGAGATAATCCATTGATTCCTAAATTGCAATAAAAATTGCATCTCCTTTATAGGGACACCTGCACATCACTAGAAATATTTTTTCTGTGTGTTTTTATTGAGAAAGAAGTTTAGATTCTTTGCTAATTGTTTTTAGTCCCTAAATTTAAATTACTAAGCTCTACACATAACATTCTGCACTTTTACCGCTAGCATTTAAGAGTCTCTATGACTATCAAATGTAAGAATCAGGAATCAGCAAACTTGGGGTCCAGTGCTGGTTTGGTCTTTGGGGGCCAGGGAGTCACATAATTACTTGAAGCTCAATAATCTTGTGCCTGCAGGACAGAGGCAGAAGGAGTAGCATCTGCCTTACCTATTTCACACAGTTGTGAAAATCTTATTAGAAAATGGTAGTGAAAACATTTTACATCTTTAAAAAAATAGTTATCATTATTAATGCTCATTTGATTGTCATTATCAATCATCTGAAGTCAGAAAATATTAGATCATATAAATCCAGATGGCACAAAATTATGTAATTAACACTTGAAAAACTGTATGTAGCTTTGGTCATACCTCAAAACAGAGGAGAGAAGAAAAAAAAAAACAGCTGGAAGCTATCAAGAAGTTCACTAAAATATTCAAAGGGAAGGGCTGCCAGTGTAAACAAATAGAGTAAACATGGTAGAATCCTAAAGACTGATGATACAAGGAAGGCCACAAGAGGAAAGCAATGGATTTAAAAAAAAGAAAAGAAAAAGAAAAAGAAAGAAAGAAAGAAAGAAAGAAAGAAAGAAAGAAAGAAAGAAAGAAAGAAAGAAAGAAAGATTATACACATTAAGCAGTCAATCCCTATTCCCCCCTCTTCCCTGCCTTTGGCAACCATTAATCTGCCTCCTGTCCTTATAGATTTGCCTATTCTGGATGTTTCCTATAAATAGAATCATATAATATGCTACTTTTTGTGTGTCTGGCTTCTTTTACTTGGCAAAATGTTTCCAAGATTCATTCATATTGTAGCATGTATCAATACCTCCTTTCTTTTTATAACTAAATACTATTCTATTATATGGATATATCACATTTTGTCTATTCATTCATCCGTTGATGGATATTTGAGGTTGGTTTTACTCTTTGGCTATTGTGAATAGAGCTGCTCTGAATATTCATGTACACATTTTTGTGTGGACCTATGTTTTCATTTCTCTTGCTATGTCATTGGGTAACTATGTTTAACATTTTGAGGAATTGCTAGACTGTTTTCCAAGGGGGCTGCAATATTTTATATTACCCCCAGACATGTATGAGGGTTTCAGTTTCTCCACATCCTCAGTAAGATACTTGTTATTATGTGTCTTGTTGATTCTAGCCATCCTACTTAGTGTGAAGTGGTGGCTCCTTGCGGTTTTGATTTGCATTTCCTTTATGGCTAATAGTGTCGAACACCTTTTCATGCAGCCTTTTCTTTTTAAAATGCATATATGCTTGCTGTCTTTGGTTAGGCAAAAACAAAACAAAACAAAAAAACAAAACCAAACAAACCTGTCTGGCAGGAATTCCATCTTTGATTTTTTTATGAAGGGTTCAGTGGTGTAGTAAATGTTTAGCAATTGGTAGTTGAAGGAGAAGCCCTAATTGTTAGGGTTTGCCAGTTTCTGGGGTGTAAATACTCCCACCGTGGTAGATTTCCAGCCACCAACATGACATTGAAAGTGGAGCAGGGAATTGGTATGCTCGGTAGGCTCTCATGAACTGGCGTGAGCTGACTCTATTGCATCAGCGGAGTGAAGTGAGCCTCATTAGGGCTCCCTGGTATTGTGCAGGGTGGGCACTGCACAACTGTAGCGCTGCCATTCACATATTAGTCTAACGAGGAAAGGATATAGTGTCATTGAGTGTCTACTACATATTTAATCTTCACCACAGTCTTTTGAGGCAGGCTTTACTGTCTTATTTTCAGAGAAATCCATGGTTTAGAGAACATGTTAACTAACTCAATGATTCACAGCTAATAAGCATCAAAGTTGGGATTTAAATCAGGTCTTTCTTACTCTAAAACTTATACCAGTTCATCAGCTATTTTGGAGGGATGCAGGGGGTGTCTCCAAGACCACTCCCAGGTTCCATTAATTGCTGGGGGTCTCATAGGACTCACCATATTGTTTTACTCATTACTACCATTTGTACCAGCAAAAGGATACGCTGTAAAATCAACAAAGGGTAAAGGCACATGGGGTAAAGTGCAGAGGAGACCAGGCGCAAGCTTGGAAGAGCCCTTTCCCAGTGGAGTCACATAGGTCATTCTTAAAACCTCCAGCAGTGAGTTGTGACAATACATGAAATATCCGGAAGCTTATTGGAGATTCACTCTGTGCTCAAGGTTTTGTTTTTTTTTTTTGTTTTTTTGTTTTTTTTGTTACTGGGGACGGGCTAGTAATACAGGCACCCTCTGTCTAGCATGTACCAAAAAGCAGGTGTTCAGCATAAGCCATATTGTTTGTACCAACAGTTTAGGCACAATGAGCTATTCTTACCAGTGCTGAGAATGGTGGGACCTTCCCAAGGTCCAAGTTCCCAGATGTCAGCCAAGGGCCAACTGTAGAAATACAAGGAGGCCTTTCTAAGAATAGCAGTCTTGAGCCTGCTCTGTTAACTCTTTTCAGCACACTAACTAAATGCAAAAATAGGAAAGAAAATTGAGAAAGTCCAAAGAATATGCTTGCTTATATCTTACAATGTCTGCCTTCCCCTCCCAGTGCCTGCATACAACTTGATATATGGTGGGTTGCTAATTATGGCTTCCTGAGTTGTGCACATCCTCATTTTGATACTCAGCTTCTGTGTGTGTGTGTGTGTGCGCACGTGCGTGTGTGCGCATGCCTGCTCTGTCTGGAAAACCTCTGTGCTTGAAAGGTTCTCTATGTTGACCCAAATCATGCTTAATTGTGACTGCTTAGCCCCAGACATTTCACTGTAGCTTCATAACCAGACTCTGAATTCTCAGTGACACTTCTCTCCTGAAAGGCCTTCATTTGAAACACTGAGGTTTGCAATTTGTGTCTCCAGTGGAAATATTGTTTCTTTTGTTCCAGTGCCCCAGACACACTGCTTCAGACTCACTTTTACATCAGTGAACTTTGACTAAAAGTGGAACAGTTTCCTACACCTGACCTCCTCCGTGTCTGGGTCCCGTGTTGGGGCCACACCTTGCTCTGTTCTCACGGGTGGGGGGCTGACTGAATTGTCTGCACAGTATCAAGGGGGACTTGCCATAGAGGAACAGGTCTGGGGAGGAACAGACCAGGATACCATGAGCTGATTAAAACCTGGGTTCCTTTTTCTCTGGGTTGCCAAACAGACCAGTTAAAGAAAAGAAAAACAACTTACCTTCTCTTTAGCTAGTTCCCTCAGTTTTCAAGTGAAGTAGAAATTATTTTCCTGCCTACGGTTTTTGCATAATTATCTTTCCACTAACTACTCTAATATAATGGCTGGAAATGTTCTTTTTTAGAGTTAAGAAAAGCAAATTATCTGAATAAAACAAGAAGCATTGGTTCTGATGTTAGACGGCCAGCGTCTGAATCCCAGGGTTTGTCATTCACTAGTTTATATGATGCAAGTCTAACAGGAACCTTAAGTACTTTGCACCTCAGTTTTCTCATCTGTGAAATGGGGACAATCTGTGAAATGGGGACAACCCTCATAGGATTGTTAGGAGATTCACTTGAGACATGCTTCTAAAACATGCACTAAAGGAATTTAAAGCAAAATCTGCCATAGAGTGAGTGAGCCTTGAAGAAAACTTAGTAATGTTGCTGTTACTGTTAAACCCTTGGTGTCTGTAAAAATCTGTTCTCTCTTTTTGACTGCTTATGCTGATTTGAGTAAATTAAATTCCTTACCCTCTACTCCACACTCCTTTAAAACTTTATTTAATTAACAATGGAAAATTTAAGATAATTGTTTGAAAGAAGTTCCAGCACGGAGGATGAAAGTCTGTTCACCTAAAAACCAGCCACCATGTGCTGGAGTTGGGCAGCCTAGTATTGCACCTGTGACTCTGACTTTGTGAGCTGACCAACCACAGACTGGCTCTTGGTTTTCTGGGGTGGGTAGGGGTGGGGGGAGGGAGGGAGGAGACTACTTTCCCCTCCTTCCCCTGGAATATAGCCCCCTCCACGTCTTGAGTCTTAGAGCCCCCTCTTGCCAGGCCAGACTGTAACGTTCTTCTTTCCCTGTTCCTCTCTCCTCTTGCCTTTTCCTTCTTCCAGCCTGCCTGTGTCTCTTAGATCCTGCTGACTTGTTCTTACATCACCTTTTGGAAGTTATCCCCCTGCCCCTGTGAAAGCCCCAAGCCCTTCTTATTCCTGCAGTGAAGAATTGGCATTTATTTCCTAATGTGAACTTCCTTTCTGGCTGCTCATTCTTGTCTCTTTCAGAAGTTCGTTGGTGTTTCTCGAGGCTCTAGTCCATGGACTTTTCTCTCCTTCTGCATTTGCTTTTAGAGGTGTCATCCATCCAGTGGCTTTGGTTAGCGCCTGGGTGCTGCCAACGACTCCAGTCTGTACTTCCCAGCCTGATATCTCTTCTGTGGTCTAAGCGTTTTCTCAGGCATCTCATATTCAACATGTCTGCAAAGAAATTCAAGGTGTCCCTGCCATCTCTGGCTCAGTGATTGTGCCATTGTCTACCCAGGTGCTTGTGCCAGAAACCTGGGAATTGGTCTAAACTTTCCCTTCTCCCGCACCCTCTCTCATGTCTGGAGTCATGACAGGTTTTGCCGATTCTGCCTTCTCAATATATCTATTCTGCCCTTCTTCGCATCTCTTTACCGCCATGATCCAAGCTGCCACTGCCTCTTCTTGGGTGAATACAGTAGCCTCTGTATCAGTTAGGTTTGAGTTAGGCTATAGACCACATAGGACCCTCAATAATAGTAGCTCCAACAAAATAGAATTTTTTTCTCTTTCAACGTTGGTGGGGGTGGGGTGGGTGGGTGAGAAGACTGGAAGCAGGCTATCCTGAATGGGGATGGTGGATCCAGCCCAGGGATCTTGGATCCTGTCTTTTCCTTCTATTGTCTTAGCTTATATATTTTATTTTGGCTCAAGATGACTGCTGGAATTCCAGCCATCTTGACTGCATTGCAGGCTGGAAGAGGGAAGAAAGACAGAAAAGCAAGAAAGGACTTCTCCCATCTGAGTTAAGTCCCTTTACCAGCTTTCCCCAGTGCCCCACACAGGACTTCTGCCTAGGTCCCATTGACTACAGTGTGGCTGCATGGCCGTTCCTGGCTGCAAAGGGAGTGGAGAAAGAGTCTTTCAGTCTCAGTATCACTGTATCCAACTAAAAGTCAGGGTTCCTTTACTGTTGAGAAGTGGATACCAGTGATAGACAATTGGGGATCTCTGCCACATCCTAATAGGCTCCTCTTTTCATGTGTGCCCTCTCCAGTCTGTTGTACACAAAGGCCATAGTGATCTTTAAAAACACAAATATAGTCATGTGCCTCCCCTGCTTAAAGCCCTTCAGGAGCTTCTCATGTCCCCAATTCAAATCTTAAAAGTCGTCAGTATGGCCTCTGGTCCAGCAGCCTGCCTCCTGTCTCCGTGAATCTGCAATTCCTTCCATTCCTCAGTCCAAACTTCCAGCTCTGCTGTCTCTCTGTTCCTTGAAAGCATCCCACTCCTTTCCATCTTTACAGCATGTACTTTTGCTATGTCCTCTGTCTAGAATCTGTGCTCCCCTCCCTCCACTGTCTGGACATCTTCTTCAAAGAGGTTTCAGCTTAAATGTCACTTCCTCAGTACAGTCTCTCTGATCTCCCAGTTTAGATTCGCTTTCCCTGTATAATATCATCTTTCACTTTTACTTTGTACCACCTAACTCGAATAGGTTATTGGTGCAATGATTTTTTTCAGTCTTTCTCTCTCTAATCTGTAAACTTCACAGGGTAGGTGAAGGCATGGCTTGGCAACCTGTGGCAAATAATAAATGGTTGTTGAATGACTGAATGGGATTCAGGTTTAAGGATGTATATGATGGATTTATTTTGAATCATGCTAAAGAAAGACATAAGGAGAGGTATCTGCTAGGCAGTCAGATACTCAGAATCAGGTGCAAGTAAGACGTAGGGGTTAGAGAAGTAAATCTGAAATCATCAGCTCTAGTCCATTTATCCTACAAGGAGGCAGCTTCCTAAGGGGATGTGCAGTGGGCTTTGAAGCCAGACAGATCTGCTCCGAATCCCGATCTGTCATTTACCAGTTGTGACATCAGGCAGTTGATAAAACTCTCTGAGTCTCATTTTCTTTCTCTGGAAATGGAGAAAATACCTACCCTGCAAGGCCATTTGTATGTGAGTATCTGGCAGATGGGAATATTACACATTTTTCTGTCTGATTGGTTAAAAAAAATCTTAAGAAGGGAAATATTTCTACTTGAAAAGCAGACAATGGAGAACGTTTTGTCACTTCCTGGTCATCCTGAGTGCTGTACAACCCTTAGCATAGTGAAAATAAAGACTGCTTTTTGGTCTTAGGAGGAGAAGGGCTTTGGAGCCTTTTGTAAGCCCTTTTTCTTTTTTAATTTAAAAAATCTTCCATAGTGCTTACCATGTATCGTGTGCTTGATTACATACGATTATGTGCTTCATAATCATTAACTGCAATCCTCTTCACTTTGTAAGGAAGATACAGTTATCATGCCCATTTTATAGCTAAGGAAACCGAAGGGCTGAGAGGTTGAGCACCTCGCTCAAGGTTACAGAGCAGCCAGTACATGGCAGAGCCAGGAATCCAGCCCAGCTGTCTGATTCTTGAACTCTGAATGATTACACGGCACTGCTTCTGGGTAATTTCATGAGACTTTCTGGCAAGCTAAATGTGTATTTACATAAGGATCAGACCTTTATTAATCTTTATATTCACTAGACCACGAATTAGTCTTTAAGAAAGCCTAATAAACTGGTAAAAGTGTGTTTTTGTAATATTACTATTATGCTCTGCTCGGAAGAGAAACTTGGACCAAATCTTGACCAGATGTGCTCTCTGCTGTTGTGTGTTACGGCTGTGAGTTACCAGAGATTAACTGTTTCTAATGTAAAAAGGAAGTGTTAATATAGTCGCTTGCTGATTCAGTATTGGTTTCATACTGTAAGACAAAACTAAAATAACAGCTTCAAAGAGTATAAATAGTACAGTCACATGAAGCAGCAACCGTCCTTCTTAAAAATGAAATTGTAAAACCAATGAAGTAAAGGTTAATCTCTTTTTTCTGGTTGGAAAGACTAGATATTGATAGATGCTGGTCAGTTCTACTGTGTCCTGTAATTTTAGGGTGCTGATATTTGTCAAGGTCCAAGGAAGAATCTCATTCATGCCATTTTATTTTATAAGTCAAATTTGACATCATTCTCGGGTCTTTCTTGGAGTCTAGAAGGGTAGGTATGAGGGACTTTCTTGAAACAGAACTCTAGTGGCTTTTGCTTTTATTTTCCCTAAGGGTTAATATGGTTTTGAAAAAAAAAATATTACTAGCTAAATTTATTAAGCACTTAAATTTGTCAGTTTTGTTCCAAGAGCTTAACATGATGTGACTTTTTATTTATTTATTTATTTATTTATTTTTTAAAGATTTTATTTATTTATGTGACAGAGAGACAGCCAGCGAGAGAGGGAACACAGCAGGCGAGTGAGAGAGGAAGAAGCAGGCTCCCAGCAGAGGAGCCCGATGTGGGACTCGATCCCGGAACGCCGGGAACACGCCCTGAGCCGAAGGCAGACGCTTTAACGACTGCGCTACCCAGGCGCCCCTATGATGTGACTTTTTAAATTCTTACAACCAGCGTAGGAAGTTATTTGCTGTCATTCATTCCCATTCTATCGCTAAAGAAACGGAAGCACAAAGAAGTTAAGTAACTTGTTCAGGGAAACACAGCAAGTAAGCGGCTGAGCCAGACTCAGGCAGTCTGGCTGCAGAGCCTTTGCTCCTAAGTGGGAAGAGCTATGTGACAGAATCCTGCTGGCTCCTAGCCTAAGGAGACACAGGATATGTAAAACAAAGTAAAGTGGTTCATCCTTTTTTTTTTTTTAATTTGTCAAAAAGCTACCCAGTTTTTCTTCCTCTGAAGAATAGCAGCACGCCAAGTAACAGAGCCAGACTCAGCTTTCTGTCCGTGGCAGCAGGGACCCTTGCATGTTAAAATGTAACCTCTTGAGGCCACAGTTCCTCATTGCCTAGAAGATGAATTTTGCAACTCCTTAGCAGCACATGCAGGGCCATTCATAATATGATCCCGACTTGGCTTCTCCATTTCCTCTCCTGTCTCTTGCACCTGTGCCTGCGCGCATCAGAACGCACCACGCGCTGACGTGCTGGCAGTCCGCAGAGTTGCTCTTTTGCAACTACAGGCCTTTGCTTGGAAAATCTTCTCTCCTTTCTTTGCTAGGAAAACTCTTATTCACGATTCAAGGCTCTGTTCAAAGAGCCACCTCTTCGGTGCAACCTTCTCTCTTTTTCTGGAAGAATTAACCTCTTCTTTGTTTTAGTCCCACTGCATTTTGTTCAGTGAAGAGCTTCCCACATTGCCTTACGTGTCATCATTTCTTCCCAGTCGCTCGGAAATTCCTGAGCCGAGAGCAGATGCTGCGTAAATGTCGTCCAGAAGAGTGAAAGGGTGAGGTGGTGTAAGGGAGACAATAGAAGGCGTGAGGCTATTTCAGCCAGTTCCTGACTTTGTTTATTATCTTGTCCGTGGGCCATATAAGACTTTTTGATTTGGGGACATAAACTATTCGGTGTGACCTGCATCCTTTTGTAACCGGGAATAAAATGTTTGCAAGTTGCAAAGTGCACAGTCCTGATAGGTGTGAAAGATGCAACGGGAAAGAGCCATCGAGTTGGTGATCAAAATCGTGTATGATTTACAAGAGGTGTTATTATTCTAGATGAACTGTCTGATTTTTAAAATTTGGCTAACTTAAATCTAATTCCGACATTTTCCTGGGTCGTCAGTACTGATTATCGACTGGGTTCTGACCGTGCTGGGTGCTGGTGGGGATCACACCAGGTGGCCACCGCTCCCATTCTCACGTGTTGTTCCATCTGTTATGGGCTTCGGGTAACTACCAGGAGCCCCACAAATCATAACTGTGGCTATGATTAAGTAGAAGTTAGGAACAGTACAAACGGTTTGTATTTCAGAGTGTGAGGTGTGTGAGTAGGACCAAAACGTATTAAATATACAAAATGTATTAAGCTGAATGATCAGAAATTACCACTATTTGATCCTTTCGGACTTACAATTTCTTATGGTTTGTTATACTACCCTTGTGAGTTGATGAGAAAAGCACCTCTCTTTCTGAATCCACTTAAAAGCCTGTGCATGGTAATACAGAAGTTTCAGATGTACTCACTAGAGTTACTACAGTGACTCCTACGCGTTCCTCAAAAGCCTGCCAAGGCTGGTTGGTGTGATGTCCTTCTGTGCTTCTAGAAGGGAGGTGAGGGAACAAGGAAGGAAAAACCCGACCGATATTGTCACCATTGCAGGTGATGGTGGGCTCGCAGAGAGTGGACCGGCTATTAGGGCCATGGGAATCTTGTATTTGGCATTAGGGGGCATCTCCTAGAATGTGTTTTGCAACATGGATTAACTTTTGCTAGAGTATCTGAGAATTAATTGCATTAGCGATAGCGAGCTAGGAGGGGACGAGTAGTTTAACGATGGCCCCCAGCAGTGAGAGCCAATGAAGAGCATGGCCGGGCAGCCTGGACTTGTGTATCTTCATTTGCCCTTGGTCAGTTGTTTGACTTCAGTGCCCCATTTACTCAGTTGTAAAATGCAGATGCGGCATAACTCATTACTCCAGCAGGGTCAGCAGTTCTGTAATTAATTGCCGAGCACTTTGAGATTGACGGATGCAAGAAGCTATGGAAGTGGGACCTCCAAGAGCAGTTGTGTGAACATCTGAGATTGTTTCACCTTCTGAACTAGGGCGTGCACTACCACAAGTGTAACCGAAGCTTTATTCGCAGCAGTTAAATAATGCGATCATCTCTACTTTTACCAGTTTATAATGGACACTTCTTACGTTCTCACAACACATTGTTTGTAACTAGATCCTACAACTTTGATCAGGATTTCTGAAAATGTAGGGGCGCCTGGGTGGCTTAGTCGGTTAAGCACCTGCTTCTTGATTTCATCTCAGGTTTTGATCTCAGGGTCGTGAGTTTAAGCCTTGCATGGAACCCACTCTAAAAAAAAGGCTTTTGGGATGCCTGGGTGGCTCAGTTGGTTAAGCGTCTGCCTTCAGCTCAGGTCATGATCCCAGGATCCTGGGATTGAGCCCCACATCCGGCTCCTTGCTCAGCAGGGAGTCTGCTTCTCCCTCTCACCCTCCCTCTGCTCATGCTCTCTCTCTCTCACTCTCTCTCTCAAATAAAAAAATAAAATCTTAAAAAAAAAAGACTTTTAAAAAATGTGATGGAGTGAAGTATTTTTTTGCCTTTTATTACAGAAAGTTTCAAATATACTCCAGAGTAGATAGAGTAGCACAGTGACCCCCATGTGCCCCGCGCCCTGCCTCCATCATCGTGTTGCACACCCTGCCCACTCCCATTACCTCACAGAAGTCATGTCGTTTCATCTGCAGATGCTTCGGTACCCATCTCCAGAAGACAGGGAGTGGCTCTCTTACATAGAACCTTAATGTGCTCACCCCAGAACATATCAACAGACCTTCCTCGATGTCATCAAACACCCAGTCAGTGGAAGAAATTGTTTCAAAAGTGATTTTATCTATAGAAGGTTCCCAGTTGAGAGGCCCTATTACAAAAGTTTTCTGTAGATTATTTGCAACACAAAGTGAATATTTCTATGGAAACCATAGTAAAGGAATGATGAGTACCCATCAGGCCCACAGAAACCCATGGAACATGTAATGAGGCCATTCTGTATTTTTCTTTGAGTATCTTTCTGAGGGGAGAGTTGATGGACAATTCCTCTTCTCTTACTAGAGACGTTGGCTAAGTCTCACACTTTCTCTTTCTTGCCATTGTTCTTGTGGTGCTTCCTTCTCCCCACCTCCCTCCCCATCTTCCTTCCTTTCCTCACCCTCTCTTCACTCCCTCCCCACCTCCAGGCTTGGGTAGAAGCAAAAGGAAGGCTTTGTTCCCAACATGGCTCATTGTCTTCATTGGGGGGGTTAAAAAAAAAGGAGAGGATGGCCTTCATAGAGAAGCTGCCATCATATGCAGCTTACTATTTTGGAGGTATTTAGAAAACAGACTGCAGTGTGATCCTCTTAACACTAGAGAGAACTAGAGAAATGTAGGGGGTCCTGTAGAAGTTTACTTAAAGACCGAGTTAATGTTCTGTTTTTGCAAGACCCTGGCAAAGCTCGGTTCAGTTAAAAATAATTCACATTTCCAGTTCATGCCGGTACGTGTGCTCCTCTGCCCTCCACTCATGTCAGATAAGCAGAGAGAGAGGTTTTCTTAGTGGGGAACTAGTCAGGGATGGGCAGTGAGGAGGTAAAGTTCTCGAGGGCCTGTGAGCCTCCCAACTTCTCACCTGTCCAGACACGCCGTCCTGCCTCTCAGGCCTCCTGGTGGGAGGCGGTGGGGCAGGTGCCACAGGGCTTTCCCGCTCCCAGGGCTGTCATTTCTCTGGTCATCGCTTCATCAGTCCAATGGGCTGTGATGGGGATGCCGGGGGTGGGGTGGGAATTGTGCCCCTCGTGCTGCAGTTACAGGTCTGGACCACATGCAGAAAGCCACAGAGTGTGCCACTGCCACCCACCACCTATCCCGGAAACCACATTTTCTCTCCTGCCCTGTTCACTGTTTGCAACTCTGACCTGTCTGAAACTCACAAAGCTTCTGTCTCCCGAGTTCCTCTTCATAAGAGATCAGGTTTGTGTGATTCTAGGTATTTCCCCATCCATAAAGATAGATTGTCACTAAAAAAAGCCTGCACATGTGCCGTGTCCACTGCAGAGCCCCCCCGCCCCCTGCACGCATACACACGTATGCATGGCATTTGGAATCCCTAGTACTAAAGCACAGCGCCTCTAGTCGGCGTTAACTATAGAGATGCAAGAACTGAAACCTAGGTTATAGGGCCTTCCTTCTCTTTTGCTGCTTAAAAAAAACAGAAAGCAGACAGCTTTGCAGTGACATATCCAACGATTGCCATCTGTGGTTGAGGAGGGATCCCTTGACAGTAGTTATGAGCATCTCTGACCATTGTAACGTGACCTTTACTCTGCCCACTGGGTGTTCACTGGTGCAACAGTACGCTTGGGTGGAACAGGGGGGCCAATCCCGGCGATTCTGGGCATGCCTGCACCCACAGGAATGGCATATTTCTGAGAGAGCGGCCAGGAGAAAAGCAGCCAAAATTCTTCTCTGAGACAGTAGAGTCAAGTGGTGGTTCTGACTGAATAACGTGAAATTAAACCTGGAGCCCTCCCCTCCGCTTAGCTGAAGCCCTTTCTGTCCATGCGTGTCCTTGTTTATTCACGGGCTTCCTCAACGGAGTCAGTGAGCACCTGCTCTGAGCCAGGCTATTTATCACATGACAGCATTGTGGGAGGTGCTGGGGAGGCAGTATGTCTGTCCTCTCTGAGCTCCCACTGGTGGCCTTCATCATGGCCTGCCTCAAAGGCAGTAGTAAGAAAGCAAGAAAGAAGAGGATAGGACCAGGCACCAGCTCTGGGGGAAGGTGTAAAATTAATTTTATTTCTCTACCAGATATTCATTGAATGCTCAGTGAATTGGATGGATGGATGATTTGTTTCTAAATTGGAATAAATGTTAAGGTAGAGCCTTCATTTAAATGAGAGCTGATTGGGGACGCCTGGGTGGCTCAGTCGTTAAGCGTCTGCCTTAGTCTCAGGACATCATCCCAGCGTTCTGGGATCAAGCCCCACATCAGGCTCCTCCACTGGGAGCCTGCTTCTTCTTCTCCCACTCCCCCTGCTTGTGTTCCCTCTCTCTCTGGCTGTCTCTCTCTGTCAAATAAATAAATAAAATCTTTAAAAAAAAGAGAGAGAGAGCTAATTGATTGCCTACTTCTGGCCTGTTATAAAGTGAAGTTGTTTTGCTTAATCATCATGGCTGTTTTTCTCTTTTGTTGTATTTGTTGGTTTTTTTTTTCCTATTTATTTTTTTAAAGACTTTATTTATTTGTGAGAGAGAGGGAGAGAGAGAGACCATGAGTAGGGGAAGGGAGAGAAGCAGACTCCCTACTGAGCAGGGAGCCCAATGTGGGGCTTGATCCCAGGACCTTAAGATTATGACCTGAGCTAAAGTCAGATGCTTAACCAACTGAGCCACCCAGGTGCCCCTAGTTTTTCTTTTTTAATCTATGATTTAAGACACTAAATTATTAGCAGAGAATTTCATAGTTTCCCAGTCTTCCCAGATTTTAAGTTCCCTGAGGGCAGGGGCCATATTTTCTTTAGTCTCATTGAAGTATAATCAATATGCAGTAAACTGCATATATTTAAATTGTATTATTTGATAAGTTTTGATATATGTATGCACCTGTGAAACCATCACTATAATAAAATAATGAACACATCTATCACTCCCAAAAGCTTCCTCATGCCCCTCTGTAATTCATACCTCTCCTTTTATTCCCACTATCCCTAGGTATTATTGATCTGATTTTTGACACTATAGATTGGCTTGCCTGTACCAGTATTCTAGAATAAACAAAGTCATGTGGCATGTACTCTTCTTAAACTAGTTTCTTTCACTCAGCAGTTTATTTTTAAATATATCTATTTTGTTGTGTCAATATTGCATTTTTTATTACTGAATAGTATTCCACTGTGTGGATATACCTCTATTTGTGTATCTATTCACCTGTTGATGGACATTTGGATTGTTTCCAGTTTTCAGCTATTAGAAATAAGCTTTTATGAATATTCTTGTATACATCTTTATATGGTCAGATGCCTTCATTTATCTTGGGTAAATATAATGGCTGTATTTTTTAATCTCCTTATCTCTTGTGCTTAGCACATTATCTGGCATATAGTAGAGGCCCAGCAGTTATTGTCCTACGTAGTTGTTGGACTTTTCCTACATTTCTTTGGTAATTAATAGGTAAGACTAACTTACTTTTAAAAATAGCTACTTAAAATATTATTTTATTTCAAGAGAAAGAGTAGTTAGGCCATTATCCTGTTTCTCTGTGTGTTCTGATATTTTATGCACTATACTCGAGCTTATTTGTTTACTCCTATATTTTTTGAGTTCTTGGAATATTTTCTGAATTCCTCAATGGAGAAAGTGAAGAAATACTAGTATGTTTCCTAAAGAAATAATGTAAAAGCCAGTAACATCTTCAAAATTAAATCCTTTTTTCTGGGGCGCCTGGGTGGCACAGCGGTCAAGCGTCTGCCTTCGGCTCAGGGCGTGATCCCGGCGTTATGGGATCGAGCCCCACATCAGGCTCCTCCGCTATGAGCCTGCTTCTTCCTTTCCCACTCCCCCTGCTTGTGTTCCCTCTCTTGCTGGCTGTCTCTCTCTCTGTCGAATAAATAAATAAAATCGTAAAAAAAAAAGAAATCTATAAGAAAAAATAAATAAATCCTTTTTTCTTATTGTATTCTGTAACAAAATTAGACTATATGTGGGGAAAGAAAGAGTTCAGTGCTGAAAAATTTTAGAAATCTTATTTTTAAAGGCAAAAAATATTCTAAAATAAGCTTCTTTTAGTGATTACGATAGGCCAGATATTGTGCTGAGTGCTTTATGAGCATATCACAATTAATCCTCATGATAATCTAGGTTGAGTTATTTTAATATCTCTATTTTACAGAAGAGGACACGGAGACTAAAAGAAGTTGGTTAATTTGCATGGGGCCATGAGCCCTGCATTTAAACACAGGTCTGCCTGACACGGAAGCTGTGCTCTCAACCATTATGTTGCATTGGCTGTGTTATGTCAAAACATTGACAGTACTCAACATCTTGTAGCATGGTCAGTGAGTTAATAAAGAGGTTCTAGCAGGAGTCTCAGTTGTTGCACACATTATTTACATAAATTTCCCTGGAAGTTGATGGACTTGACAAGTTTCTTCCCTAATAACTTCTGGCTTTATTTTATTGTAAAGATTTATTTAGTTATTTTTTAGGGAGAGAGAGAGCGTGCAAACGGGTGCGCAAGCGGGAGGGGGAGGAGGGGCGGGCAGAGGGAGAGAAACAGACTCCCTCTTGAGCGTGGAGCCCCATGTAGGTTTCCATCTCACCACCCTGAGATCATGACCTGAACCGAAATCAAGAGTGGGACACTTAGACTGAGCCACCCAGGCACCCCATAACTTCTGACTTTATATCTAAAGCCACTTTTTATACTCTTCTCATCACTGGCATCGGCCAGTCTGTTTCTGATCATCTTCTACGCAGAGTTCTCAGGTAGACAGAAATATCCAGTCCCTTTTTCTCTAGCAGTGGAACCTCCACATTGTCTCTGGAACTTATGGCTGTCTGGCACCCTGCAGATCCAACAGACCCAAGATAATGCTTTCTCTGTGATGACTCTTCTATTTCTTGCCCGAAATTTAAAATAAGTATTGGCTGAGAGCCCTCATTTGTCCTGGTAGGGCATCAGAAATGGTGTGTGTGTGCATGTGTGTATGTGTCTTATTCACTATCTAGATTATAAGGTCTCTGCAGGTGGGAAGTATATTCCGTATCCCATATTTCCTAGTTCTTGCTAAAAAGGCTTCTGACATCACTCTAGCTGGAAATCCTGGAGTAAGGAATCTGAAGTATTAAGTAGCTGAGATGTGGGATTTTCTTATTCTAGAAGGTATTTTAAAAGGTAGCTAACTGCTGTAACATGCAATCCCTCGAAACCCAATGCCTTAACACAATAGGTTTATTTCTTACTTACATTACATACAACTACCCTCCACTTTTGATTCAGGGATCTAAGCACCTTCTATATTGGCTCTGTTGTCTTTTTTGTTTGTATTTAAGAACAGCTTTATTGAGATATAATTCACCTACTTAAATTCTTTAATTCAGTGATTTTTAGTAGGTTCACAGTGTTGTGCAACTATCACTGCAATCAATTTTAGAACATATTCATCAACCCAAAAAGAAATCTTTTTTAAAAAGATTTATTTATTTATTATTTGAGAAAGAGAGAGAGAAAGAGAGAGCGTAAGCATGCCGGGGTGAGGGGCAGAGGGAGAGGGAGAGAGAATCTCAAGAAGGCTCCTGGCTGAGCATGGAGCCAGATGCAGGGCTCGAGCCCAGGACCCTGAGATCATGACCAGAGCCAGAATCAAGAGTCAGATGCTTAACCAACTGAGCCACCCAGGTGCCTCCTCAAAAAGAAATTTTATACCCATTAGCACTCCATTGTCTTGTGGTCTTCTGAATCTTCCACTGGAATTCCTCATCCAAGTGGATCACAAAGGAGGACATGGACCATGGAGGATGGTATGTAAGGTTTTAGAGGACAGAAAGTGGTCTTACATCACTTCCACCTACACTCCCTGGGCTAGAATTCATTCTTGTGCCCTCGCCTAAATGCATGATGATGAGAAAATGCAGTGGAGCTGGGCACCCAGGAAGAAGAAAACGTGGCAATCCGAGCTCATTGGCATTGTCTCTGCTTTAAGGGATTTGTAATCTTTGGATTGGATTTATTAAGTCTGGAATTCCTTGAATTTGGAAGTCTGTTACATGAAATTTATGAAGCATCCATATACATTTATTTCTACCTAACTCATTCAAAGTTTTACTAATTTAAATAATTATACTAGGTAAATCCTTTTTACACTTACTTCAAAACACATATGTTAGTAAGTTTGCTTTCAACTGTGATAAACATATCTGGCAATAGTTTTAAGTGTTTTTGGGCCGCAAAGGGGATTTGGGGAGAGCGTTGCTAGAAGTATAGAAAAGCCCTAAGACGGAATGGCTACTCAAGAAAAAACGTTTTAAATACAGTGAGAAAAGCATCTCCAGAAACCTTATGATTGTCTGCATTAGCATTATCTTACGTGAAGATTGTTCTGTGAGTTCAGAAATGGAATTTTCTGCCCTCAGATTCCTTATAATTTATAGGAGTTTTTCAGCATCCTGTTTTTATGCTGGATATTATGTTAAAAACCATAATTGAACCATGTTTATGTAACTGCTGGCTTCTTTATGTAAAAGTGATGGGGTATTTCTTATTGTTGTTTTGGGGGTTATTTTTTTGTAGTGTAAAAGCACTCTACAAAATGTAAAGCACCTATGTCAATTATTATTAAAAGTTGTGGAAAGGGAGGAAAAAATGTTAGGATGCCAAGTTTTTGTTTTTACTTTCTTTCACTTGTCACTAGAATTCAGCCCTTGGTCAAGAGGGGGCATGTTATCATATAACCATCAAGTTGGAAACGCCTTTAAATTTTATGTATTCCACTTCTCCTGATGCCAGAGAAGTCTACATCAAAATTGTTCTCAATATCCACAAAAAACCCTGCCAAACCCATCCTGAGGACTTCCTTGTTTCTCGTGATTAATGTGTCCTGCTGCACTTAGGCCCATTCTTTGAACTGGGTCCTGACTGGAAAGGGAAAAGAACTACCCTCATGAATAAAATAGGCCTTTGGCTCTTTGGAGGTTTTCAGTAGACTGCGTCATTTTCTTTCCTTTCAAGAGTTGACTGGAACTCTTAGCTCTGTAGTATTGACCCATCTGAACTTCCATTATAAACAATTATTGTTCTTCTCCTTAACCTTAGCAAATATCTGGTCATAAACTCCTTAAGACCAAGATATGTTGAACTCGTGTATCTCCGTCATGGTTCTTTGGTATCCGGGCCTTGCCGGTGATAAGGGGAAGTGGAAATCCACCTTGATGAACATGGATGAATGAAGGAACTGTCCTGATGCGATGCAATGAATGTTAACAGCAGCTTTAGTGCTACCCACCTGCCGAGGACTGCGGGTTCTAGGAATTTTAAATTTTGTGTTCTTAATTTGATGGCAGTATTTTATACAACTCCCCCAGCAATATAACCTGTGTGTACATACATATGTATGATATTACATGTTAAATGTATGGGTACACACACACACACACACACACACACATACTTTTTGTCTATATTTTTTGGGTAGTTCCTTGTCACTGAATGTGCCATATCATCAGCCCATCTTTGGGTTTATATCTATGACGTTTTAATTGTTGTGGCCTATTGAGAAAGAACAGTGGCTGATTGAACACTAAGCAATACAGTAGTGCCAAATGGAGGCCCAATGCAAAGATGGTGCCGTGTGTACAAAAGTAGAGGTTCCCCGTCGTTGAAATTGAGAGAAAGGGTGGAAGTGGTTGTCACATGGCCCGCAGTAATGCAAGCTTGTAGGTGCTAAAAGAACTGGCTTCAGAGCCGAGATTCAACTCCAGCAAACACCCATCCATCACATTCAAGGAATGTTTATTTAAATCTTATTTTTTGAGTAGTTTTGTTTGTAGTTAATTTGTGAACTAGCTTTGGTCTTCTGGGTATTAAGGGCTGTAAACATAAGAATTTCCACTTTATGTGTGTCCTTAGTTAAGTGATACCAAGTTACTCAAGTGTGTGTGACACTTAGGAATTCAAGATTGGGATTAGACAAGAGTTCAAATCCTGGTTTATTGTGTGACTTTGGCAGTTAATTATACCCTTTCGGTCTTGATTTCTTCATCTGGTAAATGGAATGACAACAGTTCTCATATAATGCTGTGAAGATTCATTGAGTCATCTGTGGGAAGAGGTTCACACAGTGCCTGATTGATAGTGAGTGCTCTACAAGTGTTAGATTTTGACATAAGATCATTTTTATTTTTTATAATAAGAGTCCAAAGATATTCCAGCTTGAGAGACCTGGAGTCAGATAAATGCTTTAGTGTTTTTGAGAGCTCTGGGTTCAACTGTGGCTCAGCCTCTTAGCCAATCTTGTAACTGCTCATATGATCTGTTTCATAACAACTTCCCAGGGTTGTTGTGAAAACTAATAATTAATAGTAAATGCTGCATTTAGGGAGTGACTTCATATACCAGACACTGTGCTAAATACCTGTGTGCGTTATCTTTATTTCTGCTAGGAGCTTAGCAGAGTGTCCTATTCCTACAGACAAGGGAACTGAGAGGGAGGGGACAGAGCTTGCCCTAGGCCATACAACTTTAGGTGGCAAAGCAGAGGCTGGACTCAGGGTCTCCCTATTTCCACGGCTCCAGCCCCCTTCCTGAGATCTTATTGCAATGCAAGGGTGATCCATCCAGCAAATTTCTTCTGTGGCATGCAGCCGGGAATAGCCACAGTAGGGTTAAAAGCTGTGATGGGGAAAAGGGGAGAGATCATTTGCAATATCGGAGGAAAATTATGCCTAATGGGAGTTGCCTAATGGGGGCTCAGAGACCTGATGAGTAGGGTGTAGAAGGAGGACACAGGGTGTCCTGAAGATAAATGGCTGACTTCCCAAATTTACCTGGGGCCAGCCCTGAGTGCTTGTATACATTTAGAAAAAATGTTATTTCATTAATTTAGGATTGATACTGATATTCTTAAAACACTGAGTATCTGGAAATTAAAGGAAAACAGGGTACCTTGAAAGACTTGCTGGGAGACAGGATCTCTTGCATTTACTTCCCAGTTCTGCCATTCAGTCGCTATGTAGTTTTAAGCAAGTTATAGTTCATCTCTAGATCTAGTTTCCCCGTTCGTGATAGTTTAGAAATGTGTAAAATGGCTATTACACAACTCATTTTCAAGCTTGGTAAAGTATATAGAGGATATGCAAGAGGAGAGATATGTATCCTGTGTTACACACACACATACACACACACATGCACACACACACATGCACACACACCCACACACAGAGTGTCATGCATACTTCTTTGCAGACTGGCTCAGGACACTGTTTAATAAACATCTGCTAAGTGCCAGGTAGATTTTTCAGCTTGGATGATTCAAATATGAGTAAGGTGAGGTCTTGGCTTAATTGTGATTTTCAGTTTGGTGGGCAGGGTGAAGGCTGTAGAAATAAAAGGGAAACTTCACATGAAACATGTAATGACCTTGCATATTTCTCCTTGGGCCACAATAGTAACAATAATGTATAGCATACTTCAGTAATCATGAACTAATGTTCTTATTGAAGAAATGATAAATAGTCTGAATGGAGAAAAAAACTATATGTTCTATGTGCCTTCTCATTGTTAACTCTAGTTCACCAGAGTGCAAAGACCAGGTGTTAAGAGGGCAGGCACATGGCTCTTTCAGTAACTCCTAGGGTTCCCTGTGGCAAGTTTCTTCCTCGACCTTGCCTGACCTCCTAGGGTTCCCTGAGGTGTGGCTAGAATAAGGTTCTACTCTATACACAACATATGTGTTGAGAGAAGCAGAATTCTCTTTACTATAAAGAAAGTGATAAGCATTGCTGAGTACGAGCCTCATATTGTCAATTCCCTCCAAACATTTCCAGTGGGTTGTCCAATAGTCAACTCAAAACACATTTCCCAACATTGTCTCAAACCTGATTCTTCTGTGTTCTTTATGGTGATTCATGGTGTTGGTGCCTGCTGGTCACTCAGACTCAAAATCCCTGAGGTTTCCTAACTCCTTCCTCTCTCTTAATCCCCACATCTATCTAATTGATGCCAGAGTTCTGTGGACTCGCTCTTCTAATGTTCTGGCGTCCCTGCATTCCTCACCTGATTTACTGCCATTGACTGGGTTCATGACCTCATCATCCCTCACCTGAGCGACTGCAGCAGGCTCCTGGCTAGCCTCCCTGTCTCTAACCATTTGTCACCCTGCCATTAATAATTACCATTTCAAAAGCAAACCCCAGTATAGCACTCTTCCTTCCAAACTCCGAGGTCTGGCATATAGGCACCTTCCTAACTTGGTCCCAAAGAACCTTTTTGGTGTCATTTCCTACACTTCCCCTGAACCACTCTGAGCCACAGTGAATTTTCTTCTGTTCCCTAAATGAGTGCTTTGTTGCTTCTGCTGCCTGGATTTTTTCCTCTACTTTCTCTATAGGAAAACTCCTACTTATCCTTTAGAAACCAAATCAAAGTTGTACTTCCTCCCTGAAACTTCCTCAACTTCTCCAGGTCCAGTCACTGCCCCACTCCATAAACACCATGAGTTCACATGAGTTCATCATTATCTGATTCTGAATCATTCCCCTCTTCTCTTTCCACCCAATATATTATTGGGAACTCCTCTTAGGGATATCCTCAATCCCCTTCCATAACTTTGAAGGTACAGCACACAACACTGTGCTTGGTATCTGGTCAGTGTTTGTTGGTGGGAGATAAAATCATGCATGAGCAGCTTAAATTTGAACCTTTATCTGCAAACCCCATATTAGTACGGTACATGAATAGATTGTATGTCCCAGAACATGCATTTAGGGGGCATAAGTCAACCCAGGCTACAGGCCATCCTAAATTTTCCGGTATAGATTGACCTGCATTTAACAGCTGCATTTAATAGCAGGGGCAGGTGGTGGGTGGAGATGGGTATCTTGGAAACAGACCATATATAGCCTACTGTCCAAGGGCTAAGAGAGTGGACAGGTGATAAATGACCCCCGAGAGCAATGTTGGGAAAACTCCATGATGTCAACAGTGATATTCTCCAGGGTTGGGAGATTAAGGGTCATTTGATTCTCTTTGTGCTCTTAGTATTTACTAAGGCTTCTACAGTGAACATGTGTGCCTTGTTAATAGGGGGATGGTGCTCTGGCAATTCCTTCCACCCATTACCTGGCACAGACCCCAAGAGCACGGTGGGTGGCCCTGTCTGACCTCTTCACACTGTGCAGCAGGTCCTTTACAAGCTGCCTCGCTCCTCTTTCCATCCTTCCTCCTGCACCCTGTGCTGCAGGCACACTGGGGTTTTTGCTATTATTTATTTTATGTAGCCAACACTTTCAGATAGCATATTCTAGGCCAGACACTATTCCAAGCACTTGGCAAATACTAACTCATTGAGTTCTCACAGCTGCTATTATTCCTGTTTTACATATGAGGCAACCAAGGTCGTTCAGGATAGTGTTTTTCTTCCTATGTGCTGTTTACCCCTTCCCTGTCATGTGCCGTTCAGTCCCTCCCTGTCACGTATCAGAATTTCTGTCTAGAATTGGCATGTAAGCTTCAGTTCCTCTGTGTCCATGAGCACTTTTTTTATGTACTGTACTTACAACATTGTATCATAAATACTGTCTGTCTTGGCCAAGTTACTTAGTTTTAGTTCCTTCCTCTGTACAATGTGTCTGGTCATGTTTACCTCCCAGAGTTTGTGAGGATTAAATGGCGTAGCAGTTGGGCTCTGTGCTCAGGAAGTGAGCTTCCCTGATCTTGACCGTGTGTTCCTTGATACAGTTGCTGACACAGGACAGGTGTTGTCTGAGGGGCACTGAAGGCAAGGGAGAGTAGGAAAAACCAGGATGACCTGAAGTCAAGGCCACTCAGGGAGAAGAGGGTGGTGGCACTTTCAAATGTTTCATAAAGGTGTGAGTGGGTGACCATTGAGCAAAGACTGTTGGGTTTGCTCGCTGGTGATGTTTTTGAGACCGGCTTAGCAGGCTGTGGTGAGGTGGAGGTAGGCGGCAGTGGCTAAGGAGGAGGAGTGGGCGGGAAGGAAAAAAAGGCTGAGGATGTAATCGTCTTCTCCTTCAGGAAGGGAAGAGGAAAGTGAGGGCAATAGCAGCACCAGAAGAAGCGTTCTTGGTATGGATGGGAGAGGCCCGAATGTGTCTATAGGTAGAAAGAAGTTCCTCAGAGAAGCATGGCTGGGGAGAATGTTCTTCTCTCTACCCTGGCTGAGGCTTAGTCCATGCTCAGAATACTTGTTCCCCCCGCCCCTTGGGGACTTAGCTCCGTTAATGCTGTTACATGTTCGCAGCTGGGGTATCCCAGGGTCCACTGGGCTTTGGGGTCAGTTGGGGTTCTTGATGAATATATTTAACCTGTCTGAGCTACAGTTTCCTTAACTTATCCAAGAGACAGGATGAGAGAGAAGAAAAAAAGATAAATCTTGGAATGCTTTTGATCTCCAGAGGGAAGAAGTTGGAGGGTGTGCTCGTGGGACAGCTGCTCTCTTCTCCCTAAAGAAGTGAGGGAGCTCGTCTGTTGGGGTGAAGGGAATGGGAAGGGTTTGTAGTTCTTTTTTTTTTTTTTTTAAGATTTTATTTATTTATTTAACAGACATAGAGACAGCCAGCGAGAGAGGGAACACAAGCAGGGGGAGTGGGAGAGGAAGAAGCAGGCTCACAGCAGAGGAGCCTGATGTGGGGCTCGATCCCAGAATGCAGGGATCACGCCCTGAGCCGAAGGCAGACGCTTAACCGCTGTGCCACCCAGGTGCCCCAGGGTTTGTAGTTCTGATAAGACTGGTGCTCTCCATGGACGCCACCAGGTTCTCTCCGTGAGAGACAGACAAAGGAGATGAGGACCAGCACTCAAGGCCTGGGGAAGCACAGAGAACAAAATTAGGGTTATCATTGACTTTCTGCAACCAGGTATGAAGGAATAGGGAGGGTGTGGATAGAACTGGTCACTGACAAAATTGTCAAGGGATATATGGGATTCGTGCAGGGGTTGGGGGAGAGAGGGAAGAGAGAGAAAGAGGATACTATGGTGAAATGACCTCCAGAATAATCTAGTCAGCTCAGATGGGAGTTGGTGGTCTGGGAGAGTGGGGTGGTCTGGGAGAGTGGGCCGGTCTGCAAGTCTTATGGTGACAGTAAAAATGCAGAGCAGGTTCCTGGAAGCAGGATAGGGGGCCCAAAGGTTGTGACCAGAGGACAATTTTAGAATATTCAATGAAGCAATTTTGAATGACCAGTGCCAGGGAGTGGCTGGGGCACCCCAAATATTGCAGTTTTCTTCATTTCCCTACTTTTCATTCTGTTCTTTATCATATGAATATCTACCTGTCCTCTTCCCAAAGGTAACTTAAGTCTTTATACAGCTTTTTGTGTGGATTCAGTAAACATTTTTTATTTCTACATTGTGTTTGTAATAGTTTTTAATGGGTGTATTTTATCAACTTCTGTTTGCACATGCTACTTTGTATTGTTTCTGTTTATTTCTGAAGAATAGATATGAGATTACTATGCTTCAGGGTAGAGGGAGGTCCTGGTATGTCCTTAGTTAATTGCTGCAGGCAGAATTGCACTGAGCAGAAAGAGAGAGGGCAGTAGAGAAGTAGAGTAGAACACCAACAATAGAATCGGAATGGAAGTTTTATGTGAGTACCGTAAGTCCACCTCACATCCTCCTGAGTTGCATGTGTTGCAGGAGAAAAAGTAATTGGCTAGAGTTTGCATCTGTGTTCAAGCACCTGGAGTTTAGTTTTTTTTAAGGTTTATTTATTATTTTTATTTATTTGAGAGAGAGAGAGAGAGAGAGCAAGCAGGGGGGCGGGGGCAGAGGGAAAGGGAGAGGGAAAGAATCTCAAGCAGACTCCATGCTGAACATGGAGCCCAATGTGGGGCTTCATCTCACAATTCCGAGATCATGACTTGAGCTGAAACCGAGAGTAAGACGTGTACTGACTGAGCCACCTCGATGCCCCTCAAGTACCTGGAATTTGCTTGGTTTGGTCTTTGATGCTCTTTTGGCGGAGGGTAGGGGGTGGGGGGGGGATGGAGTGCTGTCATCAAGATGTTGAAGAAGTTGAAAAGATATATGTCTGAAAGGGAAAGGTGACAATAAAAGGGAGTCCATTTCTGGTTCTAGAGTGTTTTAGGGGCAAGGATAGGAAAATTTCATCTTTAGAAATAAACAGAAATAATTATTTTTATATAATACTATTTTATTACAATTTCACAATGTTAGTATTTTGAACAGTTTTGACAATAAATGGAAATGTAATTTAGGTAATTATTAAGAAAATTATAATATTTTAAATCAGTGATTTCATTAACAAATATTTCTATTAATAACATTTTTTCTTGTTATGATTGAGATGGTTCTCCCTTTGTTTTTCTTTTAACAGAAAAAATACAGAAAGGGATTTATTGATGTTTCAAAAATCAAGTGTGTGGAAATAGTGAAGAATGATGAGGGTGTTATTCCCTGCCAAAATAAATATCCATTTCAGGTAAGCTGGCATGATTTTTTTTGCCACAGTATAATTCTGGGCGTTTAGTCATGCTTACTATTTGACATTACAGTTTCCTGCCATTGCTTTGTTGGTTGATAAAAAAATTTTTTTTTCAGCTTTAGTGAGGTGCGATTGACACATAGGAATTGTGTATCCTTAAGGTATACACTTGATGTTTTGATATATGTATACATTGTGAAATGATCGCAATTGGGCCGATTAATGTATCCATCACTTCACATAATTACCATTTGCTTTCTCTTTTCCTTTCCTTTCCTTTTTTCTCTCCTCTCCTTTCCTTTCCTCTCCTGTTTCTTCCCCTCACCCCTCCCTTCTCCTCCCCTCCCCTCTCCTTTTCTCTCCTCCCTGTGTGTGAGCACTTAAGCCCTACCCTCTTAGCAAATTTCAAGTATATGATACAGTACTGTTAACTGTAGTCACCAGGCTGTACATTAGATTTCCAGAACTCATTCATGTTGCTTAACTGAAACTTTGTACCCTCTGACCAACATCTCCCCACTTAAATCTCCTCCCTGTCCCTGGCAACCACCACTCTCTCTATTCTCTGCTTCTATGAATTCGACTATTTGAGATTCCACAGAGAGTGAGGTCATGCAGTATTTGTCTTTCTGTGTCAGAAGGGAGGTTTCTAGCCTTGTGTATCTTTTTAGCCAGTCAAGATGTTTCTGCCTTGTGACTATGATCAAAGGTAAAGTGACAGACCAAAGACAAAATTCTTGGTTTGGTTTCCCAGGCTGAATTTTATTACTAATATTAAAAATACTAAGAATAGGGGTGCCTGGGTGGCATAGCGGTTAAGCGTCTGCCTTCGGCTCAGGGCGTAATCCCGGCGTTATGGGATCGAGCCCCACATCAGGCTCCTCCGCTATGAGCCTGCTTCTTCCTCTCCCACTCCCCCTGCTTGTGTTCCCTCTCTCGCTGGCTGTCTCTATCTCTGTCAAATAAATAAATAAAATCTTTAAAAAAAAATACTAAGAATAAGACTTTAATTGCTCGCTAGGAGTTACCTCTAAAAGAAGCACTGTGGCTCACGGTTTGGGCTCCGAAGTCAGGATCCTGGTTTCCTGGATTACCAGCCAGATGAGATGGGCAGGTTACGTAGCACAACATTAGGGGGCACCATGCGCAGTGTGTTCCGTACGAATGGTGCCTTCTGGACTTACACAGGAGTGGAAGGGCTGGGGATCAGCCTTAGCCGCCTCCTCTGTAAAATGTAAATGCGGCTGCCTTCATGGTAGGATTAACCGATTAATGTCTGTAAAGCACATAGTATAGGGTTGGGATAGTGTTTAATAAAGTTAGCCACTGTCATTATTTATAGTGGCAAAAAGCAGGGATAGCAGTGATGCTGACAAAGTAGTCCATTCATGTAAAATATTAATCAGAAAAATGCTACATTAGAGTAATCCCTGCTACACCAAGTTTACTTAAGGATCTTCAGTTAATTAGATTGTAAGAAATAAGATTAGTAAGCATCTTGGCCTCCGTATATTTTTTTCTTCTAGGAAAACACAATCCTTTGCAAAATGTGTATCCCACTTGATGTAGACATGAAGAAATAGATCTGCTTTTGTAAGAAAGGATTGTAGATTCTTTGGATCCAAAGTGATTGACTTTTATTTGATCATTTCAGAATCATTTATAGATGCCTCTGGTACCAAGCGCTCTGTGCTAGGTAGATGTGCGTGTCTACGTATTTCTCACCTATTCCGTCTTTTGTTTTGTTTTAGGTTGTCCATGATGCTAACACACTTTACATTTTTGCACCCAGTGCACAAAGCAGGGACCGGTGGGTGAAGAAGTTAAAAGAAGGTAAAACTCATAATGAAATATTAACTGTACATAATTTTAGGATACAACATTGTTATCACTAGAAGAGAAATATGGCTAATGTATCTTGCATTTATAATCTTTTAATCTACAATAAGTGTTTCTCTGAGGACACTGCTGTTGTGAAACATGTTGAAGACAACTTCCTTTTTTATAATCTGATTTCTTCTAGTGGTATACGCATGGTTTCTAAAAAATGCACGCTTTCATTTAATGCCTAATACATTTAAAGATGAGAAAGCCCTGGGCTTTTATGATAACAGGATTTTATTTTCTAAGAAATGGCCTGTGTAGTCAACATTTGGTGTGGATGATGACTCGTGCGTAGAGCGTCTCAATGGGTCATTTGTACCATGCAGTCTTCATCCCTTCTTCTGCAGAACAGAATGGTGTGGGCTGACTCGTGTGTTTATCCATCACGGCACAGCAGAGGTCCCTTCTGCTAACAAGGGTGCTTCATCAAAATAAGAAGGTGAAAGAGAACCATATGGATTTTCTGAATGCTGGGTTGTATGATGTGATGAAGGTGTTTTCATAATAAACATAGCATCTGAGAAATAAAGAATGATCGACAGTGTTACCTACAAAACGTCCTGTCATCTATTTTATCTCACTAATAATTTAATGTGTCTATTAATTACAGAAATAAAGAACAACAATAATATTATGATTAAATATCATCCTAAATTTTGGGCAGACGGAAGTTATCAGTGTTGCAGACAGACTGAAAAATTAGCACCTGGATGCGAAAAATATAACCTTTTTGAGAGTAGTAAGTGTTTATTTTATTTTATAATTATGTTATGTACCGGATAGACGTACTGTTGGTATGGTGTGAAAGTGACTTGGTTTTGATTTTGATGTTGGTTAACTATGACCTTTACACCTTCTAGCACTGTGTAAATGTAGGGTGGGCGTATTTTGTGTGAATAATTATGTTTATTTAGCAGTGGGGCCAGCTCGTGGAATCAAAAGGTCTATTTTCAAGAGCTTTTATCACAGTATGGAAGCCTGCTCAAAATGACTCTATTAAAAGCATGAGCTTAATGTGGCACTATCAGCAGCTTTTTTCTTTTCAGCTTTATTGAGGTATAATTGGCAAATAAAATTGTAAGGTGTTTAAAGTGTACAGTGTGATGATTTGGTATACTTACGCACTGTGAAAGGATTCTTCCCATGGAGTTAGTTAAGACATCCATTACCTCACATGTTTACCTTCGTGTGTGTGTGTGAGAATATTTAAGTTCTCTCTTAGGCATTTTCAGTTACACATTACAGTGTTATCAGTCGGAGTCACCACGGTATACATTAGCCCTCAGGCTTTATTCATCTTGTGAGTAGAAATTTGTACCCTCTGCCGACATCTCTATCTCCCTGCCCCCAACGTCCAACTCCTGGCAACCACTTTTTCTCCTCTCCGTTACTATGAGTTCGACTTTTCTTTTTAGTTTAAATTCTATATGTAAGTGATACCATGTGGTATTCATCTTTTTATCTGCCTGGCTTATTTCACTTAGTACAATGCCCTCCAGGTTCATCCGTGTTGTTGCACATGGCAGGATTTCCTTCTTTTTAAAGGCAGGATAATATTCCATTTTATATATATATCACACACTACATTTTCTTTATCCGTTCATCTGTTGATGGACATTTAAGTTGTTTTCATACCTTGGCTATTGTGAATAATGCTGCTGTGAATATGGAAGTGCAGCTCTCTCTTCAAGGTACTGCTTTCCTTCCCTCCGTGTATATACCCGGAAGTGGGATTGCTGAGTCATATGGTAGATCTATTTTTAATTTCTTGAGGAACTTCCATACTGTGTTCCACAGTGGTTGCATTCCCAGCAACAGTGCATGAGGCTTCCCTTTTCTCCACACCCTCCCAGCATTTGTTACATCTTGTGTTTTTGATAAGTCATTTGGACAAGTATGAGGTGATATCTCATTGTGGTTTTGATTTGCATTTTCCTGATGATGAGTGATATTGATCCCCTCTTAATGTACCTGTTGGCCATCTGAATGTCTTCTTTGGAAACGTGTCTAATCAGGTCCTTTGCAACATTTTTAATTGCGTTATTTCAGTTTTTTGGCTATTGATTATATGAATTCCTTCTATATTTTGGATATTAACCCCTTATCAGATATGTGATTTGTAAGTCTTTTCTCCTTCTCTAGAGGCTGCCTTTTCATTTTGTTGATCGTTTCCTTTGCCAAGCGGAAGGTTTTTAGTTTGTTGTAGTCTCATTTGTTTACCAGGAATAAGACATGGCCCCAATCCCTCTGGCATTTATCATCTGTTCAGGAAGACAGAAAACAAACCAGCTTCGATAACATTTTAAATTCTTCTCTGAAAGAGTGATACAAGCAACATGCACCAGAGTGAGAGAGTCCAAGTGGATTTCTCATCTATGTGTTTTTCACGTTTTGTTAAAATTGTCAATCATTGGTAGATGGCATTTTGACCTGTTTTTGTTGTCATTTTCAGGTATAAAAAAAGCACTACCTCCAGCACCAGAAACAAAGAAGGTAGATGGTCTTTACCTTTTGTAAATATTTGCAGTTTAATAAGTTTATATTCATTCACATGATTCTGCCCCCTTTTCCCCACCATATCATATCAGAAAGAGATATGCTAAAGATTTTTTTTTGGTATCAAATAATATTAATTTAATTATACCAGAGATTAGCACTGGGGCCCTCTCTTCATCTGGCATTTTGCTTATATTTTGGCCTTAAGAATTGTAGAGAAAGTGTGGGACTTTAAAGGAATATTAAAGGACTATTTCAGTCTTAAGACCACAGTATTATGACAAAAAAGTGACTTCAGTGATTTAATGATATGCCTTTGAAGAGTGGGGTTTCTGGAAACAGAAACACATGTACTTGGGATCCACATAATACCCAATCCAGTGTGAATCTGGTACAAGTGACTTTGGGTGGATTACTTAAACCATTGTTTCCTGAGTTGTAAAATGGGAATTCTATACTCTATTTCATAGGATCAGTATTAAGAATAAATGAGAAAAAGTGTGTTAGGTACTAAGTGCATGCCTTGCACATAGTAGGCACAAAGAAGTACAAATTGCTCTGATTGAGAGGAGACCTGATAAAAGACTCAATCCCTAGTGGGCCTTTTCCCCTTTGCAGGCCATTAGAATGGTGGGTCCATCTCTAGTCCTCTGGTTTCTACTCATGTATTTTCCATAGCTGTCCCTGGAAGGCTAGCCCTGACACCGAGCAGAGGCTTTTTGATGTTTAAAGAGGGTTTTAGCTCATGTCCTATATTCTGAAACCGGTGAAAGGTCCAGTAGCCCCAATACCATCAAAGTCACGGGAGGGTTCCCCAGATTATATTAGGTAGACTTGAGGTTTCGGCTTTATTCTCTGGTGGTGCGTGAGTCATTTAGTGTTTTGCTTCACATCCAGTTTCAACAGAATGACTTCATTTTCGTATGTTATCTCCTTTTCTTAGCGAAGGCCTCCCCCACCAATTCCACCCGAAGAAGAAGACAATAGTGAAGAAATCGTTGTAGCCATGTATGATTTCCAAGCAACAGAGGCACATGATCTCAGATTAGAGAGAGGCAAAGAGTATATTATATTAGAAAAGAATGATGTTCATTGGTGGAGAGCAAGAGATAAATATGGGTAAGTGTTCCCTCTATGTATGACACACAGCAGGTGGGTGGGAGTTAAGTGCTGAGTGAGAAGAGGATCGTCTATAACTATCATGTAATGAGACTAGTTCAGTCAACAGTAAATGAAAGTACACATTATGACTTTGCAGTAACACGATGTATTCTTAGTAATGACTCAATAAATGTAAATGAATCAACCACTTCTTTCCAGAAATTAGAATGCATTACATTGGTCTCTTTCTCATTCATTATATGTTTAATTAGATTATTTTGATCTTGGGAGAATGACATTTTAAGTTTCTTTCCCCTGAGGTAAGTAATCTTACACTTTTCTAAGAAAGAGAATGTGTGTGTGTGTGAGTGCATGGGCACACGCACACATACACGTATGTGTATATATGTATAAAATGTATGTATAAAATACATATATACATATAAACGCAAGAATTTTTTAAATGGGGCACCTGGGTGGCTCAGTTTGTTAAGCATCTGACTCGTGGTTTTGGCTCAAGTCATGATCCCAGGGTTGTGGGATCAAGCCCTGTGTCGGGATCTGCACTCAGTATGGAGTTTGAGATTCTTTCCCTTCCCTCTCCCTCTGCCCTTCCCCCTCCCGACTCGCATGCACATGCTCTTCCTCTCTCAAATAATAAAATCTAAAAAAAAATTTTTCTTAAAACATTATTTATACAAGATAATTTTGGATTTAAAGGAACTGTCCTTTCAACTTTATTATTTGGTAAGTGATGAGTAAATATGGGTAAGCACAGGGGATGATTATCTTTTGGGTTTCATTAAAGAAACTATATCCTGTGTTTACCTCTGAAATATAACCTGTTTATATTCTGAGTTCCTGTGGATAAAAAAAGGAGGGCTTTTTGTCCTGGCCAGAGCACCTTCCCTCCAAATCTGCTTTCTCACCTCCTTGGCCCATCC